>NC_069783.1:53788078-54420806 GCF_027406575.1 Nycticebus coucang
TGAAACAATAAAAATCCTCCAAGAAAGCATAGGAAAAACAGTGGAAGATATTGGCCTGGGGAAAGACTTCATGAAGAAGACTGCCATGGCAATTGCAACAACAACAAAAATAAATATATGGGACTTCATTAAACTGAAAAGTTTCTGTACAGCTAAGGAGACAATAACCAAAGCAAAGAGACAACCTACACAATGGGAAAGGATATTTGCATATTTTCAATCAGACAAAAGCTTGATAACTAGGATCTATAGAGAACTCAAATTAATCCACATGAAAAAAGCCAACAATCCCATATATCAATGGGCAAGAGACATGAATAGAACTTTCTCTAAAGATGACAGACGAATGGCTAACAAACACATGAAAAAATGTTCATCATCTCTATATATTGGAGAAATGCAAATCAAAACAACCCTGAGATATCATCTAACCCCAGTGAGAATGGCCCACATCACAAAATCTCAAAACTGCAGATGCTGGCGTGGATGTGGAGAGAAGGGAACACTTTTACACTGCTGGTGGGACTGCAAACTAGTACAACCTTTCTGGAAGGAAGTATGGAGAAACCTCAAAGCACTCAAGCTAGACCTCCCTTTTGATCCTGCAATCCCATTACTGGGCATCTACCCAGAAGGAAAGAAATCCTTTTATCATAAAGACACTTGTACTAGAGTGTTTATTGCAGCTCAATTTACAATCGCCAAAATGTGGAAACAGCCTAAATGCCCACCAACCCAGGAATGGATTAACAAGCTGTGGTATATGTATACCATGGAATACTATTCAGCCATTAAAAAAAATGGAGACTTTACATCCTTTGTATTAACCTGGATGGACGTGGAAGACATTATTCTTAGTAAGGCATCACAAGAATGGAGAAGCATGAATCCTGTGTACTCAATTTTGATATGAGGACAATTAATGACAATTATGGTTATGGGGGGGGAACAGAAAGAGGGAAGGAGGGAGGGGGCTGGGGCCTTGGTGTGTGTCACACTTTATGGGGGCAAGACATGATTGCAAGAGGGACTTTACCTAAGAATTGCAATCAGTGTAACCTGGCTTATTGTACCCTCAATGAATCCCCAACAATAAAAAAAAAATTAATAAAAAAAAAAAATAGAAAAACTAGCCAGGCGTAATGGTGGGCACCTGTACTCCCAGCTACTCGGGAAGCTGAGGCAAGAGGATCACTTGAGCCCAAGAGTTTGAGGTTGCTGTGAGCTATGATACCATGGCACTCCACCCAGGGTGGCAGAGTGAGACTCTGTTCCTCTCCCCCCTAAAAAAGAAAAGAAAAATTCATCTCTACTAAAATTAGAAAAATTAGTCTAAAAATAGAAAAATTTGTTACAGATGTAGTGGCAGGCATCTGTAGTACCAGCTACTTGGGAAGAATCACTAGAATCACTAGAACCCAGGAGTTTGAGGTTCCTGTGAGTGAGGCTGACACCACAGCATTCCACACTGTGCAACAGAGTAAAATTCTGGCTGCAAAATACAAAAACAAAACCCAAAGCGCTTGTTGATATAGCAACCAAGATGTGTTCGCCTGATGCTTTCGTCTCCCTTGGTTTTCCATAGAAATAATAACAAATAATCAACTCTGTAATTGTCTTGTCCACACTCAGAAATTATATCACAATTAAAATGTTATTGTATATGCATTTATCCTTCATAAATCAGGGACTCAAGAACAGCCATCAAAAACCAAACTACGACACGCCAAAATATGCTTTGAACATAGGCAATCCCTACCACGCCAGATTGCTTAAGCCAATTTCACCTACTGTTGGCCAGATATAGATCAATCTATAACATGTTTAAAAAGCCTTACCTGTCTATAGTCTTTGACCTAGTAATTCTACATTAAAAGAATCCTAAATTTCTGCAAACTTCACTAAAGCAAATACTGTGCTGAGTTCTATGCATCATAAATTACATTAGACGTTAGAAATAACAAAATTATTCCCAGTAAAGCATCACAATTATTCCCCAAGCATCTTGGGGAAGCAAGAATCCGATGTTCTCAACTCTAATGTGAAGGCAGTAGATGATCTAATAAGGGGTGGGGAGTGTTAGGGGGAGAGGGGAGGAAGATGGGGAGGTCACAGTGTGGGACACACCTCTTAGAGACAGAATACAATTATAAGAGGAACTTTACCTAACAAATGCAATCAGTGTAACCTAAATCCTTGTGCCCTCAATGAATCCCAAACAACAACAAAAAAAATTTTTTTAATTAAAAATATAACGAAATTATTCCTTGCTCTTTGAAACTTTAAAGTTGATTGGAAATTTCATACTTATCATTTACTGAATGCCTACTATGTGCCAGGCACTTTACTAGGCATTTAATATGTGTTACCTGATTTAATCATTATAACCTATAAAATGTAAGTAGTATTACCCATATTTCACACTAAAGCAGTTGAGTAATTTGCCCTAAGTCATACAGCTAAGAGTAGCATTTCTGCTCAAACCAGGTCTAAAACTCTCCAAATTTTGTGTTTTACCCGCTAAAGTACATTATATATTTAAAGCAACAGTAACAACAACCATCAAATGTAAATAACAGGGAATTGAATAAATAAATTAGCATAAATAGGTTGGATATGTGAAAGTGATTATCTATGATAGTTTACCACAACACAGAAAATTGCTAGTATATAAATAAGAACAGGATGTGAATTTGTATATATATTATTATCTAAACTATGTTTAAAATACACACACACACGCACACACACACACACACACACACATATATATATATATACACTAGGATGAAAGACACATTTTTTAAATTTTAAAAATATTTTTAGAGCCTCGCTATGTACCCAGGCTGGTCTCAAAATCCTGAGCTCAAACAGTCCTCTGTTCAGCCTCCCAAATAGCCGGGACTACAGGTGGGAGCTACTGTACCCAATGATTTCTTTTAAGTAGGCAAACTTTCTATACTTTCACTTAAATATTATAAAATGAAGGGAAATTATAAGGGGGAGAACTCGTATTTTCATATATAATGAAACACTAGACCCAAGCCTGTAGAATTCACTTATCTGAATGGGCACTATATCCCTTTAGCCATAAAACAAACAAACAAACGAACAAAAATACCTCTTCTTATTCTCATCCTATTTCATGACTGAAAGTGTATGTGAAATAATACGTATATATTTGGTCTCTGACCCTAGTTCCTGCTGCCGAGCTCCTTAAAGCCTAATTCATCAGGTGGCTGAATCAACAAAGATGATACATACATGTACAAATAAAGTACTGCAACAACAAAGCAAAAAAAAAAAAAAAAAAAAACAAATCCTTGTAATTTCCTTAGTGATCTAATTGCTAGGTGCATCTTTTGCTCTAATATTTGGTCTTTGACCCTATTTCTTTCTTTTTCTTTTTTTTTTTTTTGAGACAGACCCTCAAGCTGTTGCCCTGGGTAGAGTGCTGTAGCGTCCAACTCTTGGGCTTAAGTGACTCTCTTGCCTCAGCCTCCCAAGTAGCTGGGACTACAGGCGCCCGCCACAACACCCGGCTATTTTTTGGTTGTAGTTGTCATTGTTGTTTGGCAGGCCTCGGCTGGATTCAAACCTGCCAGCTCTGGTGTATGTGGCTGGTGCCTTGGCTGCTTGAGCTACATGCGCGGAGCCAGACCCTGGTTCTTGACACAGAGCTAATTCCTTAAAATTTCCTAGGTGGTTGGAGCACCTTTTGTTCTTATGAGGCGACTTTTGGTGGGTTTCTGGATAGGGCCTGGTCAGCAGAAAGACCATGTCACGGTTAAAAGGTTGGAACTTCCAGCCCCACCCACTAATCTCCAGGAAGGGAAGAGGGGCTGGAGATTGAGTTAATAATCAATCGTGTTTACATGATGAAGCTTCCATAAAATTCCATGGGGTACAGTCAGCTTCTGAGTTGCTGAACTCATGGAGGGGAGCATGCCCTGAGTGGCCGTGGAAGCTCCACATCCCTTTCCCCATACCTTGCCTTATGTAATTTTTCTTACAGCTATTCACAAGTTGTACCCTTTTATAATAAACAGGTAAACAAAAGTAAAGTATTTCCTTGAGTTCTGTGAGCCCTTCTGGCAAATAAAGCAAATAATGGAACCCAAGAGGAGCCCTAGGAACCTCTGACTTACAACCACATTGGATGGAGTAGGCAACCTGGGAATCTGCTGCTTGCAATCGGCATCTGTTGCACATGTAGTAAGAACAAGATGGAGTCAGTCAGGCCAGGGCTGAGACAACACAGCTGGTCTGGCCAGTTTACGTCCTGTGTGACCTTCACCCCATGTCTTCCATCCTGGCGGTTTTGTAAATTCAGTGTTAACCTAAAAGTGTATATCTTGAGTAATTTGGGACAATTGGTGTAGAAGATTCACTTTTGAATTGGAATGTTGTTATATGGATCATGGATTATATCATTATTGTTTATTACAGGTCATGGGTTATAGAAACTACTGTTGTGTAAGAAGAGTATTAATTACTGTTGTTTAAGATGAGGTTAGTATGGTTCTTGCTTTTAACTTTTATGTATAGAACTATGATTTTGGAAATGGAAGAAAGAACAATCTTGGAGAGGCTACTCTCACTGTTCTTCAGAATTGCTGGCCTTCTGACAGATAAGTTTGGTGGATCTATCCCCATCTCTGCATATTGGCTGACAGTGACAGGTGGCCAGACCTTCTTCATCAGGTAACAGGACTAGCCCTTGACCTGTGGGGTCTGTGCTAACTCCAGTTAGTGTCACAGTTGAACTGAATTGTAGGATACACAGTCAGGGTCTGCCAAGAAGTGGAGAATTGCTTGTATAGAAAACCCCACACACATTTTGAGAGTCTAGAGAGTAGGAGAAAACCTCTATTAGATACTGTGTCAGTCAGGGTTCTCCAGAGAAACAGAACCAACAGAATGTGGGTCCACACACACAGACACACCCACGCACCTCCGCGCTGGGATATCTATGTGTGTGTGGACATATACACATTCTATTGGTTTTATTTCTCTGGAGAATCCTTACTAATACCATGTGTAAATAAGTGTGGGGTGGGGGGAGGAGAGAAAGAGAGAGGGAGCGGCCGATGGACTGATTTAAGGAACTGGCTCCTGTAATTGTGGGAGCTAACAAGTTTGAAATCTGCAGGACCAACCAGCAGCCTGGGGATCCGGGGAAGAGTTGAGGTCGCAGTCAAGTCTGAAGGCAGGCTAGAGACAGAATTTCTTCTCAGGCGCTGATGACCTTCAATTGATTGGGTGATGCCTACCTACGCAATAAAGAGTGATCTGCTTTATTCAAAGTCTACAGACTTAAATGTAAATCACATCTAAAAGCACCTCACAAAAATATCTAGACACATTTGCCCCAAAACTGGACATCATAGCTTAATAAAATGAAATATAAAATTGACCATGACATAATCCTTCCCCAGTCTACACAGAAAAAAAATTTTTGTATTTTCTGTCCAGACTCGTTCCATCCTCCAAGACACCTTGTTGAAGGCCTTGCCCCCCTCTAACATTAGGCATTATGAGACGTGCGTACCACCTTGCTACACATTTGTTGAATCATACTAAATCATATTTGTCTCTCCTCAACCTTTACAAAATGTGTTCATAAATATATTTTGTGTGATATTCACACAAACTGTAGTTCTCATTTGACCAAAATTAAGGCCAGAGGTGATATTAGGACATTTCTAAGATTGTAGGGTTAATAGGTAATAGAGCCAAGAAGAGTCAGGTCTTGTGATTCTAAGCCTCTTGCTTATCAAACATATACCATAGGCTCAGCGCTCATACTTCAGTGAGTAGGGCGCCGGCCACGTACACCAAGGCTGGTGGGTTCAAACCTGGCCCGGGCCTGCTAAACAACAATGACAATTGCAATCAAAAAATAGCTGGGCGTTGTGGCAGGTGCCTGTCTGTAGTCCCAGCTACTTGGGAGGCTGAGGCAAGAGAATTGCTTAAACCCAAGAGTTTGAGGTTGCTGTGAGCTGTGATGCCACAGCACACTCTACCAAGGGTGACCTACTGAAACTCTGTCTCAAAAAAAAATAATACTGTAAATGGAAGTAACACAGGTCCTGAAGGGTAAACAGCTATTTTATTATTTCTCCATTAATCTACATAGAAAAGACACAAAAATCAAGGTGCCTAGCTTATTCCCCAGCTTGGGAACATGAAGATATATAACAAGTCCAGCAGCTGACCGTTGCCCAGAAACAGTGCTTGTTTTTGTTATTGTTGTTGTTGTTTTAACTTGTATTAAAGTATAGCAAGCTACTCAGATCATAGGTTTACAACTCACTAAATTTTCACAAAATAGATATCCTGTGTAACTGCTTTGGAGATTAAGAAATGGAACATAACCAGCATTTAAAAAACCCCTTTGGGGCCCCCTCCAAGCCAGTACCTTTACCCCAAAGTTACTACCATCCAGAAATCTATCACTATCAACAATTTCCCCTGGTTTTCAACTTTATATGAATGAAATCCTGCTACACACATGTTAGCATCTGACTGCCTTTGCTCTACGCGACCTCCATGAGATTAATCTACTTGTCTGTTCAGTTGTGTTGGCGTTACGTCACATTCTTTCATATAAACGTGCCACGATTGTTCATTTGGTCCTCCAACAATTTGTGTAATTTCCAGTTTGGGAGTACTGTGAACATTCCACATGCAAGTTATGGTCCGTCTATGTGTGTATTTCTATTTGGTATATACCTAGAAGGGAAATTGCTGGGTCATACATTGGCATACATTCAATTTTGCTGTAAACTGACAACTTCCAAAGTGGTCGTACTAATTTTCACAACTGCTAGCAGTTGATGAGATTTCCAGTTGTTCCACTTACTTATTAGTTCTTGTTATTGTTGTCATTTCAGTGTGATGCTTTTATACATATGGATGTATCCACAACAATATAGAACATTGGTTTGCATGTTTTTAAGACTTCACAGAAATTCTGCGAAGCACATGTATTCTTTTGCATTAACTGTTAAGTGATTTCATGCTAAAAATATTCTACAACTCAATAAATTTTCACAAATTGGATATCCCATGTAACTGCTTTTGAGATTAAGAAATGGAACATGACCAGCATCTTAAAAACCCCTTTGGGGCCCCCTGAAAGATTTATCTATGATCATACATGTAGTTCCAGTGTTTTCTCTTTCGCTGCTATACAACATTCACATTTTTAAAATCTGAATCCTGTTGATGGCCATTTAGGCTGTTTCCATTTCTTCATGATTATAAACAATAATGCAAAGACTGTTCTACTCAGGACCTTTGCACCCATGCGTGAGCGCAACTGCTGAGTTACAGCACATGCATAGATTCAGTTATTGTCAAAACTGCTTTCCAAAATGGCTATAACACTTATACTGCTACAAGCAGCTTTTGAGGCTTTCCATGGCTCCAGATTCTTGCCAATAATTTGCATGGTTAGATTTTTTTTTAATGTTTGTTAATCGGATGAGTTATAGTTTTAATAACACTATTAAAAAAGTTTTCCAAGGGTGGCGCCTGTGGCTCAAGGAGTAGGGCGCTGGTCCCATATGCCGGAGGTGGCGGGTTCAAACCTAGCCCGGGCCAAAAACCAAGGAAAAAAAAAAAGTTTTCCAGATACTTTATAAATACATATCCTTATATTTGCAAAGAAGAAGACATATTCATTCTCCTTTTCTTTACTTTTCTTTTCTGTTCCCACAGAGGCATGGGTCTAGAGCCTTAGTGTTTTTCATCTAAGTACGCCCAGGAATCTGGCCCACTGTGCTGCAGATGTCTGAACACCATGAGGAATGTCGTTTCCATGCCTTGTATGCACAGCCAGGCAGTTATCTCAAGTGGACTTCGTAGTTATGTTATCTTTTGCCCAGCTGGGACAGGGGCTGCTGGGCAGCAGAGACAAATTCTCAGCACAGTTTTATAACCCTAAGGTGCAAGCTATAGAGGAAACTCGGTGAGTATTTCTGGATACAAAGAAGGAAGGCAAAGTGGGAATGACCATTTTTTCTCTAGTCTGTATCAGAGGTTAAAGTGTCTGAGGACACATAAAGTTTATTTAAAAATGCAAATACTACTTGTATTCTTTTGCATTAACCGTTAAATGATTTGATAACGTGCATGATTCTTTAATATACGTAATTTTTGACTTGCACTAACTAACGGCATTCCATTTAGTAGTAGTTCCAAATCTTCCCTTTTATAGTAGTTCCTCATATTTTCTCTCAGGAGGAATATCTATTGATATGTTTAGAGAAGGAGTGTTCCCTGGACCTAACAACTGATAGCACATGATAGGAGGCTGGCAGGGAGGGACACAAAGGGAATCACAGGTAGAAGGTATATTGGAAATCATCGGATCCAAATACCTCATTCTACAGAGAAGGAAATAGGAAGACCTGCCACGTTTATGGGTGAAGAAGCAGAAAGTAGAGTCATCCAGCGCCCCACAGGGACACTGGGCCATTGCTCTGCCAAAGCAGCAAGAGTTCATACTACAATCCAGAGTTTTTCACTGCCTCCCTGCTCCCTCCACCACTGTGCAGGCCCTCAGAGCAGGGTCCTTGACCTGGGGTCCATGGGGAGCTTTCAGCAGTCCTAACAACGGACGTGCCTGTACGTACATTTTTCTTGAATGAGGGTCCATAGCTTCTCTCTAAAAGGTCTGGGGAATAAAATAGGTTTAAAATGACTATTTGGATTTGGTGAAAATACTCTTCTGAAAGCAGTAGAGATGGATGGAGGCAGAGGGAAGAACACGGAAAAGGAGAGAGGGGGCTAAAAGGTGGAACTTACATAACAGTGGGCCCACACCAGGAATGGATCCTCGTTAGGCAACACTTTTTATGGGACAGGGTCTCCCATCCTTCGGCCAGACTGATGGCACAAGAATAACACTATCTTTAGGGTTCTTTTAACTCAGAATATCACAAAAGGGTTGAGAGCTGAATTCATAGCATGTAATCTGTCATCAACTTAAGCATCAATATGAAAGTTAAAAATCAGTACTAATACACCCAGCTCAGCGGCAAGACAACCACCTCTTGCCTCTGGGGACGGTACTGTGAAGCCCTTTACTCCCCACTGGAGGAGGGCCTCTGCTCTGGTGCTGAGGTCACACCCCTGAAAGTGCCTGTCTCCTTCTACAGCTCCTTCTGGTCATGTTCCATTTTGGTCAGCCCAGTCACTTGCAGGCATTATTTTCATTAATAGATGTATCAATTGCAGACAAGTCTGTCTCCTTGTCTGGTAGTGCTTAAAATTCAGTGTTTGGAGAACAGAGACATTCTGCTCCGACTAAGTGAACATCGTCAACTCTGTGTCTAGTGCTTTAGCTATTTCTGTCTCCCGTCATTTCCTAAATCTGTGAAAGGCAGAAATGCTTGAACAATCTCTCCTCCAAAGCCTATCCATTCTGCAGATTGCCTTCTGCTGGCCACCACTCTTCAGCAAAGCACTGTAGGCCTGGTGTTCAGAGAGGTGTCCGTCAACTTTTCCAGATATGTAAAAAAAAAAATGCAAGTGGGGAGAGGGGAGGGGGGAGGTGTTGGAGGGTCACAGTGTATGGCACACTTCTTGGGGGTGGGACACAATTATAAGAGGGGCTTTATCTAATAAATGCAGTCAGTGTAACTTAATTCTTTGTACCCTCAATCAATCCCAAACAATAAAAAAATAATAATAATAAAGATGCCTCCTGGAATCCCTGGGCAGGGAATACCTTCGCCATTACTGAGATTGGTGACTTCAAGAAGCTGCCTGAAGGGGATCCTGCTCTGAATCTCCTTAGTCCTCCACTGTGAATTGAGGGTGGGTGGGTGAGTGTTGGGGAATAAATCTTATTTGAGAACAAAAAAAAAAGAAGCTGCCTGAATGTCAGAATAGGCATGAGGCATTGTTAATGTTGATGAAGGCTTGCTTTTTATGAACAGCAAATATTTTCTAAGGAGAGATTTCTTTAGTGAAAAGTCCTTTTTTTTTTTGGTCTTCTTGAGTCTTCGGTAATTTAAATGTGTCAAATAGGTCTGGAGCTATTTTGGAGGGAAGAGTGGGATAGGTGTGGAGAGACCTAAAATCTTTCACCTGGAGAAATCCAGTGCGTGACAAAGGACAGTGTTATAAGGCCATAGAAATATCCTGAAATATCCCTTGGGTAGAGAAGCCTAAGACACTTAAGACAGAGAGGTCCAATATTCCATTTAATATTGTATTTTATAGTACGACCCACACACTGTCTCCAAACACACACTCACCTCTGCCTCCAGAAAATCTCGAATACGGTTTCTGCACATAGGGTACCTCAACTGAGCGTGGAAGACAAGGAAATGGCTGAACTCCCTTGCAGAGGGGAGGATGTGGCAGAGGAGGAGATAATCCATCAACTGTACTAATTCAACAGGAACAGAAGCTGGAGCAAGAGGCAGCTATAGGAATGAAGCCACCACCTCCCCTCTGTCCACCTGGAAATTCCTCCAAATCATCGCCAGGCCTTCGAGTTCCAGGAAATGTGGAATGGGGCTTGGGTCCATTCTAGAGGGTGTGGAGACCACAGCTGGTGATTCCCAAAGACCTGTCTTTAGCCCAGACGTAGAATTCAGTTGCCTACTCCATTTCTCCTCTTCAATATGTAATAAGTAACTACGATTTAAAATGGCCAAAATCCAGACTTAACCCTCTACACATGCTGGCTCCCACCCTCTGGGTCATCCTTGGTTCCTCTCTGTGTCTCATCCTCTAAGTCAAGCCATCAGCAGGCCTTCCCTATCCCTCCTCCAGAACACATCCCAAATCAGGACACATCTCCCCCTTTCTGCACATCTCCACTGATCCCACCCAAGAAGTCTCAGCCACTGTTCCTCAACTGACCCAGTGCAAAAGCCTCCCTAACCACTCCCCTGTCTCTGCCTTAATCTTTATTTATGCTGATAGCAGCCAGAAAGGGCTGCGTCTGTGTGTATAAATCTGATCATCTCACTCCACCATTCACAAAATCCATGGCTTTCTCCTGCATCCCTGCTTCTCTCCATGGCGAGGAAGCTGGGTGTGTCCTGAAGTCCTCCATTCCTGGTCATCCACACTGGCGGGAGCTGGGTGTGTCCTGAGGCCTCCATTCCTGGTCATGCACACTGGAAGGGGTTGGGTGTGTCCTAAGGCCTCCATTCCTGGTCATCCACACTGGCGGGAGCTGGGTGTGTCCTGAGGCCTCCATTCCTGGTCATCCACACTGACAGGGGCTGGGTGTGTCCTGAGGCCTCCATTCCTGGTCATCCACACTGACAGGGGCTGGGTGTGTCCTGAGGCCTCCATTCCTGGTCATCCACACTGACAGGGGCTGGGTGTGCCCTGAGGCCTCCATTCCTGGTCATCCACACTGGCGGGGGCTGGGTGTGTCCTGAGGCCTCCATTCCTGGTCATCCACACTGACAGGGGCAGGGTGTGTCCTGAGGCCTCCATTCCTGGTCATCCACACTGGCGGGGGCTGGATGTGTCCTGAGGCCTCCATTCCTGGTCATCCACACTGACAGGGACTGGGTGTGTCCTGAGGCCTCCATTCCTGGTCATGCACACTGGAAGGGGCTGGGTGTGTCCTGAGGCCTCCATTCCTGGTCATCCACACTGACAAGGAGGGTGTGTCCTGAGGCCTCCATTCCTGGTCATGCACACTGGAAGGGGCTGGGTGTGTCCTGAGGCCTCCATTCCTGGTCATCCACACTGACAGGGGCTGGGTGTGTCCTGAGGCCTCCATTCCTGGTCATGCACACTGTAAGGGGCTGCGTGTGTCCTGAGGCCTCCATTCCTGGTCATCCACACTGACAGGGACTGGGTGTGTCCTGAGGCCTCCATTCCTGGTCATGCACACTGGAAGGGGCTGGGTGTGTCCTGAGGCCTCCATTCCTGGTCATCCACACTGGCGGGGGCTAGGTGTGCCCTGAGGCCCTCCATTCCTGGTCATCCACACTGACAGGGGCTGGGTGTGTCCTGAGGTCTCCATTCCTGGTCATCCACACTGGCGGGGGCTGGATGTGTCCTGAGGCCTCCATTCCTGGTCATTCACACTGGAAGGGGCTGGGTGTGTCCTGAGGCCTCCATTCCTGGTCATCCACACTGGCGGGGACTGGGTGTGTCCTGAGGCCTCCATTCCTGGTCATGCACACTGGAAGGGGCTGGGTGTGTCCTGAGGCCTCCATTCCTGGTCATCCACACTGGCAGGGGCTGGATGTGTCCTGAGGCCTCCATTCCTGGTCATCCGCACTGACAGGGGCTGGGTGTGTCCTGAGGCCTCCATTCCTGGTCATGCACACTGGAAGGGGCTGGGTGTGTCCTGAGGCCTCCATTCGTGGTCATCCACACTGACAGGGACTGGGTGTGTCCTGAGGCCTCCATTCCTGGTCATGCACACTGGAAGGGGCTGGGTGTGTCCTGAGGCCTCCATTCCTGGTCATCCACACTGGCGGGGGCTGGGTGTGTCCTGAGGCCTCCATTCCTGGTCATCCACACTGACAGGGGCTGGGTGTGTCCTGAGGCCTCCATTCCTGGTCATCCACACTGACAGGGGCTGGGTGTGTCCTGAGGCCTCCATTCTTCGTCATCCACACTGACAGGGACTAGGTGTGTCCTGAGGCCTCCATTCCTGGTCATCCACACTGGCGGGGGCTGGGTGTGTCCAGAGGCCTCCATTCCTGGTCATCCACACTGACAGGGGCTGGGTGTGTCCTGAGGCCTCCATTCCTGGTCATGCACACTGGCGGGGGCTGGGTGTGTCCTGAGGCCTCCATTCCTGGTCATCCACACTGACAGGGACTGGGTGTGTCCTGAGGCCTCCATTCCTGGTCATCCACACTGGCGGGGGCTGGGTGTGTCCTGAGGCCTCCATTCCTGGTCATCCACACTGACAGGGACTGGGTGTGTCCTGAGGCCCTCCATTCATGGTAATACACACTGGAGGGGGCTGGGTGTGTCCTGAGGCCTCCATTCCTGGTCATGCACACTGGTGGGGGCTGGGTGTGTCCTGAGGCCTCCATTCCTGGTCATCCACACTGACAGGGACTGGGTGTGTCCTGAGGCCCTCCATTCATGGTAATACACACTGGAGGGGGCTGGGTGTGTCCTGAGGCCTCCATTCCTGGTCATGCACACTGGTGGGGGCTGGGTGTGTCCTGAGGCCTCCATTCCTGGTCATCCACACTGACAGGGACTGGGTGTGTCCTGAGGCCCTCCATTCATGGTAATCCACACTGATGGGGGGCTAGGTGTGCCCTGAGGCCCTCCATTCCTGGTCATCCACACTGGCGGGGGCTAGGTGTGTCCTGAGGCCCTCCATTCCTGGTCATCCACACTGGCGGGGGCTGGGTGTGTCCTGAGGCCTCCATTCCTGGTCATCCACACTGACAGGGGCTGGGTGTGTCCTGAGGCCTCCATTCCTGGTCATGCACTCTGGCGGGGGCTGGGTGTGTCCTGAGGCCTCCATTCCTGGTCATCCACACTGACAGGGACTGGGTGTGTCCTGAAGCCTCCATTCCTGGTCATCCACACTGGCGGGGGCTGGGTGTGTCCTGAGGCCTCCATTCCTGGTCATCCACACTGACAGGGGCTGGGTGTGTCCTGAGGCCTCCATTCCTGGTCATCCACACTGACAGGGACTGGGTGTGTCCTGAGGCCTCCATTCCTGGTCATCCACACTGACAGGGACTGGGTGTGTCCTGAGGCCCTCCATTGATGGTAATACACACTGGAGGGGGCTGGGTGT
Organism: Nycticebus coucang; assembly: GCF_027406575.1. Classification (NCBI taxonomy): domain Eukaryota; kingdom Metazoa; phylum Chordata; class Mammalia; order Primates; family Lorisidae; genus Nycticebus; species Nycticebus coucang. Next base: position 53,801,844 of record NC_069783.1, read on the forward strand.
GTCCTGAGGCCTCCATTCCTGGTCATGCACACTGGTGGGGGCTGGGTGTGTCCTGAGGCCTCCATTCCTGGTCATCCACACTGACAGGGACTGGGTGTGTCCTGAGGCCTCCATTCCTGGTCATCCACACTGACAGGGACTGGGTGTGTCCTGAGGCCCTCCATTGATGGTAATACACACTGGAGGGGGCTGGGTGTGTCCTGAGGCCTCCATTCCTGGTCATGCACACTGGTGGGGGCTGGGTGTGTCCTGAGGCCTCCATTCCTAGTCATCCACACTAACAGGGACTGGGTGTGTCCTGAGGCCCTCCATTCATGGTAATCCACACTGATGGGGGGCTAGGTGTGCCCTGAGGCCCTCCATTCCTGGTCATCCACACTGGCGGGGGCTAGGTGTGCCCTGAGGCCCTCCATTCCTGGTCATCCACACTGGCGGGGGCTAGGTGTGTCCTGAGGCCTCCATTCCTGGTCATCCACACTGGCGGGAGCTAGGTGTGTCCTGAGGCCTCCATTCCTGGTCATCTACACTGGAAGGGGCTGGGTGTGTCCTGAGGCCTCCATTCCTGGTCATCCACACTGGCGGGGGCTGGGTGTGTCCTGAGGCCCTCCATTCCTGGTCATCCACACTGGCGGGGGCTGGGTGTGTCCTGAGGCCTCCATTCCTGGTCATCCACACTGGCGGGAGCTGGGTGTGTCCTGAGGCCTCCATTCCTGGTCATCCACACTGACAGGGACTGGGTGTGTCCTGAGGCCTCCATTCCTGGTCATCCACACTGGCGGGGGCTGGTTGTGTCCTGAGGCCTCCATTCCTGGTCATCCACACTGGCACCTTTCTTCCTACGGACACACGGAGTTGCTTCTTGCCTCAGAGCCTTCAAACTTGCTATTCTTCTGCCTAGAATGCTTTGCCCCCAAATTTTTGCAGAGTTGCCCAAATCTCCAAACATCTAGCCACCTCTCACTCTTTATCCTTTACCTTGTTTCTTTTCCTTGTTACACTTACCTGTTGTTTGATTACATATCTTGCATCTTTTCTCCTCATTAAAGTGTAAGCCCAAGGAAAGGAGAGATTTTTTTTTTTTTATCCTCCATTTCTAAAACAGTACCTGGCACAGAACAGCGCTTAGTAAAAAACGTGGGAAATGAACGCATCTGAGTTTCCGTTTCCTGCTTTCCCTATAGCAAAAGCCACCCCAGAAGGTGGCATCTGGTAAAAGCCACACTCATTAGAGTCTTGTCATTTAACCCTCTCCCATAAGTCAGCTGAAACGGACCACATATACATGTACATGTAGACACCTTTTTGCAATTTCTGTCTGGGGCTTCCCTGTAAAAAAGCAAAGGCTTCACATTAGAGCTGCCAGAGGTCTAAGGAAACTTCACCCAAGGGGGGAGTTTTAGTCTCTCAAAGTAGCTAGTTTTGCCCCTTGCGATTGTCTTTTTCCTTCATAGCCATCTTCCCAGAGGAAAATGTTTGACTTTTCATCTCTAACCTCAGCTAATGACTGAAAAGTTCACTTTTTCACTTATCTAGACAATGCTGCTTACTGAATTCTAATAACTGACATAAATAACCATGGTGTGTGTGTGAACAGCAGGCGATGAGGGTGTTGCCTTGTTTTAGTTGCATGAAAATGCTCTGATAGCCTTTGCTGCACATTCATGGGCCTACAAGTTGTAATAACAGCTCTTGCAGTGAAAGAATGTCACATGTGTTTATTTTTTGTATACTATAGGATTTGCATTTGCTCTTTTTTTTTTTTTTGGATTTGCTCTTAATACAAAACTGTAAGTGCCTAGTTCACGAGCTTCTGTGGATGAAATGCTAAAACATATCATTGAAATGTCATTGAACTCGAAGTGGATAAAAGCATAGGTACCTATTTGTTGTTTTATTTACACGCCCGTGCACACACACACACCAACCCATATATCTTGAGTAAATTAAGCAACAGTGTCCCTGGGTCCCAAGAAAATGCTCTTCATGTTCCTGTTACAGTGGCAGGTGTGAGAGCTTTGCGCCTATAACCCTAAATGATTTTCCAGCACAGCTTAGGGGTGGTGTTTCTCCCACAGCAAGCCCTGAGTCATTGTCTACATCTCTCCCAGAGTGGGCAAAGCACCCACAACTCTCCCCTCACCAGGGAAGGAGAATTAGGAGAGAGTCAGAGACAAGGAGAAGAGAAGGGAACGAGAAACTGGTAAGAGGAAAGGCAAATGTGGCCAATTCTTCCATCCCCTGATTATAGCCAGAGGAAGGCTAGGGCAAGGGCCCGATAGTTACCTCTCTCTTAGGGCAGCAAGGATGAAATACATTTCATTTAGACATGCTTCTGTTGCTTGAATGGTTTTCTTTTTCTAAGGGAAAAAAGATTTGGGGAAGGAAGTACGAAGAAAAAATGTTCTTGCTTTTATTCTTTTTATAAAGGGAATATGAGAAAGATGTGGAAATACCATAACAAAATCACACAATTTCCTTGCAGTCACTAATGTTTTACACTAATGTATTTGGATAGCAGAGGGGATGGAGCCACAGTGGTATTTGTTATGGGCTGAATGATATCTCCCAAAATTCATGTCAAAGCTTCACCCCCACATATGATAGTATCAGGATTGGAGCCATTAGAAAGTAATTAGGTTTAGATGAGGCTGTGCGAGTGGAGTCCCCAGGAAGAAATTAGTGTCTCACAAGCAGGGGAGAGCTCTCTTTCTCTTTCTCTACCAGCTATCTGCAAGCCAGGAAGGGAACCCTCATCAGGAATCTGCCAGCACCTTGACCTTGGACTTTTCAGACTCCAGAACTGTAGGAAATACATGTTCATTGCTGAAGTCACCTAATCTATGCTATTTTGTTACAGCAACTGATCTGGCCAACAGTGGTTTACATGAATTAATTTAGCAGGTATTTCCTAAGCATCTCTAGCACTTAAGCTTTAGATAGTGGTAAGAGCCATGAACAAAACACAACAAACAGAGTGACCTGGGAAGGCCCACTTTAAGATCAGGTAGTCAAAGGAAGCTTTCTGAAGAGGGGACATTTGAGCTGAATGACAGGAAGAGCTGAATAGAAGAAATTCTAGGGGGAAATGTTCCAGGCCCTGGGAACCAAGGTGTTGGCATTGTACCAATGTAAGACCTAACGGGCACGTCTGAGTTAGGCCAGCCAAAGAATGGAGTAGACTTGAGACAGACTAGAATATTAATATCCAAAAGGGACAGCAAGAAATACATAGTCAGAAAATTCACATAAGAAGATTCATGTTTCAAATACCAATGAAATAACAATGGTTGCAGAATGACCTCCTACTCCACACTTTCTTTCTAAAAGCAAGAAATTTTTTTCTTTATACCTTCGTAGTTCTTGCATTATTGTCATACACCATCCACACGACATATAATATCCACATAATATCATGAGGCTAATCACATTATCGTCCACCTCCAAGTAGTTTTTATTAATTTTTTAAATTAGAACCTTACATTACAATGGTACATCTGTCACAACTGATAAACCAGTATTGATATGCTGTTATTACCCAAAGTTATTTTTCCTGTTAGGATCCCATGCAGGACACCCCAGTGCATTTAGCTGTGTTTCCTCAGGCTCTTCTTGACTATAACTATTTCTTGGATTGCCCCTGTTTTTGCTGATCTTGACAGTTTTGAGGGCACTGACCAGGCATTTCGTAGAATGTCTTTCAGTTGGAATTTCTCATGATTAGACAGTGGTTATGGGTTATTGAGAGAAGGCTCACAGAGGTGAAGTGTCCTTCTCAGCCCATTCTACAAGCACATGCTGTCAGCATGACTCATCACTGTTGACGTTGACCTTGACTCCTGGCTGAGGCTCCCAGTGATTTTTGATTCATCATTCCCTCTTGTCCCTGGCATCCTGCCAATCATCAGATTTCACTTACTATATCTCTCAAGGGTCTCTTGCAGAACCCGCTCCTTATTAGCACCATATCCATAGCCTCAAGTCTAAGCTGCCGGCCCCTTCTCTGCTTTCTCCACCACGCTATCAAAGCCCTCTCTATAAATCAAAGCTCTAATTGTAGGCTTTCTCTGGCCAAATAATGTCAGAAAAATATCCCTTTTTTTAGTTAGAAGGTAAGCTCCTAGCTTTTTAGCATTGCTCGGGGGCCTTTTTCTCAATCTGAATGCAAATGACTGTCAGTTTCATCGCCTGCCCTGTGCTCTGGGCACTGTCCTAGTCCTCCTCAATCATATCCTTTATTCATTCCGTCACCCTGCAGTGGTTACCGCTGACCAGGCTTTATCCACTTTGTGCTAGTCATCTTTCTGGGCCATGAAATACAAAAAGTACTAGAAAGGGTTCCCTATACTTACTCAAGGAGTGAGCTGCACTGAACTTAGATTTCAACCCACAGGACAGTTTTCAATCTGTGAGTCTTGAGATCTGTTACTATTTAGTAAGTCCCTGACTATGACTATTATAAAATAAAGGGGAGAAAATTTGTTTTGTGAAAATTTTGTTTCTCACTGAACACACAAATATATGTCTGAATGCCTTGATTTACAATGCAAACTATACTTACTAGAAATCATCTTTTTGTATTTTTTAAAAAAATATTGTTATACAGAGGGTTTGCAAGGATATGGAGCAGGGATATGTGATATGTTTTCAAACAGTAATTCTCAAACAGATGATGATAATAATCTGATTCCAACAAATATGATTATTTGGAATCAGCATTTCCAATGGGAAGTCTGAAACCAGCACTTCAGGTATTTCTTAGGAGGGAAGCTTGGAACACTGACCTCTGACAGAATAGGAAATAGATCGGCTGGACAAGGTGGCTCATGCCTGTAATCCTAGCACTCCGGGAGGCCAAGGTAGGTGGATTACCTGAGCCCAGGAGTTTGAGACCAGCCTGAGCAAGAGCAAGACCCCATCTCTAGAAAAAGGAGAAAAATTAAAAAAAAAAAAAAAAAACTGGCTGGGTGTTACAGAGGGGGCCTGTGGTCCCATCTACACAGGAGAATGAGGCAGGAGGAGGATTGAACCTGGGAGCTTGAGGTTGCCGTGAGCTGTGACACTATAGCACTCTACCCTCAAGAAAAAAAAAAAAAGACTCTGTCCTGAAAATTAAATAAAAAAAAAAAGAAAAGAAAATAGATTGGAACAAGAAGAAACTGGAGGCGGGAAAAGCAGTTGGAAGACAATTGCTATTGCCTGATAGATGGCAAGACTTGAACCAAGGCAACAGAACTGGGGAAAGGAGGAGGTGGGGCTTCCGGGGGCCTTGAAGCGGCAGCCTGTTAGATGAGGAGGTGCAGGATGCAAGAGGCACCCAGGCCTCAAAGGTTTGTGTCTCGGATACTTTTGTGGACCCTGGGAATCTGAGAGACAGAGTAGGAGGAAAGATCATGATCTTGGTTTGGGGGCACATCAAATTTGAGGTGAAATCCCTAATGAAGAATGGGGATTTGGACACGCGGTCCCAGAGCTCAGGAGAGAGGTGGGGGCTGGAGACAAGGCTTTCCCTGGGAAAGCTGGTGGCATCTGGAGGGCTGAGGACAACACTGTGGGAGGGAGAGCGTGCTTCTTGTTCCTCCTCCTCACCCTTCGGCCCCCACCTCTCCTCCGGCTCTTCTAAAAATCTCTTTTTCTGTCTAACACAATCTTATCAAAGGCCACCTCACAACTCTCACTACCCAGACGAAACTAACCCCGGCCCCTTACTGTGGTCTCTTCATCCTCCCTCTGCCACATCTCTAGTCACTTTGGCTTAGAACTAGTGTTGTCTATTTTTCCATTTTTGCCTGTTAGAGGCTGAAATGTGTCTGGGTTCTCAGAGCCTAGCACAGAATAGGTGCTCAATGTATACCTGTGATATTGGTGAAGATTTAAGGATAATTCATCAATTTGGACTTATACTCTAATGTTTAAAGTGTAAGTGAAATCTACTCAAAGAATAGCTCCCAAGCTGTTGTAAATTAATGCTGATGATATTTTTTGACACAGTACCATCTGGTCTTTGTCTTCCTATTTCTAGCTCTATTTCTTACTTTTTTTTTTTTTTTAAGACAGAGTCTCACTATGTCACCCCCGGTAGAGTGCCGTGGTGTCACAGCTCACAGCAACCTCCAACTCTTGGGCTCAAGCAATTCTCTTGCCTCAGCCTCCCAAGTAGCTGGGGACTACAGGTGCCCACCACAACACCCAGCTATTTTTTTGTTGCAGTTGTTTAGCTGGCCCAGGGCCGGGTTTGAACCCACCACCCTCGGTGTTTGTGGCTGGGCTATAACCACTGTGCTATGGGCACTGAGCCAAGGTTCTTACATTTTATTTTAATTTATATTTATCTTTTAAATATAATATCAATTTATATTTTTTCTATCAGCACATAGCACAAAAAGGTTATACATTAAAACCATGGGTAGTAGAATAAAGTTCATTACATCTTAATATGGAAAGTATTTTTGAACCAAATTACTTCTATATTCTTTCATCAGAAACAATGTGTACTTTGTGCAACCCCCAAATTAGGCATTTAATTTTTAAAAATATTTCATTATGGTAATTTTAAACCCTATACAGTAATAGAAAGAATAGTAATCAATTTCCATGTACCCCTCACCTAACTTCAATAATTATCAACTCCAGGCCAATTCTGTTTTATCTTTACTCCAAACTCCATTGCATATTATTTTGAAACAAATCCCAGTATATATCATTTCATCATTAAAAGAGATTATTTTAATAAAACTCATAATATTATTCACTTAAAAAAATAACAATAATTCTTAACAGCATCAAATCTCGTCTTATTCAAATGATCAGTTTTCTCATAAATGTGATTTCTTTTACAGCTTAAAAAAAATAAGATCCAGGGCAGCACCTGTGGCTCAAAGGAGTAAGGCGCCAGCCCCATATACCGGAGGTGGTGGGTTCAAACCCAGCTCCGGGCCAAAAAAACTGCAAAAAAAAAAAAAAAAAATTGGGTGGCACCTGTGGCTCAGTGAGCAGGGCACCGGCCCCATATACCGAGGGTGGCGGGTTCAAACCTGGCCCCGGCCAAACTGTAACAAAACAAATAGCCGGGCGTTGTGGCAGGCGCCTGTAGTCCCAGCTACTTGGGAGGCTGAGGCAGGAGAATCGCCTAAGCCCAGGAGTTGGAGGTTGCTGTGAGCTGTGTGACGCCACAGCACTCTACTGAGGGCGATAAAGTGAAACTCTGTCTCTACAAAAAAAAAATAAATAAATAACAATAATAATAATAAGATACAAATTAAGTCCATGTGTTGTAATTGGTTGATATGTCTTTTAATTCTCTTCTAATCTATGGGTTCCTCCACTCCTTTTCAAATTACTTAATGAGAAAATGAGGTCTTACCACTGACTTAATGAAAAAAATCAGGTTTTCTTACCACTGAGTTAAAGCCAAATTGGAAAAAAAAAATCAGGTTGCTTGTTCTGTAGAATTCCTCACTGTCTGAAGTTTTGCTGCTCACTTCCCCCAGGGTAGTGTTCCTCTGTTCTCTGTTATTTGCTGGCCTTGGCAGTTAGGAGGAGAATCTTGATGAGATTCAAGGCTTCTTCCTGAGTGAGGTGTGTTCTTCGCTCTTCATGAGGTCCATATTGTTTGGTTGTCTATCTTTTTGTTATGTTGGCAATCACTTCTTAAGGCCCATTAGTGCATTAGAGATTATAGAAAGGGGACGCTCCAAATTCTACTACTCCACTATCATTTAGCATCTGAATTAGTTCTATAAACGGGAACTTCACCTCATGTCATTATTTAGTCACTCGTGTATTAGATAGTTCACCTAAGAAAGGCAGGAAAAAATTGGAAGAAATTAGTTGCTGATTTTCAGCTCAATTATGAATTGCTTCCTAATCATCTAAACATGACTGATTTTTTAAGCATCATTATGAGCTTACAGATTTAAACATATGTGTTGTTTTTCAACTTACTGATGTTATTGTCCCTATTGATGTCAGATTTTCACGTCTTGGTCATTGGGTGCTTGTTGTTGTTGTTGTTGTTGTTACAGTTTGGCCAGGGCCTGGTGTGAACCTGCCACCCTTGTTATATGGGGCCAGCACCTACCCATTGAGCCACAGACACTGCCCATTGGGTGCTTCTTTAAGTCGGCTCTCAAGTCCTTTTGGAACAACTCCAACAGTCTTCAATACCTTCCTGGCTATCTGTATGACATGGTGCTTCAGGTTTCTCTTAGTCATTTCCTGCCCTAGACCTTGAATCTGCCATTTCTTCAAGGAGTTTGGCTCTTTTTAATGGAAGTTTGGCTCTTTTTAATGGAAGATGGAAGTTCAGGGCTTTGATCGGTATCTTGGGCAGCTCACCTCTTCTAGGTTGGTCAGACACTAACTTTGAATCTCTGAATTTCTCAGCCATGCTAGTGGCTATAGTACAGGCTCCATAGTTAGAGTGCCTGGGTTTGGATCACACTCTACCACTTATTAGATGTGCAATATTGGGCTGGGTTATCAACTTATCTGTGCCTCACTTTCTTCAATTGTAAAATTAGGATAACAACAGCACTGAAATTTGTAGAATCCTGGTGAGTTTTAAGTGAGATAATTTAAGTTAAATGCTTAAAATAGGGCCTGGCGCATAGGGCTGTGTGAGTGTTGGCTATTATTATTCTTATTACCAGCCTCTTTCCAGCCTTGTCATTGTTGCCTGCTCACTGTGTGGGTCATCTGACATTTTATTCCTCTCTAGTGTCACACTGATTTATTAAAAAAAAAAAAAAAAAAACTATTTTAAGTTCCATCTGCAACATTTGTCCTACTGATGTGCTGCTCTAACTGATGCAACACTCACATATTAGAACATTTCCTACAAAGGAAATGAATCCAAGTTCAACAGAATTAATGGCATACATAAAGTCCCCAGGCACCAGCATACTTCCTGCTTTTTATACTTGTCAGAAAAGGGGTAAATTGGCAGGAGTCTGGCAGAGAGTGAGCCAGCGAGGAAGTTAAGGTCTTGCTTTGCACTGGGGACTTTGCCAAGCCACATTTGCCTGGTCATTCCTCATTGACACAGGGAGCGAGTAAGGGTGGCATTCCCCAAAGCCCTCCAGCTCCCTTTCCAATCAAACTGAAAGAGCTTCAAGATATAGCCCAGATCATATCACCCTAATGCTGGTCCTATGAGTCTGGAAGCCCATTCATGTCATCAAATTTAGATCTATTCAGCCATTTGCCATACAACTTTCCTCAGGTTGAAAGAGTTAATAGATTTCAGGGCTGCTGCAACTGAAGTAAAGACAGAGAAAGGGGAATATCAGGCCTGTGGGCTGGTGCCTGGGTGATCAATTAGACCTTCCAATGAGCCTCAAGGTTACTTCTTTTCTAAACCCGAAAACTCTACAGATCTCTCAACATAAACAGTCTCTAAAATAGTTATGCCATGGATTGTTGTGTTTGTTTATTTGCAATTTTCTGGGCTTGCACTCCTGATAGAATTGTGCTATCATTGCATCAGCCATGCCAAGCTGTCCACAGCTCACCAGGTAGAAATTCCCAGGATGCACCAAGGTCTCTCATTGCTTAAACAAAATACTCACTTGTTTTTTTTTGTAGAGACAGAGTCTCACTTTATGGCCCTCCGTAGAGTGCTGTGGCCTCACACAGCTCACAGCAACCTCCAACTCCTGGGCTTAAGCGATTCTCTTGCCTCAGCCTCCCGAGTAGCTGGGACTACAGGCGCCCGCCACAACGCCCGGCTATTTTTTGGTTGCAGTTTGGCCGGGCCGGGTTTGAACCCGCCACCCTCGGTATATGGGGCCGGCGCCTTACCGACTGAGCCACAGGCGCCGCCCAATACTCACTTGTTTTATTCTTTCTTTCCTTTCTTTTTTTCTTGATAGCAATCTTCATTTTTTTTTTTAAAGTAGCAGTTTGTCATTAAGATTACTTGGCATTTAATGCACTTTAAAAAATAATAATAATCCAAAAGTTTGTCAGCTAGAAATTGTGGATAAATGATGGTAAATTTATATGATAGAAATTATTCAGTCACTAAAAATAATTAAGTGGACCTTTAAATGTTGAAGTAGAAACATTAGAGAACAAAAACAAGTTTCAAAATAGTATATATCATAGTATTGTGTTTTAGTAAAATAATAATTGTTATGCATGCTGGCATATGCGTAGAAAAAATATGAAGAAAGATAGCCTTAATTTTTAATAGGGATTATCTTCGGGGTGAAATTATCATCACTTTTCCTATCTATTTCTATTAGAGTCTCTGAATTTCTTATGAGTATATATTACCTTTCCAGTCAGAAAATGTATATATTTTTGGAAAATCAATGCTGTTATAACTTGTTCAAAATAGTGAAAGAGGGTGGCGCCTGTGGCTCAGTGAGTAGGGCACCGGCCCCATATACTGAGGGTGGCGGGTTCAAAACCAGCCCCGGACAAACTGCAACAACGAAAAAAAATAGCCGGGCGTTGTGGCGGGCGCCCATAGTCCCAGCTGCTCGGGAGGCTGAGGCAAGAGAATCACGTAAGCCCAGAGCTGGAGGTTGCTGCGAGCCGTGTGACACCATGGCACTCTACCGAGGGCAGTAAAGTGAGACTCTGTCTCTACAAAACAAACAAATAAACAAACAAACAAAATAGTGAAAGAATACATTATCAATTGTAATAATAATTTTAGTGACATTTCTTATGTAACTTCTCAGGTAAATTGCATATTAACAAGCTTCTATAATAGAAGTTACTGACCCTAAATTACTGAAGCACAGCCAAGATAAATTACAAAAAAGTATATATATAAGTTATTATTAATATAATAACTGAAGTATTGAAAAAACAGTAGATCTAGTTTTCTTTGGATGTAAAATAGTTCAGTATACATTTTTTACATACACAAAACCAAATGGAATTTAAAACTTTGATATCTTTAGAACGATCAAAGACTGCGTTCATTTATTAAACATACATTTCTGCTACAGAGATCATGCCAGGCAATGTGCTAGGCATAGAAGAACTAGTTACACCATGGTGAAAAAAATAAACCCAATTTCTGTCTTCATCTTTCGTATGAACCAGCCTTGTGCATATTTTGAAGCATATCAAAAAATAACTAAAAGAATTACTAAATGTAACTGAATAATAAGCAAATAATTGTACTTCTGTTCAAGTTTTTGTTAAAATGAATTTTTTATTTGATAAGAGCTAAGTAACTGAAAATATTTATATATTTTATCAGCATATCTAAATTTTATAAAAGCATCACTCCTTGTAGGAAAATGTTAATATTTCTGGATATCCCTAAATCAAATATTTTTTTAAATGGATGTGAAAGCTTATTATTCTTTCTGTGAAACATTATTTATTACTGGTATTTCAGTGTTAGATGTGACTTCTGAATTCTAAAGACACTTAAAAATGGCTTCTGGTCTTATTTTGAATCATAAAGTTAACAAGTTTTTTTTGGGGGGGGGGAGGGCAGGGCACGACCTCCAGCATATGGGGCCAGCACCCTACTCCTTTGAGCCACAGGTGCCACCCAACAAGTCAATTTTTAAAAATCATGAACATCAACTTCCTTAAAAATGAGATATTCTTGTTTCATAAACTTAAAGCCCAAATCACGCCTAAATCATTTCTCAGGACTTTCTTTAGAACAGATGACAATGTAGGGGAAGAGGGAAGAGAGGCTCAATTTGTCATGAGAAATATAATTGAATTTGTATTTGTAGAACTGAAATCCCTCAAAGATGCTATATCCACCATTCATTACTCTATGCCAGAGGTTGGCACACTTTTGCTATAAGGGGCCAGAGAGCAAATATTTTAGGCTTTGTAGATTACCCCATCTTTGTCAAAATGACTCAACTCTGCTGTTACAGGCCAAAAGCAGCCATAGACTATACACAGACAAAGACACATGGCTGTATTTAATAAAATTGTATTTATGGACACTACAAATTTTAATGTTATATAATCTTTCCATCATTATTCTTCCTTTAATTTTTCAATCATTTGAAATGTAAAATTCCTTTTTAGTTGACAGACCACACAATCTGGGGGCATGATGGACTTGACCTGGGGCCAAGCTCTGAATGAAGAGAGATGTTCCTCCCTATTTTTCTTGCTAGGCATTGGGAAATAATCTTTTTTTGTTTTTTTCTAGAGACAGAGTCTCACTTTATCACCCTGGGTAGAGTACTGTGGCATCACACAGCTCACCGCAACCTCCAGCTCTTGGGCTTAGGTGATTCTATTGCTTCAGCCTCCTGAGTAGCTGTGACTACAGGAGCCCGCCACAATACTTGGCTATTTTTTCTTTGCAGTTTGGCCAGGATTGGGTTTGAAGCTGCCACCCTCGGTATATGAGGCTGGCGCCCTACCCACTGAGCCATAGGCACTGCCCAGGAAATAATCATTTTTAAAAAAAATAAATAAACTTGGTTTGAATTAATAGTAAGGAATAGTATATCCTCATTGCCATTAGCATTTCACTGATTATTATTCATGTGAATTTTTTTTTTTTTGTGGTTTTTGGCCGGGGCTAGGTTTGAACCCGCCACCTCCGGCATATGGGACAGGCGCCCTACTCCTTGAGCCACAGGCACTGCCCCATGTGAAATTTTTTTTTGCGTTCATAGGCCATATGTGTTTCTTTTTCTGTGAATTGCTCTTTGCGTTTAGCCCATTTTTTTCTAATTTATTTATTCTATTTTTATAATTTATTTTATGTGAGTTTTTTTGTTTGTTTGTTTGAGACAGAGTCTCACTATGTCGCCCTTGGTAGAGTGGTGTCACAGCTCACAGCAACCTCAAACTGTTGGGCTTAAGCGATTCTCTTGCCTCAGCCTCCCAAGAAGCTCAGATTACAGGCACAACACCTAGCTATTTGTTGTTGCAGTTGTCATTGTTGTTTAGCTGGCCTGGGCCGGGTTCAAACCTGCCAGCCTTGGTGTATGTGGCTGGTGCTGTAACCACTGTGCAACGGGCATCGAGGCTATGTGAGTTCTTTAAATTGATGCTACCCTCCTTTATCTATTATCAAATAACAAATATTTCCCCATTCTCTCTTGCTCTTTTATTTTGTGGAGCATGTTTATGATAGTTTAATGTTATTGTATCCCCCAAAGCCTTCATCCAGGGCCTCACGAATTTGTGGGAAGAAAGGGTAAGTGATGGCTGCTCGAGGCCCTACCCGCACACTTCTTCTCCGTCTCACAGGCAGATCAGACTTCACAGCCAGAATGAGACTGCCTGCCTGGTACATCTGGGGGATTTTGTGGTAGCTGGGAATCCAAGGCAGATCTTATTTGAACAACAAGGCTGGTATTTATAGAATGAGGTCACGCACTTCAGGCTAAGCAGATACAAAAGTGAGCAGAGATGTCATTCAGGCTCTGGGTAGATAAAGGGTGCTCTAGATATCCAGAACATTGCTATCTGTAAGTATCAAGAATGCTGTACCATTCCCCAGACAAACAGGGATCCCAAGACAGGATTTCTCACTTTGGGCTAATTATAATTACAAAAACAGAGATTGTAGAATACTGTTCATGACTCTGTATGTGGTGTAAGTAAATGTATACTAGATTCTGGATAACCTCATTGTGCCTTTAGCTATCTTAGAGACTGGGCTATAGCTATAATACATACTTTTCCTATTATGTTAAATTAATTTCCATATAGGGCGGCGCCTGTGGCTCAGTCGGTAAGGCGCTGGCCCCATATACCGAGGGTGGCGGGTTCAAACTCGGCCCTGGCCAAACTGCAACCAAAAAATAGCCGGGCGTTGTGGCAGACGCCTGTAGTCCCAGCTACTCGGGAGGCTGAGGCAAGAGAATCGCTTAAGCCCAGGAGTTGGAGGTTGCTGTGAGCTGTGTGATGCCACAGCACTCTACTGAGGGCCATAAAGTGAGACTCTGTCTCTAAAAATAAGAAAATAAAAAAATAAAAATTAATTTCCATATAAATAGATTGTTTCAGGAAAGTGTGATTAAGTATTTTTTAAGAATGGCTCATTTTAATTGTAGTCCCCAAATTCTAAGCTAGACGCACTTAGTAATTTGATTGCTTATCTCCTGCCAGGCAGGAGGAAAGCAGAGTAGAGGGGGCTTCAGCATGGGAGATGGGGCTAGAATTCCACCTTCAATGATGTATTAAGAATCAAGGATTTATTAGGTGTGAAATCCCTTGCTAGCCATGGATAGGGTTTTGTTTTTTCTAAAGTATTTTGAGGAGAAGAACTAGTAAGAACAACTCTAGTGAAGAGATTGGGGTGTGAACACATCAGACCATTCTGATTTAACTTTTATGTAACAAAGTTGTGAGTTGTCATTATACTGGACCAGTATTACTCCAATACCAAACCCAGACAAAGACACAACAAAGAAAGAAAACTATAGATCAATATCCCTGATGAATATAGATACAAAAATCCTCAACAAAATACTAGCAAACTGAATCCAATAGCATATGAAAATTGGTTGCAGCCATCATTGTTGTTTGGCGGGCCCAGGCTGGATTCGAACCCACCAGCTCAGGTGTATGTGGTTGGCGCCTTAGCCGCTTGAGCCACAGACACCGACCCCAATAGCATATAAAAATTAATATACTGGGTAGCACCTGTGGCTCAGTGGGTAGGGTGCCGGCCCCATATACTGAGGGTGGCCCCAGCTAAACTGCAACAAAATAATAGCTAGGCATGTGGTGAGAGCCTGTGGTCCCAGCTACTTGGGAGGCTGAGGCAAGAGGATCGCCTAAGCCCAGGAGTTAGAGGTTGCTGTGAGCTATATGATTCTACAGCACTCTACTAAGGGCAGAGTGAGACTCTTGTCTCTACAAAAAGAAAAAAAAAAAAAAAGAAACAGAAAAGAAAAATTAATATACTATGATCAGCCAGTTTTATCCCAGGAATGCAAGGATGGTTCAATATGTACAACTCAGTGTGATACAACATATAAACCGAATAAAGGACAAAACCTATATTATCATCTCTATAGATGCAGAGAAGCATTTGATAAAATTCAGCATCCCTTCATGCTAAAAGTCTTTGGCAAATTAGGCATAAAAGGAATATGCCTTATAATAATAAAATATGATATTGGCTGTGGGTTTGTCATATTAACAGGGAAAAGCTGAAAGCATTCCTCCTAAAAATTGGAACAAGACAAAGAAGCCCATTTTCACCATTTTTATTTAACATAGTACTGGAAATCCTTGTCAGAGCAGTCAAGCAAGAGAAGAAAATAAAAGGTATCCAAATTGGAAAAGAGGAAGTCACAGTATCCCTATTCATTAATATGATCTTATATCTAGAAAACACTAAGACTTTAATAAAAACTATTAGATTTGATCAATGAATTCAGTAAAGTTTCAGGAAACAAAATCAGTGAAGTTTAAGGATACAAAATAACATTTCTTTTTTTTTTTTTTATTTTGTTTTTTAAAATAACATTTCTATACACCAATAATGATCAAGGCAAGAGCCAAATC
Source organism: Nycticebus coucang (assembly GCF_027406575.1). Classification (NCBI taxonomy): domain Eukaryota; kingdom Metazoa; phylum Chordata; class Mammalia; order Primates; family Lorisidae; genus Nycticebus; species Nycticebus coucang. The sequence goes on from NC_069783.1 coordinate 53,817,315, forward strand.
AAGAACTACAAAAAGTAGCAGTTATAATCACTACAAAAATAAAATAAAATAAAATAAAATACCTATAAACATATTTAAACAAGGAGGTGATGAAAGTAAAATTGTACATGATACATAAGAAATAGAAATACATTCCATACTCATGGATTGGAAGACTTAATGTTGTTAAAATAACCATACTGCCCAAAGGAATCCATTGGTTCAATGCAATCCCTATCAAAATACCAACATCATTTGTCACAGAATTAGAAAAAACAATTCTAAAGTTCATAAGGAACCAGAAAAGAGCCCAAATAGCCAAAGAAATCTTTTTTGTTATTGAAACAGAGTCTCACTCTGTCTCCCTGGATAGAGTGCCATGGTGTCATAGTTCACAGCAACCTCAAACTTGGGCTCAAGAGATCTTGCTTCAGTCTCCTGAGTATCTGAAACTACAGGCTCCTGCCACTATACACAGCTAATTTTTCCATATTTAGTAGAGATAGGGGGTCTTGCTCTCACTCAGACTGGTCTCATACTGCTCAGCTCAAGCAATCCACCCACCGCGGCCTCTCAGAGTGTTGGGATTACAGACATGAGCCACCAAACCCAGCCAAAGAAATATTGAGTAAAAAGAACAGAGTTCAGGCCAGACATAGTGACTCACACCTGTAATCCTAGCACTCTGGGAGGCTGAGGCAGGTGGATTGCTTGAGCTCACGAGTTCGACACCAGCCTAAGTGAGAGTGAGACCCCACCTCTAGAAAACAGCCAGGCATTGTGGTGGGTGCCTATAATCCAAGCTACTAGGGAGGCTGAAGCAAGAGGATCGGTTGAGCCCAGGAGTTTGAAGTTGCTGTGAGCTATGAGGCCACAGCACTCTATTTAGGGTGACAGAGTGAGACTGTCTAAAAAAAACAAAACAAAAGAAGAACAGAGCTGGAATCATCACATTAACTGACTTTGAATTATACTATAAGGCTATAGTAACCAAAACAGCATGGTATAAACTGGTATAAAAATAGACATATAGATCAATGGAAGAGAATAAAGGCACATACTTATAGCCAAATGATCTTTGCACAGTCAACAAGAACATACATTGGGGGAAGAACATACTTTTCTTTTTTTTTTTTTGTAGAGACAGAGTCTCACTTTATCGCCCTTGGTAGAGTGCTGTGGCCTCATACAGCTCACAGCAACCTCCAACTCCTGGGCTGAAGTGATTTTCTTGCCTCAGCCTCCCGAGTAGCTGGGACTACAGGTGCCTGCCACAACACCCGGCTATTTTTTGGTTTGCAGTTCAGCCGGGGCCGGGTTTGAACCTACCACGCTCGGTATATGGGGCCGGCGCCTTACTGACTGAGCCACAGGCACCGCCTGGAAGAACATACTTTTCAATAAATGGAGCTGGGAAAACTGTGTAGCCACATGCAGAAAAATAAAATTGGACCCCTATCTCTCACTATATACAAAAATAAACTCAAGTTGGATTAAAGATTTGAATATAAAACCTGAAGTTATAAAACTACTAGAAGAAAACCTTGGAGAAACTTCTGGACATTGGTTTAGGCAAAGAATTTATGACTAAGTCCTCAAAAGCATAGCCAACAACAACATAACAGACAAATGAGACTTAATTAAACTACAAAGCTTTTGAATAGCAAAAGAAATAATCAATAGAGTGAACAGACATCTTACAGAATAAGAGAAAATATTTGCAAACTATGCATGTGACAGGGGAGTAATACCCAGACTTCACAAGGAACTCAAACAACAACAATAGCAGCAAACAAATAACTCGATTAAAAAGTAGGCTAAGGATATGAATAGACATTTTGCAAAAGAAAACAAATGGCCAAAGAGCGTATGAAAAAATGTTCAGTATCATTAATCATCAGAGGAAAAATGCACATTAAAATTAAAAATGAGATATTTTTTACTCAGAATGGCTTGGAGTAAAATAATAAAAAGACAAAAAATAACAGATGTTGGCAAGGATGTGGAGAAAGGGGAATTTATACACTGTTGCTGAGAAATGTAAATTAGTGCAACCTCTATGGAAAACAATATAAATATTTCTCAAAGAATTACCACATAATCCAGTCTTTCCACTACTAGGTATCTACTCAAAGGAAAAGAAATCAATATAAAAAAAAAGATACCTGCACACATAATGTTTGTTGCATCACTATTCACAATAGCAAAGATACAGAATCAACCATCGACCATCGATGTAAGACTGGATAAAGTATATACGGTATATCTACATAGTGGAATACTATTCATTCATAAAAAAGAATAAAATCATGTCTTTTATAGCAACACGGATGAAACTGGAAGCCATTATCTTAAGCAAAACAACTCAAACACAGAAAGACAAATGCCATATGGCTCACTTGTAAGTGGGAGCTAAATAATGTATACGTATGGAATCCGAGTGTGGAATGATGGACAATGGAGATTTGGGTGTGGCAGGGGTGGGAGAGGAGTAGATGATGGGAGGTTGCTTGGTAGGTACCGTATGTTTACTGCAGTGATGGATGCACTGAAGGCCCTGAGTTCATCACAATGCCATATATCAATTAGCAAAATAGCACTTATGCCCCATAAATATATACAAATAAATTTATTTATTTATTTTTTGAGACACATTCTCATTCTGTCACTCTGGGTAGAGTGCTGTGACATCATAGCTCACAGCAACCTCAAACTCTCGGGCTTAAACAAATCCTCTTGCCTCAGCCTCGCAAGAAGCTGGAACTACAGGCACCTGCCACAACACCCAGCTAGTCTTTTCTATTTTTTTTTTCTTAGTAGAGATGGGGTCTTACTTTTGCGCAGGCTGATCCAAATAAAAAACTTAATAATTAAAAACTTCAGAACCAGGGCGGTGCCTGTGGCTTAAGGAGTAGGGCGCCGGTCCCATATGCCGGAGGTGGCGGGTTCAAACCCAGCCCCGCCAAAAAACCACAAAAAAAAAAAAAAATTCAGAACCAAAAATAAAAAGTTCTGAGTTGTCTGCTCTGGAGGCTGAGGCAAGAGAATCACGTAAGCCCGAGAGTTGGAGGTTGCTGTGAGCCGTGTGACGCCACGGCACTCTACCCGAGGGCGGTACAGTGAGACTCTGTCTCTACAAAAAAAAAAAAAAGTTCTGAGTTGTTTTTCAGTTGCCATGGACCCCAAGTTGAAGGTCATATAACCTGCGCATGCCCAGATGAACACAGGTCAATCACAGGTAGAACCTGAGTGCTAAGAGGAAGAGTGGGAAATGAATTAAGAGGCAGATACTGCATGGCAGGGACCAGGATCCAATCAGACTGAGCCCTGGCTACACCCCGTGGCAGGAGCCAGTCAGAACATGTCTCTTGGCATCACCCCATCACAAGATCCAATCAGAACTCATACCTCATTACCTCCTAACTATAAAACCTGCCCCAACCCCCAGCTCTGGGAGACAGGTCTGAGTCTGACTCCTGTCTCCTTGTTTTGGCTTTCTGACAATAAACCTTTCTCATTACAAAAACCTAGTGCTTTGGTGTTTGGCTTTCTGTTGCATGCAGGCAAACAAACCCAGTTTGGTTCAATTACAGGAGGAGGTGCTAATAAAATTGACCATTGGATTTGGAAATAAAAAACCATGGATTCCCACTGAAAAACAAACAACGGACCAAACTCATATGACTAAAATCCCAGAAAATAGGAAGAATAGAGAATCTACAGGAACTCTTTACAGTCATATTATTCACAGAGTAATTCCAGGGACTCTATAATGAACATGGCCCTATGAAAACCTTGTGGCAAAGAGAAGCCCAAGGCCAGAAGCTTTTTCCAGTCCATAGCATTTTCTAGTGATAGCAGGCTCCGCCAGATACTGCTCCAAGTATAATTTCTGAATTATGAGAGGCAAGGTTGTTTAAAATATGTGGATTGTACTATTTTTAAATATACTCATCTGTGAAATGCTTTAGCTGCAACTCTTTAAAAAGATTGATAAATTATATGCTCCTGAAATCTTAAAATTAAAAAAAAAAGGTATATACTGAAAGAGTACTAAATTATTTTTAAAATATACTAAATCACAGACTATAATAAAAAAAAGATCACAGCCATAATTTTTTTTAAAAACCATCAAATAGATACCTACATGCAGGAGAAATTCACTTCACTGAGCAGCTTGAGTAGTCCTTCAGTATTTAAAGCAAAGTTAAGGAAATGTCAACACTGGTAATAAATTGCTCAGATTGTCTCAAAGGCAGCTTATACTCTGCTGAACACTGGTATTAACTGTGCTTTCAAAAGCAAATACCTCAGATTTCTTCCACGCTATAGAAAAACCAACAGGTGCAGTATCACGTAGCTAGAGAGGCCTTGAATGGCAAAAGGGTAACTCAGCTTTGATAACACTCATCCCCAGAACTTCTGATATCTGCTAATGTTTATTATAGATATTCTCTTGTTATTCTCCAACTATTTGATGAAACACCTTCAGCAAAGGAAGAACTTGAGCAGGATGGTTATTTTGCTGATATGTCCTAGAGCAAGGAGGTGTTAGCATCTGGACACTGTTAGGAGTTTGTCCAAGAGAAAAGCAGCACACGGCTAGTGACTCAGAGCATACAATGGCCTGAGTGCCTTGCAGCACATAGGTTCTCTAGGCAAAAAGTAAATGTCCTCTAAATATTTGACAAAAAGGACCACTCAGTCAAGGAAAGAACACTTGTGAGGGAGCTCTCAAACAAACTTGGACCTATAGAGTGGTATTATTTATTCCCTGGGGAAAAAACTGTTTCCGCATCAATAGAGTAGACATTGAGATTATATCCATAAGTGGTAAGAAACACCACGGGTAAGGGAAGAATGTTAAATAGTGTAATGTTAAAGAATGTTCAATTAATTCTGGAATTTTAATTTCAAAGGGTCTCTCTTATCAACAGAAAGTACGATTGTGACTATGAAAGAAGCAGAGGCTCGGGCCACATGACCCCTGAGTGTCCCTTCTCAACCGTTCATTTTCTTATGATAGTAAATAATTGCCCAAGGTTACAATAATATCAAAAGAAACAGAACAATCAGGAATACCTTATGACATATCGGAGCCAGTAAAGGCTCAAAAAATTCTTGCTGATGAAGAAAAACTATGTTCCCAAACAACATCTCCTGGTTACTTATCAATAATGCAAACCAATGTCTATCTTAGGAGGCATATGCATTCATTTGGATGATGATCATCATCGTTATTATTATTTGTCTAATTCTTTAAATAAACATATATTATCTAATTCTTTAAATAAACATAAAGCAAAAAAACATTACTTATCAATAATGCAAACCAATGTCAATCTATCTTAGGAGGCATATAATACATTCATCTGGATGATGATGATCATCGATATTATTATTTGTCTAATTCTTTAAATAAACATAAAAGGTATTTATCCCAGAAATAAAACTGCAAGCCAGCCTCACATCAGGAAAAATGCAGACTATAAAACAAATTATCTTTGTTTTTATTTACTTGCCTACTAACATTGGGAAATTTGCTAGTTGCAAAGTTGCTTTTTTATTTTCTAATAATTTCTGAAGGTAGGGCGCTGGCCCCATATACCAAGGGTGGCGGTTCAAACCCAGCCCCAGACAATCTGCAACAAAAAAATGGCTGGGTATTGTGGCAGGCACCTGTAGTCCCAGCTACTAGAAAGGATGAAGCAAGAGAATAGCCTAAGCCCAAGAGCTGGAGGTTGCTGTGAGCTCTGACATCACAGCACTCTACCGAGGGCAACAAAGTGAGACTGTCTCTAAATAATAATAATGATAATAATAATAATTTCTGAAGGAACATTTGAATATTTGCATGAAAAACCCATTTCACTTTTACCTCAGTCTTTCAAGATTTTAAAACAGAATGTGGTGGCGCCTGTAGCTCAAGCGGCTAGGGCGCCAGCCACATACACTAGAGCTGGCAGGTTCAAATCCGGCCAGGCCTACCAAACAACAATGACGACTACAACCAAAAAATAGCCCAGCGTTGTGGTGGGAGCCTGTAGTCCCAGCTACTTGGGAGTCTGAGGCAAGAGAATTGCTTAAGCCCAGGAGTTGGAGGTTGCTGTGAGCTGTGATGCCAGGGCACTCTACCTAGGGCTATAGCTTCAGGCTCTGTCTCAAAAAAAAAAAAAAAAAAAATTAAAACAGAATGAGTAGGCTCGGCGCTTGTAGGTCAGTGGTTAGGACACGGGCCACATACACCGGGGCTGGTGGGTTTGAACCCAGCCCAGGCCTGCTAAACAATGACAACTACAACAAAAAAAAAGCCAGGTGTTGTGGCAGGCACCTGTCCGAGCTACTTGTGGGGCGGAGGCAAGAGAATTGCTTAAGCCCAAGAGTTTGAGGTTGCTGTGAGCTGTGACACTACAGCACTCTACCCAGGGTGACATAGTGAGACTGTCTCAAAAAAAAAAAAACAGAATGAGTAGAAGAATAATGGTTAAGACCTTTTTCAGAAGCATCCGCATGTCCTAGACCTAAATGTTTGTATTAGCAGAAAGAGCAAAATATCCTTAGTAACTGTGGAAAACAGATCTTATCCCATAGTCTTCAAGTCACTTCCTTTTGTGACACCTCACTCAGCCTTAAGCAGAAATAAATGGTCTCACTTCTGTTCCCATAACTCCACCTAGATGGTATTTGTAGGGAGCAGGTATTTGTTGGGATTGTTCCCCCCATCCTGGCCTATAAAAGTGGCTTCCCCTTCCACAGCCATCTGGTACCTTCTGCTGGGAGTCAGAGACTCCTGCTAAGGAACCTCCCCACCCCTGCTCAGGAGGGTGCCTGGGGCTATTTAAGAGGAGGGGTGTCCACTGGGTAGTTTGGTTGGGGCTCAACAAAATCAAAGACCAGTTGAAGGGGCAGCTGGAGAATAAATGTTACATGGTAACACCTACCTCAAGCTTCTTTCATCCAGACACACTGAATAGATATTTACTGGAATCCTCTGGAAAAATATTCTACACCCTGTGGCCATTCATCTTCATAACTGCTGCCTCTCTTTTGCCTTTTGCCTTAGCGACTGGCTGTGCTGCCAGACCCTGCAGTATGACTCAGCATGCTGAAATCTGGCTTTGTGGGCACACACAGCTCTCAAAACTGCTTCAACCAGCTAATTGCAATAAGTCTCTGGGGACCCTGCTCCAATAGCAACATTCAAAAGGAAGTGACCTCTAGGGCAGCCCCTTCCAATTAAGTGCTTCGAACTCCAGCCTTGTGGGCAACTCAGAGGCTCTGAGTGGCTCCCTGCTGGGGAGTGTGCTTAGGACTGTATCAGACCCATCTTGCTACCTCACCTGCATTGGGCTGTGATGGTGACAATAAAAAATACTAATAATAAAGGTTATTATTTGCTAAACATTTGGTATATGTTGCCTTGTTTACCTCTCATAGCAATCCTGGAAGGTATGTAGCAAAATCCTCATTTTATAGATGAGGAAACCAAGGGTCACAAAGCCAAAGTTAAGTGGTGATTGAACAAGACTTAGACTGTGGGGCTAGCGGGTTCAGGCTCCCAAGCACTTCAACACTACTGGCTTTAGGGCTGGGTACGATGGCTCACGCCTGTAATCCTTGCACTCTGGGAGGAATCCTCAGGATTGCCTGAGCTCAGGAGTTGGAGACCAGCCTGAGCAAGAGCGAGACCCCATCTCTAGAAATAGCCAGGTTTTTTGGTGAGCCCCTCATCAGGAGGCTGAGGCAGGAGGATTGCTTTAGCCCAAGAGTTTGAGGTTCATGTGCGCTATGAAGCCATGGTACTCTACTGAGGGTGGCAAAATGAGACTGTGTCTCAAAAAAAAAAAAAAAAACATTGTTGGCTTAACAGCAACTGCATTTTCTTTTTTTTTTTTTAACATTTATAAATGTATACTTTAATAAGTATATAAACATTTAGGTAAGCTTATGGAGAAGCTGAGCAAAATACATAAATTAGGAGATACAAGTGTCCATCTAAATTTTCTATGTCATTTTTTTCTATGTCATTTTTTTATGCAAGATTTATTAAAGTTGTTCAATATACAATTTGTCCTTTTTCATTTTGGAAGTCGTTTATTGTAAAGGTAATTCTTTTGTCTGATGACAAACAGCAGCCATAGTGATTACTCTGGATCTCCACGTTGGATATGTTCAATTTCTTCTTGAGACACAAGTTTCCTTCAGTATTTCTGAGGCAATGTTTTTATTATTTCTGCAGTGTCTGGTGGCCCCTGATACATCAGCAAATCTGGTGATTTACTTCCCTTAGAATGCTGGGAAATTGCAGAAGAGTGAGATGGTAGTCCTGCTGATCTCAAAGCTTCTGATACATTGGGTTTAGGATTGTCTCTTCTGTCAGGAAATCGTATTAATGAAGTGTGCGGCTTGACTACCTGCACGACCCTGCTGGCAGACGCCATCTTGCTGCCCATCATGACCCCCGAGCAGCAACCGCATTTTCTGTGCTAGTGTTGTTCTAAATCTAAGCATGGCCAGAGAAAGAAATAGGAAGCCCTAAATTGACCTCTGAGATTTTTATGGAGTAGCACCTCCCCAGACTCTGCCCTTCCGCTGAACTCAGAGCCAGGCTGCCTCAGCCATGTCTGCAGCAGCCCTCACAGGCCCTGAGATCCCTGCATCCATGCTGCTTTGGCTCCCAGCCCAGCCTTGCAGCCTGAGCTGTCCTTATGAAACAGATTTTCAAATGGATAAATTCTGGAGGCTCAGGGATAGGCCTGTGCGTCTGTGACTGAATAAATAACAGTTGAAGTGGCAAGGATATTTAAAATAATAGATAATCCCCAACTCTCATTTGATGATACAGTTTAAGTTCTTCTCTGCTGGAGAATTCATCAGAGCCGCTCTTGGCCCTGGCTTCCTTGTTTTATTTTTTCTGCTAACCCTAGACTGGCATTTGTAGAGCAATAAAGTAGCTCACAGCAAATAGAGGAAGTAGCAAGAGTCTGACATTTACAGAGACGAGGAAATTGTTTTCTGGACACATGAGAACAAGAGAGATAGGAAAATTGTGGGCAGAACAACGTGGGCAGCCGGGAGCTGAGGGGATGGTACACAGATAGCAGACCCTGGTCACGCTGGGATTCCAAGGCCCAGAAGAAAAATACCAGGAGGTGAAGAGGAGGAAGACTGTGACCTGACAGTGACAGAAAGAGAATGTCCTATGTTGTTGTTAGAAAGATAAAAAGGCCCACCACCAAAACAGCCCTCTCCTTTCTTCTTCTGGGAGTAGGGGAAGCGATTTGGTCTCAGGGGTGGGATAAAGTGTTTTCTCTGTTTCACAGGTAGAATCCTTGCTTACCTGAAGAAGATTCCTCAAGTGCTAGTACTGTGGTTTCTACAGACTGGGACATGCTCAGGCCAGGGTGGGATTGAATTCAAGCCTTATCAGGACTCAGGAGCAGCAGATCAGGATCTCAGGCAAGGCTATGGCTACCTTCCCCCTCATTTAGCATCCTGACTATTTAGTCGTCCCTGGAAGCTTCTATCAGTCTATCTATAGTGGCAAAAAGAGCCAAGAATGGTGGTGGCAGCTGCTTTGAGGGGGGAAGTTCTTACAGTGGCCTTTGTTCCAGCTGGACAATATTATGGATTTCCCTTTAGCAGGTGACCTCTCACCTTTGACCTGTAGGGTCCTTGCACCTCAGTGTAGGTAAATTGGCTCTTCAGCCTGGTTTCACTGCCCCTACCCTGCCCTACCAAAGCACTGCCAGGGGTACATGTTACCCTTGTAGAAAGGTGAGCCAGTGGTGACCCCCCATCCAAAGCAACTGGGGGCCGTCACTGACCAGCCTGAGATCAGAAGGCCAAGGAACCTCCTATGTCACAGTCTGGTGCCAAAGTAGGCCCTTCTCTGCTCCTGGGAATGTTCTTGCCCCCCCTCCCCACCCCCAGCCCAAAACAAAATATCAACTACTTCTGAACTCTGGGCCCTGGGCAATTTAGATGGGTTGTAAAAGAAACCCTTCTGCTGGGCCTACAGCCCTCCGAAATGGCCTCATAAATTTGCTTTGGGAAGCAATTCTTTTTTGTTCAAAACTTGATTTTCTTTGTACTTGTTGAAAGTTTTGTTTTCCTCTTTAAATGCTTAAAATATAAATATACAGATTTATACAAAAATATACCTATGGCCAGGTATGGTGGCTCATGCCTGTAATCTCAGCACTCTGGGAGGTTGAGGTGAGTGAATTACCTGAGCTCAGGAGTTTGAGATCATCCTGAGCAAGAGCGAGACCCCATCTCTATTAAAAATAGAAAAATTAGCTAGGTATGTGGCAGGTACCTGTAGTCCCAGGTACTCGGGAGGCTAAGGCAAGAGGATCTCTTGAACCCAAGAGTTTGAGGTTGCTGTCAGCATTCTACCGAGGGCAACAGAGTGAGACTCAGCCTCTAAAAAAAAGAAAGAAAAATATAGCTAGATTTATTTTTTACCAGTCAGCAGTTTGGAATTAACCTATAAGACAGGCACACTCAGAACATTTCATGATGTCACTTTTTCCTTCTAGAACTTGGTGCATCCTTTGCACACGATGCTTCTGGTTTGTTGCTCCTCCCCACTCTGCGGATTAGGCTGCAGCTCTACTTTGCAATTTTAGAGGTGAGTCAGCAGAGGGAGAAACTCACTTCTCTAAACTGGAGCTGGGGCTGGAGCTGGAAGGGGACAAAGAGGCCCCAAATGTCCAGGTTGGTTGACGTCTCCTAATTAAGGTAACTCCAGAGAACCACAGAAAGTCAACATACCCCTCTGGAAGGCTGTCATGCTACTTATTATAGTGCTCCACTGAGGATTCCCTGAGGGCACAGGCTCAAGGATGGCGACCGCAGGAGTAATAGCCATCTCCCTTCACCTCCCTGTGTTAATTCCAGGGCCACCAGAGTATGCATCAGCTGATAAGTAGCTTAGTTACTGGTAGTTAAACCACTACCAGCACGTGCACATGCGTACAAGCTCACGTACTTGTGAGAGAATATAAAAATAATCCCCCCTTCAACCTATTTGATTTTCCAAATTATACTGTCGCTATTCGGGTTAAACTGTGCACATGATAGTTTTCTATATATGTGACTTCTATAGTCACAAATCGGTGGCTTCTAACAATAGACATTTATTATCTTAACAGTGCTGTATGTAAAAAGTCTGACACAGATCTTACTAGGTTAAAATCGAGGTGTTGGCAAGGCTGTGCTCCTTTCTGGAAGCATTGGAAGACAGTCCGCTTCCTCACCTTTTCCAGTTTCTAGAAGCTGTCACATTCCTTGGCTCCTGGACTTCTTTCATCTTTAAAGCCATCAATGGCCAACTGAGTCTTTCTCACATTTCATCACTATGAAACTACTCTCCTGCATTTCATAAGAACTTCTGACTTCTCCTTTTCTTAGAACATTTGTATTTACATTGACCAACCTATATACACAGGCTCCAGGCATTAGGATACACACATCTTTGGGGTCCATGATTCTACCCACCACATTGTGGATTTTCATTGTCTTTAGACCTTTGAAAATAAAGAGATCATGTCCTTATTGCAAAATTGTGGGAAAAGAAGGGAAGGAGTCCACCCCCCAGTCTCAGGATACTGATGCTGCTACCAAGGAAAGCACAGTCTGCTCCCAATAGACCCTCAGCGTTCTCCTCCAGGGCCTGACATATAGGTTATCAATAGAGGGAAAGCATTCTGCTTAGCTCATCCTTTTCTGTTTTTGTTTGTTTGTTTGTTTGTTTTTGAGACAGAGCCTCAAGCTATCGCCCTGGGTAGAGTGCCTTGACGTCACAGCTCACAGCAACCTCCAACTCCTGGGCTTAAGCGATTCTCTTGCCTCTGCCTCCCAAGTAGCTGGGATTACAGGAGCGTGCCACAACGCCCAGATGTTTTTTGGTTATAGTTGTTATTGTTTGGCAGGCCAGGGCTGGATTTGAACCCACCAGCTCTGGTGTATATGCCTTAGCCCCTTGAGCTACAGGCGCCACCCAGCTCATCCTTTTCTGTAAGTTGCTTCTTGTCAACTTCCTTTTCTTATTCAAAGTGAGAGTCAGAGTGGTGGCAGGCAAGGACCAGCCATTGGAGCCGCAGCCTCCCTTGGCGCCCTCCTCACTGCCATCATGCTCCAGTGCCTGCTTACGGTTACTTTGGGCAACACATTGGGAATGTTTCTGGCTCAGAATATGACATACCAAACCTGGCTAAAACCCTTGAAGAAATTAAGAAGGATTTGGATGCCAAGAAGAAATCCCCTAGTTCATAAGGCCAACTCCAGCATTTCCTTCCAGATACACTGATTCTCCTACTCTTGAACACTGCCTTTACCAAGTGAACCAAAAGCTTTTGTTTTCATCTCCAGCAAAGTTTCTTCTTTGCTAGACCCCCATGTTGCCTTAGAGCAAAAACGAGGCCCCTTACATTTCCAACAAATTCACCTCTTCCCATATCCTCTTTTCAGCTGCATGGGAGATTCTAAGACTGCAATTATGGTGCCAGATTAATAAACATGACTTTTAATGAATAAGAAAAAAAAGAGCGGTGCCAGTTGCTCAGTGGGTAGTGTGCCAGCCCAATATACAGAGGGTGGTGGGTTCAAACCCGGCCCCAGCCAAACCGCAACAAAAAAAATAGCCGAGTGTTGTGGCCGGCGCCTGTAGTCCCAGCTACTCAGGAGGCTGAGGCAGGAGAATCACCTAAGCCCAGGAGTTGGAGGTTGCTGTGAGCTGTGTGACGCCACGGCACTCTACCGAGAGCGATAAAGTGAGACTCTGTCTCTACAAAAAAAAAAAAAAAAAGAGCCACAAATGTGCTATCACCAGTTCCTTTACACCATCCTCTCAGGACCATTTTTAAAATATTTTTTTTATTTTTTAGGATCATTTTTGAACCCTTGAAACATTTTGGTTACTCACTGCTGCAGGATCCCAGGCTGGGGAGATGTGAGGCTTCAGGGGAAGCCAGTGCTTTGTAAAGTGATCGCTAAGATCCAACATGGCTTCCATTGTGGCCATTAGCTCCTATTGTGAGGGACAATCCAAAAAGAGGATCCTCTAACAGGAGGTAGGACCATCCTCAAGTTTTAAAGGCCAGCCTCATTTCTAACTGTCTCATCAGGCTGATCCTAGACCTGCAGCAGGTAGGATCCTGGCTGCACTAGAAGCCATGTGACAAATTTGAAACAAATGAGGGAGAAACATGTCCAGAATACCAAGAGCTAGACGTAAAATAGATGAAAATGGCTACATGACAGAGTGGTTTAGAGGGTTCAACTGCCTCTGCATATAATAAGAACCATGGGATCCTAGACACATTTGCTAACCTCTCTGAGCCTCAGTTTCTCATCTGAAATTCAGGGTAACAATGGAATTGATCACATAGGACTTGAATATCTGGCACATTGGAAGCATTCCCTGTTAGCCGGAATTATTGTTAGTCAGATGCTAAGCTAAGCATTTTTTCAAGCACCTCTAAATTAATTATCAAATAGCCCCATGAGGTATATACTGTTACAACCTGCATTATTTAAATGAAGATGAGCTTATGGTCACATAAGTGGCAGAGCCAGGACCAGAACCCTCCTGACTCAAAGGCCACACTTTTAAATTTTGTAGGGAACAAGAGTCTGGGGAAAAGACTGACTGTCTCTGCACCACTGATGTGCCATGCCATCTTCACCTTCCAGCACTCTGCCTCATGCATAGCTGTTGCTCGTGTGATGGATCAGAAAACCTGAGTTAAAAGAGCACAAAGGCAGACGTGCATTACCTGGGAATAGCCCTAGGCCATCCTGAAGCTTGTGCAATGTCACACACAGCTCTGAGCATTTCCTTCCATGAATGTCCCCTCACCAGGGGCCTCCAGACCACCCCACCTCCACATTCCACCCTGACACAGAGCAGACAAGGCTGGAGCCCTGGAGCAGTAATAGCCAGGCCCAACTCAGCAACATCCCAGGAATAACAACTGCCTGAAGGAGCACCAAGAAATCCTCAGAACCAAATCAATTTGAATTCACTATAATTTTAAAGAAAGACAATGCCTCTCTGAGGTGTTGCTACAAATCTAAACAATAAGAGGGCGTGGCAGTTCTACAAAGCAAGAATTGCTCCTTAAAAAGTCACAAAATCTCTCAGACAAAAGGAGCATCCACTTTATGATTCCATTTAGAAAAAGGTCTAAGGCCAGGCTCTGTGACTCATGCCTGTAATTCTAGCACTCTGGGAGGCTGAGGCATGTGAATTGCCTGAGCTCATGAGTTTGAGAACAACCTGAGCAAGAGTGAGACCCCCATCTCTAAAAATAGCCAATGTTGTGGCAGGCGCCTATAGTCCCAACTACTTGGAAGGCTGAGACAAGAGGATCACTTGAACCCAAGAGTTTGAGGTTGCTGTGAGCTATGATGTCACAGACTCTACAGAGAATGACAAAGTGAGACTCTGTCTCTCTTTTTTTTTTTTTTCTTCAGTTTTTGGCCAGGGCTGGACTTGAACCCACCACTTCCGGCATATGGGGCCGGTGCCCTACCCTTTTGAGCCACAGGCGCCACCCGAGACTCTGTCTCAAAAAAAAAAAAAAAAAGAAAGAAAGAAGAGAAAAAGGTCAAATAGGCAAAACTGCCCTGTGTTATGTAGGGATGCCTTCTTAGATAGGAAAAAACAGAACTGATTACCACCAATGTCAGGAGAGGGTTACCTTTGAAGTGGGGAAGGGAGTTGGAATTCCAGACAACGTTCTGTTTCTTGACCTGCGTGGAAATGACACAGGATTCCTTTTTATTATAACTCATTTAGTTTTACAGGATTCCCTTTATTTAACTCATCTACACTTTTCTGTGTTATATTTCACAGTAACAAAGGTTGGTTTATATGGCGGGGGTGGGGGTTGTTTTGTTTTGTTTCATTAATGAAATTTTGCAGGAATCCCACCTGAAAAGGCTGAGTTTCCAACCAGGCCCTAAATGATCTGAAACTGCCACACTTTGGGTAGCAGTGATTGAAGTTTTGTCCGAGTTCTGCCCCTGGAGACATTCCACCTGGTATAGGGTATAGGACATGGACCTCTGCCTGTTTGATAATGTAGGTCTATCCAGCTTCTAGTCTGAACAGATTATTGAATCTAGTTCAGGATTCTTATATGAAACAATCCTCTCTTGCCTCCCAAACACACACACACACACACACACTTCCTTTCAACATGATCGATGATCTGTGTCAAACTCAATTTTCACCAAGCCAGGAGTTAAGTTTATCAGTTTCTGAAGCCATACTCAGTCATTAGACCAGAGGGAAAAGAACAGCAAGGCTCTAGCTAGCTCAGGGAACCCTGAAAAGAGACTGCTTGCTAATGCAGACGAGGGAGGGCACAACCATTCTGGCCCCCTTGTTCTGATTGCTATCAGCCTTTAACCATCAAATGTGGATCCCTGCCAAGGTAGCAGGAGAAAACAGCCTAGTTTCTTTTTTGTCTAAATTCTGTATTATATTTCCTTGCATGCTATGCAAAATGCCAAGTAGCAGCTAAAATTAGAAGCTAAGGTGCTAGTGAGGCTAATCTGTGTGTGAAGAAAGCAGAGAAATGTCATAGGGAAGGATTCAGAGGAGAGCTGCCTGGGGCCCCTTCCGAGGTGTCACATAGAAAAAAAGTAGAGGGAACAGTGGTGGGAGGCAGACCCGACTGCCCAATTATTACACCTGCAGAGAACCCCCGTGGGCTCTCTGGGTTCCCTAAAAGCACGCTGACCTATTTTTTGAAATGCTATTTCCTTACTCATAAAAACACATTCTTTAGTGAATTGTAGCCAACTTTCCAGCAATTATCAAATATAAAGTTTTGTTTTCTACACTGAGAGCTATCATACTTATCTCTATGCAAAACAGTAATAGACTGAATCGTACTAGACTGATGATGGGTATGATGAATTTCTTGAAGTGGCAGGCAAGGCGCAGTTTTAAACAAATCCATCAGAAAGCTTTGACCAAAGCCTTGAGTTTATTTAAGAACAGGGAGCTTGGGCGGCGCCTGTGGCTCAGTGAGTAGGGCGCCGGCCCCATATGCCAACGGTAGCGGGTTCAAACCCAGCCCCGGCCAAACTGCAACAAAAAAATAGCCGGGCATTGTGGTGGGCGCTTGTAGTCCCAGCTGCTCAGGAGGCTGAGGCAAGAGAATCGCGGAAGCCCAAGAGTTAGAGGTTGCTGTGAGCCGTGTGACGCCACGGCACTCTACCTGAGGGCGGTACAGTGAGACTCTGTCTCTACAAAAAAAAAAAAAAGAACAGGGAGCTCATTTATGAGCTGATTGACTTCATTCCTCAGCTAGATACACGGAATTTTTGGATCTGCATAAAAGTGTCTTATAGTGCAAGTAAATTTAATAATGCTTTGGGTTTATAGAGCACTTTTCTTCAAACAACCTGTACTTTCTGGACAGAGTCACTGGCCCAACTTGGAATTTTGCTTTGCCATAGTGAAAATTGTGGAAGTATTACAGGGAGAAAAACCCCCAAAATACTAGGGAGAGAAAGCACTGGTTCCCCAGGGATCTCCCTGGGCACACCCACTCTTAGGCAGGTGGAGCATAACGAGGGCCTATGGTTTCAACAGCTGCTTCATGTCATAGGGCTATTGAGAAAATGAGATACAGCCAAGTCATAATTATGCAGGGGTGGAAGAGTCAGAACATGGACTAGTTGGCGTCTCAGTTTTCTTTTTCAGCTGCTCATCAGGCTCAGATGCAAGAAGAGGAAGATGGGCACTTCTCCATTTGCTCTCAAGAAGAAACAAGTGCAGTCACCGCAGGTGAGGATAAAATGCGAACCCATGCGTCAGTGTGAGCTGTGTGCCACCTGGGTTGGCCCGAGAGACTGAGAGGTGGGGCGATGAATGATTCCCACACCCAGCACTAGGAAGTGGCTGAGCAGCATAGCCCGGCTCTGAAGCAGCAGCCCTGCTTGGCCCCCAGACAGAGGCCAAGGCAGAAAAAAGCGGAAGTTCTTAGAAAGAAAACAACGCTTCCTACCCTCTAAAGCTCTCTGAAGCTGCGTTCCCTAGCGTATTTTCCCCTGCCTGCAGCTCACCAGGGACTGTAGGGACAGGAAGAAACTACCAGAGGGGCACCAGAGAAATTTGAGTCCAGGCTCCCATCCTGCCCTGCTAACCCCCTCCTGCGTAGACTTCCTGAGGAGCCCTCCCCTCGTGTGGGGCTGGCACCCAGGCCTCTCACTGTCCCTCCACTCTGCTCATCCCCTTTCCACTGCTCAGCAGCCAGAATTCAAGTAGGGAATATTAGGGAACTTGAACCAGACCATATAAACTTGGTGATAGTTAAACAAATGTCCAAATGAGCCAAGGGTGGTGGTGCATACCTGTAGTCCTAGCTACTCGGGTGGCTGAGGCAGGAGGATCAGGCTATAGCACGCCATGATCGTGACCGTAAATAGCCACTGCGCTCCTGACTGGGCAACATAGAGAGACCCTGTTTTTAAAAATATAAAATTGTCCAAATGAGTTTTCTGTGTTTCTATGCTCTCTCTGACTCCCTTTCCAAAGCAAGTGAAAAAAATGTCTGTCTGAGTGAAGCATTCAAGCTCTGGCTAAGAATACAGTGTTATTATTAGAGCAACCGGGAGGGAGTCATGCCATCTCCGGGCAGGGCTCTGGTGGGTTGTGTGGGAGGCGACTGTCAGCAGCTGCTAGGATGAAAGCTTGTTTATTATGAGCAGCCTGATGCAGAGATTAAGACCAGCTCAGGTCTCCAGCTCACACCCACGGAGCTGCAGGCAGCAGCTGCTCCAGACACCGTGTCCAACTGTGAGGGTCCCCAGGGTCTCCATTCAGGATGGCTCAACCAGCAAGGAAACCCGGGAGGCCACCAGGATAGCTGGGAAAATTCCCATGGGGCCACCCAACCAAACCTTCCCAATGAAAGAGTGCTTTCCCCAGTAGACTCACCCCGAGAACCCAGAACCTGCTGTGACACCCACACAACAGCAATAGCTCCAAGTCCTGAGACTGTCATTTGAAAAGTGATGGAACAGTTGCTTTCTTTCTTTTTTTTTTTTTTTGAGACAGTTTCAGTTTGTTGCCCTCGGTAGAGTGCTGTGGCATCACAGCTCACAGCAACCTCAAACTCTTGGGCTTAAACGATTCTCTTACCTCAGCCTCCTAAGTAGCTGGGACTACAAGCACCCACCACAACGCCCGGTTATTTTTTGGTTGTAGTTGTCATTGTTGTTTGGCAGGCCCGGGCTGGGTTTGAACCCGCCAGCCCTGGTATATGTGGCTGGCGCCCTAGCCGCTGAGCTACAGGTGCTGAGCCTGAAAAGTTGCTTTCATTCAAGCACCTACTGTTCACCTTCTCTGACAGACACTGTATGTATGTGGGATAGGGATAGGGCAGTGAACCGGTCCCTATCCCTGCTCTCACGGCACCTAGGGTCTGGCATTAAACTGGTTATCATGTGATGAGTGTTATGATAGGACAAGTTCAGAGAGCCATGAACACGACAGCAAGGGAAATCTAAACTGACCACAAAGTAGAGAAACTATCCCTGAGAGATACTGTGAAATGTAAGTGATTAGGGTCTCAAGAGATGTCAGCCTAAGGCCGTCACTGCTTTTTCTTCTTCTTCTAATTAAACTTTTAGCTAACATCCATCCATCTGGCTCATGTTCTATTTCATTACCAGTCTGTTGAATAGAAAGCTCTCAGAAAAGATAATTATAATCATAGAGCATCCACTGAAGTATCCGAAATCCTCTAGGCAGCATGACAGACCCCTTTATTCATTGAGGTCACCATAATCATCATGCTAGTGTCATGGCCATCATTCTTAGTCCTCCTCTGATTAACACCAGGGAGTCTTCCTCAGGGAGGTTCAGCCGTTCATGGCAATATATGAACAGCCTCGTATCAACAGAGAGGAGAAGGTGGGTTAGGAACCCTCAACCTCTAGGGTGAGGTGATGAGAAGTCACACTGCCTTCTCTGCCTTCTACCAGCAGAGCAACCAGGGTAAACTGTTTAAAATGTAAGCCAGATGATGTTCTCCGCTCTTCAAAACCCTTCCCTGTGCAACTTTATCAATCAGCACATTATACCCCCTATATGCATTAATGTACACAGTTATGATTCAATAAAGAATTTTTAAAAAGAAAGAAATGAAACCTTTCAATGTTCCTCCAGCTTATTCACACTAAAAGCCAAAGTCCTGGCAACATCCCATCAGACTCCGCGAGCTCCAGCTTCTCATCGCCCTCTGAGTTCCTCCTGCTGATCTCTCCTGCCTCGCTCCGAGTCAGCCGCACCGCGCGCGTCTCCTGGACGGTTCTCCTGCACCACGCGGAGCACAGCCCTCCTCGGGGCCTTTGCCCTTGTCACTCCCTCTGCCGGGCACTTTCTTTCTCCACATATCCACGTCCTCACTGTCTCACTTGCTTAGGTCTCTGCTCAACGTCACACCATTAGTGACGCCTTCCCCAGCCAGCTTACTTAAGTTGATAAAACTCCCTCCACAGTCCTTACCCTCTTTGATGCTGCCTTTTTATTCATAGACGGTGTCACTACCTGACACACTATATACTTTATTTACTGTCTGTCTCTTCTACTGGAATGTATGCTGCCTGAGGACAGAGGGTTTTCCTTTCTGTTCCCCTCACACAAACTGGTTTAATCTCCCGTGTCCAGAATAGTGTCTGGCACAAAGGAGAACCAAGGTAACTATTTATTGAATTAATACATGATAAACTAGTTGAGAAAGAAAGAACTCGGATAAGTAGTGTTGGGATTTGGGGCATTTTACATAGAAAATAATAAAATTCAATTCCTGGGCGGCGCCTGTGGCTCAGTGAGTAGGGCACCGGCCCCATATGCCGAGGGTGGCGGGTTCGGACCCAGCCCCGGCCAAACTGCAACCAAAAAATAGCCGGGCGTTGTGGCGGGCGCCTGTAGTCCCAGCTGCTCGGGAGGCTGAGGCAAGAGAATCGCGTAAGCCCAAGAGTTAGAGGTTGCTGTGAGCCGTGTGACGCCACGGCACTCTACCCGAGGGCGGTACAGTGAGACTCTGTCTCTACAAAAAAAAATATAAATAAATAAAAATAAAATAAAATAAAATTCCTATCTCACACCATACAACAAAGCAAATTCTAGGTAAATTAAATACTTCCTGTAAAAAGTGAAACCTTAAAAAAAAAAAAAAGTGAAACCTTAAAAGTTTTAAATCAGGGCGGTGCCTGTGGCTCAAAGGCATAGGGCGCTGGTCCCATATACTGGAGGTGGCGAGTTCAAACCCAGCCCCGGCCAAAAACTGCAAAAAAAAAAAAGTTTTAAATCATAATATACACCACCTTTCTGACCTCAAGCTAGGGGAACTTTTCTTAGATAAGTGATAATACTAGAAACAAACTTTTAAAAAAAATAGGCAATGAAGTTGGATAGGGATTTGTAACATAGGTACCTCAAAAAGGATTATAATTCAGAATATATAAAGAATTCCTAAACAAAATAAGAGGTAAATCCCACTAGAGAGAAGAAATCCACAATGGAAGAAACTTGAAAGGTCAGTAAATTTAGGAAAAGTTGCCCGACCTCACCAGTAAACAGGAAGACATAAATAAAATCACCGAGACACTCACCTGCATTAGACTGGCAATGTTTGAAAATCTGATCAAATTAAACATAGATAAAATATTAGGGGAATGAGACCTCTTATTTACCATCTGGGGTAGGGGTTAGGGAAAGTAAGTAAAAGTCTCTGAATTTGTATAGCAACTGTGGCAGTGACTAGGCCACATCTTAACAGGCCATTCATCTTAACAATTTCACATGTGCCAAAGTTTTAATAGTAGTATTTTCTGCTGGTAGGATTTCTTATCGTTTCCTTATCTATATTTTCTAAATCAATATCTATCCCTAAAAATGAGTCAATTTTACAATGAAAAACATTATGAAAAGTTTCCAAGGCACCAGCTTAACTACTGAACAAGTCTTGTTTTTAGACTCCTGAATAAAGATGTATGGTCTCTCATCTTCAGAGACCTTGAGTGACATCCTGAAGGAACCGCTGGTACTAGGATCAAAACAAGAGCCAGTCATCTTCCTAGACCGGAGGCCAGGTCTGGTTTTCCCCGTCTCCCGTCTCTCCCTGCCGCGCGCGTTCACCTCCTGGGACGGGCAGTGCTCAGGACCAGGGCTCCCTAGCACTCCGTGGCAGCATGAGCACCACAGATGGGTGAGTACCAATAGGCGGTCTGCCGCCTCGGCTCCTGGCAAAGATCGCCTCATATGCTCAGCTGGCCTGTCACTAAGCCAAGGTCACCAGATCCGGGGTAGAGGTTAGGGGAAGTAAGTAAAAGTTACTTAGTAATGATTTCCTCTCTACCCTGGGAAAATAAGTCTTCCAAACTGTCTGAGGTATGGTGCCCCTACCTTACAACTTGGGATGTTCTGGGGTTTTTTTCTTTCCTTTTCTTTCTTTTTTTTTGAGAGATAGGGTCTTGCTCTGTTGCCCAGGATGGAATACAGTGGTGCAAATATACCTCACTGCAGCCCCCAATTCTTTTTTTTTTTTTTTTAGAAACAGAGTCTCACTTTGTCGCCCTTGGTAGAGTGCTGTGGCATTACAGCTCACAGCAACCTCCAGCTCTTGGGCTTAGGTGATTCTCTTGCCACAGTCTCCTGAGTAGCTGGGACTACAGGCACCCTCCACAAGGCCAGGCTATTTTTTGTGGCAGTTTAGCCAGGGCCAAGTTCGAACCCGCCACCCTTGGTATATGGGGCTGGCTCCCTACTCACTGAGCCACAGGCGCCACCCTGCAGCCCCAAATTCTTCAGCTCCAGCAATCCTCGTGCCTCAGCCTCCCAAGTAGTTGAGACTATAGGCATGTGCCGCCACCACTCCTGGCTGATTTTTTAATTTTTTTTTTTTTTTTGAGACAGAGTCTCACCATGTCACCCTTGGTAGAGTGCCATGGCATCATAGCTCACAGCAACCTCCAACTCTTGGGCTTAAGGGATTCTCTTAGCCTCCCAAGTAGCTAGGACTACAGGCACGTGCCACAATGCCTAATTATTTTTTTGGTTATAATTGTCATTGTTATTTGGCAGGCCCGGGCTGGGTTCAAACCTGCCAGCTCCAATGTATGTGGCTGGCGCCCTATCTGCTGAGCTACAGGAGCTGAGCCAATTCTTTAAGAAACAGTGTCTTGCTGCGTTGCCCAGGCTGGTCTCAAATTCCTGGGTTTGCATGATCCTCTCACCTCTGCCTCCCAAAGTGCTGAGATTACAGGGGTGAGCCACTGCACCCAGCTCCTGGGTGTCCATTTTTAGAACACATTCCTGATTCCTGTAGCTCCCTGACTTAGAGTGCTTTCTGGCTGCAGCATGAATAAGCTACTTCTTTTCCACCAAGGTTTGCATACACAGCCCGCATCAGGGCGGGCCCCATGGGCCTATGCGCTGCAGTCAGTTACATGAGCTCAAGGCTCTGAAAGAGTCCCACCATTGGTTTAATGTTCTGTAGCCACTGTCTTGAAATTGTTAATAATTTTATCTCTGAAGCTGTGTTTGATGAGACCATGGAGCAGGCCTGTGTGCAGAGGAGACAAGGGGGCAGCAGTATACTCATAGATCCGCCCTGTGGGCACCCAGGAAGCATTCTGAGGGGGGCAGCCAGGACCAGACCTGAGTCCCATCAGTGACCCTGATGGCAGCAGCAGCAGCTGCAGTGGCAATAGTGGCCACAGCTGCAGAAGAGGAAGAATCTCCATAGAAGCACAAAGATAGTGGGGGAGGCCTGCATGCCCACCCATCCCCAGAGACTGTCCCCACAGCATCTGTAGCCAGAGCACTGGGACAGGAACTGCCAGTGGTCACACAGTAAAGTTTGTCAGCAAATTACTACAAAATGAAAAGGCACGCATGGACACTGCCATAAAACCATGAGTTATTAGAATCCTGCAGAGTTTAGAATCTCTACTTTTAAAAACCATTACATCCCTGTGAAGCCGACAGCCATAGGCTTAGAAATAGAAGACAAATTTAAAGCCCATTGCATTCAACAGAAAGAAACACTATTTTCAAAGAAAGCTTCACATAAGCCAATTATTAACAAGAAAAACAATCTATATTTAATTTTTCTTATAATGGAAGACAAAACAATAGAATTTACAAACAGGCATTTTTAATTATGTACAAACCACAAAACCACTTTCAATTCTTCTACAAGCTCAACAAGTTACAGGAAGTACCAGAGGACATGTTAAAATGTAATTATATAAATTTATATTTGAAATTAATTTCTGACTTACATGAAGCCGATCATCAGCTTTAAATGTACTAAAATTTATATTTTGATATAACTTATCAGAAATTTACCCCAATGCTGTCTTAGCCTATAACATATACTTACCAGATCCAGTAACAGTTACATCAGCAGAAAGATCCTTCTCAAAATGAAACATTATCAGAAATTATTTGAGATTTTGTATTTGCCAAGAGTGACTGATGTCATTTTCAATTATATCAATCGATATCATTGAAAGTCCCACAGGCCAACAAGATATATCAACTGATATAATTGAAAATGAAGTTGCTACAAGTTGAGAAATGAATTTGCAAAATGCAAGCCAAAAAAACCTTATGACCAAGATACCACTTTAATAATTATCACTTACTATATATATAATATTATACGATATCACGTAGGTTTGTGTTGTTACTCATATGGCAACACTACGAAGCCTGTTATGGTTATGAGTAACAAGATCTTTTCAAAAGAAAAAACTTTCATTTCCTGAAATTTGAACAAGGGCCCCACATTTTCATTTGGGACTGGAGCCTGCCAATTATGTAGCCAGCCCTACCCTGGACTGCTTTCCCAAGGTGCTCCAGCCACCATCTCCCTTTGTGGTGAAGACCAGGCATCTCTCTGTAGGACAGCTGGTCTTGGGAAGTGAAACGACCTATTCAGGATGGGACTTTGCATCCTCATTGTACTGGCTCCCAGCTGAGCAAATGCAGATGCCAGTCACAGGCCTCTTCTCCATGGAGCCCAGGGGAATTGCCAGCCTCCCCCCACACACGGACTCTGCAGCAAGTTTTGCCTAAGAGCATCACCCTAACAAGCCTCTCCTTTGTCAATCTCTCTTCCATTTCTGATAAATATCTGCATTCCTTTGGGGACATACTTTGGAGCAAGACTGAATGTCCAAGGAGGGAACTCGGCACAGAGGTGCTGCGCCCCAGCGGCCAGCTGTGCCACCTTTCCCTCTGCATCCTGCTTGGTGATTCCTGGTCAGATACCCCCGAAGTGAGAGTCTCGGCAATGGTGAAGCCCTCAGGCACGTAAGGCTAAATCAACAATGCAAAGTCAGCCTTCGACCCAGCAGCCTGGGACAGAAGTTGCACCAAGGTGTGCTCCACTGTCCTTCAGAACAAGATAGGACAAGCAAACTGAGGCTGACGAGACAGTCACCTTTGCATTGTCTCATTTTGTTTGGCAGCTTTTATAAAAACACAACTACAAATAGGATTGTCCTCTGGTCACCTGAATCTGGGACCTTCTCCTATTCCACTGCCGTATAATTTGACAACTTGATCGTCCCCTGTGTTGTCCTGTTTTCTGTGTCTATCCATATACATCACAAGCTCTTTGAGGACAGAGACCATATCCTCACTTGTCCCCCAAATACTAAGTGTCACAACGATACTGTACTTCTTAAAGCACTTTCCCATTAAGCCATCAACCCTCATAATACCCCACACAAGCCAGGATAATTCCCATTTACAGAGGAGAAAGTTGAGACCTAGAAAGGTCACCAATTTGCTCACCGTTTTACACCTGCTAAAGGGCAGAGTAGGGACTCCACCCTAGACCTCTGACTCTGTCCTACTGCTCCTCTGGAGTGGGCCATCTCTAAAAGGCAGACATTCCCCCAGAATTACTCCTTTTGCGCTCTGCCTAGCATGGAAGATGAAAAATGCAGAGACTTCAGCAAGAGCTTGTGATGATAAATGTTTTCACGTTTGGCATCAGAACAACACTTCTGTGACTGCTTTTTCTACTACATGGCAGCTGCTTTTATAGAGCAAATCCTCAAAATTACCTCTCCTGTTAAACCCATCTGCACTGTTCTGGGACTGCTATGCCAAGGGCTTTTGGGGGGAAGGGAAGAAACTCTCCAAAAACTGGGCCTTCAGGGTAGCCTCAGACTTTTTTGGAACCCTCCTAGGGTGAAGCAACAGCTTAAAGCCTATATAATATTTGCAGCCATGGCTTCTGTTCCTTTCTCTCTATTTAGGAAAATACGGTGTTCCAGGCCTCAGAGCACAGCCAGCCTGCTAGGACATCTCTCCTAAGTCCCCCACGCCAACCAGATACTGGCACCTGGGACAGTCCCATTGCACTGCAATTTTAAAATAGTGTTCACATGTTTATAATCATGGGCGAAGGAAGGACTTCTTAAGAATGGCACAAAAACATGGATGGCATGAAGAAAAAGGAATAAAAAATCCAGGCAACCCCAAAATCCAGAACAATACAAGACATAAACAAAGCAAAAAGACAAGTAACATATTAAAATATCTGTATTACAAGCAAAGAATTCATATTCAGCACATCAACAATTCCTACAATTCAATAAGAAAGAGGGGGGAAGGGAGTGGCACAGGGTATAAAGAGGTAATTCATAGAAACAGAAATACTAGCAGCCAGCGGCAAAGGAAATACACCAAGCCTCAGCATAAACAAAGAAATACAATCAAACACCAAAATACCATTGTTTTCTCATCAGATTAGCAAACATTAAAGAGACTAAAAATATCCAGTGTTGAGAGTTAAGAGGGCAATCAGATTGTATCAAATTTTAAAATGTGCGTGGTCTATGACCTTGAGTTCACTACCAACAGCTAATCTTGAGAAATACTTGCCTATGTGTGTGAAGCAGCATGTACAAAAATGCCATTTACAACACCATCTATGAGAGCATGAAATTGAAAACACACTAAATATCCTCTAGGAAAGGCCTGGCTTAATAAGGCCTTATTGTGGTAATCATTTCACAATGTATACCTATATCAAAACATCACATTGTATACCTTCAATATATACAATTCTTACTTGATAATTAGACCTCAATAAAGGTGAAATAAAATAAAACAAAACAGCTACCAGTAACGGTTCTCGCTGGGGAGACAATTGGCTTGGGGACTCACAATAGAGGGACTTTTGTTTTGATGGTTAATGTTTTTTTGGTTTTTGGCCGGGGCTGGGTTTGAACCCACCACCTCTGGCATATGGGACCAGCGCCCTACACCGGGTAGGGTGGCTCTCACCTGCCTGTAATGCCAGCACTTTGGGAGGCCAAGGTGGGTGGATTGCTTGAGCTCAGGATGTTCTGAGACAAGCCTGAGCAAGAGTAAGATTCAATCTCTACTAAAAATAGAAAAATTAGCCAGGCGCTGTGGTGGATGTTTGTAGTGCCAGCTACTCCTGAGGCTGAAACAGGAGGATCACTTGAACCCAGAGGTCTGAGTTGCTGTGAACTAGGCTGATACCAGGGCCTAGTCTGGGCAATAAAGTGAGACTCTGTCTCAAAAAAAAAAAGGTATTTATATATTGTGCAATTTAAAAGGAACTACTATAGGCTCAGGGCTGCTCTACCACAGACCCATAAATTTATTAGGTCTGCCTTCCCTTCAGAGGGCCCAGGTGCCCTAATTGGGGTGTAGGGAAGGGAACAGGCTAAAGGAACCACCACTCACCCAAGTGTCAGCCCCCACGCAGGTGCCAATAAGTCTCCTCCTTTAGCCTGGACATTTGCCGGAAACCCTTTCACGTGGCTCCCTCTCCTGATTTGATTCAATTGTGTGTATTTGTTTGAATAAGGTCAGTCTCCCCGCTGTTTAAGACTTGGAAAGTACTGAATCAGTTACATGGCATACCAGGATTCCCAATTCTAATAAATCCTAAGAAGTGACTAAAATTATTCCGGTCAGGTTCCCGGGGAGACAGACTCAGAGATTTGTATACAAGAAGTTTACTAGAGAACTGGGCACAGTGGCTCACACCTGTAATTCTAGCACTGTGGGAGGCTGAGGTGGGTGAATTGCTTAAGCTCATGAATACAAGAACAGCCTAAGCAAAAGTGAGACCCTGTCTCTCCTAAAAACAGAAAAGCTAGCTGGGTATGGTGGTGCACACCTGTTGTCCCAGCTACTCGGGAGGCTGAGGCATGAGGATCACTTGAGCCCAGAATCTGAGGTTGCTGTGAGCTATGACACCATGGTACTCTACCCAGGGTGACAGACTGAGATTCTGTCTACAAAAAAAAACAAACCATGTTTACTTGAAAAAGCTCTCCAAAGCATTACCTCTGAGGGAGTAAAGCCAGGATTAAGCCGAAGGAGAAGTTGGGCTTTGATGCTGTCACAACAAAGTCCTCAGAGATGAAGGGGCCCTGCAGAGATGCCCCAAAATAAGGAAAGGGAGCTGGGCTTTATACCCTTCACATTGATCAGTTATTGGATGTGAGCTGCCTCTGGGAAACAGGTGTAGCTTTGGCCAAAGAAACTTGCTTCAGCTGAGTGCAGGCCTAGGAAAGACTCAGCAGTGGACCATCAGTTGCCGATATGGCACCAACTCAGCCCCCAGGGGAATCTGGAAGTAAGCATTAAACTCCGAGAGTGGAGGAGGTGAGGAATGGGTGTACATTTTTACCTCTACAGGGGGAGACACTGAAAGTTCTGGTATGTCCTGGGAGTCGGTCAACAAGGGCAGCACTGGACTGAATGCCTGGGCCCACCTGTGTGAACTCACTCCTTAGGATGCTTGAAGCAGGGACTCAAGAAAAATAATTATTTAAATTATTGAGGGGGAAAATGCTTTCACAAAAAAATAGGAAGCAATGTTTTATGTTTAAATGCCCTAAAAATTATGGCATCTCAGCTTACATGCAGAGAAAGACTTAATTCATAATAAATTGAAAAGTAAAGAGGTGAGGAAAGGAACACCACGTTTGTACAGTAGATAACATCTCAGCTGTCTAGAATGCAGCCTAGGGGCTCTTTTCTATTCTGGCCCACTCATGAGGTCTGATTTAGGCCCTGTTACCCATGAAGTCCACATTCTGTAAAGAGTCAGCTGTTTCCATCATTTTGAAGAACTGGGCCCAGTAAGGTCTCAAAGTTACCAGCATGGAAATATTTATTCTTATGTCATTCCAATTCACTAAGGACATACTCTTTTCCCACAAAGTCTGAAGAAACCCACATAGCTTTGCATGATGGTTAATTTTATGTGTCATTTTGACTGAGCTAAAGGGTGCCCAGATAAACATTATTTCTGGGTGTGTCTGTGAGAGTGTTTCTGGATGGGATGAGCATTTGAATCTGTGGGCTCAGTAAGGTAGAATGCCCTCCCCAGTGTGGATAGGCATTACCCAACCCTACTGAGTGTCTAAATAGAAAAAAAAAAAGGCAGAGGAAGGAAGAATTGGCCCTTTACTTACTGCCTGCCTGCCTGAGCTGAAACTTCACTCTTTCCCTGCCCTAGGAGTAGGATTTGCACCACTGGCTGTCCTGGTGCCCATGCCTTTGGACTCAGACTGGAATTATAACATTGGCTTTCCTGGGTCTCCAGCCTGCAGATGCTGGAACTTCTTAGCCTCTGTGATTGTGGGAGCCATTTTATATGCACATACTATATATTTTTTTCTCCTATTGGTTCTATTTCTCTGAAGAATGCTAATGAACCTTATTTAGACCGTGTGCTTTTATCTGGCACCCCAAGTCACTGTGGGGATGAGGGGGGTAAAAGAATCTAATACCTTTCAAGATTTCTGGTTGCAAAGTGGGAAAATAATTCATAAGGATACAGTACTCCAAATATCTGTGATTTGCTGAACTCTTGCCATCTAGCAGGTCCAGAGCCAAGCTCCTAATATGCACTGTCTTCTTTAAACCTCACAACTCTGAAGTGAATACGATTATTATCTGTTTTACAATAATTGAGGCTCAGAGAGGTAATTTGCTTTAGATCACAGAGCTAGCAAGTGATACAGGAAGGCTTCAGTGCACGTCTGGCTGATTCAAGAGCCTCCAAGAAGGGAGGTGGTTTGCAAAGACCCAAAATGTTAGCCAGGACTGAGAAAGATACGCATAACAAAGGGAAGGTACTAAGAAGATAATTAATATCATTCTTTTGAATAGTAGTTTGAAATAGAGATGACTATGGATCACAAAAGTCCCGGGGCCCCTATTTTTTTTTTTTTTTTTTTTGAGACAGAGTCTCACTTTGTCACCTGCAGTAGAGTGCCATGGCATAATAGCTCACAGCAACCTCAAACTCTTAGGCTCAAGCGATTCTCTTGCCTCAGCCTCCCTAGTAGCTGGGACTACAGGTGCCCACCACAATGCCCAGCTATATTTTAGAGATGGGGTCTCACACTTGCTCAGGCTGATTTTGAACCTCTGAGCTCAGGCAATCCATCCACCTCGGCCTTCCAGAGTGCTAGGATTATAGGCATGAGCCACAGTGCCCAGCCTATTTGTCTTGATTATACAAAGAAAATCAAGTACACTAGAATCTCTTTAAGTTGACCACTCAAGGGACCATAACAAAATGGTCAACAGACGAAGGTGGTCAACATAAGGAATTGGGCATACGTACATGTGGTACATGTCTGGTCTATGAAAATTAAGTCAACTTATGGAGGTGGTCATTGTAGGGAGGTGGTCAGCAATGGGGGTTCTATTGCACTTTCTAAAGCCCCAAATATTCTTTTACTAGTTTGAATAAACCCAAAGTAAAAAGATATTTTGAAGTTTAATCAGGAAAATTGAGCGTATTGTTGATTACATGATATTTATAAATCACTGTTAATTGTGTTGATTATGCTGATTGTATGTCATGTTTTGTCAAAAATCCATATCTGTTGGCTCAGTGCCCGTAGCACAGTGGTTAGGGTGCCAGCCGCATACACCGAGGGTGGTGGGTTTGAGCCCAGCCTGGGCCAGCTAAACAACAATGACAACTGCAACAAAAATTAACCCAGTGTTGTGGCAGGCGCCTGAAGTCCCTTGGGCAAGAGAATCACTTAAACCCAAGAGTTTGAGGTTACTGTGGGCTGTGATGCCACAGCACTCTACCGAGGGCAACATAGTGAGACTCTGTCTCAAAAAAAAAAAAAAATCCTATCTGTTAGAAATACCTACTCAAGTATTTACAGGAGGAATGATATGATGTGTCAATGGAAAAGAAGCCATACTCTGTAAAACTGTTTTCCAACCTTTTCTATCTCATGGCAATTTGAACCTATAGTAAAACTTCTGCAGCACACTTAAATCATTTTTTTTTTTTGTGGTTTTTGGCCGGGGCTGGGTTTGAACCTGCCACCTCCGGCATATGGGACTGGCGCCCTACTCCTTGAGCCACAGGCGCTGCCAATCGTTTTGATTTTTAAAAAGACTGACAATAAGAATATACTCACTGTGCTTTGAACTTCTTTAGAAAATAATTTAATTAATGATCTTTAAAAATTTTTGTGGCACACCATGGATCGATCCTCTCACGGCACACCAGTATGCTGCAGCACACTGCTTGAAAATCACTGCTGTAAAATAATTTAAAGAGGTTTACTCTGAACCAAATTTGAAAACCATGACCCAGAGTCACACCTAAGAAGTCTGGAGCACATGGACTCATGGTGGGGTGATAGTTTGGTTTTATACATTTCAGAGAGATAGGAATTATAGGTAAAGTCATAAATCAGTACATGGAAAGCATACATTGGTTTGGCCGGAAAAAGTGGAACATCTCAAAGCAGGGACGCACAGGTTATAGGTAGGTTTAAAGATTCTTCAGTTGACAATTGGCTGAAAGAGTTAGGCTCTGTCTAATAGACTAAGAGTCAGGGCAAAGGACTGCTTGAGTTAAAGGGTAGACAGACTAGACCGGGTGTAGTGTGGCTCATGCCTATAACCCTAACACACCAGGAGGCTAAGGAGGATGGATTGCTTACGCTTAGGAGTTTGAGACCAACCTAAGCAAGAGCGACACCCTGTCTGTACTAGAAAAAAGTAGCCAGGCAGGGTACCTGTAGTCCCAGCTACTCAGGAGGCTGAGGCAAGAGGATCACTTAAGCCCAAGAGTTTGAAGTTGCTATGACCTATGATGCCACAGCACTCTGCCCAGGGTGACAGAGTGACATTCTATCTCAAAAAAAAAAAAAAGGTAGACAGACTAACAAACACATGCCCAGACTTAAGTGGTTTCTTGTACAAATAGACACAAGCAAAACTAATCAGTCCTTGTTGTAACAGTACCACATAATTTTTTTTTTGAGACAGAGTCTCACTATGTTGCCCTAAGTAGAGTGGTGTGGGTCACAGTTCACAGCAACCTCTAACTCTTGGGCTTAAGCGATTCTTTTGCCTCCCAGGTAGCTGGGACTACAGGTACCTGCCACAATGCCCAGCTATTTTTTTTTTTTTTTGCAGTTGTCAGTTGTTTAGCTGGCCTGGGCTCGCACCCACCAGCCTCAGTGCATGTGGCTGGCACCATAACCACTGTTCTATGGGCGCCGAGCCAAAAGTGCCATATAATAGATGTATAAATCCACTTCCCATGAACACAGAGGAGGACTGTGCCATGTGTATTTCCTTTCTTTTTTTTTGCAGTTTTTGGCCGGGGCTGGGTTTGAACCCGCCACCTCTGGTATATGGGGCCATCGCCCTACTCCTTGAGCCACAGGTGCCGCCCCATTTTTTTTTTTTTAGAGCTGGGTCTTTCATGTAACTGCGTCTTTATGCAGGGTACTGCCTGCACTTGCTCAGGCTGGTCGATTTAATTCTGTTAGAATCACTGTTTCTCACCAGCCTGCAAAGGGAACTTTGAGGTTGTCTGTCCCAATTCCTTCATTCTATGGAGGGGGAAACTGAGGCCTTGATGTTACTGGATGAAGAGAGTCCTGCCACCTGTCACCGTCAGCCAACATGCAGAGACGGGGACAGGTCCACCAAACTTCATTTGCCAGAAGGCCAGATTCTTGAGAACAGTGAGAATAGCCTCTCCAAGACTGTTCTTGTCCTTCCATTTTCAAAATCACAGTTTGGGGTTGTTTTTTTTTTTTTTATAGAGATAGAGTCTCACTTTATTGCCCTTGGTGGAGTGCTGTGGCATCACAGCTCACAGCAATCTCCAACTCCTGGGCTGAAGCAATTCTCTTGCCTCAGCCTCCCAAGTAGCCAGGACTACAGGTGACCGCCACAACACCCAGCTATTTTTTTTTTTTTTTGCAGTTTGGCCAGGGCTGGGTTTGAACCTGCGTGGCTTGCACCTGTAATCCTAGAACTCTGGGAGGCTGCGGCCAGTTTATTGTTTGAGCTCAGGAGTTCAAGGCCAGCCTTAGCAAGAGTGAGACCCTATCTCTAAAATAATAGCCAGGTGTTGTGGCAGATGCCTGTAGTCCCCGCTACTTGGGAGGATCACTTGAATCCAAGAGTTTGAGGTTGTTGTGAATTATGACGCCATAGCACTCTACAAAGTATCTCAAAAAAAGAAAGACACTTTGGGTACTCTACTCTGTCTCAACAAAAAAGAGACAGAGAGAGACGGGCCGCGCCTGTGGCTCAGTCGGTAAGGTGCCGGCCCCATATACCGAGGGTGGCGGGTTCAAACCCGGCCCCGGCCGAACTGCAACCAAAAAATAGCCGGGCGTTGTGGCGGGCGCCTGTAGTCCCAGCTACTCGGGAGGCTGAGGCAAGAGAATCGCTTAAGCCCAGGAGTTGGAGGTTACTGTGAGCTGTGTGAGGCCACGGCACTCTACCAGGGGCCATAAAGTGAGACTCTGTCTCTACAAAAAAAAAAAAAGAGAGAAGAAGGTACCTGAGCTGGTTGGTGGCAGAGCCATAAATATTTCTCACTATTAGTAATGCAGCCCTTGCCAGGTATCCCCTAAGGGGACCCAGAAACCACAGGGCCAGGAAACCCCAGCTTGTCCTGCCATCAGGACTCTCATTCCATTCTTCACCCTCCCCTGAGCCCTACTGGACAGAAGTTGAAGAAATGGGAAGGAGATCACAGGTTTGGAGTAGGCCTGGGTGAGGTCCAGGTGTCGCCAGAATTTCTGTGTTGGGTTTCGGGTTCTTTTGGTCTCAGGGTTTGAAGAATGAAACCACAGACCATGAGGTTCCATGTGGATCAGCAACAGGACAGAGTTTATTGCTGGGAAGATTGATAGAAAGAATGATGAGCAAAGAAGGGGAACAGAACCTGGGGGGATCCAAGTGGAAAGCCGCCCCTTCAGTCTAGGGGTTTAAATTCTACCCTGAGCAAGGGGGGTGGAGAAGTACAACCGCAACTGGCCAGAGGTCTGCAGCAGAAAATAATCCTAAAATTAGCACAGGAATGCAGTTTTTGCCCTAGGCAAGGAATTAGAGTGTATGCGCCCTACTCTAGGAGGACTGGCCCAGATCCCCTCAGGATGCTCTTTTCATAACTTTGCCAGAATGCAGCCTGGGAAAGGTTTGTGCCTAGAGAAGGGGGTCTGTGATGAGACTGAGTTTTGAGCTCATCCAGGTGTAGAAAATGGGAGTGAGGGGTCCTTGTCCAGCCTGAGCAGGGGAATCCTGTATCATGAGGACTAAGACTCTCCTAGATCCTAAGGCCAGATGCAGCCCCCAGCCTCGCTCCATCTCTCTGAGGCTGATGCCGACGCAGGGCAAGTGGGTGCCCTCCTTGCAGCGGCACCAACCTCCTATCACAAGCAGTTAACGAAGTGGAGTTTGCTTCCTGTGGCAAATGCAGAAATAAGAAGCTGCTCTTTGAAAGTAAACAAATAGAATAAAAGGAAAAAAGCAAATAGAAAGAAAGCAAAGAGAATGTTACTTTTCAAGTTTAAACAGAGGAAGAAGAAAAGGAGGGTGGGGCAGGCAGTGGGAGGGGGCTCGCAGAAAGGTCTAGGTTTATAATCTAAATTTCTAGAGCTAGCCTCTGACCTGCAGCCCCTGAGTACCTAAGCTTTTCCTGGCCACAGAAGGAGCTCTCGAGGCTGCTCAAGACCATTCCAGAAGTAGATGCAAGGAACTGATTGCCCAAGGTCTGCCCAGTCCTGAAGAGAAAATCATGCCAGATCAGGGGCAGGGGTTTCACTAGTTCTGGACCATCCAACTCCACTATTCACATCTAGTCACTGAGCACTTGAAATGTAAGGTCCAACGTGAGATGTGCTGTAAAATGCACACCACATTTTGAAGGCGGTACAAAAATAAGAATATTAAAAACTCAGTGGTTTTTATATTGATGATAGGTTTAAATGATAAAATGTTGGATATGTGGTGTTAAAATATATTACTAAAAAATAAATCATTCTGCTTCATTTTTACCACTTTACTGAAGTATAATTGACACACAATAAACTACACATATTTAAAGAATATAATTTGGGGCCGGGCGTGGTGGCTCACGCCTGTAGTCCCAGCGCTGTGGGAGGCCGAGGCGGGTGGATTGCCTGAGCTCAGAGGTTCGTGACCTGTATGTAACAGCATGTGAGCCAGAGTAAGACCCCGTCTCTACTAACATCAAGAACTCGCCAGAGGAAGATAAAAAAACAGTACTTCAAACAAAGAAGAATGAACAAGGAAGTTGAAATTAAAAATAAAAAAAAATTAAAAAAAAAAGAATATAATTTGGTAAGTTTTGACATGTGCATACACAGGGCATATGAAGCCCTCATCACAAGATCATGAAGACATTCGTCAACCCCAAAATGTTTTCTCATGCCCTTTTATAGTCCTTCCTGCCCCCCAGCCGACCTGCCCCATCCCTATCCCTAGACAATCACTGATCTGCCTACTGCAGTTTGCATTTGCTAGAATTATTTTTTTTTCTTTTTTTTTTATCGTTGGGGATTCATTGAGGGTACAATAAGCCAGGTTACACTGATTGCAATTGTTAGGTAAAGTCCCTCTTGCAATCATGTCTTGCCCCCATAAAGTGTGACACACACCAAAGCCCCATCTTTTTTCTTTCTTTTTTTTTTTGTGTGTGTTTTTTGGCTGAGGCTGGGTTTGAACCCACCACCTCTGGCATATGGGACTAGCACCCTACTCCTTGAGCCACAGGCGCTACCCAGAATTTTTTTTTTTCTTTCTTTTTTTTTGCAGTTTTTGGCTGGGGCAGGGTTTTAACCCCGCCACCTCCAGTATATGAGGCCAGTGCCCTACTCCTTTGAGCCACAGGCACCGCCCTGCATTTTCTAGAATTTTATGTAAATAGAATCAGAGTAGTATATTTCTACTGCTTGAATTCAGTATACTTACGGAGTGAGGAGTGAGATTCATTCATGTTATTACATGTGTAAAGGAAAATAAAAATCTTAGGACACCCCCACCCCCAATTCCTTATGCTAAAGGGAAGGAGGCTTAGTCATGTGGTGTCCCTGTCCAAATGAATAGTTGTTACTAACATTATGCATTAAATGCCAGACCTCCTACCCAAAGATAAAGGCCTCGGGCACCTACAAAGGACTGGCCCTACCTATCATTCATAAGGAGATTTTTTTTCTGGTTTCCCATAGTAAGAACAAATTATAACCTTGGATCTGCACGCTAACTCTAGGTCCAAAAACTAAAGTCTGTTCTATTCCACACTAACAATGTTGATTATAGATTTATCTTCTCAAGTGCAGAACAGAGACCAATAAGATCCAACATTTTTCCACCTACCCAGGGACATCTCCATAAGGGATGCTTCCTTCACTTTTTTTCCCCCAAGCCATCCTCCAACTTTGGCTTAATAAGCCTCCTCTGGTCGAGATCTATGCTTCCATCATTTATTTTGGGTTGTCACATGTATCATTAATTCATTCTTTTCATTGCTAAGTAGTATTCTATCATGTGAATATATTACACTTGGTTTATCCATTCACCTATTGGGCATTGGAGTTGTTTGTAGTTTGGGGCTGTTACAAATAAAGTAGCTATTAACATTTGTTTACCTGTTTCTTTTAACTTTTTTAAACTGGGGCTACTAGAAAATTTAAAACTGACTTGCATGAAATTTCTTTATTTTATTTTATTATTATTATTTTTTGAGACAGAGTCTCACTTTGTCACCCTTGGTTGAGTGCTGTGGCATCACAGCTCACAGCAACCTCAAAGTCTTGGGCTCAAGCGATTCTCTTGTTTCAGTCTCCCAAGTAGCAGGGACTACAGGTACCCCCCATAAAGTCCAGCTATTTATTTTTTTTTCAGAGACGGGGTCTCACTTTTGCTCGGGCTGGTCTCGAACTCATGAGCTCAGGCAATTCACCCGCCTTGGCCTCCCACAGTGTTCCAGGACATCCACTTTCCTCAGTTAGGCTGACTGCCTACTTAAGTTAAATTCAACAAATTCAGCAGTTGTTGCAAAAGTGAAGGGCCTGAGGAGTTGGCAGACATGGGGTGCACCCTCCATTCCTGCCCTCTAAAAGGGCCATTTACCAGATACAGCCACAAGGAACGAGCCTTCTGGCAGAGGAGACAGACACGCAGAATTTGACAGGAGAAGCCAGAGAGACTTGCAGAAAGGGCTCTGACTAGGAAGAAAGGAAGCACTTACTTCTGTCTGGGGCACTGGGAATGGTTCCCCCAGGAAATGATCTTTGCATCAGGTCTTAGAGGATAAGAATTCACCAAAGAGAGTGGCGGGAGGGCTTTCCAAGTACTGGAGAAAGCACTGAAATGGCCTAGGGCAAGGCAGGTTCTCAGACCTGGGAGCAAAGAGGAAGGCAGGAGACTGGGTGGCTGCAAGGGCCCGGCCTGCTAGGCCATGCTGAGGGAGCAGGGTCTTGTCCCATAGGTGCTGACACTGCGGAGCCAGGAAAGAGCCAGACCCCAGCTCAGCTGCAGTTCAGAACTCAGGGGCGGGGAGTACCTCTGTGGTGCCGGGGGGACCGAGCAGTGGGTTCTAAATTCTGGAGGGTTCAGAAGCAGACTGAGCAAGAAATGGTGACTCATTGGATAGGAGGTGCACAACTCTGGAGTCTCCCATGGCCACTGCTCTGGGGAGACACCGTCCTCTCTTGTCTAGACTCTGAGGACAGTTTCCCCACATGTGCCCCTCTCACCCTGTCCAGACCACTCACCCCAGTGTGGGCACAGGGAGATCTGAACTCCCTAACTGTGTCCTACCAATGCACTGTCCCCGGAGACTCCCCTCCAGCTCTAGAATGAAAGCTCACCTCTCCTGAGTAGGCACAAAGCCTGGAAAGCTGGGCACCCACACTGCAGGGCTGTGCAGCCTGGTCCTGCAGGCCAGAGCACTCAGCACCTCTTCCCAGCTCTCCCTTCCCACCCTGCACCTCACACACACACACAGAGTGCAGCAGGGCATGGGACCGCTGTCCCCTCCTCTCAGCCTATGTGCCTTG
Organism: Nycticebus coucang; assembly: GCF_027406575.1. Taxonomy (NCBI): domain Eukaryota; kingdom Metazoa; phylum Chordata; class Mammalia; order Primates; family Lorisidae; genus Nycticebus; species Nycticebus coucang. The sequence continues at coordinate 53,854,713 of NC_069783.1, forward strand.
TCACAGGGGTTGGCCAACACAAAAGATTCCTCCCCTTCCAGGCATGGTTTAAAGCAGTGGTTCTCAACCTTTCTAATGCCTCAACCCTTTACTATAGATCCTCATGTTGTGGTGACCCCCAACAATAAAATTATTTTCATTGCTACTTCATAGCTGTAATTTTGCTACTGTTATGGATCGTAATATAAATATCTGATATGCAGGATGCATTTTCATTGTTACAAAGGTGTCGTGACCCACAGGTTGAGAACTGCTGGTTTAGAGACTCTTCTATAGAAGTTTCTCCAGAAGCTCTCGCTGCCCCAGGGACAAAGCCCCAGGCATGCACCAGGGTTTCTATTCCAATACACAGTTTGAAAAGAGGATCACAGATGATCTTTCCAGATAGAATCATTAGCCTCTAGAAGACCTGGGGAAGGTTTGTTTATTTTGCCAAGGAGGAGAGGAAGCTATATGGGGATAAGAAAAAATTAGCAGGAGGTCCCTGTCCTTAAAATAATTAAGATGAAGATAGAACAAACATATATGAAAGGACATTGAAACATCTTCAAGGAGCAAAATAATAGAGGACAGACCTGCGCAGAATTAACCAGATATTTACTAAGCATTCACAATGTACTCAGCGTTGTCCTAGAGCTGTAAAAGACACCGTAAGTGAACCTGAAGTCACCTGTTCTTGTCTTCAGGTGTCAACGAGATTCCTGGGGAAGTATCAAATCCACATGCATGAAGGCATTTAGGAATAAATCCATCACTAGGTGGGAAGGACCAGTTGGTAAATGTCCTGGGTGGCTGGAAGAGGGTTTCCTAAACTTTAGTGTGCGCACAAAATAACCAGGGGTTTTGTTGAGATGCAAACTGTGATCCAGTCATTCTGGGGTGAAGTTCAAGAGTCTGCCTGCCTTGGTTTCCTGAGGAGGCCGAAGCTGCTGGTCTGGGACCCTACTGTGAGTAGCAAGGACCTCAGGGATTGGTGAGAACAGTGGGAGTCAGAGAATTCTGGGAAGTTTCCAAAAACAAGGAGGACCATGGCTGGGACCCTGATGTCAGGGAGGACGGGACTAGGTAGGAGGAGATGTTAAGCTCAGAGTGGAAAGAACCACAGGGTCAGGAGATAGCTACACGGGGACTGAGGATTCTCCTTAGCAATCGGCCAAAACGAAACAGGACTAAGGTCTATGGAGTCTTAAATTCATTCCATGCTGAGTCGTTGTGGTTTTTAGGAGGAATGTGGGCTGGAGGTGGTTCTTGAGTCAAATTTTGATTACATGTTCAGTAAAAGTAGAAAAGCAAATATACAGTACATCCATCATCTACAACCGCACCACTCTGAACATGCTGAATCTTGTCTGTTCTCAGAAGCGAAGCAGGCCGGGCCTGGTGAGTACCCTGGATGGGAGAACAAACATCCATGCGGGGGACAAAGGAAAACAGGGAACAGTTTTTCTCACCTCTTACCGGAGAGGTTCAGTCCAGCTCTCTGATGCCACGTCCCTCCCTTACCCTTTGCCCCCTTGCCTCAGGCCCAGGCCTTGGTACTGGAAGCCTGATGGTCCTTGTACGGCTCTATAGAGTCTTTCTCTTCACGGATGTATAAACAATTCAATAGCACATGATAAAAAGTGAAAGGAGGGGAGACCCACATTAATTTCCTCCAGGCAAATGATAAACTGGCAGGTTTGGCTCCATGGAAGGAGATAAAAGCTCCAAACACGGCTGAATGACTCTTGGGATTCGAGCCTGGTACAGATGCAAATTAAAATAAAAACTATATAAACAGCAGCACAATCGCACCATTCAGGATGCCTTCATTAGCAGCCAGCTCTCCAGAGCCACTGCCTGCAAAGACAACTCCCCTTTCTTCTCTCTCCTAACTAATTCCCAAGCTGGTCAACAAAAGGATGCTAGGGACAAAAGAAGTTCTAATTGATGAGGCTCTGGGGGGAGGGTCACAGGGGAGACTCATTTTATGTGTGCAAACCAAAAAGCAAATGTGATGTGTCAGACCAGCGGGACAGGCCTCCTACCAAGGTGCCAAGTTCCTCCCCGCTCACCACGGCCAGGCTAACAACACAACGGTCACATCCACCACCCTAGGCCTCCCAGTAGAGCCAGCTTTCCCAAAATGCTGCGTGTATAGGACTCCATCTGACGGCCAGGCCTATGATGCGGTGACACACTGCCAGGAAGTACAGTGACAAGGACCAGGCTCTGCTCTTTATCGCAGAGGACAAAGTTCATTCATTGCCTAACCACGAAGCCTCATCACAGTGGGCAGTCACTGGATTAAGAAGACCTGTTTCTCCAAAATCCACCCCTTGTTGAATGTTCAGGCTCCAAGGAGAAAACATCTGCTTACAAACCACAGGCTTCCTTCATTTTCTGTCCAGTTGGTTGGCATCCTAGTCGCCCACACCTGTCTCTTCAGGAAACTCTGCAGATAACAGAGTTCTTCAACTGTATGTTTCACCCCCACCCCCTGTTCTCTAGCCATGAAAATTTCTCTACTGTTCCAGGCTCCTTTGTCCTCATCCCCCTGGCCAGGAATTTTCAGTCTACTCTTTTTCCCTGTTCATCTACAGCCCCTTAGCCTCTTGAACCTTGCTCACTTTAAAATGAGCTACTAGGAGACTCAGTGAAATGAGGAACATGAAAGCAACTCTAAATGGCATTAGTATATTAACAGAAGTGTCTTAATTGCAGATATAGCACTGGACCATTTAGTGACTGCCAAAAAAGGTCTCCCTCCTTATTGGTAAATGAAACAATTTTTTCCCAAACATAGAACAAATTAAGATTCTTACATATCAACACCAACATAAACTTCTTTTTTTTTTTTTTTTTTCAGTTTTTGGCCAGGGCTGGGTTTGAACCCACCACCTCCGGTATATGGGGGCTGGTGCCCTACTCTTTAGAGCCACAGGTGCCGCCCCACATTTTTTTTAAGAGACAAGAGTCTCACTTTGTTGCCCTCAGTAGAGTGCTATGGCATCACAGCTCACAGCAACCTCCAGCTCTTGAGCTTAGGCGATTCTCTTGCCTCAGCCTCCTGAGTAGCTGAGACTACAGGCACCTGCCAGAACGCCCAGCTATTTCTTTTTTGTTTTTGTTGTTGCAGTTTGGCCGGGGCTGGGCTCGAACACTCAGTATATGGGACCAGTGCCCCACTCACTGAGCCACAGGCGCTGCCCAAACTTCTAACACTTTAAAGCAGGGGTCCTCAAACTTTTTAAACAGGGGGCCAGTTCACTGTCCCTCAGACCATTGGAGGGCCAGACTACAGTTAAAAAAAAAAAAAACTATGAATTTATGCACACTACACATATCTTATTTTGAAGTAAAAAAACAAAACAGGAACAAATACAATCACACCACCTCATGTGGCCTGCAGGCCGCAGTTTGAGGACCCCTGCAAGTTTAAAGTTATAGAAACCAGGCCCAGCACAGTGGCTCACAGCAGTAATCCTAGAACTCTGGGAGGACGAAGCTGGTTGAGTTCTGGAGTTCAGGACCACTCTGAGCAAGAACAAGACCCTATCTCTACTATAAATAGAAAAACTAGCCAGGTGTTGTGGCAGGCACCTGTAGTCCCAGCTACACCAGAAGCTGAGGCAGGAGGATTACTTGAGCCAAAAAGAGTTTGAGATTGCTGTGAGGTCTGATGACACCATGGTACTCTACACAGGGCAACAGAGTGAGACTTTATCTCAAAAAAAAAAAAAAAAAAAAATTATGGAAACCAAACAGCCAAAGTGAGCTGTGGCCTTGTGCCCAGATGTCACCCTCTGTTTCCTTTCTGCTTTGACACCAGGTGAAACGGTGGTGCCCGGGAGAGGGAAAGACCAAGAGAACAGTGAGGGTGGGAGGGTCTCTTTCCTCTACTGTTGAACATTGCAGTGCTTTGCCTTGTTAGAAAGGATTCTATCATTCAGAAAAAGGACTGGGTTTGTAACCTGACAACTGCTGTTGTGGACAAGGACCCTGCTCTTTCCCTGTTCTGTGCTAAGCAGCAGAGGAGGGGTGGGGAGAGGGGAGCATAGGAAAGTCCCGTGACCCTACTCGAGTGACTGCAATTTCCACTCCTCCCCACTCAGCTATGTGCTCCCTAAGCTGTGTGGTTGTTCTCTTGTTTCCCCAGCTGATAAAGATAACAGAGGAGTTATCTGCCATAAACAACCACCAGTTTCAGGGGAGGAGAACCCCAGGGCTGGTGGTTAACAACACAGACCAGCACTATTTTCCTGGACACTGCCAAGCCCTGACTGCACCAGCTTAGACTAATGCTGTTGAAAAGATAGCATGGGTCGTTGGCATGCTCAGGTCTGAAAGTCTTTTCCAACTTACATCACCATTGTATTAGCTTCCTAGGGCTGCCATAACAAATTACTGAGTGGCTAAAAACAACAGAAACATTCTCTCACACTCGGTAAAGGCCAAAAGTTCAAAGTCAAGGTTGTCAGGGTTGGTTCCTTCTGTAGGCTCTGAGGTATTGGGGGGCATATGGCAGCCACACACAAACCCTCCCCTCCTAAGCAAAAGACAAAAAGGATCTGGCTAGCCTATCCCCACCTAGAACTTTCCAAAAAAGCTGTGGAATGTGCCCATTCCTGCGGCCCATATAAAAGGAGTCTCTAACTGCCACAGGGTGCAGATGTTAGCTCTGCACTGCCCAGGCAGGTCACCCTCCCCTTTCAATAAACGTGAGCTGAACATCTCCACTACAGCCTGGGCCTCATCTGGCCACATCTCATCCTCTCGTTGCTAACACCTTTCACAGGACAGAAGCTGTTCCACGCCTCTCTCTTGGCTTCTGGTGTATGCTGGCAATCCTTGGTGCCCCTTGGCGCCCTTTGGCTTATGGCTCACTGCAATTCCTGCCTCTGTCCCTACATATGTCCTTTTCCTCTGTGTCTGTGTGTCCTGTCCTCATCAGGGCATGTGCTGTACCTAGGGTCCATCCTAAATCCAGGACAATCTCACCTCAGGATCCTTACATCTGCAAAGATCTTTTATTCCAAATACAGTTACCTTTGTAGGTTCTGGAAGTCCAGACCTAGCCATATTTTTTCTGGGAGCCACTATTCAATCCACTACACCATCTGAACAGAGGGGAAGGGAGAACAGGAAACCACACTGGACTTCTATCCAAACTTATAAGAATTCACGGGACAAGGTAGGGACTTGAGTTATTTGGCCAAGTTACAGTGGCAAGGGCAATAGAGGTGCTGAGTGTGCCTTCGACAGGGCTGCAGAAGTTGAAGAAGGGGCATACGTTTGAGATCTGCTCTCCCCTGAGACCCACAGAGGGTACCAGGTGGCTGGAATAACAAAAGTTACCAGTGTGAGCTGTGTCCTCTGTCTCCCCTCTCACCACCCCTTCCTCTCATCTCACCCTGCTATCTGTGGATAGCCCCGAGCAGACGAAATGGCCTTACTGCCCAGGAGTTTGTCTGCAGCTTTGTGGCAGGCAGCCACCCTGCCCACTCTGAGACTGCTCGAGGGATTACATTTCCACAACCAGTGCGTTAATATCTGATTCAGTACTTGACTTCCTTTTGATGTTTACAAAAAGAAAGCAGAAGGAAAAGGAAAAGTCCTTATTTAGTTATCAAAACCCACTCAAAGGACCAAAAAAAGGAACACCAGGTATAAAAATTCTAAAAGTCATTCTCTCCATTGGCTGAGTACAGTGGCTCACACTGGTAATCCTAGCACTTGGGGAAGTTGAGGTGGAAGGATTGGTTGAGGCCAGGAATTTGAGACCAGCTTGAGCAAGAGTGAGACCCTCTTTCTTTTCTTTTTTCTTTTTGTTTTGTTTTGTTGTTGCAGTTTGGCTGGGGCTGGGTTTGAACCAGCCACTTTGAACCAGCCACCCTCAGCATATGGGGCCGGCGCCCTACTCACTGAGCCACAGGCGCTACCCCTTTTCTTTTCTTTTTTTAATTTTTTTTTTTTAAGAGAGTTTCACTTTGTCGCCCTCGGTAGAGTACTATGGCGTCACAGCTCACAGCAACCTCCAGCTCTTGGGCTTAGGTGATTCTCTTGCCTCAGCCTCCCAAGTAGCTGGGACTACAGGCGCCCACCACAATGCCCAGCTACTTTTCTGTTGCAGTTTGGCTGGGGCTGGGTTTGAACCCACCACCCTCGGTATATGGGACTGGTGCCCTACTCACTGAGCCACTGGCGCCACCCCTGAGACCCTGTTTCTACAAAAAAAAAAAAAAAAAAATGAGAGAGAGAGAGAAAGAAAGAAAGAAAAGTTTGCCGGCTGTGGTGGCCCATGCCTGTATTCCCACTTACTCAGGTGGCTGAAGCCAGAGGATCACCTTGCAGGTGACAGTGATCTATGATGAGGCCACTGTACTCTAGCCTGGCAAACAGAGCAAAGTGAGACTATGTCTCAAAAACAAAACACAACAAACAAAAACAGTATTCTCTCCAAGAAAGAGGAAAAAAAAGGATTGAATGAATGACTACTGCAAAGTCATTGAAGTTCCTAATGTCATCTCTCTCCCAAGAAATCACCACTAATTGTATAAATAAATAGAGCAGCCCTGTCAGTGATAGTTACCACTGAGGCCAAAGATGGTAGTTCAGGGCAAGGCCAACCCTGTAATCTTATATATGTGTTGTTTTTCAGGCCTAGAGTCCACTAACACTTGAAAATCAAACTTTTCCTCACAGTGCTAGAAAGAGGAAGTCTGGCAAGTGTGATCTCAGAAAGTGCGGATTGAACTTTCACCTTCATTCGTTTAGCAGGTATTTGTTAAACGTGTACCCTGTGTTGGTCCCTCTGCTGGGGATAAAGCTGAGTACGCAACTCGTACATGGCCTTGCCTTCCTGGAGCTTCTTTTTTGGTGGAAGAAGAAAGTGAAACGTTAAGCTGATTATCACACAAATAATTACCATTGATCTAAATGCCACAAAGCACAGTAGGAGCGACCTGGTGGCTCTCCATAACAGGGCACACTGCACACCTAGCAGAGGATCTGAGCAGGAACACACAGGACACAGGTACTTTGCTCCCAGCCATGACCAAGTCTCCAGTGGTCTCTCCTAAAGGGTCTGCACACTCTCTCTCCCTTTCTCTCTCAAAGATGGCAAATAGAGGTCCCTGCTCCTCCAGGAGCCACAAGTTTTAGAAGCAAATCTGTAGATAGGTTTCATGGCTGTGTGCCCAGATGAGCCCTGAGGGACTCCTGGAGTCTGTTGGGTGGGAGAAAGATGCTCTGGGAAAGAGGAATGCAGCAGAAACAGGTTCCTGGGGCAGAGAGTAGAAAATAAAACTTCAACCACCCCATAGCTAATAAGATGGCTATTAGGAAAACAATAGAAGATAAGAGTTGGCAAGGATGTGGAGGAATTGAAACTTAGTAGGATTGTAAATGGTGTAGCCACTGTAAAAATGTGTGGAGAGGTACCTACAAAAATTAAAGATACGACTACCATGTGATCCAGCAATCCTACTTCTGAATATTTATCCAAAAAAACTGAAATAAAGACAGGGAAAAGATAGCCACATTCTTACATTTGTTGCAGCATTATTCACTATAGCCAAGAAATGAAAACAGCCTAACTGGCCATCAACAGATGAATCCATAAATGTGGAATGTGTATACCAGGGAGTATTATTCAGCCTTTAAAAAGAAGGCAATCCTTCCCTAAGCGGCAACATGGATGAACTTTGAGGACAGACTGCTAAGTGAAACAGACCAGACACAGAAAGACGACGACCGCATGGTCCCACTTACATGAAGTCTCTAAAATAGTCAAACTCGTGTGAGTAGAGAGGACGATGGCGGCTGCTAGGGGCTGCAAGGGGCAGGGGGGATGGAGTTGCTACTCAATGGGAATAAAGTTCCCAATATAAGATGAGTAAGGGTTAGAGATCTGTCACGCAATATTGGGACCATAGTTAACAATCCTGTATTACATGCCTAAAAATTTGTTTAAAAAGTAGATTTTAGGTGAAATGTTCTTACACAATTTAAAACAAAATAGAAAGAAAATAAGCCTCTAGACCCAGGGTTGACAAACTCAGGCCTGCAGATTTTGACCAGCCTGCTGCCTGTTTTGTAAATAAAGCTCTTTTGGACTATAGCCTCACTCACTGGTTTACAGGTTGTGTGCGGCTGCTGTTGCCCTACAACGGCAGAACTGAGGAGTTTGGACCCGTGATGCCTGACCCACAAAGCTGTGACTCCTGTCGACCCTGCTGGAGGTCGGCCGCTGTTGGTCGCCTTGGTCATTCTCCGCATTTCTTGGTGTTCTCCTGCTGGTAAGCTTGAAATGGTTCCCAACCGCCCATCCGTCTACCACTCAGCCCACAAGCTGGACTTAACCTTAGGTCCTGCAATTCTAATTCACGTGCTCCAGGGTTGCTGTGTTCAAGAAAGTTGTCACTAGACACATGCGGCTATTTAAATTTAAAGTAATCACATCTGTCCCTTCACAAATAGAACTTTGTCAACCCTGCTTTAGAATCCTTAGTTCTTTCCTCCCCACACCCAACTGTCTCAAACACTGTCACCTGGCCTGCTTTGGAGGGAGGAGGGCAAGCACCCTAACAGAAAATCCATTGCAGAGGACGTTGGAGTTCACTCTTAAATGCGTATGGTAAGCCAGCCTTGAAACTATCATGGCATTTAGTCCTCACATCCACTTTGTGAGGTAGGAATGAGCACATTCATTTCACAGATGAGAAAATGAGGACTCAGAGATGTGAAGTAAATTGCCAAAGCTCAAATTCATGTTCAAATTCATCACTTAGATTTGTCTTCTGTGCACTTTATTACTGCATCCAACTCCATACACTGTCTGTTGCTTCAATATTTGTATGGAATTTTCCTTGGCGAATGAGAAGCATAGAAAAAAAGACCAAAAACAAAAAAAAAGGAAAGAAAAAAATATTTGTATGGAATTAATGGGAAGAACTCCACCACTTTGTTTTTTTTTTTGTTTTGTTTTTTTTTTGGTTTTTGGCTGAGGCTGGGTTTGAACCCACCACCTCTGGCATATGGGACCGGCGCCCTACTCCTTGAGCCACAGGCGCCGCCCAACTCCACCACTTTGAATGAAGAGCTGAGTAGTGGGAACCATACCGGGTGAATTCACTCCACACATCAGATGGTATCAGGCTGCCCTTGTAGCCCAACGTCACTGTTTTGGTTCCTTGGAGCCTTTGAATCTTGGAGGTGTAGTTACCGTTGGGTTTCTTTTTGAATCATCGTAGTTTCTTGCTATGTAGTTCCTACGGGGTGTGGGGCAAGGAAGGGAGACTATTCAGAGAAAAGTTTTCCTTATTACAAGACCATCAAAGACCAAGTTACTACTTACTGGTCTGTTATGACTCCAAGAATCACCTTGTGAACATTCTTCTCATCCACAGGAGGAAACCAGGATTGTGAGGCAGTTCTGGGAACCACATCAACGAAGGACAGTTACAAGATGAGGCTATGTTTACTTTAGAGAAGAGAGGACCTGATAGAAACGTGCTAACTGTGCGTTATTGCCTCAGGAAGCCCAGCTATCCCAAGAAGAAAGTGACCTTCAGTGTGTCTGTCAGAATTGAGAATGAAGACCCACACAGGTGTCCAGGCTTCTAATAGTTTGATTTATGATTTTTCACTCATGATTCTTTTTTACTCTACTCTGGTACAAAAGCGACGTGTACTCAGTAGAAACCATACTTCAAGTACCCATACAACCATTCTATTTTTCACTTTTTTTGGGTGGGGGACAAAGTCTCACTCTGTTGCCCTGCAAAGTGCTGTGGCATCATAGCTCACAGCAACCTCAAATTCTTGGGCTTGAGCAATACTCTTGCCTCAGCCTGCCAAATAGCTGGGACTACAGGCACCTGGCCACAATGCCCAACTAGTTTTTCTATTTTTACTAGAAATAGAAGACAGGGTCTTGCACTTGCTCAGGCTGGTTTCAAACTCATGAACTGGAGCAATCCACCCTCCTGGGCCTCCCAGAGCGCTAGGATTACAAATGTGAACCACTGTTTTTCACTTTCAATAATTACAGGAGGTACTCAACACTTTATTATAAAAAAGGCTTCATGTTAAATGAATTTGCCCAAATGTAAGCTAATGTAAGTTTTTTGAGAACATTTAAGGTAGGCTAAAGCTAAACTATGGTGTTCAGTAGGTTGGAAATCTTAAATGCATTTTGACCATAATATTTTCAACTTATGACAGATTTATCAGGACACAGCTCCATTATAAGTCAAGGAGCATCTGTAATTGGAAGTGACATGGAAGCCAATTTTGGCTCAGAAGTTGAAAGACTATTCCAATATCTAACAATGGGATAAGCTGTGGAGATAAGCCCAGGCAAGTGAAATAGTTAATGTTTCTGACTTTGGAGTAGGCCACAGGAAATGGGTGATCAAAATAATATTAGCTAATAACTACACAAAGCTCTGTCATTGACAAGGGGACCTATGATCCAATGATATTCACAACAGCTTGGCAAAGGAAGTGAGAAATGTTAGTCATTTTCATCCATTTGGTTAGTAAGAGGCAGCCTGGTTCCCCACGATTGCAAAGCTACTAATTTGTGACACTGAGTCAGACCCATGCATCTGACTACAAGATGCTGCAAACCTGATGAGTGATTGGAAGACAGTAGGGGTCATGTCGGTAGACACCATTTCGGTCCTCGCATTACGGAGACCAGCTGAAAGTTTAGAATGTTTACTTCAAATTTGTTTCTGCTCTTTGTAATGAAGGTGGTCGTTTTGGCAAGTGGGACCTGGCAGAAGTGAATACATTGCTCAGCACATCATGCATTCAAATTATGCACTTCTTATGAGCCTCCCAGAGTTTCCCAGTGCTTAAAATATTAGCAAGTGTTTTATATTGCGAGGATGCATTCAGCTGGAGCAGCTAGAGGAAGTAAGAGATAATTATCACGCCCCGTGCCATTTAAATATAGGTTGTGCTTACTGTTCATTGCTCACATCAGTGGTACTGGATTTTGTATCCTGTTTTCCCATCAGGTCTGGACTGAGTCATCCCCTCTTCTGTCACAACACTTGCCTTTGGAGACTCCCCAAGGGAAACAGTGAGCAAATGATAGGTAACCTGTGTGCTGATTAGAGGCTGCCTGCACGCTGCTGTCACCTGAAGAAACCCTTTAGTGTTGGGGTGGGGGGGTCTATTAGGGTGATGAATGGGCCTGTGAACTTCAAAACATCCCTCATCAAAACATGCCTGCTAGCATTTAAGGCAGTCAGAGCCTTGAGGCAAAGAATTGGACAGACAGGCCAGGCGCAGTGGCTCATGCCTGTAATCCTAGCACTAATGGGAGGCCGAGGCAGGTGAATTCCTTGAGCTTAGGAGTTTGAGACCAGCCAGAGCAAGAGTGTGACCCCATCTCTACTAAAAGTAGAAAAACTAGCCAGGTGTAGTGGTGCATAACTGTAGTCCCAGCTGCTCAGAGGCTGAGGCAAGAGGATCGCTTGAGTCCAACAGTTTGAGGTTGCTGTGAGCAATGACCACATGGCACTCTACCCTGCGGCAACAAAATGAGACTGTCTCAAAAACAAGATTTTTTTTAATTAAAAAAAAAGAAGAATTGGACAAACAGATATAGGGTGAGGAAGGAAAGATAATATCAGGCAGAGGAGCTGTTTGAGGAAAGGCAGAGAGGCATGAAAATGAAGGCCTCTTCTGCTTGAGCAGAGCACAGAACGTGTCTGGGGTGCTCCACAGGGCTGCGTGCAGAACACAAAACATTCCTCTGCCAGCTGATGCTGTCAGTGGTGACTGAAATGATAAAGGTCGGCTTGGCACCTGTAGCTCAAGCGGCTAAGGTGCCAGCCACATACACCAGAGCTGGTGGATTTGAATCCAGCCTGGGCCTGCCAAAAAACAATGACAACTACAACCAAAAAATAGCCCGGCGTTGAGGTGGGCGCCTATAGTCCCAGCTACTTGGGAGGCTGAGGCAAGAGAATTGCTTAAGCACAAGAGTTGGAGGTTGCTGTGAGCTGTGATGCCACGGCACTCTACCCAGGACATCAGCTTGAGGCTCTGTCTCAAAAATAAATAAATAAATAAATAATAAAATAAAATGATAAATGTCTTTAGAAAAAAATGACACTAAGAAAACACATGTCTCTCTGTGTGTGTGTTAAAACTCTGTTCTGAGCCTTATAAATGGCATGATAATTTTAACAACTTTTGGGGTCCCCATGTTGTTCCTTGAGGAGCATGGGTTAGTTATGTTGTCCAGCTCCCTTAGTTCCCATGGCAGCTTTCATCAGATCTCACCACTGAACATACAGCCACTGCATGGGCTGAATCGCTCACAAATCTCTTTCCCTGTATGTCTGCTCACACAATTGGCCAATTCAAGACAGAAAATGCACAGCTCTTATCAGGCATCCTCAAACTTTTTAAACAGGGGGCCAGTTCACTGTCCCTCAGACTGTTGAAGGGCCAGACTATAGTTTAAAAAAAAAAAATATGAACAAATTCCTATGCACACTGCACATATCTTATTTTGAAGTAAAAAAACAAAACAGGAACAAATACAATCACACCACCTCATATGGCCCGCGGGCTGCAGTTTGAGGACCCCTGATCCTCACTCTAAACAGAGCTGCTGAACTACAGCAGTGGTTCTCAAAAAGCTTTTCCTGGACCAGCAGTATCAGCACACCACCTGGGACTTGTTAGGAGTGCAAATTCCTGGGCCCCATCCCAGACCCCCTGCATCAGAAGGTGGGCCCAGCAAGCCGCGCTTTCACGAGCCCTGCAGGTGATCCTGATACACATTCCAGTGGGACAAATACTGGCCTACAGCAGGGAGTGCCCTCTGGAGCTTGCCCTCTGACGTAGTCTATGTTCAGTCCTGTTCTCTCACTGGCATTATTGAGAGCATGTATGTCACAAAGAGGAATAAATGCCATCAGTTGGCTTTAGGAGGCCGGGTGCAGTGGCTGACACCTGTAATCCTAGCACACGAGGTGGCCAAGGTGGGTGTATTGCTTCAGCTCAGGAATTCAAGACCAGCCTGGGCAACAGTGAGATCCCATCTCTACTAAAACAGAAAAACTAGCTGGGTGTTGTGGCATGTGCCTGTAGTCCCAGCTACTTGGAAGGCTGAGGCAAGAGGATAATTTGAGCCCAAGAATTTGAGGTTGCTGTGAGCTATGATGAAACAGCACTCAACCCCAGGGCAGCAGAGTGAGATTCTGTCTCAAAAAAAAAAAAAAAAAAAAAATCACTTACGTGACTTCCAAAGAGGCCTCTATGTTACTCTGCCCCTTTGGATCACTGAGATTGGCCCATCCCATGCTCAGCTCACCCTCAACATATTCTCTCCTTTCTGGTCACCCAAGTCTATTCCTGCCTCTGTATTATGTGTGTCTGTGTCACTTTCCCTAACCACCCCGTCACACTGTGATTCTCTCTAAGAGCAAAGACCAGGGTCTGTTCTTTACGCAGTCTTTGTCTTCTATACCTGTCAGACCTGAGAAAAAAGTAAAGGGGAAAACTGCAAGGTCTTTGGCTCCTGATTCTCCACCCAGTGTATAACTGGAAGTTCAAGCTCCCCACTGAGCCCCCACTATTCCCAAACATTCCCCACAACTCCACTGATCTCAGGAAAATAGTGGTCCCTCTTTCACACTTACTGACTACTCCTGATGGAAGGAGGAGACCAGGGGGCACACTGCCGCTGTCCCTGCCGGCCCTGGCCTGTCAGTCACTGTGCTTGTCTCCCAGTTTTTGCTCCTCTCTTCACAGAAGGGAAAATGTCTCTCCTCACCAGTAACAACAGTTCCCATGAGATTCCCCTCATCGCCCACGCAAGTCTGTCTGCAGGTGGGGGCAGCATTCCCAGAGCTAGACGAGAGGACCCTGACTAAATGACACCTTTCGGTGTCTTACTGCCACCAACCCTGCCCTGGTGTTCAAGATCAGGATAAACAGGAATGTCAATTATCTACTGTCCCATGGTAAGTTCCTCCACTGCCTCCCTCTGTCTCCCACCATCTCCCGTTTTAATGCACAGTTGTGCATTTAAATGAAATTATTACAATCATAAGGCTTCATTTAAGTCTCAAAGATATTTTATCTTTTTTCTCGTAAAATCTTAGAGGAGATTCTCATAAAAAGGAAAGGGCTGCTGGTCTGTCCTGACTTCCGAGTCCCTGGGGAGGTGAATCTTCATTATATTAGCTCTCTGTCGGGCCTCTCGCAGTGCTATCACCAGAGAAGGGACATACTTACAAGCAAGTAAGTGCATTATCGAATAATTCCGTCTCATCTTAGAGAACGCTACACAAAGCCCAGCAGCGAAGGGCTATAGACAGAGGTAGTTTGCAGGAAGAAGTGGGTGGAAGGAAGAGGAACAGGGTCCTGCCCGGGCAGTGCATGTTCAGATGGGCAACAGACATGCAGGGAGGCAGGAGGCAGGAGGCCTGAGACCGGGGCATGTGGAAAGGGTGTGTGGAGAAAAGATCAGGGAAGAGCACAGTGACCTGGGAAGGTGAGATAGGAGAAGAAGTCAAGGCAGGAAGATGCCAAATACCTATCTTGCCCCACCTGCAAGTTCATCCAAGAAGACCAGGAGGAAGTTTCAGCATAAATAAGGAAGAAAATCATTTGGGATTTCTGTACAAAAGACTCTGTCCTCTAAACACAGGCAGGAGGTAAGAGGCTACATCGCCTGTGGAGTCCTCATCCTAGCTCTGGTCCCCACCCCTCTCTCAGTCCTCTCTGAATCCCACAGGACTGATGGGGACTTGACATATTTCACCTACAGGGTTGCCATTGCCTCCCCACCTAGAATATAAACTAGTTCAAAGCAACACCTTACAGTGAGTCTCCAGCCACGTAGCACCTGGAAGAGTGCTGAGGACAGGGCAGACCCTCACCGACCGGACTGCCGTCTCAGGTGGAAAACTGCGAAGATGGTGCAGGCTTTCCAACAGCCTTGAAAGAGGGGGCACACATTTTGCCATCCTAAAAACCTTTTTTGTTTTCTTGAGACAGAATCTAACTCAGTCCCTGTGGGTAGAGTTTCATTGTGTCATAGCTCACAGCAACCTCAAACTCTTAGGCTCAAGTGATCCTTTTGCCTCAGTCTTCCCAGTAGCTGGGACTACAGATGCCCAATACCACACCCAAATAGTTTTTTCTATTTTTAGTACAGATGGGATCCCACTTTCTTGGGCTGGTCTTGAACTCCTGAGCTCAGGCAATCCGCCTTCCTTGGCCCCCTGGAGTGTTAGGATTACAGACATGAGCCACAACGCTGGGCCCCTATAAACCTTTCTTCAAGCTCAAACACCTACTCTGAATCATATCTTTGTCCACTAAATATTCTAGTTTTATTTTGTTTCATTTTTTGAGACAGAGTCTCACTATTTCGCCCTAGTAGAGTGCCGTGGCATCACAGATCACAGCAACCTCAAACTCTTGGCCTTAAGCAATTCTCTTGCCTTGGCCTCCCGAGTAGCTGAGACTATAGGCTCCAGCTACAACACTCAGCTATTTTTTGGTTGCAGTTGTTATTGTTGTTTAGCAGGCCTAGGCCGGGCTCAAACCCACCAGCCTCACTGTATGTGGCTGATGCCCTACTCACTGAGCTATGGGCACTGCCTGTTTTGTTTTTTTTCTTGAGACAGGGTCTCATTCTGCTGCCCAGGGTAGAGTGCCATGGCATCAGCCTAGCTCACAGCAACCTCAGATTCTTAAATTCTTGCAGGGGCCAGGCATGGTGGCTCACACCTGTAATCCCAGTTCTCTGGGAGGCTAAGGTGGGTAGATCACCTGAGCTCAGGAGTTGGAGACCAGTCTGAGCAAGAGTAAGACCCCATATCTATGAAATAGTAAAAACTAGCCAGGTGTGGTGACAGACAACTGTAGTCCCAGCTACTAGGGAGGCTGAGGCATGAGGATTACCTGAGTCCAAGAGATTGAGGTTGCTGTGAGCTATGACACAAGGGCACTCTACCCAGAGTGACAGAGTGAGACTCGGTCTCAAAAGAAAAAATAAATGTATATGTATATGTGTATATATATGTATGTATGTATACACACACACACACACACACACACACACACACATTATATATATATTTTCTTATAGGGCTTTTCAGACAGTCAATGACGGTCAATGAAGCACCTTTCAAACTTATTCCCCGAGTGCCCACTGTGTGTCAGGCATATTGCTGATGCTGGGATTATGGGGACAAGACTCACAGTCCCCAATTTCTTGAAGCTCATAGTCTGTCATGGAAAATAAGAGGGTTTCCAACAGGTCCTCAGAAGTTCAGAGATTTAACTTCAGAGTGGCTGATTCTTTGCTATAGCATCCTATTGGTATCTCCTGCGCCCACCTAAAGAGTAGTGTGTAAGGCAAAACAGGTCACGCTTCTCTCTGGCGATGAGGGGGAAAGCTTAGTTTGTTCTCCTAACCAACAAGCTACTTGGTAAAATATAAATCAGAGCAGTGGCTTCTGTAAAGGGCAGACCAGGAAATAAAGGGCACTCACCTTATGGTATGTACCATCAGCCTGTCACCTGTAAGATCCTCATACAGGCTGAGATGTGATTCCTAAGTGGCAGTTCTCTTAATACCAAGTCCAATAGCACCCTGGAGAACTGTGGGCACTATTTTTCTCCACTCCCACCATCCACAGCAAAGTTGTGAATTCTGGAGTAAACAAAGAGGACCTTTGAGAAGCTGGACCCCTGAGCTTAATTTCTCAAAGCAAGGAAAACCATGTCTAATTTCTTACTCAACTGTGTGAGAAATAAAGCTGCGTATTAGAAGGAATAGAACAAGGGATGCAAGGCTGGTTTAACATACGCAAGTCCATAAACATTATCCACCATATTAACAGAGGCAAAAATAAAGATCACATGATCCTCTCAATAGATGCAGAAAAAGCATTTGATAAAATCCAGCATCCTTTTCGAAAGAGAACACTGAAGAGTATAGGCATAGGTGGCACATTTCTAAAACTGATTGAAGCTATCTATGACAAACCCACAGCTAATATTTTACTGAATGGAGTAAAACTGAAAGCTTTTCCTCTTAAAACTGGAACCAGACAAGGTTGTCCTCTGTCACCTTTACTATTCAACGTAGTGCTGGAAGTTCTAGCCAATACAATTAGGCAAGACAAGGAAATAAAGGGAATCCAAATGGGAGCAGAGGAGGTCAAACTCTCCCTCTTTGCTGATGACATAATCTTATACTTAGAGAACCCCAAAGACTCAACCACAAGACTCCTAGAAGTCATCAAAAAATACAGTAATGTTTCAGGATATAAAATCAATGTCCACAAGTCAGTAGCCTTTGTATACGCCAATAACAGTGAAGATGAGAAGCTAATTAAGGACACAACTCCCTTCACCATAGTTTCAAAGAAAATGAAATACCTAAGAATATACCTAACAAAGGAGGTGAAGGACCTCTATAAAGAAAATTATGAAATCCTCAGAAAGGAAATAGCAGAGTATTTTAACAAATGGAAGAACACACCATGTTCATGGATGGGCAGAATCAACATTGTTAAAATGTCTACACTTCCCAAAGCAATGTACCTACTCAATGCCATTCCTATCAAAATACCAACATCGTACTTTCAAGATTTGGAAAAAATGATTCTGCATTTTGTATAGAACCAGAAAAAAACCCGTATAGCTAAGGCAGTTCTTAGTAATAAAAATAAAGCTGGGGGCATCAGTATACCAGATTTTAGTCTGTACTACAAAGCCATAGTGGTCAAGACAGCATGGTACTGGCACAAAAATAGAGACATAGACACTTGGAATAAAATAGAAAACCAAGAAATGAAACTAACATCTTACAACCACCTAATCTTCGATAAACCAAACAAGAACATACCTTGGGGGAAAGACTCCCTATTCAATAAATGGTGTTGGGAGAACTGGATATCCACATGTAAAAGACTGAAACTGGACCCACACCTTTCCCCACTCACAAAAATTGATTCAAGATGGATAAAGGACTTAAATTTAAGGCATGAAACAATAAAAATCCTCCAAGAAAGCATAGGAAAAACACTGGAAGATATTGGCCTGGGGAAAGACTTCATGAAGAAGACTGCCATGGCAATTGCAACAACAACAAAAATAAACAAATGGGACTTCATTAAACTGAAAAGCTTCTGAAACGTGGAATGTAAGTGTCTTGGCACAGTAACTGAGAGAATGCCAGGAAGGCTATGTTAACCAGTGTGATGAAAGTGTGTCAAACGGTCTGTGAAGCTAGTGTATGATGCCCCATGATCATATCAATGTACACAGCTATGATTTAATAAAAAAAAAAGAAAAGAAAAGCTTCTGTACAGCTAAGGAGACAACCAAAGCAAAGAGACAACCTACACAATGGGAAAGGATATTTGCATATTTTCAATCAGACAAAAGCTTGATAACTAAGATCAATAGAGAACTCAAATTAATCCACACAAAAAAAGCCAACAATCCCATATATCAATGGGCAAGAGACATGAATAGAACCTTCTCTAAAGAAGACAGATGAATGGCTAACAAACATATGAAAAAATGTTCATCATCCCTATCTATTAGAGAAATGCAAATCAAAACCACCCTGAGATACCATCTAACCTCAGTGAGAATGGCCCACATCACAAAATCTCGAAACTATAGATGCTGGCGTGGATGTGGAGAGAAGGGAACACTTTTACACTGCTGGTGGGACTGCAAACTAGTACAACCTTTCTGGAAGGAAGTATGGAGAAACCTCAAAGCACTCGAGTTAGACCTCCCATTTGATCCTGCAATCCCATTACTGGGCATCTACCCAGAGGGAAAAAATCCTTTTATCATAAGGAAACTTATACTAGACTGTTTATTGCAGCTCAATTTACAATCGCCAAAATGTGGAAACAGCCTAAATGCCCACCAACCCAGGAATGGATTAACAAGCTGTGGTATATGTATACCATGGAATACTATTCAGCTATTTAAACAAATGGAGACTTCACAGCATTTGTATTAACCTGGATGGCAGTAGAAGACATTATTCTTAGTAAAGCATCAAAGAATGGAGGAGCATGAATCCTGTGTACTCAATTTTGATATGAGGACAATTAATGACAATTAAGGTCATGGCGGGGGAGGAAAAGCAGAGGGAGGGAAGGAGGGAGAGGGGTGGGGCCTTGGTGTGTGCCACACCTTCTGGGGGCAAGACATGATTGCAAGAGGGACTTTACCTAACAAATGCAATCAGTGTAACCTGGCTTATTGTACCCTCAATGAATCCCCAACAATTAAAAAAAAAAAAAAAAGAAGGACTAGAACATGTGGTAGCAGAAAGAAATGAGAGTGCTAAAGTCCCAGGGAAATAAATGTACACAATAGTACAGCTATTTGGGGACAGTTAGAAAAGGAACAGAGGGCTAGCTGGGTGCAATGGCTCACCCCTGTAATCCTAGCCCTCTGGGAGGTTGAAGTGGGTGGACTGCTTGAGCTCAGGAATTCGAGAGCAGTGTGAGCAAATGGGAGACCCTGTCTCTACTAAAAATAGAAAAACTAGTTGGGGCTTGGCACCTGTAGCTCAGCGGCTAGGGAGCCAGCCACATACACCGGAGCTGGTGGGTTCAAATCCAACCCTGACCTGCCAAACAACAATGACAACTACAACCAAAAAATAGCCAGGTGTTATGGCGGGCACTGGTAGTCCCAGCAATTTGGGAGGCTGAGGCAAATAGTTTGAGGTTGCTGTGAGTTGTGATGCCACAGCACTCTACCTAGGGTGACAACTTGAGACTCTGTCTCAAGAAAAAAAAAAGAAAGAAAGAAAAACTTGTTTGGGCATTGTGGTGGGTGCCTATAGTCCCAGCTACTCAGGATGTAGTACCTAGCAAAGGGACCCCTAAATGCCCCCAACTGTCTCAGCCTGAGTCCCCGCACGTCTCAACCCCCCGCCTTGAGTTAATTCTGAGAACAGGTTTCAGAACACAGAAGTTCTCTGAGTTCTTAAAAAACCCCTAGTTGGGCGGCACCTGTGGCTCAGTCGGTAAGGCACCGGCCCCATATACCGAGGGTGACGGGTTCAAACCCGGCCCCAGCCAAACTGCAACCAAAAAATAGCCGGGCGTTGTGGTGGGCACCTGTAGTCCCAGCTACTCGGGAGGCTGAGGCAAGAGAATCGCGTAAGCCCAGGAGTTGGAGGTTGCTGTGAGCTGTGTGAGGCCACGGCACTCTACTGAGGGCCATGAAGTGAGACTCTGTCTCTACAAAAAAAAAAAAAAAAAAACTCCTAGCCACAGGTAAAACAATGGGAGAAATTACCCCAACCCCCTAGCAATGGCTAAACAATGGTGGAAAGCTTACTCAAGCAAAATTTCCCAAACCAAGTTTGTCCCCATGCCAACCACCACATTGCATGCCACGCAGTCGCCACGCTGTAGCCCCGCTGTAGCTCCACCCCAGCTAACTGCCACGTTCTGCTTTGGTTTTTGCTTGCTCGCATGGCAACAAAAATGGCATAAAAGTCAACCTGCTCCTCACTTCAGGGCCGTTTTGCCTTTGGGCAGCAGTCCGCCTGCGCAGGTGTAATAAGTCACCATCTGATTTATACCTGAAGTGAGGTCCGAGTCTTTCTTACAGGTGGCACATGAGTACAACAAGGAGGCTGAGGCAAGTAGATCCCTTGAGCACAAGAGTTTGAGGTTGCTGTAAGCTAGGATGTCACAACACTCTACCCAGGACACAGAGTGAGATTCTGTCTCAATAAATAAATAAATAATAGAGGGACAAAGGGCAAACCCCATGTACTCAACTGCTTTTTTTTTTGGTTTGTTTTTTGAGACAGAGTCTCACTTTGTGGCCCTTGGTAGAGTGCCGTGGTGTCACAGCTCACAGCAACCTCAAACTCTTGGGCTCAAGTGATCCTCTTGCCTCAGTCTCCCAAGTAGCTGGGACTACAGGTGCCGGCCACAACGCCCTGCTATTTTTAGAGATGGGGGTCTCACTTTTGCTCAGATTGGTCTCAAACTCCTGAGCTCAAGCAATCTACCTGCCTCATCTTCCCAGAGCGCTAGGATTTCAGGCATGAGCCACTGCACCTGCCCCAACTCCCTTGTGAGAGCGTCTCTGAGCTACAGCACTATTGTATAGTCTCTGGTATTGATCACCCCAAGTCAATAAAAAAATATTATATTACATTAATATGTAATATTTAAGAAACCAAGGCATACCATAAAAGTTTAAAATCTTTCAATTCTACACTTGATCTTAGCTAAAAGGCCAAGAAGCGATGAAATCTTTAAATTTTATACCTCAAGGCGTATAAGTTTAGATACTAGAAAAATATACTCTATGAAATATATCATTTCCTGAGAAAGCTAGAAAGTTGGAAAAACAGAATATTAGAACTGGCTTTAAATTTCCGCCTTATTGTACATCTTGCTAACTTAGGAATTATCAACAAAGGAGACCACAAAAGGTGGGAAGGAGTCTTCAGTGTACAGTATTGATGGTGATTTCATAATACAGAAAGTTCACAAGTATTCTCCATGTTGTACACAAAACCTCCTCTGAAGAGCTAATGTCCGGCCCTGGGGAATTATGGTCTGGGCATGCATCAACAAAAAACCAGCAGCTACTCCCCAGTTATCAAAGGCTATAATTCCCCTCAGAGGTTGCCGACAGCCCAGCAGCTGAAACAGCTACCAAAACCAATACTGATCACCAAACAATGACATTTAAAAGACATTGAATACTAGGATAATTGTGTCAGGGAGCCATTCACCAGAGCCAAATGCTTGCATTTCCTCATGGCAAGCCCTTTTTAGGAGCAGATGTATGGCAATGTGGGCCTGGCTGTGCTGAGAGCCAGGGAAACTGTTTTGCAAGCTGCTATCATTAGCAAGTAATAACACTCCTAAACAGGGCTTCAGTGTATAATTAAGACAGGTTTCAACTCATCAGCCACCACACCTATTGTGTGAAAGCCTCCCAAAAAGGATAAGTATGCATGCAATAGAACAAAGTAGGGCAAAGTTAACACCTGCCAGGTAGGCAGTGGTGCCAGAAAACTAGGCCTTCTGGGACCAGCAGGGTAGAGGCTCCATCCTTGGTGTCGAAGGAGACCACCTTCCCTTATTCCTCTGAACCAGTAGTCGGATGGGACACAGGAGACTCACTGCATCCCCAATGTACCAGAGGGGAGGGGGACGGGGGTCTGCGATGAATCTGCCCCAGACAAATTCTTTCCTCTTCTGAGCTCAGTCGTCCTCCACACTGCTGGGAACCAGGAATACACTGGCGTCCATGTGAAAGGGGTGGTTCAGTTTCAGAAGGTATTTCAGCCAAAGGCAGAGGAAGAAAGGGCCGTGTCTGTGCCTCCATGACCAGCCTACGCACACCCTGAGTTGAGCCTTGGCACCGACCACTCTGCAGTCAGCTTTTCTCCTAGAAGCTACTTCGAGGAGCTACTTCTCCTGGAGACCTTCTCTGGGTAGATTCTACTCATTTGTCCTCAGAAATCTAGGGAGAATGGCCAGGAGCCTGTGGAGTTAAGTGGAGAAGTTATGGGTTTAGAGCTGGGTGGACCTAATTTACAATCTGGCTCTGGCCCACATTAGTTGGGCTGCCTGTACCCTGGAAGTTAGCTTGGCGTGGCCTGGCTGCTCTCCCAGAGTACATGCTCTAACACCATCCTGTGGCTGTCTCTCTTCACATGGCTGTGTCTGGTTCTCACGGGAGAGAGCAACGGCACAAAAGGACTAAATCCTACAGCGCGCCTTCCTCCTTGGGGCCTGCTGAACTCCACCAGCAGTGACTCACCCTGCCCCATGGGGAAGTGTATCCACTCCACACATCTGTCTACCCCTCAAATCCTGGCTCTTGTACCACCCTCACCAGATCTTGAGAAAGGTGTCTTACCTTTCCATCCAGTAGGCTAATTCAGAGGAGGTTCACAGAACCTGGGTCAAGAACAGTCATTGTGCTCTGCTTTTGGGTAAAAGGGGTCTGCTTCATCAGAGGTGACCCAATTTCTCCCACCTTGTAGGACTTCACATTAAGTTATTCTCCCACCTCTCCTGGTCTAATGTCCCTTGCATAGACCAGCTTTGAAACTTTTCTTCTGACACTCATTAGCTTTACAAGGGTCCAAGGAGGATGAGGCTATGAGAAACCACTGAAGAAGTCCCTTGTCTCTCTCTTCTTCCCATTATGTAGACAGTTCATGTTTCCATTAGAAGAACTGGAGTCTGGAATTCCTTGTTCATATAGCTGGATGGTGCCCTGATCTTGAGCATTTAGGAGGGTAGTACAAGTGGGGCTTTTATAAATAGCACTCGGTTTTGTTCCTAGCAGACTGACTTGAATGAATGAATGCAGATTCGTTTTATTGGCACTGCTATGTTCCCATTTCATGTCTGGCTGTTTTTAAAATTGTACCAGCTTTTTTGAAATACAAGTTCAAATTAAGTCCCTTCAGAGAAGCCATTAGAATTTAGCCATGTTTAGGACATTCTCAGGAGAGCGAATATAGAGACTAAAAGTATCCATCTCATTAGTAACTTTTCCTGCTAAAATAACACAGAGCCCTGTCAACTATTATTCAATGTCAAAGGCCACAGGCATTTCTCTATACTCAGGAAGAGGAAACCAAAGAACTTTCTGGGGCAAGTTCAAAAAGCCAAAGAATCTAGGAACCTGGAGAGGTTTCCTGGGGGCTAGAAGATTTTGCTGCCCCATCACTAACACAATAACAACACAACAAATATCAGGCATCAGCCCTGGGCTGCAGTGATTGCTGTTAAAATACATTTGAGCTTGACCCCTGATTTCTTTTCTTTCTACACTGGCTGGCTAATTCTACTACTGCAATTCAGAAACTGCAGCACAGGACTGCTCCCTCTCTCTGCACATTCCTCACGCCAATCCTCTTTGTAAATGTTTGCTTTAAACATAATCTGCAGCTTTACTAAGATTATGTCCTGAGCACACATTTTTTAGTCATCTGAATCTCTGTGCTGGGAGGGCTGACACTTCCCTGCACCCTCAATTCTTGCCTCCACATTTATTCCTTAGGTTTCTCCCTGCCTTTCCTGTTCGGATGGGGCATTTCGGAGTCAGAAACCTACAGAATTCTTGAGGACAAAGATTACTCATTACCCTTTCTTTGTGTCTGCTGCCTGCCTTACACACGAAGGTGCGCAAGAAATATTTTTAGCAAACCAGTCTACTCATTAAGCACATTCCCATCTCTGAGCCGTCACCGAAGCCTTTCCTGCTGCCAAGAATGCACTCACTCTCTGCTCCTTTCCATTTATGCAAATCCTGACTGTCCCTCAGGACCGAAATCAAGCCCTCTGAGATCTTACAGAACCCCATTCGCTTGGCACCCTGTTCTCTTGGCAATTAATATGCTATTTGAAAAAATAAAACAAAACATTAATCTGTGTCTAGACCCTGTCTCCTCAATTAGACTGAAGCCCTGTATGCTCATCTAGGCCGAAGCAATTTGCCAGAACCCAAACCAGGAGGCCGGCCAAGGTGAGAAAGAGGCTCCAGCACCAAAGCCTTGCCTCAGGGGTGAGGTTGGGGTCTTTCCAAGTCAGGCACTGAGGTCACAAATCAGAGGTGCCCCCACGGAGGTGCCATCTATTCACATGATTTTGGATTCAAAGGCGCAAAGGCACGGAACAGGCACAGAAGCTGAGGGTAGGATGTGGTGAGCACAGAACAGCTCCCATGGACAGGGCTTGCTTTGCTGGTGCTGACGTTGAAAGAACAGACCCCCACCCCCACCCCTTCACGCAGCCTAGTTAGACCTTAAGGTACTGCTCCCAGCTCTGGCACTAACATGCCTGTGTAGAAACTTGTCACATCCCTTTTTGGAACACGTCAATCCCAGCCAGAACCCAGCGGAGTGTTATGTAAATAGGAGGTTTTCTACTAGAAGGGAGAGAAGCAAGGCGGGGAGAAGGGAGACGAGCAGATTGTCAATCTACTTCCTTCTGCCAGGTCAGAAGGCCAAAGCGAACCCCAGGAACATGCCAACCTCGCAGCCACCCACACGCCCGTTTGCTTCTCAAGAATTGCCCCCTCTTTCATACTTGGGGATTATTCTAACTCTGGTAGATCTGGAGTTGCTCAAGCACAGGAACCTGATCTGTTCCTTTTTGGTATTTGCCACTGAGGAATGGGCGCCGGTTGCAGCTTCCAGCCTGGGCATGGAGGGGCTCCTTGTGCACTCACAAGGCGTCTGGACAAGACTCTGCTTCCAGCTAAGCCAGGGTGGCTGGAACACCTCTCTGGGTTTAGCCATCTTGGCTTTGTCTTTTGATTGCTATAGTTATCTCTTCCTTCACCCCCACCCCAAACACCCAGAGCTAACCATGCCAAGAGGGGAGCAGAGTGCCCTCTGATAAGCCTTCCCCAGACCCCTTCCCATTTCAGTCGTGGTGGAGTGACAACTGTGCCCTTGAGATTATTCCCATAGCCATCTGCAGAGGGATCAGGGCTGATGCTCACGGTCTTGTGAGTCCTGCCAAACTCCTCCCTGCAGAGTGCACCAAAGAACAAAGAGTGGACATGGTGTGAGCACAGCTCAGACCCGGAGAGTGGGTCAGTCCCCCCCACCTACTGTTTTTCAAGGCAGAATCACAGACAGGGGAAGGGAAAGTTACCGTCATATGTTGTTCTTACTGTGCTTCTCCCTCTAATCACATGCGAAGTTGGAAACTTGGTACGTCAGGTGAATTCTGAACAGCAACAACAAAATAAAATCCACACCCCTCATAAACAAGAGTGAGAAACTCTGCTCCGTTGGGTAAACTTTGATTTCAGATCAACTGATTGTGAAAAGATGGGAAAAAACTCATGTAACAGAAAAGTGAATTTAAGTGGCTGAGCAAATCCAAATAGCAAACAGAGGAAGTGCCTGGTGTTTCTTATAACCAACACGAAAGAGAAGCAGACTGTGAGGAAGAGGGACTGACCAGTCACAGCCACCAAAGAGAAGCACTCCGGGTAGACAGGCTGGCTGGGGCTCACCTTCTGCTCCAGGCCCTGTGTATGTGAGTTATCTCTGAGCAAACAAAAGCTTCTCTCTTATCAGCCTGAGAAGCATATTGGCCACACCTCACCCAGGGCTGTACACACACAGAGGCCTCCCCTCCAGGCCAGGACTACCCTGTGAGTACTTTTACATCCACTACCCAGATGAGAAAACCGAGTCTCGGGAAGATGTGCTCCAGGCCCGATGACTAGAAGAATGACATGTACTGGACTTGAATCTGGCTCTTCTAATATGAAACTTAGAGCTCCATGTCTGGGGCCAGTGCAGGAAGGGAAGGAACTCAACTGAGTGGTCGGCAAAGTCCCTCAGGCTTCTCTCCTCCCTTATCATCAGCAAGTGAGAGCACAGACTGGCTCCAACCCTCAACTCCCCCTTTATACCAATGGACCCCC
This sequence comes from Nycticebus coucang, assembly GCF_027406575.1. Taxonomy (NCBI): domain Eukaryota; kingdom Metazoa; phylum Chordata; class Mammalia; order Primates; family Lorisidae; genus Nycticebus; species Nycticebus coucang. The sequence goes on from NC_069783.1 coordinate 53,881,164, forward strand.
AGGCTCCATGGCTGCAAATGCCAGGGCTGCAAATGGGCTCCAGGGCTAAGGGCAGGCAGACAGCCCCATGCTTTAATGCCAAAGGATCTTCTGGGAAAACAAATCTATAAAGAGAGAGTTATACTAAGGAAGCCCCGCCCAGCTTAGCCAAAGAGAGAGAACCGGTGGGTGACAAGGCTTCCTAATTTAGAAAAATCATCAGTTCTCTATCAGCAGAGCCTGGGCCTCTGGCCAGCAAGCCCCAGGAGAGAGGAAGAGTGAGCAGTCAGGCAGCTTTAGAGAACTCCTGGGCTCCGGGGAGGGGGATGCTCAGGGCTCTGAGCACGTGCCAGAGGCAGACCACTGTGACCCCTCCACCTCCACCGGTCAGGACCGGCTTCCCACAGAGTGGCCTTGAGCATGCTGGGGAAGGGGGTGAGGGTGTGCTACCCCTCCCCCAACTGAGGGTCAGGGGAGAAGTGGCCCAAATCCGTCCTCTGCTCCTGTTTCCTCCTCAGAAAAGAAGGTGACTTCATGAGGGAGTCTCACGTGACTCTCAGCCGTTTCCCACCTGTAAAACAGTGGCAACAACACCTACTTCGTAGAACATGGTAGTGATCAGGTGAGGTAATGCTCACGAGAGTGGTGCTCAACTGTAGGAGGGGTCACTCCTCCTTCCCTGCTGGCAGCAATTCATGACATCTGATGTGGCCTCAGCCCCTAGTAGGTCTTGTTCTGTACCACCAGTGACAACTTCCCCTAAACCCCAGACGCAGGTCTCTCTGCGCCAGCTGCATCCCCCATCTGCAGCTCCTCCAGTCCCATTTCTGGCCTTCAGTTCTGCTGTACATTTTATCAGGTGCTTACGCAGTATTTCCTACATGCCCAGCACTCTTCTAAGACCTCCGCGTCTCTGATTCTCAAGAGTACAGCTCCCTGCCCTGATGATTACGGCTCCATCAAAAGCCCCCAAGAGCTCGCAAGAGGTGGTAACTTTGTTAAGGAAAACTTGGCTGCTAACCCTTCTTCTTGTTTCCAGATAGCGTGTTTTTCCTTCCCAGGGTGTTTCCAAAGTCTCACTCTGCAGGTTTCTGATGTGAAGGCATTACCTTTTTTTGGAGAACTTTCTTTGGCTTGGCCCCTCTCACCATGTGTTCCAGGACAGAAGCAACTTTGAGAGCTAATGGCAAACTGCTGTGCCTAGCACACTGTCGGCATGGTGCCCTTCTCAGACCCTCACAAATCTGACAGGAGGGGGAACAGCAGTGACAAGTTGCGGGCCCCAGCAGAGGTGATGGGGGCAGCCAGAGGAGAGAGGGCCAGCAGCTCAGAGAACAGACATTTCAAGTTACAATCTCCACACAGGCCCTGGGCCAGCGCAGCATAATGCAGTGTGATTACAGGGAGCAAGCTAAAAATCAATATCGAATGGGCAGCCGACACAGCGCCCGTGGCCAGAGCCAATGGGTCCCCTCCCCTGAGAATCTGGCAGCCACCACTGCCCTGCAGCACCTACAAGCTTCTAAACCAAAATAGTATCCAGGGTCTGAGAAACAATGACAGACAAATCATCACAGCTCTGGGAAGGTCTATTATAAAGTCCTAATACCCCTCTGCAGAGAGAAGCTAAAATAAGATAAATCCCCTGAAGTGTTGTCAGTCATCATCATCATTGCGGTCCCTGTTAACGAGTGATGGTGACAGGAGGAGGAGGCTGTTGTATCATCCCCATCCTCTAACACTGGCCTGCCTTAACCACCAGATACAGCTCCCAGTCAGCCTCCTGGCCTGCCTGTGAGTGGCCAGAGCAAATAAGGAGGCTAGGTTTGTTTAAAGATGTTGGTTTGGGGATGAGAAGAAAACAGGAGAGGAGAGAGCTGCAGAAGCACCAATTCCTAACAAACTAGGGCCTGCTGCCAAGTAGTTGAGACACCACCAACTCCCTGGCCTTCCCCTGGGAAGAGTGAGCTGCATGGACTTGGTCTCTATCTCCCTCACCAGCACTTGGGATCCTTGAGTTGGAGCATATTTTGTAAGTACCAAGGGACAACAAGTTCTGAGACCCTGCCCTACATTTCTTTTCCTTTTCTGTTATAGCAAGGGCACTATTTTATGATATTTAGTGATACTTTGCAAACAATTTTCCTCTGGACCAGGGCCAGTTTCATCAGATGGCCCATCAACATGTCCTACCAGGATATGAGTGCTGTAGGAAGGTAGATCTATGAACTAAAAGGAACAACAAAACACTACCCACCCGGAAACACTGGATCTGGGCCGCAGCGGCCATGTGTGCTTTACCCAGCACTTGCTCAGGAAGGTCCCTTTCAGCACAGGCTGAGAACCCCACACTGCCTCGCCCTGTGCAAGCCCTCTACTCCTCTGATTCTGACATCCCAGGATTTAATAACCCAAGCCAGACATTTGTGCCTTTATGCATACTGGGCCCTGGTCTCCCGAGGTCCCAGCAAGCAGATCTGCCACTGGAAGGCAAAACGCACCCCTCCTGCTAGCACCTTGCCTGAGCTGTGCGATTTCACCCTCTTCCCTTCTCCTTTTCTCCACCTCTCAGAATGAAAAAGCATTTCTTTTGCTGAGCCCATAGCTGATGAGCTTTAAGGCACAATTTGCCATGAACTCCCTGGTGGCAGGCCTGCCTGGTTGCCATGGTGCCCTGCAGTGCTGCTCAGAGCCCCCTCCCTACACAGACCCAGTCTGCAGCAAAAAGGCAGCCGGCCAATAGGGTGGAGCGAATGAGCAGGAGGCGTTGAAGTCTCCTACCAGCCAATATATTTCCGTCACTTCTTGACAATCATTCAACTTCCTTTTATACTCTCTGTCAACTAGAGAGCAGAGGTTAAAATAAAATCTCTAAAAGTCAGGCCTGGCAAGTGCAGAAGAATATACAAAGATTCTGCCAATCCATAAGGCAGAAAATAAGCCCCTGGCGTGTGGCAGGTGCGTGATAAGTACCCGTTAAATGAATGAATAAAAGCAGCTGAGCTGTGGTTTACACCCCTTGAGGAACGTTTCCTGAGAAGACCCAGTGTTAATAATTGGTGCATTTGCTGCCTCATTTTCTGCTTTCCAGATTGTTTTCACGTGCCACACCATCCTGCAGCCCAGAAGGAACGCTAGAGCTAGGCTGGAAAATCATTTCCATTTTGCAGTTAAGAAAAGTAAAGTGAAGAAAGGTGACTTAGCTGAGTGACTCAGCACAAGTGAAGGTCATGGAAGGGAGCCCCATCCCCCAGCCTGTCTCCTGACCCGTCCTCTCCCACCTCCTCTAAGGCCTTCGCCTCAGGCCTTCCTCCTCCTCCCTGGCAGGAGTCACCACATCTGAGAGGAGGCAGAGGACTTGGGCATGCACAGAAGCCCTGTCCCTGCATCAGCTCAGTGGAGACGCAAATGATGAAATATTCATTTGGTGATAAGACTGCAGATCAAATGTTCACTCTTGCCTGGGTTACCTTACAGTAAAGTAGACTCGATGTCACTGCTGCCCCAAGTCACTGGAAGGTCATTCACTCCAGCTGGCACATGAACCATCCTTACCCCTTAGTCAGAGGCTTATACCCGCAAGGAGCTAGCAACACAAAGAGCAGGCCACGCACCCCTTACGCCCAGCCCACACGCCCTGCCAGGACCTTCCTGCTCCCTCTCTTTCCTCAGAGATGGCACCAGGGGATCAGCCTGCTCTCCCCTCCACAGCATCCCACAGGGGAGCAGACGACAGCCTCCCTCCACCCAGGTTAGAAAGCGTGAATGCGGAGGGACTAAGCGGACAGAGGGCTCACAGTCACTGCCTCAGTGACTTCTGTCCCAGCTGGTGTTCGGAGGCCCTTTGGCCTGGACCTGCTGAAAGTGGTTCTAGCACAAGTCCCCTCTTCTCAGCTCAGCAGCTGGCACGCGCCTGCTGTTGTGAGCTTGCCCTGTGCCCATTAGCCTCGGGTGCTCCAGGAGCCCCTGACCCAGCCTGTCTTGCAGACTAATTTCAAGGACTAAGTGAGGTTGTCATATATAAGAAGTTACACAAGATATTTAGAAATATATATTGCATGTGACAATCGTGTCAGTTGCCAGCATACTACTGGTTGCTCTCCACCCAGCCCACCTTCAAGCCTGCTCAGCCTCAGAAGCTGCCCCTGTAGAATGTGTCATCGGTCACCCTTGCTGGCCAGTTCCCAGGTTGGAGAATGGGAGACACCCAGCAGGAAAGATGGGCAGGGTATTTCTTCCCTACTCCCTCTTTGTTTGGGGGCCCTCCTGTCTTTGACAGCAGCTGGTAGCCCCCTGTGTCCTTGCATGATAACAGCTCCCATAGAGCTTCCCCAGCCCCCAGTGCCAGCTCTCAGGGTTCAGGTACTGTGAGTGGCTTCCTCCTGCTGCCCATCCCTAGGGAAGACATGGCTCTCCACTCATGCAAGCCTCTGGGTACCTCAACATGCCTTATTTGTTCTCTTAATCTCATCCACATCTGTTAATAATCCCTTTACTATAGTCTGTTTATAGGATCTATTTGGGATCAATTTTTGTCAGGCCCCTGATTGATACATAATCTCAGGGTCTAATCGGCTGAAGGGGCCAGCCTTAACCTCGCTCATCACTGAAAGCAGAGAAACGACAGTGTCCGATGCTGGGTAACTTCTCAGCAACACAGAGCTTCTGGGCTCCAAGCAAGGCAAGCTCGCCCTCCTTCCTCCCCTCATCCTTCTAGAAGCATAGCCTAGCTACGCATTCTTACAAAGCAGCTCCTCATGGGCTGCCAGCAATCTGACATCAGGAAGGAAGAATACAAAGGCCTCAGAGGTTCTGCGTTTTCTGGAATCTAATGATTCTGCTGATCCTCTAGTGTTTGGCAGTAGCTATTTCAATTTCAAGATGCTTAAATCACTTCTTTGTTCTTTCAGCTGTGTAACTAGGGCACCACTGTTGAGTCTGGGGGGATTGCTGTTTGGGGTAGGCATTTATTTAGGTTTTGTTTTTCTTTTTTGCCTTGTTCTAGAGAAGTCAGGCCCCAAGCACTTGGGAAAAGGTCAAGTTTGTTTGCAATGCCTCCTGCAACATGTCCACAGCTGACCCATTCTTCAGATGGTGCTGCTTCTGTCCGAGGGTCAGGCATTACTTCCTCCTCTCGCTCCTGTGTGAGCGTCTAGCGTGGGAGATGCCAAATCGCTTCTCCGCTTATATTTACCTTCCTCCCACTTCCGGTTGCTGCAACCTTCCCTGCCAAGTCACCCAGCAAGTTGCTTTGCTGCTCATTCATTACCCATTTGCTAAGTGAAGGCCTAGCCATGTGCCACAGGAACAGTGGCAGCCTCGCACTGTCCCTGCTCTCCAGGACCTCACAGTCTCACAGAGGGGAACACAAGGAAATAGAATTATGGAAGTGACTGGGAGGGTTGGGGTGGGTCCCTGCTGGGCTCTGCCTGCAGACCTTGAGTGCTCCAGGGCAGAGGTCAGGTTCACAGCTAGCTTATTTTCCACACTACAAAGGAAGTGTACTTCATAAATTAGTAACCACACCTGAGTTACTATGCAAATAACTCAGCTCAGCTCTGCTCTCTGAACAGCCAAATTCACTTTTCTCTCCAGCTTTCACCCTCTATGCTATCTTTACTATATGCCCCTCACCTATCACAGTCTATCATTGCTGAATGAGACAACCAGCCTGGAACAGAAAGGTCTTTACCTGGTCTCTTTGAGCCTGAGTTCCTCACGGAGGCCAATGTTTTCCCTGGCTAAGCCTCATGTTAAGAAAAAAAAAAAAAAGCTACAGTAAAAAACCAACAGTGAGAGCTAAATCCATTTAGATTAAGAAAAAGGGAAAGGCCGAGTGCAGTGGCTCACACCCACAATCCTTGCATTCTGGGAGGCTGAGGTGGGAGGATCACTTGAGGCCAGGAGTGCAAGACCAGCCCAAGCAAGAGCAAGCCCCCTCCCCTTCTCTACTAAAGACAGAAAAACTAGCTGGACATCATGGCACTTGCCTGGAGTCCCAGCTATTCAGAAGGCTGAGGCCAGAGGACTGCTGGAGCTCAGGAGTTTGAGGTTGCAGTGAGCTACAATGATGCCACTGCACTCTACTTAGGGTGACAGAGCCCAGCAAGACTGTCTACAGAAAAAAAAGGAAAGAGGCTGGAGAATGAAGCCAGCAGGAAACCTCTCTTGCTGCAGTGTGGTCCCCTGTGCTTTTCCAATGCAAGTCCTGACTCACCCCCACTTAACCTCACACACAGGCGAGGTGCAGCTGCAAGGCAGGCTGCTAAGGGCTCTCTGATTTCAATTCACAATGGATCTTAAAATGTTTTGGGGAAATTTTAAAACTTCACTCCCCAAACACTCCAGAGTATGCCATAACTAATTCCAAATCTTGCATTTGTTTGGGAAAGAAGATTCTAGTATTCTGTGGGGGTGGGATGAGAAGCAAAGACTGACTAGGGAATCTGGCATCCCTTTTGTTGCTATTTCCTTTTGTGAAAATTTTTCAAATAAAAATGTATTGAATGTTGGAGTCAGAAGGGATGTGGGGGATCTCTCAGTTCAATGGCCTATCTCTGTTTTAGAGAGGTAATATGAGGAAACAGGCCTGAATCAAGGTCCCAGGAGCTCGGGTCCCGTGTCTGTGGGCTGCACTACCGCCTGAGCGTCCCAGGGGGGGTAAGAGAAATTCTCCACGGAGGAGGAAATCAGCCTGACATTTAGCTTGCCATGTAGCCTGGCTGTCACGAGACTGTGAATCTGCCTGATGCGAGCTGAAGAAGGGAAAGGAGGAAGATGAAGAAGGGATGAAGGGAAGAATGAATAAACTTCAGAACAAACAGAATCTGTGACTCTGCATTTACTCCATGTACTGAGGTGGTAAAGGTTGGATGGGAATAAGGATGAGGGAAATATGTTCCTGGAGGAAGAAAAATGCTCCCTGTGCAAAGAAGTCAAGGGGAAAGGCAAGACTCAGCTTCACGGAGAGTCCAGGGGAAGCCGCTTGTTGTGGTGCTGTGACACTCTGGGGTCTCTTTCGTGAATGAATGATTTATTCATCCACATGGTGGAAGAGCTGCCAGAAGAAAACTCTCAGACATCAGCACTCTCTGGGGAGTGCCTGGGCTGAAGGAACCCAGCCTGCCCAAGGTCCTGCCTTTTTCTGGTGTCAGCTCCCACCCAGCACAGTTATCCACAGGAGTACAAAGGCTCCACCCCTCAACTGGGGCACCTCAAGGGGGCCCTTCGTAGCATTCCCGGTGGTCAGCTGACACCTTTGTCGGAACTGCTTCAGAGCGGAGGGTCTTCCTCTGCCCCATCCTGTTCTCTTTCCTTCCTTTCGACAGTGTTGATATCAAGAACACGCCCCAGTGAACAGCCTTAACACTGATCTCCATCTTGGAGTTAGCTTTTGGGGGGCCCAATCCACAATATTGCTTATTAAATAAGTGTGCAGAGGCCCCCTGAAATTAGAGAGAAGACATACATGAGCTCAAGCAATCCACTGCCTCAAAGGTGAGCACTCCCAGAGTGTTAGGATTATAGGTGTGAGCCACCGCACCCAGCCTGGCATGGGCAATTCTTTTTTTTTTTGAAACAGTCTCACTTTATTGCCTCAGTAGAGTACCATGGAGTCACAGCTCACAGCAACCTCTAACTCCTGGGCTTAGGCGATTCCCTTGCCTCAGCCTCCCAAGTAGCTGGGACTACAGGTGCCTGCCACAAAGCCCAGCTATTTTTTTTTGTTGCAGTTTGGGCGGGGCCAGGTTTGAAGCTGCCACCCTTGGTATATGGGGCCGGCGCCCTACTCACTGAGCCACAGGCACCGCCCAGCATAGGCAATTCTTAAAGACCTTTAAAGCAGACTCCAAAACCACTCATGGTACTGATATTCCTCATACAGCTGATAAATCTTAATTATCAAAAATGTTCCCCTGCAATAATTTAAACTTCTCACATCTCATGTTAATTTCTTTTTTGTTACCTTAAACAACATAGAAAACATTTATGAGGCTTTCTGTTAAATGACCCTTTATGGTTTATCTTTAATATTTCTTCAAGATGAAGAATCCTATTTCTTCTGGCAAAAAGAACACTTCCAATTCTATCCTCAGCTCTGTGGCTTTCTATAAAGAGCATAAAACAAAGGTTTGAATTTTGGTTGGTTGGCTATGTTAGTTTCTCACCATTAGAGCTATCTTTACCACCCTCTGTGGCAAATGGCACTCCAGTGCAATAACAAGTCACAATCTACACGGCACTGAGGCACTTGCCTTGGTGTCCATTCTTCAAAGTAGGCGTTCCCACAGCCTGGAGACTCAGACCGTGTTATAAATAAATTGAATAAATTTATAAATAATCGAATAGACAGGACAGGACCAAAAGATGGGAAGGAGAAAGCTTCAACCTAGGAACAAAGAAGCCCATGTGCCCCAGGGAGCAAGGTGGTAGCAGGAGAGGGGTGGGGTCAGCAGAGGTCAAAGGCAGGCAGCTCATGCTTGAGGTTGATATGCCTCTGCCTGTGAGAGAGATCTGAGCATGTTGGTTACTTCTCCCTTGCCAGGAATCCCTAAGATATTTAGATTTCTGAGAGGTAAAAGTGAGATAAGCCCTGTCTTCATTGTTTGTTGCCCTGGACTTAACTCAGGATGCTTGGTAAATAATAATTTACATGAGAAAAAAAAGGAGGTACATTTACTCATTTTTTTTTTTTTTTTTGAGACAGAGTCTCACCTCGTCACCCTAGGTAGTGCTGTGGCATCACAGTTCACTGCAACCTCAAATTCTTGGGCTCCAGTGATCCTCTTGCCTCAGCCTCCCAAGTAGCTGGGACTATAGGCACCTGCCCGGCTATTTTTAGAAACAGCGTCTTGCTCTTGCTCAGGCTGATTTCGAACTCCTGAGCTCAGGCAACCCTTTGCCTTGGCCTCCCAGTGTGCTAGGATTATGGATGTGAGCCACCGTGCTTGGCAACATTTACTTATTTTGCTATCTTTTACCCTCTTTGCTGAAGAATCATCTAGTTATTATGTTTAACTGTAGATTGGTAGAATTTGGGGGGAGGGGTATAATGTCTTACTCTGTCACCTCAGGCTTCAGTGCAGTGACATCATCACAGCTCACAGCAACCTCAAAATCCTGGGCTCAAGTGATCCTCCCACCTTAGCCTCCTAAGTAGCTGGGACTGCAGGCGCCTGCCACCACCCCAGCTAATATTTTATTTTTTGTAGATACAAAGTCTTCCTATGTTGCTGAGGCTGGTCTCAGACTCTTGGGCTCAAACAATCTTCTCTCCTTGGCTTCCCAATGTGCTAGGATTATAGGCCTATATGGCCTAGGATTATAGGCCTATAAAACTCAGAAAAACTTACATGACTGGGTCTAAGACAGATGGCACGGTTTGGAGACATTTCTGATAGTCATGACTAGGGAGTATTTTTTTGGGGGGGATTACTGGCATCTTGTGGATGGAGGCCAGAATGCTACTACATATCCTACAGGACACAGGACAGCCTCAAACAACAAAGAATTATCCAATTCAAAAGGTCAGTAGTGCTGAAGTTGAAAAACCCTGATTTATAAATAATTCTATATCCTCCTAAATGAATTTGTTTCTCTTCTTCTAGATACTCAACTGGCCTAGAGAAATTACAAGCTGCTTGACCAATAAGCCCACTGTTTTTTGTTTTTGAGACAGGATCTCGCTCTGTTCCCCAGGCTGGAGTATAGTGGCCTGATTGTAGCTCAGTGCAGCCTTGACCTTTTGGGCCCAAGCAATCCTCCCCACCTCGGTCTCCTGAGTAGCTTGGACTACAGGTGTAAGCCACCATCCCCTGCTAACTTAAAAAAAATTCTTTTTGTCTGGGCACAGTGGCTCACACCTATAATCCTAACACTCTGGAAGGCGGAGGTAGTGGATCTCCTGAGCCCAGGAGTTTGAGACCAGCCTGAGCAAAAAGAAAGACCATCATATCTACTAAAAATAAAAAAGTGAGTAGGCATTATGGCGGGTGCCTGTAGTCTCAGTTACTTGGGAGGCTGAGGCAGGAGGATCTCTTGAGCCCAAGAGTTTGAGGTTGCTGGGAGCTATGACACCATGGCACTCTACCCAGGGCAATGGGTAGAATAAGAATGTCTCAAAAAAAACAACAAAAAAATTTTTTTGTATGGACAGGATCTCAAGATGTTGCCCAGGATGGTCTTGAACTCTCCTGGGCTCAAGCAATCTACCTTCCTCCCCAAAGTGCTAGGATTACAGGTTTATCTTGTTTTCGATGGATGAAGAGTTAAGGAACAAAGAGGACAAGAGGAACCTCAACTGTGTCAACTGTGAGGTATGGGTAAGTAAGCTTACTCTACACTCTCCTTTTTTTTTTTTTGGAGACAGAGTCTCACTATGTGAGTGCCATGGTGTCACAGCTCACAGCAACTTCAAATTCCTGGGCTCAGTGATTCTCTTGTCTCAGCCTCCCAGGTAGCTAGGACTATAGGTGTCTGCCAAAACGCGTGGCTATTTTTTTTTGTTGCCTTTGTTGTTTTAGCTAGCCGGGTTGGGTTCGAACCCGCCAGCCTTGGTGTATGTGGCTGGTGCCCTACCCACTGAGCTACAGGTGCCGCCCTCTGCACTAATTTTTGTTTGTTTGTTTTTGAGAGAGAGTCCCACTCTATTGCCCTGGGTAGAGGGCCATGGTGTCATCATAGCTCACAGCAACCTCAAACTCCTGGGCTCTAATGATCCTCTTGCTCAGCTTCCCAAGTAGCTAGGAATACAGGTGTGCACAACCACATTTGGCTAATTTTTCTGTTTTTAGTAGAGATAGGGTCTCTCTCTTGCTCAGGCTGGTCTTGAACTCCTGAGCTCAAGCAATCCACCTACCTCAACCTCCCAGAGTACTAGGACTACAAATGTGAGCCACTGGGCCCAGCCTTAATTTACACTTATAAGCTCCCTTCAAAAGTTATGTGTTATGTGGGAATCTGTGAGTTGGCAGGCCTGATAAGAAAATAACAAGGAAGTCTTAGAATTACTTCCTAAATCAGACTCACATTTAGAGGCATAAAGAGATGTCTCCTGCTTTCAATTCCATAATAATCTTGTTTTTCCACTCTGAATCAAGGGTTGAACACTGCGTAAGGAGAATAACCAGGCCCCCTCTTCAATTAGTTTTGAAAGCAGGTCAATGAATGATTTCGGGAAAACAGACTCCCCACAACCTGGCAATAAGTTGACCAGCTTGGGATACTTTTAAGTCTCCATTTTTTACTTTCCTGAAGTATAGACAGGGCATGCCAACATTTTCCAAAGCTACAGTTATGGCATTAGCAATGGCTTTTCAGCCAGCCTGTGCTTTAGCTCAAAGCAGCACAAACAGAAGAGTCAGCCAAGCCACAAGGCCAGCTCAAGCATCTGACAGTGTGGGATCGCTGCAGAACGAGCAGGATCCTACTACAATGTGGCCTTTGAAGTGTCTTGAAAAGAAATCCTACATCTAGAAAACAAAGCCCTCTCCCACAGGCCTCTCACCCCACCCGCCTCCCTGCTTTGATTAAAAGCTCAGAAGAATTTTAAAATATATATATATATTTTCTAGAATTTTAAAATACTTTAGCGTAGAATAGTTTTTTTCTTTAAAGGGACATTTTCTTAGGTACAAATCCCCCAAGAATGGTCCTCCAGCTACCCAAGGTTTCCAACCAGAATGCCGTATTTAAAAACATGGCTAGAAACAATAGGACCAGCCTCATTTTCCCCACACAAACAATTCAAAGCACTGCAGGTCTTACTGGCATCTCTGCTGCCATCTACTGAGTCAAATCGGCACTACAGTCTAGTAAACCCTAACCAAGATCTTTGTACAAATATGCTTCCATTTTAACGCTTGCTGTGTTACTACATTGTTAACTATTAGTATAAGATACATAGGATGTCTTTTTTTTCATTTTATAGGAAATGGTTGTTTAATTAAGTAATTTTGGGGGTTGCATAGGCCTTGATCAAAAAGATCATCTCAAAGATTCCTCTTCCAACACCCAGAATCTGTATCAAACAAAATAGGGCAACTAGTTTCTTTTTAAGGCCTTTAGAGTATCTATTTCTGCAACTTTCCTTAATAATACAGTATCAGCCTTCTCAATCTCCACCATTCTGTCTCAAATAAAAAATTTTTATTATTTAATTCTTTGACTCAAAGTATAAAGTTGATTGTTGCACACTCAAAGGCTGAATTATGACCATATTCTTGTTCAGGAAGGGGAAACCTTAAGGCTGCATGTGGCCATCCAGGTCCCTCAGGGTGGCCTCTTGATTGAGTCCAAATTTTATAGGGCAAACCCTTTTATTTTATTAATACATTTTTGCTTGTCTCCTATATTTATATTTTATTTTTTAAATGAACATATTTAAAATACCAAGAATACAATTAAGTTTCAACAACATAATCCCTCCATATTGACTGGCACAGTTAGAACATTAGTAAGCCATAAGGGCTAAATAGTTGGTTCCTACGCTCATTAATTTAGTTCTAACTTCCCCTGGCTGATGGTGCCACTATTGGCAAGAGTATAAAAGGTGTCGAGCACACCAGGCTGTTATCAGTTTTTAACAAAAGTGCACAATGTTTCTGTTTGAAATGGAACTTGCGAATAGTTGCACAGCTCAACTGTATTTTTTTTTTTTTTTTTTTTGTGGTTTTTGGCCGGGGCTGGGTTTGAACCCGCCACCTCCGGCATATGGGACCGGAGCCCTACTCTTTGAGCCACAGGCGCTGCCCTCAACTGTATTTTTTTAATTCTGTCTGCTTAACAGCCTGTCATGTTGAAGAGACCAAGAGAACACTGAAGGAAGAAAACAGATTTTCAAATAAGAACAGGTAATTCCAACATTATTTTGTTTCTGATGAAGGTGAGATGATTTGTAATCCTAGCATGGAGACCAACTCAGGTGGATTGCTGAGCTCAGGAGTTAGAGACCAGTCTGAGCAAGAGTGAGACCCTGTCTCTATTAAAAATAGAAAAACTGGCTTGGCGCCTGTAGCTCAAGCGGCTAAGGCACCAGCCATATACACCAGAGCTGGCGGGTTGGAATCCAGCCCGGGTCTGCCAAACAACAATGACAACTACAACCAAAAAATAACCAGGCGTTGTGGTGGGCGCCTGTGATCCCAGCTGCTTGGGAGGCTGAGGCAAAAGAATCGCTTAAGCCCAGGAGTTTGAGGGTTGCTGTGAGCTGTGACGCCACAGCACTCTACCCAGGGCAACAGCTTGAGGCTCTGTCTCAAAAAATAAATAAATAAATAGAAAAACTGGCTGGGCATTGTGGTGAGTGTCTCTAGTCCCAGGTATTCAGGAGGCTGTGGCAGGAGGACTGCTTGAGTCCAAGAATTTGAGGTTGCTGTGAGTTCTGATGCCACAGCACTCTTCTCAGAGCAACAGAGTGAGACTCTATCTCCAAAATAATAATAATAGGCTTGGCGCTTGTAGCTCAGTGGTTAGGGCGCTGGCCACATACACCAGGGCTGGCAGGTTCGAACCCAGCCCAAGCCTGCTAAACAACGACAACTACAACAAAAAAACAGCCGGGCTGTGTGGCGGGCACCTGTAGTTCCAGCTACATGGGAGGCTGAGGCAAGAGAATTGCTTAAGCCCAAGAGTTTGCGGTTGCTGTGAGCTGTGACACTACAGCACTCTACCGAGGGCAACATTGTGAGACTCTGTCTCAAAATATATATATATGATAATAATAATAATAATAATAAATGATTCAATTGCTTTGTGATGATGCAAATCAACATTAAAGAAATTCAATGCTCATCAGCATTATAACGATCATGAGGACCATAAATATTTTAAATTAGAGGGAGAGGCATAAAAGTTTGTATTGCAGAATTAAAAGATGAAAACAAAAAAGCAAAAACACTTCTTTCAAGCAGCAATAAGACCTGGAAATAATGCCACTAAAGCAACTTATTAAGTTGCTTATATACTCAGGGAAAAAGGGAAGCCATTTAGTGATGTAGAAATTGTCAAAGTTATAGGATGCTTAGAACCTGATAATGTTTCAAAGTACAAATAACTGCCTCTTTCAAGAATCATAAATGGTCAGTAGCATGAATTAGCCTTCAACTTAATACAACAACTTCATGCAATAATTCAAAAGGAAAATACATTATTATTCAATTGCTTTGGATGAATCAACTGATACTGCTGACTTGGTGCAGGTTTTTTTTTTTTTTTGTAGAGACAGAGTGTCACTGTACCGCCCTCGGGTAGAGTGCCGTGGCGTCACACGGCTCACAGCAACCTCTAACTCTTGGGCTTAGGCAATTCTCCTGCCTCAGCCTCCCAAGCAGCTGGGACTACAGGCGCCCGCCACAACGCCCGGCTATTTTTTTGTTGCAGTTTGGCCGGGGCTGGGTTTGAACCCGCCACCCTCAGCATATGGGGCCGGCACCCTACTCACTGAGCCACAGGCGCCGCCCAGTGCAGGTTTTATTCTTTGGGTCATTACAGAAGATTTTCTCTGCTATGAAGAGTTACTTCGGGCACTCTTGCAAACAGGGAAAAGATTATCTTCAACAAGTTTCAAGGTAAATGTTGTGAGGTTGAACTGAATTCAGTAAATTCAGTGAGCCTATGTACAGAGGGTGAACCTTGCACCGATAAAAAAAAGTGTTAACAGATCTAGATGCTCTTATTTCTTTTCATCGTATCTTGCATTAGCAAAATCTCTATGTTAAAGCCACTATTTTAAGTGACACTTAGCAATGAGTTGTAAGTATTGTTATCTATATTCCTACAAATGCAACATGGCATCATCAGTTTCATAACACGTTGAAGTTGAAAGTTGTGGTATTTAGTGTGGATTTGCTATATCATTCTTTTTTTTTTGTGCGACAGAGTCTCACTCAGTTGCCCTGGGATTGAGTGCCATGATGTCAGAGTTCATAGCAACCTCAAACTCCTGGGTTCAAGCAATCCTCTTGCTTCAGTCTCCTAAGTAGCTAGGACTACAGGCCACGATATCTGGCTAGATTTTCTATTTTTAGTAGACACAAGGTCTCGAACTTTCTCAGGCTGGTCTGGACCTCCAGAGTGTAGATCCACCCACCAGGCCTCCCAGAAGGCCAGGATTACAGACATGAGCCACTGCATCTGGCCTTGCTATTTCTAAAGTGTGCTGGCTATCACAGGGACAGGTGTTATGCCAAAATTTTATCTCTGAGAGACGAGAGAATTACATTTTATGACGAACAGCATTAGTGATGTGAATTATTGAAAGATTTCTATAGGAAAGTAGCATTTCTGTGTATTATCATGTCAAATCAAAATAAAACTCAAATGTTTCTTTGCAAGGTAAAACTAAGTCTATACGTGGCAAAAAATCCAAGCATTTTAAAAACAACTATCTTTTTTCAAAATACTTCTTCAAAAAGAAGTTTTCCTCAGTTAGCAAAGGCCATGTTGAGCAGATGATATATGTGAATCATTTGAAGAACACACAGCTGTTATAGATCTATTCATTGGAGAACACAATGAAAGGTTCACTGACTTGAGAATCATAACATCACACTCAAATTAGATTTCACCCTCACCTAGTTGATATCTCCAAGGTACCTAAAGAACTACAGATGGGGCGACGCCTGTGGCTCAGTGAGTAGGGCGCCGGCCCCATATACCAAAGGTGGCGGGTTCAAACCCCGCCCTGGCTGAACTGCAACAAAAAATAGCTGGACGTTGTGGCGGGCACCTGTAGTCCCAGCTACTTGGGAGGCTGAGGCAAGAGAATCGCTTAAGCCCAGGAGTTGGAGGTTGCTGTGAGCTGTGATGCCATGGCATTCTACCCAGGGCCATAGCTTGAGGCTCTGTCTCAAAAAAAAACTACAGATGGAATTGATTGAGCTCTCAGAAGACATATTTTATCTATTTTTTCATTTTTTTTTTTTATGTTGGTGTTGGTGTTGAGACAGAGTCTCACTTCATTGCCCTTGGTAGAGTGCTGTGGTGTCACAACTCACAGCAACCTCCAATTCTTGGGCTCAAGGGATTCTTTTGCCTCAGGTTCCCAAGTAGCTGGGACTATAGGCACCCACACCTGGCTATTTTTAGAGACAAGGTCTCACTCTGGCTGAGGCTGATCTTGAACCTGTGAGCTCAGGCATCCACCTGCCTCGGCCACCCAGAGTGCTAGGATTACAGGCATGAGCCAGTGTGCCCAGCCCAGAAGATGAATTTTTTTTTTTTTTTTTTGAGACAGAGTCTCAGAGTCTCAAGCTGTTGCCCTGGCATCACAGCTCACAGCAACCTCAAACTCTTGGGCTTAAGTGATTCTCTTGCCTCAGCCTCCCAAATAGCTGGGACTACAGGTACCCACCACGATGCCTGGTAATTTTTTGGTTGTAGTTGTCATTGTCTGGCAGGCCCAGGCTGGATTCGAACCCACCAGCTCCAGTTTATGTGGCTCGTGCCCTAGCCACTTGAGCTACAGGTGCTGAGCTGTGTTTTTCTATTTTTGGTAGAGAAAGGGTCTTGCTCTTGTTCAGGCTGGCCTGGAACTGCTGAGCTTAGGCAATCCACCCACCTAGGTCTCCCAGAGTGCTGAATTATAGGCATGAACCATTGTGTCTGGCCCCGGAAATAACAATTTCAACACTATTATAACTTGATTTATAAAATTTCATTTACAAAATATTAATTTTATGAGCAAATTTTCATCAATTCCAATCACAAAATAAAAGTAGCTATAATCTTACTGATACCTAATTTACGTGTTACTTGGCTTAAGACATGCTCATTCCTGGTATTTGCTACTAGTGATATGAGCTCCTTAAGATCTCTTACTCCTTACAGAAAAGGTCAGCATGGGAGATCATTCCTGGGATTAGACAAAGCATTGTCTTGGAGATCTTGGAAAATTACACCTGTGTTACCTTCGGGAACAGCGTCTGTACCACGCTGATTAATACAGGTCAGAGCTCTGCCCTTTACCCTCCCATCTATCCCCAGTACTGCAGTAAACTGGGCACTCTGTAGCAACTTTTTGTTTTAAAGTTTCAAAATACTAAGGAGGTGTAAATGTTTTTGTTACATGGATACTTTGTAGATGCTGAAGTCAGGGCTTTTAGTGCGCTTGTCACCAGAATAGTGTTCGTTGTACCTGATAGTTTTTGTTCCCCACCCCCATCCCACCCTCCCCTCTTCTTGGTTCCCAATGTCCTTTACATCTCTGCGCCTGTGTGTACCCACCGTTTAGCTCCCAATTATTAGTGAGAAGACATAGTGTTTGTTTTATTCCATTCCTGAGATACTTCACTTGGGATAGTAGTTTCTAGTTCCATCCAAGTGCAGCAGCTTTTTCTGAATGAGAAAGCACAATAGTTCTTTATTTTCTATATCCATGCAAAATGCTTCATTTAAAGTTGATGGCAACAAGAAATTAAATCTGGCCTCCTGAGTTTAGGACAGAAGTTGCAAATCGATGCCCTGCAGGTCAAGTTGAGTCTGTAGATGTTTCATCTGGTCCACATAGCACTCTGAAAATCATGACTACATCAGCATCTCCAGCTTCCAAGAGGGAAACACCAAATCCACAATCCTGTGTAATAAAAACTGCCTGGAATTTACCACAACTGTTCCTTCAAAAATGAACTGTAATGAGTGAAATATAGCACAGGGAAAAGGATTGCTAACGGCACAGTATTACCGGACCTCTACAGGTACCTGAAAGTGAGCTTTTCTTTGGAGTCTAAGAAAAGGATATCAAGGAGAGATTGACACAGTTTCCCAAGGTAGTAAGGACACTTGTAGATAACTGACAATAAAAAAATAAAGACAGGCAGAGCACAGTGGCTCACACCTGTAATCCTAGCACTTTGGGAGGCTGAGGCAGGTGGATTGCTTGACCTCAGGAGTTCAAGAACAGACTGAGCAAGACGGAGATTCCATCTATACTAAAAATAGAAAAACTGGCTCGGCGCCCTAGGGCGCTGGCCACATACACTGAGGCAGGTGGGTTTGAACCCAGCCCAGCCCTGCTAAACAACAATGATTGCAAAAAAAAATAGCCAGGTATTGCGGCGGGCACCTGTAGTCCCAGCTACTTGAGAGTCTGAGGCAAGAGAATCACTTGAACTCAGGATTTTGAGGTTGCTGTGAACTGTGACGCCACAGTACTCTACCAAGGGTGACAAAGTGAGACTCTGTCTCAAAAAAAAAAAAAAGAAAGAAAGAAAAAGAAAAAGAAACCAGCAGAATTTGAATATGGACTGGATAATATTAAGGAATTATTTTTAGTAACTAAAAAAATACACAATGCCTTCCCATTGCAGTTATAATCTTGATAGTAAAAACGGTGTTTGAAACAGGTACTCACTCTGCGTTGCTGATGTGGATGTCATCTCTTTGTATCTCAAATTTAGGTAGCAAGTCCTGGGAAATAATTTAGAAGCACTGGGAAATAATTTTTATCTTTTCAGAACTACTGAATTTTAGGGTTGAAAATAACAAGATGAATTATCTAATCAAAATAAATTTATCTGAAGCACGAGGAAAAAGACACAAAGCTAGATGGTGGCAAAGCCAGTCCGTTTCTGTGTTCTGAGACCTGTGTCACATACCCCTTTTTCAGTGTCGCTTAACACGAAGGTTCTTACAGGGCAGCGCCTGTGGCTCAGTGGATAGGGCGCCGGCCCCATACACCGAGGGTGGCGGGTATGTTTTATCTGGTCCACACAGTACTCTGAAAACCCGGCCCCGGCCAAACTGCAACAAAAAATAACCGGGCGTTGTGGCGGGCACCTGTAGTCCCAGCTACTCGGGAGGCTGAGGCAGGAGAATCGCCTAAGCCCAGGAGTTGGAGGTTGCTGTGAGCTGTGTGACGCCACGGCACTCTACCGAGGGTGACAAAGTGAAACTCTGTCTCTACAAAAAAATTTAAAAAATAAAAATAAAATAAAAGGTTCTTACAGCTCCCATGTGCTATGTTGCTCACAACTCAATTCTTCCTCCTTCCCTCTTTGACTTTATATTCTTGCTCCTCCTTCCAACTCTATTTTCCATCTCGGCATTTTAATTTATATTCATCTGAAAACTTTCACTTTCCTTGGGAAAACTGCCAAAGACAATGCTGAGAAGGAATGATAATGAGCAGAAAAAAAAATTTAAACCACAGCAAAATTAACATAACAACAACAGCTGCTGCTCCAAGTTTTCTCCGGATTTATATACCTACTTCATCGCCCTCACTTTCTTGGACACAGTTCCCCCCTAAGCTCTGTCAATGGACACATAATCGCTTTCTGTCAATCATACAGATCTCCAAGTAAAAAAAGGTTTTAAGCCATTGGTATACAAAGAATCAATCCTTTTTCTATTCCTTTTTTCTATCCTTCATCTGTTCAACAGTTAACATGAAGGCCAGAAATAAAGATATTATTAATTATCAACTTTTTTTTTGATACAGAGTCTCACTCTGTAGCCCAGGCTAGTGTGCTGTGGCATCAGCATAGGTCACTAGAACCTCAAAATCCAGGGTTCAAGTGATCCTCCTGCCTCAGGTTCCTGAGTAGCTGGGACTGTAGGTGCCCACCACAATGTCAGCTAATTTTTTTTTTTTGGCTGGGGTTGGGTTTGAACCCACCACCTCCGGCACATGGGACCAGCACCCCACCCCTTTGAGCCACAGGTGCCGCCCTAAATTTTTTTTTTTTCTGTTAGTAGAGATGTTGTCTTGTTCTTGCTCAGATTAGTCTCAAACACCTCAGCTCCAGTGATCCTCCCACTTTGGCCATGCTAGGATTACAGGGTGAGCCACCACACCCGACCTCAACTTTTTATTTTTATTTTCATTTTTTTCTGAGACGGAGTCTCATTTTGTTGCCCTTCTCAGAGTGCCATGATATCATAGCACACAGCAACCTCAAAATCTTGGACTATAGTGATTATCTTTCCTCAGCCTCCCAAGTAGCTGGGACTACAGGCGCCTGCCACAATGGCCAGCTATTTTTAGAGCCAGGGTCTTACTCTTGTTTACACTGGTCTCGAACCCTGCCTTGGGTTCCCAGAGTGCTAGGATTAAAGGCGTGAGCCACTGTACCTGGCCCTGGCCTCAACATTTAATAATACCTTGCTTTTAAAGCTATGCACATATGTTAGTAAAGATATTATATGTATATATTTTTTCAGACAGACTCTCACTATGTTGCCCTTGGTAGAGTGCCGTGGCGTCTTAGCTCACAGCAACCTCAAACTCTTGGGCTCAAGCGATCCTCTTGCCTCAACCTTCCAAGTAGCTGGGACTACAGGTGTCCCCCACAACACCTGGCTAGGCTATTTTTTTAAAGAGACTGGGGCCTCACTCTGTCTTAGGCTGGTCTCTAACTCGTGAACTCTGGCAATCACCTGCCCTGGCCTCCCAAGTGCTGGGGTTACAGACATGAGCCACTGCACCTGGTCTAAAAATATTTTTTAGAAAACTGAATTATAAATTGTGTTTAGCACTGTATGTAAAAATTTAAAATGCAGCCAGAACATTTCTGGATTTATAAGATAAACTAGGCAACTCTGATATGAGTGTGGACAGATAGCTCAGTATAGACAGTAAGCTTTACCAACATGTCAAATGTTCCAAAGAAGGATAAAAAATAACAAATGGGTAGAGATGTGGGATTTAGTGAGTATAAACTAAGTAAAAGACTATGTGGTCTGGGGCCTATTACATAAAAATTACAGTTATCTTCTACTTGGTTCTTCGTTTCTCCATTATATTATACATAACTTATCACTAATCCTCAAAACAAACCTAGTGGAGGTATTACTGCCCACATTTTACAAATGAGGAAGAGGTAGGACCAGAATTTTATTTTGTTTTTTATTTCAGATTAATATGAGGGTACAAATGATGAGGTTACAATGTTCGTGTTAGTTAGGTAAGGTCCCTCTTGTAGTTGTGCCCCTCACCCAGGAGGTGAGCCACATACGACTACATTGTGCCCATTAGGCGAGAGCACACCAATCCCCCCTTCTCCCCTCCCCACCGCCAGAATTTTAATACGTAGCTGTCTGACTCCAAGTTCGTATTTATTTCACTATAAAATAAATCACATTGAATTTACATTTAGGATGGGGAGACGTATGCTCTTTCTTCTTATTTGATCTAACAGTAGCTCCTCATGTTCCTTGGTCAAGGCTGATACTCAGTTGGTATGCTCTGGTGTGGCATAAGGGTCTGTGATGTCTGTTTTGTGTAGTTCAGTATCTGTTCTGTTTGACTGGTGTCGTGATAATCACTAAATATTTTGAATACTATTCCTCTCCCTAAGTAATAACGTGCCAAGAATCCCAACTTTTTTTTTTTTGTAGAGACAGAGTCTCACTTTACCGCCTTCAGTAGAGTGCCGTGATGTCACAGGACTCACAGCAACCTCTAGCTCTTGGGCTTCTGCGATTCTCCTGCCTCAGCCTCCTGAGCCGCTGGGACTACAGGCGCCCGCCACAACGCCTGGCTAAGGAGTCCCAACTTTTATAGTAGAAGCCTAACCTTTGCTGTATTTATATATATATCGAAGCATGAGGCACATCTTTAAATTAGAGATACAAAATAACTATCCTTCAGGGTTTTTTCCAGAGTCCAAGCTTTCTTGGCAAGTCAGGCTTGTAGCATTTGAAGTTTGGGAAGACAGTTTAACAGGATACTACCCACACCTTCCTCAGTTCTTGTTATCAAATTAGAACGCCAAGGAATATATCTGGACATTAGCTTGTGCCTTTAGATGAAAAAACGCCTACACTGTTTTTCACAGTTATAATCTTGGATTTTATCAAGATTCAATATTAAGAAATGACTAAATAAAAAAAAAAAAGAAATGACTAAATGGAGAAAAGGAAGCAATGGTATAAACATTTCAAGGACAAATCTAAATGTCATCATAACATCAGAAGTGTGATTTATTTCTGAGAGCTTCATACTCTAGCTTTATTTGTTAGTTATGCTACAAACATTTTGCCCAAACAACATACATAAAATGCTGTACAAGCTCCCTCAGTTGGTTTAGATACAGAACTACCAAAAAACATGTTCCATTAAGTTGACCGTATCATCTTCAGAAATTTCAATAACTCCAGCCTGAGATCGAAGAATAGATATGATGTCATTAGATAATCTTTCAAAACCATTCTGTAAACATATATCTGCCATTTTTTGCCACTTTTCTAGGGAACAAAATGGATCATCTAACACAAGATGTTTTACTGCATCTGAGGGGAAAAAATACAAAATTATAGGATAGTATTTTTTCCTATAATATCCTATTTTTTGATAATTCACACTCAGTGATTCTTCAAAAATAGAAAAGGACATCATTTCAAGTCATTTAGTATTTAACTCTACTTGATTCCCATACGTTAATTTTATTTTATTTTTAGACAGAGTCTCAAGCTGTCACCCTAGGTAGAGTACTGTGGTGTCATAGCTCACAGCAACCTCCAACTCTTGGGCTCAAGCCATCCTCTTGCCTCAGCTTTTCTATTTTTAGTCGAGATGAGGTCTCACTTTTGCTCAGGCTGATCTTGAACTCATGAACTCAAGTGATCCGCCAGCCTCAGCCTCCCAGAATGCTAGGATTACAAGTGTGAGCCACTGCGCCCGGCCTGATTCCCATATGTTTAAAGGTATAACATGTGGAGCACTCAGGCTAGCTCCTGGTAGGTACCCAAGTGTTTAATTCCTTCACTTCTTCCTTTACCATTAACCTCCTCATGTCTCATTCAACCCTCCCCCAGTTCTCATATTCTGCACTTATCCACACTTCTCCACTCATCTCCTCCTTGGTAAGATAGCAGATATTGAAGGCTACAGGGCAGGGAGCTCAGAAAGTGAAGAGTGTGGGCTCATCCTTATTCACAGAATCTATAAGGCCTCATTAGACTCTACCAAATAACTGAGGACCTATAGGCCATGTTTTCACGATCCCTCAAACACTTTTATAAATGCCTCAGTGGTGTGAACCCAGCGTGTCTATGAAGCGAGTGTATGATGCCCCATGATCATATCAATGTATACAGTTATGATTTAATAAAAAAAAAAAAAAAAAAGAAACTCTTTGACAAACTCTTCATCCTATCTCTAGATGGAGACTTCTTAATGATGGGTCTTCTAATTTTTCTGAAAGAAATAAATAAAATCAGGCTGGGTGCGGTGGCTCACACCAGTAATCCTAGCATTGTGGGAAGCTGAGGCAGGTGGATTGCCTGAGCTCATGAGTGCGAGACCGGCCTGCTCAAGAGCAAGACCCTGTCTCTAAAAAAAAAAAAAAAGAAAAAATAGCTGGGGGTTGTGGTGGGTGCCTGTAATCCCAGGTACTTGGCAGGCTGAGGCAAGAGGAATTCATGAGCCCAGGAGTTTGAGGATTCTGTGAGCTATGAAGCCACAGCACTCTACCCAGGGAGAAAGTGAGAGTCTGTCTAAAAAAAAAATTGTTTTTGTTTATTGAATGAATCTGACAATATTATTTATTTTTATTTATTTTTTTAGAGACAGGGTCTTACTTTTATCGCCCTCGGTAGAATGCTATGGAGTCATAGCTCACAGCAACCTCCAACTCCTGGGCCTAGGCGATTCTCCTGCCTCAGCCTCCCAAGTAGCTGGGACTATAGGCGCCCGCCACAATGCCCGGCTATTTTTTTGTTGCAGTTTAGCCCGGGCAGGGTTCGAACTCACCACCCTCGGTATATGGGGCCGGCCCCCTACTCACTGAGCCACAGGCGCGGCCCACAAAAGTGAGATTTAATTAGTTATTCTCAGTAGCACTGCAGAGTTAGGTTCAAAGGGAATATCATGAAAATATGCATATGTTTGATTTAGGAATTAAATATATATAAATTTTATATACAAATAACATTTAAAATACATATGAAAAGATTACTAAATGTAAATATATCAACGTCTATAAAGTTTTTAGAATAGTGTTAGCTATTATAATTAGCACGACACTCCCTTCAGGCTTCATAAAGGGTCTCTCTCCATTCTTCTTCATTCACTCAAGAAATATATAGTTTAGTCAACAGGCTACTACAGACATGGTAATATTTACGTTTATAAACTCCTAAAACTAACTCTTGCTTAAGAAAGAACTCTAAGAGACATTTGATGTAACTCATACATAATCATCTTTAATCTTTCTCTAAATAACTCACTATATTTCTTCCACAACACTATTTTACTACACTTACCTTTCCCACCTTTATTTGCTTCTTGAAGTAGTTTGATGCCAACTTTTTTCATATCTACAGAGAACAGATGTAGTATGGCCAGACCAAAAGATAAAAGTGGTGGTTTTCCATTCCATTCTTTAGTGAGACATTGGATTAATTCAGGTTGGGGACACAATGTTATTACCTGTATCAGATCATCTGAAAGCAAAAATGAAAATCTGTACCTCAACATCCTAATATGATAAAGCAACTGGAAACTGGGATTACCTCATGTCTCTACTTGCCAGTCAACACTTTTTCCAATCCTGAAGCCTTCAATAATCCACTCCAACCCAAACTCATTGGTACTGTCTCCAGTCAAAAAAAAAAAAAAATCAGCATAGCAAAAGACAAAGGAAAACAACCCATAACAAAGAGTATAAAAATACTATCAAATAGCCAGCCGCAGTGGTTCCTGCCTGTAATCCCAGCATTTAGGAGGCTGAGGTGGGTGGATTGCTTGAGCTCACAGGTTCGAGACCAGCCTGAACCAGAGTGAGAATGACCACATCTCTAAAAATAATAGGGTGTTGTGGCGGACACCTATAGTCCCAGCTACTCAGGAGGCTGAGGCAAGAGGATGGCTTGAGCCTGAGAGTTAGAGGTTGCTGTGAGCAATAATGCCACAGCACTCAACCCCAGGGTGACTCTGTCTCAAAAAAAAAAAAAAGTGATTAGCTGTTTCAAGTAGCTTGATATTGAACCACATGAAATTGCCTACAATTGACCCCCCAAACAGCAATTTTGTCTACAGTTTAATCAAGTAGTTAACCACTGAGGAAATTTAAAGATACAGTTGTGATTTGTATTCTTAAATTTTTTTAGAGAGAGCCTCACTATGTTGCCCAGGCTGGAGTTCAATAGATAGTCATAGGACCAGGTGCATCATGGCCTTGAACTCCTGCCCTTAATTAAGCAATCATCCTGCTTCAGCCTCCTTGGTAGCTGGGAATACAGGGGTGTAGCTAGCCTCTTCATTTTTTGTTTGTTTGTTTCATCAATGAAAACAAATAGCTTCCTAAATTTTTTAAAGTAAAAATATTATTCTTGGGCCACAATAGAGTAATTTTCAGAATAATTTCTGAAAGTCTTTGTAGAACTACCATAAACATAATTTGAACTCTGAGATACAATACAAAGTAATGAAATATTTATTAAATACATATTTATTGTTCTAGAAACTTACATATATTAATTCACTGCCACTAATATTCAGAGTTAGCAAGATACTATTATTATCATATTACAAGTGCAGAAACAGGCTTTGTAAACTAAATTTTTCCTGAATTACATACATGGTATAAAGCAGAACAATATATCTGACCTCCAAAGTCAATGCCTTTCCCAGGCTATAGTGCTGCACCTCTAAAATTATATATATGCAAAAAATCATATATATGATGCATGTATGTATTATATGTGGGTACATAGGCAAATACATGATGTGTGTATGTTTGCGTGTCTATGTCCATATACTCACGCACACACATACACACATGCATATGGAGAGAGAGGAACAAGGTAGGAGAAGAAACAAGAAACAGGAATATAATCTTGTATCAATGAAGTCATAGTAAAAAAATTTCCCTGGAAAAGATGAAGAAATTTATGATTTGGGTCACTGAAACTGGACTTCACTTTACTGAAATTCATTTACACAGCATCCCCCACTACTAAGCATTTACTATTTCATAACTTACCCATCTCTCTCCTTCATTCAATCAAATATTCAAACCCCCTTCTTCATAAGTTGATTAATTAACAATATTAACTCAATTACATATAAGATATGGTCTCTGACTAATTAGGACACAAATTTAAATACTATGACTCCTCCCCTCTGCTTACCACACTTCAGAATCCATTTTCTTATGCTTTTCCTTGACAGGTTATTGTGATAATCATTATTTTATCCATATATGGTTTCTTTTAATAAGATTGTAAGGGTCTATATACCAAGTACGGTACCTGTTTAACTCACAAATATCTAGAACTGTGGTTCTCAAAATATGGTTGAGGCAGGGTTTATAAAATCAAAACTATTTTCATAAAAATACTAAGTTGTTATTTGCCTTTTTCACTATCAAACCCATCGTGTTATTTTCCAGGAGCTACAGTGATGTATATATTATAACACACTGAATATAGAAGCAGATATGAAAAGACATCTATCTTCGATTAAGCCAGACAGGCATTACAGAGATTTGTGAAAATGTAAAAAAAGGCTAGGCGCAGTTGTTCACGCCTATAATCCTAGCACTCTGGAAGACCAAGCCGGAAGGATGGCTTGAGCTCAGGAGTTTGAGATCATCCTGAGGCAGAGCAGGACCCGGTCTCCACTAAAAATAGAAAGATTAGCCAGGCACCATAACAAGCACTTTTATGTCAGCTAGTTGGAAGGCAGGAGGATCACTTGAACCTAGGAGTTTGAGGTTGCTGTGAACTAGGCTGATGCCACAGCACACCAGCCTGGGCAACAGAATGAGACTGTCTCAAAAAAAAGAAAAAAAAAAAAAAAGTAAAAACAGGCTCGGTACCCATAGCACAGTGGTTTACGGCACCAGCCACGTAAGTTGGCAGGTTCGAACTCAGCCTGGGCCAGCTAACCAGCAATGAGAACTACTATAAAAAATAGCCGGGCGTTGTGGTGGGCACCTGTAGTCCCAGCTCCTCGGGAGGCTGAGGCAAGAGAATCGATTAAGCCCAAAAGTCTGAGGTTGCTGTGAGCTGTGACGCCACAGCACTTGACTGAGGGTGACATAGTAAGACTCTGTCTCAAAAAAAAAAAAAAGTAAAAACAGTCACTCTTTTTATCAAATTGTTTACTTTCAGAAAACATAATTATTTTTCATAAAATATTTTATTTATAACATGGTTTATTGTTATTTAAAATAAGTTAAATATTATTAATTTTTATTTTAATTTGTTTGATTACTAGATATAACACACAATTTAAATAAATAAATAAATATTTTTTGGCTCCTCAATACTTTTTAAGAATGTAAGGGGAACCTGAAACCAAAATTGAGAGCCTTTGACTTAGAATAACCTGGTTTCCAGATAGGTGCTTAGTACATTCACTTGCTTAATGATGATAGGGAAGCAAAAACAGTCATTCTAAAGCAGGTCAGATTTATGCTTTCGGAACAAACGACTTTTTAAGGACTATTCTGTTCTTTGTTTTGCTTGTTTTGGTTTTACTTTTTTTTTTTTTTTGAGACAGAGTCTCACTATGTCACCCTCAGTAGAGTGCCACGGCATCACAGCTCATAGCAACCTCAAACTCTTAGGCTTAAGCGATTCTCTTGCCTCAGCATCCCAAGTAGCTGGGACTACAGGTGCCTGCCCTAACATCTGGCTATCTTTTTGTTGCAGTTGTCATTGTTGTTTAGCAGGCCCTGGCTGGGTTTGAACCTGCCCGCCCCGGTGTATGTGGCTGGTGCCCTAACCACTGACCTACGGGTGCCGAGCCTGGTTTTACTTTTTTAATTTGTAAATGCAAAACTGATAGTCTAAATCTAAGAAAGAACATTTTTTTCTGAAACCAGAGAGTATTAACAACCCAAATATGTCTCTCCAGGCAGAAAATGATACCTTGGGAAACTGAGTTGTTTCGCATTAAAAAGTAAAATAAGCAAAGTGAATTTTCAAGTATTTCAAGCATTTTCCACCTTGTAAGCTTAATTTTTCTCAGGTTACTTTCATTTTCACTTTATGATACTGTGATAAACAAATTCTTAGGATAACTATCAAGGTTCTAAATAAATTACAATATATATTTAATAATTTTAAAGCAGAAAACATGGCCAGGAGTGCTGGCTCATGCCTATAATTCTAGTACTCTGGGAGGCCGAGATGGATGGACTGCTTGAGTGCATGAGTTTGAGACCAGCCTGAGCAAGAGTGAGACTCTGTCTTTACTAAAAAAATAGAAAGTTTAGCTAGGCATTGTGGCAAGTGCCTATTGTCTCAGCTACTCGGGAAGCTTGAGGCACGAAGATCTCCTGAACCCATGAGTTTGAAGTTGCTGTGAGCTATGATGATGCCACAGCACCAAACCCCAGGGTGATAGAGTGAGACTGTCTCAAAAAAAAAAATTAATTAATTAATTAATCAATTAATTAAATAAATGAAGTAGAAAACACTATTAGAAGAACAATAGTATGACAGTGAGTCAATCATGTTTCTATGCACTTATGTGAGATAAATTTTACAATCAAAGAATGTTACATTTCATTCAATAAAAATTCCAGGAGTAATCGGGTACACTGGCACACATGCCTATAAGAGAGACTGAGGTGGAGGGATCCCTTGGGCCCAGAGATCGAGACTGCAGTGCACCAGGATTGCATCTATGAATAGCCACCAAACTCCAGCTTGGGCAACACAGTGAGAACCCATTTAGAAAAAAATTCCGAGAGTACTAAAACCTATATGCTATGTGTAAACAATGACTAATTAATATTATTCTTATATGTGGAAAAATAATGGTTAACACAGAAACTGAATCTGTATACTTAATAATAGAATATATAATTTAGTGAAATATTTAGTAGCACCTACTACAGCAGATTCTGTTCTGTTGCTATGTAACCAAAGGCAAATCACTTACCTCTCTGTGCCTTGGCCTCTCTGTTGAAACACAGTTTTTTTTAAAATTTTATTTATTTAGTGTGTGTGTGTGGTTTTTGGCCAGGGCTGGGTTTGAACTCACCACCTCCAGCATATGGGATCAGCACCCTACCACTTTGAGCCACAGGTGCTGCCCAAAAGAATAATTTTCTTTTTTCTTTTTGTGGAGACAGAGTCTCACTTTATTGCCCTCGGTAGAGTGCCGAGGCATCACACAGCTCACAGCAACCTCCAACTCCTGGGCTTAGGCGATTCTCCTGCCTTAGCCTCCCGAGTAGCTGGGACTACAGGCACCCACCACAACGCCTGGCTATTTTTGTTGTTGTTGCAGTTTGGCCAGGGTGGGTTTCGAACCCGCCACCCTCGGTATATGGGGCCAGTGCCCTACCCACTGAGCCACAGGCGCCGCCCCCGAAACACAGTTTTTTAAATTTATAAAATAAGGATAATAAGAAACCTACTTCATAGAGTCAACATAAGGATTAAGTGATCTAATGTATGTAAAAAGCCTAGCTATTACCCATTATTACAGTAACAGTATCAGGCACGCTGTTATCAATGAATGAAGCAATTAGTAACTTTGAAAAAATACGCAGATTCTAAGAAAAAGTTGATTATAAAATGATCAGATTCAACAGACCTAAAATTGCTATGCTTGGTTCCCATTTTGCATCTTCTTAGAAGTGGAATACATAGTATGCAAATCAGGATTAGCACTGGCTGGGAAGAAGGGTTCAGGTCACTGCCAGAGCTGATTCGCAGTAAGAGATCTGCTCATTCAAGCAGGTCACTCTAAGGTCCACTAGTTCTCTCAGATCACTGCCCAATTGTAACCCAGGTATTTCAAAATTTTGAAATAAACATTACTTCACTAATTCTTAATTTCTAATGCCTATAATATGTTACAGTTCAGAACATTACAGATGATAAATAAGTTCAGTTATTTTTTTAAAAATCCTTTATGTGGCATGTTCCAGCATATCTGCTAAATTTACCTTAAAACTGTCTATTTCCAGGACTGTCCAGTCTATCAAAGGTTTATAATTTAAGGAAACACATAATGTGTTTGAATGTCCAGCGTGAAAGCCAATCAACTACAACTTAACTATTTTCATGAAAAATTACAAAAGAAATCTCCTATGTAGTATATATAAATTGCATTTTATAACACCTTTAAAATATTGCCTGCTATTACGAGTGATCTTACAATTAAACTCTAGAATTTAAATGTATACAAATAAGTAGGCTTTTCCACTTACCAAAAGTAAAGTACTTGTATTGCTGTATGTATTCCATCGCCCCATAAATTTGACCCTGTTTACACAGGCAAAGAAGAACTTTCTTGTGCAGGCCACATACACTGTAGATAATTTGAGCTAAAGCCAGGCACTTAGCCCTATTGTAAGTATCCTGCTCCCCATAATCACAAATCACATCCCCAGCCTCCTCACAAAACGTCAGCCTAGAACAAGCAGATCAAAAAGGCTCATGTTACAAAATTCTTGATGAGTGGCTGAGATTGAAATATTGGAGAATTCAGCACAGTAGAACTGGATTTTTTATGGTCTGTAAGAGGTGCAAGCAAATAGGCAATTGATGGTGTAGGAGAAATTAAGCATATCTGAGACTTAATAACAACAAGGGAAAAGGCAATCAGCATGTATTCTTTTGGAGGAAGATATTTTGGCAAAGATGAACTCAAGTTTTTAAAAAATATACAAAAAAGATTAAAACTCTCCTTAAAAGACTGATAGGATTTAAAATAATTACAAGATCAAGAAAAATTCTTTTATAATTCGTGATCTCAATGTTTTCAGCAATTACCTAGATTCTAAACCTTGTAAGAACTTACTCAATGTTGGTTAAAGATACTGACAACAATTTTAGCTCATAATTAGTGACAGATCTTGCAAGCATTTATACTAAAAGGAAAACAGAGAAAGTGTGACAGCACTGTTATTTTAAAATTTGTTATAGATTTTTTTTTTTTTTTTGTAGAGACAGAGTCTCACTGTACCGCCCTCGGTAGAGTGCCGTGGCGTCACACAGCTCACAGCAACCTCTAACTCTTGGGCTTACACGATTCTCTCACCTCAGCCTCCCAAGCAGCTGGGACTACAGGCGCCCGCCACAACGCCCGGCTATTTTTTTGTTGCAGTTTGGCTGGGGCTGGGTTTGAACCCGCCACCCTCAGCATATGGGGCTGGCGCCCTACTCACTGAGCCACAGGCACCGCCTTTGTTATAGATTTTTAAGAAGCAACGTAACATAATTGTGCCTCATGGGACAGGCTGAAGAAGCAAGTCTTTGGAGATAGTTCAATTGAATAAATTTCACTTATTTTAATAACCATCTTCATTCACAATTGAAATCAACCATCTGATGTATTATCAGAGTTAACTCTACCTGAAAACTATCAGCATAAGCCAAAAGAACATTTGGGTATGATGAAAGATATAACTTCTAATTACTGGTTGTATGAAATTGTATTATGTTTTAATAGTTACAAATAATAGCAATCATATAATACTGGTGTCTGTATACATCTAAAAAATGTTGAGGGCGGTGCCTGTGGCTCAGTGAGTAGGGCACCGGCCCCATATGCCGAGGGTGGCGGGTTCAAACTCAGCTCCGGCCAAACTGCAACAAAAAAATAGCCGGGCGTTGTGGCGGGCACCTGTAGTCCCAGCTGCTTGGGAGGCTGAGGTGAGAGAATCACGTAAGCCCAAGAGTTAGAGATTGCTGTGAGCCCTGTGATGCCACGGCACTCTACCCGAGGGCGGTACAGTGAGACTCTGTCTCTACAAAAAAAAAAAATAAAATAAATAAATAAAAAATGTTGAAACATTAAAATGAAATCCTGAAACCACTACAAAATGTCTCTTGACTAAAAATTCAGCAAGTAAAGCCTTCCGTGTTTACTGGTGTGCACAGCAGAGGGGTGGGTCTAAAATCAAAAAGCAGCTTGAGTACAAATCAAGTATTTAGTTAGGCAATTCCCCCTGGCTTCCACACATAATACTAAAATATAAGTTTCAGTAGCTCCACTCAACATTTCCTGAGCCTTGACAAGTAATTATATTTTAGCCTATGTAGTGACTACAATACCAGAGGAAAACGGCAATACATATTTTAGCATTTATTTCTCTTATTAATACTAATAGTTTTTTGTTTTTTTTTTTAAGGATCACCACCATGCTACTGTTCCCCCCTGGAAAAAGGCTAGGGCTGGGAACCTGCCTCCTTCTTTCCTCCCATCACCTGATCATACCCTCTCTCTCTTTTCCTAAAGTTCTCTTACTGGTTCTCTCCACCCTGACTCTCAACTCAAAGAGGACTCTATTTTGAAAGTGGATGTTAGACCAGATTATATCTGACGCATATGAGTAATTTATAAATAAAGGAAAATATGTAGCTGGGGGTTGTGGTGGGTGCCTATAATCCCAGCTACTTAGGAGGATGAGGCAAGACAATCGCTTAAGCCCAAGAGTTTGAGGTTGCTGTGAGCTGTGACACCAAGGCACTCCACCAAGGGTGACATAGTGAGACTCTGTCTCAAAAAATAAATAAATAAAGGAGTAACAGCTTCCTTGCATCTGGGCACCGTGAGTCTGGGGAGATAGGACTCCAGGCATCTCTGGCTGGTGGGAACTGCCTATCATCACTCCTATGAGGATACAGGGAGTCAGCGAGAGACTTCTGGACCCCAAGAGGAGGACTAAAACAGTGGAAAACCGGCAAGTGGTCGCGTGTGTTCAACCCGTCTAAACCCGCCCACAACTGTAAGTTCAGTAGCAGCGAGACTGCAAACCAGAAAGGCCTTACCTGTGAACTCTTTTGATGTCCTTGGACTTGGCACTGAGTTGAACTGCCTTGGGGAAGGCCTGAGTGGGAGTGCGGAGAACTTTGGCCGTTGTCTAGGGCCCCAGTCTGAGCCGCTGAGCCAGACGGAGCTAATAGTGTTTGGCGGTGGGTCACACGGATCCATTGTCAGTGATCTGCCCCGGCAAGCTCCGCCCTCAGGGTAGCAGAGCTAGAAACGGGTGGGAGCTGGTAACCCAGCAACCAAGTAGCCTAAGGGTGGGGTCTGAGCCGCCTTGCAGCCCTAACCCTCAGGGGCAGAGTGAGACCGGTTTTGGCACACTGAGTAAGTGGATAGCCACTTCAGCAGTGATTCCAGCGAGAAAGCTGGGAAAGCTTCTGCTCAGCAAGTTTACAAGTTCAAAGTGCCTTTTAAGTGGGCTGAAGAGAGATTTAGGGTGTCTACCTGCTGGGGTTTGAGAAATCAGCAGCCTCCAGTCGTATCAGAACTGTGACTAACATCTCATACCCCAAAAGACCACGTGTTGCCCAGACAATATTCCACAACATATACAAACTGCTTTGTTTTTGGTTGTGTATTTTTTTTTTTTTTTTTGTTTGGTTGGGTTTTTTTGTTTGTTTATTTTGACGTTGTTGATGTTCTTTTGTTTCTTAATTTCAATCTTTTCCATACAGATCCCTTTTTCTTTCTCAATTTTTCTAGTTTAATTATAATTTCCCATTGCTGCCTTTTTTAATAACTACAACTTCATTTTTGCTAGTGTTTCTACCGCTATCACTTGGTTTTTCACCCAATTTTATCGCCATAAAGTTTTCTGTTTGCTTGTTTTGGTTTGATTTATAGCATTTTTGTCTTTCCTCTCTACTTGGTGGAGGTGGGGTACTGTGTCTGACCAGGTTAGCAAAGAGCTGCTGACCTCAAGGGAACCACCCAACTGGGCACCCAACCCCCAGAAGGTGGGGTTTTTTAAGGTTGTGTCAAAGTACCCTACTGTACACCTATATTGCCCTGTCTCCCTCTTTCTGTGCCTCTCTTCTTTTTGTCAATATTCCTTATCCCTACCGCCTCTCCTTTCTCTATCTTTCTTTTTTTTCTTATCACTCGGTCATCCTTTCTTTCATCCCTTTTTTGCTCTTCAACCTTCTCACCTTTCTGGTCCTGTAACCCTTAGTCCACAGGCACAAGAACTTAAAGAGCAAGAGGAAGTGAAAGGAAAATTAGGGCAAGGAAACAGATAAAAGAAATCACTCATGAGGAAGAATCAGCAGAAAACTCCAGGCAACATGAAGAACCAGTCCAGAACAACCCCGCCAAGGGACCATGAGGTAGCTACTGCAGAGGATTCCACCTATACAGAAATGTTAGGAATGACAGAAAGGGAATTTAGAATACACATGTTGAAAACAATGAAAGAAATGACGGAAACAATGAAGGAAACTGCTAATAAAGTGGAAAATAACCAAAAGGAAATCCAAAAACAGAATCAAATCAGAGATGAACGATATGAAGAATATAAAAAGGATATAGCAGAGCTGAAGGAAATGAAACAGTCAATCAGGGAACTTAAAGATGCAATGGAAAGTATCAGCAACAGGTTAGACCATGCAGAAGAAAGAATTTCAGAGGTAGAAGACAAAGTTTTTGAGATAACTCAGATAGTAAAAGAGGCAGAAAAGAAGAGAGAGAAAGCAGAACGTTCACTGTCAGAAATATGGGACTTTATGAAACGTTCCAACATACGAGTTATAGGAATTCCAGAAGGGGAAGAAGAATGCCCCAGAGGAATGGAAGCCATACTAGAGAATATTATAAAAGAAAATTTCCCAAACATCACCAAAGATTCTGACACACTGCTTTCAGAGGGCTATCGGACCCCAGGTCGCCTCAACTCTAACCGAGCTTCTCCAAGACACATTGTGATGAACCTGTCCAAAGTCAAGACAAAAGAAAAGATTCTGCAAGCTGCCAGGAGTAAGCGCCAGTTGACCTACAGGGGCAAATCCATCAGAGTGACCTCAGACTTCTCTAATGAAACTTTCCAAGCAAGAAGACAATGGTCATCTACCTTTAATCTACTTAAACAGAACAATTTTCAGCCCAGAATTCTGTACCCTGCTAAGCTAAGCTTCAAAATTGATGGAGAAATCAAATCATTTACGGATATACAAACATTGAGGAAATTCACCACAACAAGACCAGCTCTACAGGGAATACTTCAACCTGTTCTGCACACTGACCACCACAATGGATCAGCAGCAAAGTAAGAACTCAGAAATCAAAGGACAGAACCTAACCTCCACACTGATGCAAAAGATAAAACTAAGCAATGGACTCTCACCAAATAAGACGAATAGAATACTACCACACTTATCAATTATCTCCATAAATGTTAATGGCTTGAATTCCCCACTGAAGAGACATAGATTGGCTGACTGGATTAAAAAACACAAGCCATCCATTTGCTGTCTGCAAGAAACACACCAGGCTTCAAAAGACAAATTAAAGCTCCGAGTCAAGGGTTGGAAGACAATTTTTCAGGCAAATGGAATTCAGAAGAAAAGAGGAGTTGCAATCTTATTTTCAGATACATGTGGATTTAAAGCAACTAAAGTCAAAAAAGACAAAGATGGTCACTTTATATTGGTCAAGGGAAAACTACAACAAGAAGACATTTCAATTCTAAATATCTATGCACCAAATTTAAATGCTCCCAGATTCTTGAAACAGACCTTACTCAGTCTGAGCAATATGATATCTGATAATACCATCATAACAGGGGACTTTAACACACCTCTTACAGAGCTGGACAGATCCTCTAATCAGAAATTAAACAAAGATATAAGAGATTTAAATGAGACCCTAGAACAATTATGCTTGATAGACGCATATAGAACACTCCACCCCAACGATAAAGAATATACATTCTTCTCATCACCCCATGGAACATTCTCCAAAATTGATCATATCCTGGGACACAAAACAAATATCAACAAAATCAAAAGAATTGAAATTTTACCTTGTATCTTTTCAGACCATAAGGCACTAAAGGTGGAACTCAACTCTAACAAAAATGCTCGACCCCATCCAAAGGCATGGAAATTAAACAATCTTCTGTTGAATAACAGATGGGTGAAGGAAGAAATCAAACAGGAAATCACTAACTTCCTTAAGCATAACAACAATGAAGACACAAGCTACCAAAACCTGTGGGATACTGCAAAAGCAGTTTTGAGAGGAAAATTCATCGCTTTAGATGCCTACATTCGAAAAACAGACAGAGAGCACATCAACAATCTCACAAGAGACCTTATGGAATTGGAAAAAGAAGAACAATCTAAGCCTAAACTCAGTAGAAGAAAAGAAATCTCCAAAATCAAATCAGAGATCAATGAAATTGAAAACAAAAGAATCATTCAGAAAATTAATGAAACAAGGAGTTGGTTTTTTGAAAAAATAAATAAAATAGATAAACCATTGGCCAGACTAACTAGAAATAGAAAAGTAAAATCTCTAGTAACCTCAATCAGAAATGATAAAGGGGAAATAACA
The DNA here is from genome assembly GCF_027406575.1 of Nycticebus coucang. NCBI lineage: Eukaryota > Metazoa > Chordata > Mammalia > Primates > Lorisidae > Nycticebus > Nycticebus coucang. The sequence goes on from NC_069783.1 coordinate 53,917,372, forward strand.
ACTGATCCCACAGAGATACAAGAGATCATCTCTGAATACTACCAGAAACTGTATGCCCAGAAATTTGACAATGTGAAGGAAATGGATCAATATTTGGAATCACACCCTCTCCCTAGACTTGGCCAGGAAGAAATAGACCTCCTGAACAGACCAATTTCAAGCACTGAGATCAAAGAAACAATAAAAAAGCTTCCAACTAAAAAATGCCCTGGTCCAGATGGCTTCACTCCAGAATTCTATCAAACCTTCAAGGAAGAGCTTATTCCTGTACTGCAGAAATTATTCCAAAAAACTGAGGAAGAAGGAATCTTCCCCAACACATTCTATGAAGCAAACATCACCCTGATACCAAAACCAGGAAAAGACCCAAACAAAAAGGAGAATTTCAGACCAATCTCACTCATGAATATAGATGGAAAAATTCTCAACAAAATCCTAGCCAATAGATTACAGCTTATCATCAAAAAAGTCATTCATCATGATCAAGCAGGCTTCATCCCAGGGATGCAAGGCTGGTTCAACATACGCAAGTCCATAAACGTTATCCACCATATTAACAGAGGCAAAAATAAAGATCACATGATCCTCTCAATAGATGCAGAAAAAGCATTTGATAAAATCCAGCATCCTTTTCTAATTAGAACACTGAAGAGTATAGGCATAGGTGGCACATTTCTAAAACTGATTGAAGCTATCTATGACAAACCCACAGCCAATATTTTACTGAATGGAGTAAAACTGAAAGCTTTTCCTCTTAGAACTGGAACCAGACAAGGTTGTCCTCTGTCACCTTTACTATTCAACATAGTGCTGGAAGTTCTAGCCAATACAATTAGGCAAGACAAGGAAATAAAGGGAATCCAAATGGGAGCAGAGGAGGTCAAACTCTCCCTCTTTGCTGACGACATGATCTTATACTTAGAGAACCCCAAAGACTCAACCACAAGACTCCTAGAAGTCATCAAAAAATACAGTAATGTTTCAGGATATAAAATCAATGTCCACAAGTCAGTAGCCTTTGTATACACCAATAACAGTCAAGAGGAGAAGCTAATTAAGGACACAACTCCCTTCACCATAGTTTCAAAGAAAATGAAATACCTAGGAATATACCTAACGAAGGAGGTGAAGGACCTCTATAAAGAAAACTATGAACTCCTCAGAAAGGAAATAGCAGAGGATATTAACAAATGGAAGAACATACCATGCTCATGGATGGGAAGAATCAACATTGTTAAAATGTCTATACTTCCCAAAGCAATCTACGTATTCAATGCCATTCCTATCAAAGTACCTACATCGTACTTTCAAGATTTGGAAAAAATGATTCTGCGTTTTGTATGGAACCGGAAAAAACCCCGTATAGCTAAGGCAGTTCTTAGTAACAAAAATAAAGCTGGGGGCATCAGCATACCAGATTTTAGTCTGTACTACAAAGCCATAGTGCTCAAGACAGCTTGGTACTGGCACAAAAACAGAGACATAGACACTTGGAATCGAATTGAACACCAAGAAATGAAACTAACATCTTACAACCACCTAATCTTCGATAAACCAAACAAGAACTTACCTTGGGGGAAAGACTCCCTATTCAATAAATGGTGTTGGGAGAATTGGATGTCTGCATGTAAAAGACTGAAACTGGACCCACACCTTTCCCCACTCACAAAAATTGATTCAAGATGGATAAAGGACTTAAATTTAAGGCACAAAACAATAAAAATCCTCAAAGAAAGCATAGGAAAAACACTGGAAGATATTGGCCTGGGGGAAGACTTCATGAAGAAGACTGCCATGGCAATTGCAACAACAACAAAAATAAACAAATGGGACTTCATTAAACTGAAAAGCTTCTGTACAGCTAAGGTGACGATAACCAAAGCAAAGAGACAACCCACACAATGGGAAAGGATATTTGCATATTTTCAATCAGACAAAAGCTTGATAACCAGGATCTATAGAGAACTCAAATTAATCCACATGAAAAAAGCCAACAATCCCTTATATCAATGGGCAAGAGACATGAATAGAACTTTCTCTAAAGACGACAGACGAATGGCTAACAAACACATGAAAAAATGTTCATCATCTCTATATATTAGAGAAATGCAAATCAAAACATCCCTGAGATATCATCTAACCCCAGAGAGAATGGCCCACATCACAAAATCTCAAAACTGCAGATGCTGGCGTGGATGTGGAGAGAAGGGAACACTTTTACACTGCTGGTGGGACTGCAAACTAGTACAACCTTTCTGGAAGGAAGTATGGAGAAACCTCAAAGCACTCAACCTAGACCTCCCATTCGATCCTGCAATCCCATTACTGGGCATCTACCCAGAAGGAAAGAAATCCTTTTATCATAAGGACACTTGTACTAGACTGTTTATTGCAGCTCAATTTACAATCGCCAAAATGTGGAAACAGCCTAAATGCCCACCAACCCAGGAATGGATTAACAAGCTGTGGTATATGTATACCATGGAATACTATTCAGCCATTAAAAAAAATGGAGACTTTACATCCTTCGTATTAACCTGGATGGAAGTGGAAGACATTATTCTTAGTAAAGCATCACAAGAATGGAGAAGCATGAATCCTATGTACTCAATCTTGATATGAGGACAATTAATGACAATTAAGGTTATGGGGGGGGAAGCAGAAAGAGAGAGGGAGGGAGTGGGGTGGGGCCTTAGTGTGTGTCACACTTTATGGGGGCAGGACATGATTGCAAGAGGGACTTTACCTAGCAATTGCAATCAGTGTAACTGGCTTATTGTACCCTCAATGAATCCCCAACAATAAAAAAAAAAAAGAAAAAAATAAATAAATAAATAAATAAAAATAAAAAATAAAAGAAAATATGCTTAACCCATCGTAAACTAAGGCATTATTTGATTACAAATCAGATTTTTATATTTTTTAATGTCAAAATAAAGGTAATATACAATCACTGTATCCATGCATAGTATTTATTTATATTATTTCATAGGGTTGGGTTTGCAAAGTTAACATTTAAAGGGTATTTGCCCTGTTCTAGGAGCAATGTGTGCAAGTTAGAGAGGTAATAGCAGTAAAGCACGGTTAAATTTAGGCTTTGTTGGCCAACTGATTAGACTTTACTTAGAAGAAGACTAAGAGAGCCAAGATAATGTATAACTCAGGCTGCTGTAAGGCTGGCTCTATGCTGAGCTTTTGAGGAAAGTATGGGAAAACTTTATAAGGTAGCCACATAGTAAAGGCCAGACCATCAGAGGTAGAAACCAGGGGATAGTGGCTAAGAACAAAATACAAACCGCCTATTCCCTGTTACATTACTTCAGATGCTTAAAATTGGTGACATTTTCTCAATTTATGAAGTCAAGGAACTGCATACAAATTTGATTATTTATTTATTATTTTTTGAGACAGAGTCTCACTATGTTGCCCTCAGTAGAGTGCCATGACATCACAGCTCACCTCAAACTCTTGGGCGTAAGAGATTCTCTTGCCTCAGCCTCCCAAGTAGCTGAGACTACAGGCACCTACCAAAACGCCCAGCTATTTCTTTGTTGCAGTTGTCATTGTTGTTTAGTAGGCCCAGGACAGGTTCGAACCCACCAGTGTATGTGGCCGGTGCTGTAACCATGGTGCTATGGATGCCAAGCCCAAATTTGATAATTTAAATTCTTTTTTTGAGACAGAGTCTTAAGCTGTCACCCTGAGTAGAGTGCTGTGCTGTCACAGCTCACAGCAACCTCCAACTCAAGCCCAACTCAAGGGCTCAAGCGATCCTCTTGCCTCAGTTTTGTGGGGTTTTATTTCTATTTTTAGTAGAGACAGGGTCTTGATTTTGCTTAGGCTGGTCTTGAACTCATGAGCTCAAGCAATCCATTTGCCTTGGCCTCCCAAAGAGCTAGGATTACAGGTGTGAGCCACCGCGCCTGGCCAGATAATTGAAATTCTTACAACTAAAAAAACAGATGTGGTCAAGAATCATCACTATGTATGATGAAATTAATCTTGTCTGAAGTATTTTTGCACTAGATAACAGGTACACTTCTGCTAGGCATGCCTGTAATCCTAGCACTCTGGAAGGCCAAGGTGGGTGGATCTTATAAGCACAGGAGTCAAGACCAGCCTGAGCAAGAGTGAGAACTGTCTCTACTAAAACAAACAAACAACCAACAACAAAACAAAACAAAAAAATTAGCTGGGTGTTGTGGCAGGCACCTCTATAAGTCTCAGCTATTAAAAAGGCTGAGGCAAGATGATCACTTGAGCCCAAGAATTTGAGATTGCTGTGAGCTATGATGCCAGAGCACTCTAGCCTGTGCAACAAAGTGAGACCTTGTCTCAAAACAAACAAACAAAAAAAGAGAGCATGAACTTTCGAATCATGTCAAGGATGAATTATCGCCACTGCAACCCCCACAACCCAGCTATGGATCTATTTTTAGTAGAGCCAGGGTCTCATCCTTGCTCAGGCTGGGTCTCAAACTCCTGAGCTCAGGTGCTCCACCTGCCTCAGTCTCCCAGAGTGCTAGGATTACAGGTTTGAACCACTGGGCCCAACCTCTACTTTTTTTTTAATACAAGAAGAGTAAAGGCACTTAGTCTCTTCAGTGAACTAGTAACATTGGTGCCTAGTTCTCTGTTTTCCTACTTACCCTTTGTTTCATTGTCATTTTTCGTAAATTCATTTTTTTCTTTTTTTTTTTTTTTGCAGTTTTTGGCAGGGGCTGGGCTTGAACCCACCACCTCCAGCATATGGGGCCAGGGCCCTACTCCTTTGAGCCACATGTGCTACCCCATTTTTGGTAAATTCTTTCTATAGAAAAATGATAACCCACTCAAACACTTGGCTATTGTTTTACACTATTTCTTTCTATTAAAAAAAGTCCAGTAACGTTTACCTCCACAATTTCTCTGGCAACACCCAGGACCTATATATTACCCTAAAGTATTTCCTCTCTGATATGATATACGTCAACATTACCATTTTGGAAACAAGTTCCTAATCATTTCCTATCCACAATATATTGGGGTTTTAAAAATTTATTTCATCAAGACCAGTTTCTCTAAGAAAAAAAAAAAAAAAAAGACCAGTTTCTAGGTCATACCATTTGCTTCAACTATATAAACTCCCTCCTGACTCTACTTGTTTCTATTATCCAGCCTTCATCTTCTGATTCTTCTCTCCTTTCCTTCCTATCAACCCACTGTTCTTTCATTTATTTATTTGGAAAACACAGGTATGGGGCAACCCTCAATATGAAATTAAAGTTTGGATTTTTTGTTCATCTGCCTAAGTTCCTTTTCCAAAATTTAAACATACTACTGATGTACTCAGAAAAAGCACACTATTCTCTCTTTTTTGAGATAGCATCTCAAGCTGTCGCCCTGGGTAGAGTGACATGGCGTCATAGCTGGGACTACAGGCACCCACACAATGCCCTGCTATGCTTTTGTTGCAGTTGTCATTGTTGTTTTAGCTGGCCTGGGCCAGGTTCAAGCTCGCCAGCCTCAGTGTATGTGGCTGGTGCCCTACCCACTGAGCTACGATACTGCTCTACACTATTCTTTTACTTTTTTTTTTTTTTTTGAGACAGAGCCTCAAGCTGTTGCCTTGAGTAGCATCACATCTCATAGCAACCTCCAACTGGAGGGCTCGAGCGAGTCTCCTGCCTCCACCTCCCAAGTAGCTGGGACCACAGGCGCCTGCCACAACGCCCGGCTATTTTTTGGTTGCAGCCGTCATTGTTGTTTGGTGGGCCCGGGCTGGATTTGAACCCGCCAGCTTAGGCATATGTGGCTGGTGCCTTAGCTGCTTCAGCCACGGGCGCCAAGCCTTTTACTTTTTTTTTTTTTTTTTTGAGATAGAGTCTCACTCCGTCACTCTGGGTGATGCTATGGCATCATAGCTCATCGCAACGTCAAACTCTCGGGCTCAAGTGATCCTCTTTAGTATCCTCTTGATCCTACACTCCTGAGTAGCTAGGACTACAGTTACCTGCCACAACACCTGGCTAGTTTATTTATTTATTTTTTTTATTTTCAGTAGCGTTGGGGCCTTACTCTAGCTTAGGTCTTGAACTCTTGAATTCAGCTATCCTCCAGCCTTGGCCTCCTAAAGTGCTAGTATTACAGGCTTGAGCCATTGAACCCGGCCTCTTTTCCTTTGTTAACTTGATACTTTTATCTGTTCTCAAATTTTCTTTATAAACAAAACTGATTTTCTGATTAAAACATTTCTTACTGGGTGGCGCCTGTGGCTCAAGGAGTAGGGCACCGGTCCCATATGCCGGAGGTGGTGGGTTCAAACCCAGCCCCGGCCAAAAACCAAAAAAAAAAATCATTTCTTACTAAAGAGTGACTATCGGAATAAGCTGTTATCATTTTGCCAAACATGATATTTTTAGGCTTTCAATTAGGCCCTCAGTGTGGTTCTTCTTAGAGTGGAATACTGAAGACTGATTCTGCCTTATCCCAAAGTATTCGCAGAGGAATGTGCTATGAAAGATCCTTGCTTGCTCCCAAGCTTGTAATTGGGATAGATACTTATACGGACATGAATATGTATAACCCCAGGGTGAATGTGCACTTACCTTAGAATCATTACTATATAATTTGCCCTAATTATGAAAAGCTAGAAGGTACAGCCATTGTTCTAGTTATAACCAGAAATATCCACAAGGAGAAAAAGGCTTACAGAAACACCTGAGAATAGTTCCTCAGATGATCTGATAGAATTTTCATAACAAGTAAAGGTACCCTTTGCAGCTGTGTGACCAGTGAGGGAGGGGTGTAAACCAGGAAAATCAAATATTCACTTGTGGTCTAGGTGCCACTTTAAAAGATCTCCTCTTCTTCGCCTATCTTAACTTTTGTCAATTTCTGTCACCCTCAATGTGATAGTCAATGTCAAAATAGCTATTTGAAATGTATTTGTATATTTGCTAAGAAATTAGATTTCTACAGAAAGCTAAATGCATATTTTAATTTTCCATTTTCCTTTCAAATGGAATGGGGAAATGCTTTATTCCATCATTGAAAATTTATGAAATGATTTTCTTGCTTAAGAGATAAACTTTTGAATGAGCAGACTGTGTAAAGCAGATTGTACTTCCCAATGTGGGTGGGCCCCATTCATTCAGTTGAAGACCCAAATAGTACAAAAAGCCTGACCCTTTCTCTCGTAAGCGGGAGCTTTTCCTGGATGACTCCCTGAGCTGCAATGTCAGTCTTTTCCTGCTTTCAGACTCAAACTCTTCAGCAGCACTTCTTGGGTCTCGCCTGCCAGCTTTTGTACTGGAACTACATTATCAGTTCTCCTGGGTCCCCAGAGTTTACTGAATGGAAATCTTGGGACTTCTCAGCCTCCATAACTGTATAAGTCAATTTCTTCTAATATATTAATATAACTATATATATAGATTTATACAGGTATCTCCTATTGGTTCTGTTTCTCTGGAGAACCCTAATATAATCCTCAAGTGGACTATGGGAGTGAAAGTTTCTCAGGGTCACTCTTTAGTTCCCAAGTATTCTACCTAGTGGGGATAATGCACCATATAACTGTCATCAGTTTAAGAAGCCTACCTTATCCTAAAAGATGTCACTTCAAAGGATTGAGTGACAAGCTAGCATTACCTAGACCCCACCTGAAGCAGCCATGAACAAAGTGTGGGGTTTTTCTTTCTCTGTCTGCTGGTCTTTAGATAAGCCCACCCTGTATGAGGTTGTAGGTATGAGTTACAGTAATGTCAGTCAATGGTAGTTGACAAGCAGCCTAGCACCTGTTTGTGTAGCTTACTTGTGTGCTCTGGAACTGCTAGAGCTCAGTCTTAGTTGTATCTGATTTGGATGGACTCCTTGGACCCACCTGACTTAGTGAGAATGCCAGAACCCCATTCATGATGGGCAGTTTTACCTGCACAGTCTGAGGCCCCATGGATCAATGCTCCAACTTTAGCATGACCCATGCTATTTTTAGAATGGTATATAGTTCTCGGAGAGAGGTGGCAAATTATCTATTGGGATGGCTCTGAGTACTCCCAAGCCAGCTAAAAACTGTTGGTGGGTAAACTGACAACCACAGTTAGATAAAGGCATGATAACTGGGGCCATCTTACCAGGTATCAAGAACAACTGAAGTCCAAGAGTTAGAAAAATCAAAAATAAGTAATAGAGGAGAAAGGAGATGTATATACTCTGTATGATTCCATTTATATAAAATTTAAGAAAATGCAAACTAATTGGTAGTAACAGAAAGCAGATCGGTTGTTACCTGGAGACAGGCAAGGTTTGAAGTGAGGAGGCAGGAGGGAGGAGGAAGCTCACAGAGATAGCAGGCAACATTTGAGGGTGATGAACGTGTTTTGTACCTTGATTATGGTGATGATTTCCCGAGTGTATACCTATGTCAAAACTTGTCAAATTCTATACTTTAAATATATGTGGTTTATTGTATGTCAATTATATCCCATTAAAGCTATTTTTTAAAAACTTACCAAATTGTGCACTTTAATACATCTGGTTTATTTTATGTAATTATTTATTTATTATTTTTTTTTTTTGTAGAGACAGAGTCTCACTTTATGGCCCTCCGTAGAGTGCCGTGGCATCACACAGCTCATAACAACCTCCAACTGCTGGGCTTAAGCGATTCTCTTGCCTCAGCCTCCCGAGTAGCTGGGACTACAGGCGCCTGCCACAATGCCCGGCTATTTTTTGGTTGCAGTTTGGCCAGGGCCGGGTTTGAACCCGCCACCCTTGGTATATGGGGCTGGCGCCTTACCAACTGAGCCACAGGCGCCGCCCTATTTTATGTAATTTTTTTTAAATGGTCTGTGAAGCTAGTGAATGATGCCCCATGATCATATCAATGTACACAGCTATGATTTAATTAAAAAAAATTTTTTTTTTACTTTTTTTGAGGCAGAGTCTTAAGCTGTTGCCCTGGCATCATAGCTCACAGCAACCTCCAACTCCTGGGCTTAAGCGATTCTCTTACCTCAGCCTCCCAAGTAGCTAGGACTACAGGTGCCTGCCACAATGCCTGGCTATATTTTGGTTATAGTGTCATTGTTGTTTGGCAGACCTGGGCTGGATTCGAACCTGCCAACTCAGGTGTATGTGGCTGGCGCCTTAGCTGCTTGAGCTACAGGCGCCGAGCCTATTTTATGTAAATTATATGCTGAAAAATTGTAATAAGTAAATTACAAGCCTAGGACTAACCAATGGTAGCAACAGAAGCTATAATTCATCCCACTGACTTTCCTTGTAAGTTTCCCCAAGAATTACGACCATGGAATCCTAGAGAAGTTGTGCTTGGATGGAGTGAACTTAATGTGAGAAGTGAATAGATCTGTCTGGCATACACAATGGTATATATAAGCAGGGAAAGATGCTACTTTGGCACTCTACTCAAATCCTCTTTACTAGGCCAGTGTACCCCTCTGCAGCAGCTCTGGGTATTGGCCTGCCAATGGCCTTATATAGATAATTGTTCTCGGCTGGTGGGAGCCACCTCCCTGGGGAATTTATGTACTCCCACACATTCAGGCAACTCACAGCCTTTCACAGACAGAGAGGTGTAAAGGTGGGCCTCTTGCTGCAAGGGAGAACAGTGGGCTCTGTTTAGTATCTGCTCCATAAATTAGGCCAAAGGTAGACTGCCTGAATCCACATCATTAGTTGGCTCTGTCCCCTTCCCTATTCTGCTTTGCTCAGTCCCTCACAGTTATTTTCTGAGAAGCCCTTCAATCAATCATATGCACCTAAATTCCTGTGTCAGGCTTTGGTTCTAGGGAACCTAACCTAAGAGAGCCCTGGTACATGTCTGCTAATCAGTGCTGGGGTTCTTGAGGTGCTGGCTCCAAGAAGCCACTGTCTGCCTAGCCCTGCTGGTTTATATGTCCTAAATGCTACCCTAGTTCATGTCCTTCCTGCTTAGATGGTGTCTCCTTTGTTTATCCTTAATATATATTTATAACTAGGTTCTTGCCTTTTCCCTCCCAGCAGCATGATATTGACCAAGCATTCCCTACCTTTATTGCTCAACTTCTGTCACCATTAAGTTGTAATGAATCATTTTGTGAACTTCTGTGAATCAACCCATAATCTGGGCTCATTGTGACTTGGCTTTATTATTCCATGAATATCTAAATACTTTCTAAGGACCTGAAGTAAATATTCAAATATTGTACTGAAAAGAAAACTATTAAAATTTTGAGAATAAACAACTCTATTAACCAAATTTCAAAAGTAAGTTAAAAGCTTAACTTTGCTTACCTTTCCTGGGTAACCCAATTGATAACTAAATCTAATCGTTTTTCAGATAATCCACATTTGATTCCTTCCAGGGTAAGGTCTGCACCAACAGGATGTCTAAAAGCATGACTTGTCACAAAGAGGGCCTCAAAAAATATGAGTAATGGCAGAGGCTTCCCTTTTAATTTTCCAACAGCTACAGAAAAAAAGAATTCTATTTTAGTTAAATACAATAAATAAATCATTTTTTTATTGTTGTTGTTATCATTGTATTGAGATAGACCCTTACCCTGTGGCCCTGGGTCAAGTGCTACAGTGTCACAGCTCACAGCAATCTCAAACTCCTGGATGCAAGTGATCCTCCCATGTAGCTGGGTCTACAGGTGCCCACCACAACCCCCAGTTAGTTTTTCTATTTTTCAGTAGAGATGGGGGTCTCACTTTGCTCAGGCTGGTATTGAACTCGAGTTCAACCAATTCACCTGCCTCAGCCTCCCAAAGTGCTGGGATTACAGGCATGAGCCACCTCTTCTGGACTAATCATTTTTTCTTTTTCTTTTTTTGAGACCGAGTCTCGTTATGTTGCCCTGGGTAGAGTGCCGTAGCATCACAGCTCATAGCAGTCTCAAACTCCTGGGCTCAAGCGAGTCTCTTGCCTCAGCCTCCCAAGTAGTTGGGACTACAGGCGCCTGCCATAACACCCAGCTAGTTTTTGGTTGTAGTTGTCATTGTTTTTTTTTTTGTTGTTGTTGTTTTGAGACAGCGTCTCAAGCTGTTGTCCTGGGTAGAGTGCTGTGGCATCACAGCTCACAGCAACCTCAAACTCTTGGGCTTAAGTGATTCTCTTGCCTCAGCCTCCCAAGTAGCTGGGACTATAGGTGCCTATCACAAAGCCCAGCTATTTTTGTTGTAGTTGTTATTGCTGTTTAGCAGGCTCAGGCCAGGTTCAAACCCACTACCCATATGTGGCCGGTGTGCTGCTGACTGAGCTACGGGTGCCATCTGTAGTTGTAGTTGTCATTTTTGTTAGGCAGGCCCAGGCTGGATTCGAATCCACCAGCTCTAGTGTATGTGGCTGGCGCCCTAGCCCTGAGCTCCAGGCGCAGAGCCTAATCATTTTTTCTTATTTCATCTTACTATTTTCATCTCTTTGATTTTCTAAAACTTTAACAATCTAAAATTATACATATATAATTTTTAACTCATGCTTAACTATGGAATTTATATTTTGGATAATAACTAAATATCACATGCCACACATACTATATGAAGATGGAGGCAGAAACTGGAGTGATTTGTCTACAAATCAAGGAGTGCCAAAAGTTGCTGGCAGTCCCCAGGAGCTAGGAAAGAGGCGCGGAATGGAGTCTCCTTGAAAGCCTCCAAAAGAAATGAACCCTATTGATACCTTGATATCAGACTTCGGGCCTCTAGAACAGTGAGAGAATAAATTTCTTTAAAACCACAGGATTCTCCTATTTATGGTGCAGATTTGCCATGACCAAAGAAAAACTATGACATGAACAGAGAAAACAAAAGTTGCAGTTGTAGATACACAGAGATAAAATTCCTAATACAAAGTATACTGCTCTGTGACCAAACAAATGAGACAAACATAAAACTGGACTTTTAGAGGAACATATTTAGTGTGACATCCTTTAACTTCAAAAATAATTCAATGAGAATGACAAGTTAGGATCAAATTAGCATGACTGCAATTAATTTTTTATTTAAATTGTATATATACCCAATGCTTGAACTTATAGGAAAGAAGACAGTCAATATGAGTTCTTAATTAATCCATTCAATTATTTTATGAGCAGAAAATAAATTTATCACCATATCTTATTTCCTAGATTTTTATTTAACTCCCCTCCTCAAAGTCCAGTGAGAAAATTTAAATTATAAGAACAGCTGGGCATAAATGTCTTAAAGTTTAGAGAATAAAGAGACCAGTGCCCGACATTTGTCTGCAAAATTGAAAGGGGAAGAATGAGAGTAAGGAAAGAGAGTTAAAGTAGGAGCAAATTCTACTTCCACAAGACTGCATGTTCCTCAAGGGTAAAGGAGATTCCACGGAAGGTAGACAGGCTGGAGTTGCCTTAAAAACAGCCAACTAGAGCCAGCATTGGACATCTGCTTCACCTAGGAAGCACCAAGGCGGGACTACCAATGCCCAAGTGAGTCAGAGCTTTCCTTCCCTAAAGCTGCCCACTGATTAAATGAGGCGAGTGGAAGAGTAAAGGAGAAGTAAATGTGTCTCCTGAGCTCAAATAGGCTCTACAGCCTCAAATCAGGAAAATGGGGAGAATTTTTAAATTAAACAAAAAATTATAGTTTCTATTTAGTTGAGGATTTTTCCTACCTAAAAAAACTGTTAACATCTAGAAGTGACTGAAAAAAAACTATGTGATGTTACCAAGATATTGTCTAATAAACAAGACAGGAGAGTTAACACCGCCCTTTTAAAGGGCAATGATGAGAAAGAATGAGGCTATTTCTTGCTTCACACTCTATCACATCCAGCTCGTTTGATGATCCAGTTTTATAGATACCAAAGCTTGAACCAGGTATGAAATAAAAAATTAATTCTACAAAAATCGATTCTTATTGAGAGTCTACTACTGAGATACATGGATTTTTACATAGGGAATATGTAATATCTATTTTTGACTGTTCACAGAATTTTTCACCTTACTTCTCAATTCTCAGATATGATATATTATAAATAAAATTAATTCTGAATAAGTGGTATGTTGCTGAAACCTCTGAAGCTTGTATAGTGCTTGGTGATGATCGATGGTCTCATCCAATGACCCTATAAAATGCGTATCATTAACATTCCTATTTTTCAAATAATAAACTGAGGTTTAAGGAGATAAAGTAGCTTGCCCAAAGAACACAATGTAAGAGTACGGTAAAGACAAAATTAAAAAAGAGGTCTCATGCCACCTATCTAACATTTCATACCATTTTATCTCCTTCATGTTTTGGGATAAATAAAAATACACACACACACACACACACGATGGCAAAAGAGAAAAGATTTTTTTACACTTACTACAGATTAATATACAGTTTAAGGATAATCTGATTAGACTTTCAGGTAAAGATGGTAGAGAACACATTCATTTTTGGTTCATTAAAATTACTAAATGAAATTGACTAAAGGGATTTCACAAGTAGAAATTTAAAAGCAGGTAACATTTTGGAGGCTAGGAACTGGAATAACGTATCCTTAAAAGTTTAATTCCTAAACTACTAACAAAGAAAACCAAGAAGCAATCTAATTCCTACCAGAGACTCAGAAAGCCTCAGAAACTACCAGCACGAGATCCCAGGAATGAGATAAGGCTAAAACTACGAAATAGTAATTGATGGGCGGCGCCTATGGCTCAGCGGAAAGGGCACCGGCCCCATGTACCGGAGGTGGCGGGTTCAAACCCAGCCCTGGCCAAAAAAAAAAAGAAATATTAGTTGAAATGATGTTTCAAAAGCCATCCCTCAGCCAGTAGGATGATACTGTCTTTCAGTACTTAGGAAAGACTTATTCTCTAAAAAAGTAAAACAAAAGCGGAGTCTACGTGAAGACAAAAGGCACAATTCAGGGCAGGAGACCAAACTATTACCAGTTCTTTTCTGAGTTTCTAGAGAACTTTGTCCATATCACTAGAATCACACTACATGTAAGCTCTAGGATGGCAAGAGTTTTCATAGGTTTTATTTTCTGCTGTATCCCTAGCACCTAGAACAATGTCTGGCATATATCAGACAAACAATCTCGTTGAATGAATGAATGATCTAGTTCCATATATATCTGCCTCTTTTTCTCTCTTCCCCATCAGTCCTTTATCTCACCAACAGGATTTAGTCTTACTGATCTTTGTTTCTCAGTCCTTAGATCACAATAGTTTAATCTACAGTTAAAAAGCACACTCTATTTAAACAAATTTTCTGGAAATGTTACAGGATTGTGCTGCTGTAAACTTATTTTATTAGTAGCTCCGTTCCTACCAATAATATAACCTTTGAGCTATAACATACCTTAAAAATTAGGTTTCATATTTAAACAAAAAGCAACTTGTCTAAAAGTATAACTATTTTAAGACCTAAATAATTTTAATCTACCCTAATCTATCAAATTTGAGACAAAAGGACTTTAAAGGTCTAACTAGGATTCTGGTAACAGGACAGTGTGACTCACATGCACTACTGACCCTCTCTACATTCTTGTCTCTCCTTAAATGAAACAGATTATATCCACGTGGGACTGGTGTGTGAATTAGATCACGTATGGGGTTCAAGAAGCCAAAGCCAAGAAATTAACACAGACAAGTTTAAGAATGTTAAAATATTAGAGACCTGGAAGAAAAGAATACAAAGTCTCTCTAAAAAAATTAACTTAAGCTCACAATAAATAAAAATTACCAATCATGCCAAGTAAAGCATGTGTATGAGCAAGAGTTAGGAAACCCAGCAGTCTGGAGAATTTGTACCTCAGAACTAGAAACAACACACTATAAGAGACTATAAAATATGTATGTTTGAAATTAAAGAAAGAAATGAAAGCTATAATAAGAGAAGAACACTTAATAAAAGAACAGCAGATTTGAAATTTTCTAGAAATATAAAACATGTTCACTGAGGTGGTAGAGAAAGGACAGGCTTTATATCAATAATACATACTAGGACAACAGAGTGACTGGATTAAAAAAAAAATGGACCACTACATCATACTGAACACAGAAATAAATTTCAAGTAGCTTAAAAACCTAAATATAAACAGCAAAACTAGAAATTTTTTCAGAAGAGAAAAAAGAAAAGGAATTTGGGGTAGGGAAGGATTTTTACATAAAATATAAAAATAATTAACCAGGCAGGAAAAAAACTAATAAATTCAACTACATTAAAATTAATAACTCTGTTCATCTTAAGATATCCCGAGAAAAGATAACTCCAACTAAATTTTAATTAACAAAGGATTAATATTTGCAATATACAAATAATTCCTAAAAATCATTAAGAAAAATGTAAACAATCCAATAGCAAAATTGGGAAAAGATCTAAAGAAGTACTTCACAAAATAGGAAATCCAAATATGAAAAAATATATTATATATATATATATATATAATACTCAGTTTCATTTATCAGATAAGTTCATATTAAAACCATAATAAAGGGCCAAGCATTGTGGCTCACACCTATAATCTTAGCACTTTGGGGGTAAAGGTGGGTAGATTACTTGACCTCAGAAGTTCAAAACCAGGCTGAGCAAGAGTGAGACCTGGTCTCCACTAAAAACAGAAAAACACTAGCTAGGATTTGTGGTGAGTGCCTAAAGTTCCAGCTACTTGGGAGGCTGAGGCAAGAGGACTGCTTGAGCCCAGAAATTTGAGGTTGCTATGAGCTAAGGTGCCACAACACTCTACGCAGGGCATCAAAGTGAGACTCCATCTCAAAAAAAAACAAAAACAAAAAACAAAGCCATAAGATTACATAACTATAAGAATGGCAAACATTTAAAGGTCTGACACTACCAGGTATTGGAAAGAATGTGGAGCATTAGGAAATCACATACATTACCAGTAGGAATGTAAATCAGTAAACCACTTCAGACAAATGTTTGGCATTACCTACAAACGCTGAAGATATGCATACCTTATGACCAAGAAAGTTCAATCTTAGATACAAATCCAGAGAAATTCTTACATATGTGCATCAGGATATACATTCCTAGCAAAATTATATATAATAGGCCCAAATTAGAAGCCATCTAAATGTACATCCATAATAGAACATATAAATACATTATTGTATATTTCATTCTATAAGATTCAAAATAAACCACAGCTATGTGCAAAACAGGGATAAATTTCAAAAATAATGTTGATTGAAAACACAAGACATAAAAAAAACAAAAACACAAGACATAAAGTAATTGGTTCTCTTTTATTTATTTATTTTTTTTTTAGAGACAGAGTCTCACTTTGTTGCCCTCAGTAGAGTGCTGTGGTGTCACAGCTCACAGCAACCTCTAGATCTTGGGCTTAGGCAATTCTCTTGCCTCAGGCTCCCAAGTAGCTGGGACTACAGGTGTCTGCCACAACGCCTGGCTATTTTTTATTGCAGTTTGGCTGGGGCCGGGTTCAAACCTGCCACCCTCAGTATATGGGGCCGGCGCCCTACTCACTGAGCCACAGGCGCCACCCTAAAATAATTGTAAATAATAGTATAATTCAAGAATACAGAGAGTATTCAAGAATATATATAGTATAATTCAATTCACATTGAAGTGGAGTGGATTACAAAGATGTGAATATCAAGAGGCACAGATTAATGAGGCCCATTTTAGAAACTACCAATCATAGTAAATATAAAAAGCATATTTTGGCTGGTGTGATGGTAGTGGGTTATCAGAGCTTATTAACATTAGTTGGTATTTGATCCCCCCATTGCTAAATTTGACTGGCTTAAATTAAAAAAATACATACATAAAAATTAAAAAAATTTTTAAACTATATTTTAATTTTCCTTAAAAGATAACTATTTAAAAAAAATAGTAATACTATATTATATGATACTAGTGCAATAAAAAAAGTGTATAGCATAGTAAATACTTAATTCAAGGTAGACACTGGCAAGGGGTAAGTATTATAATCCTTAGAACAACAACAAAAATAATACAAAGAATTACAGCTAAAAAGCCAAGATAGGAGAAGAGAGAGGTTCTCAGCCTAGTGCAATAGCTCACACTTGCAATTCTAGCACTTTGGGAGGCCTAAGGAAGGAGGATTGCTTGTGGTCAGGAGCCGAAAACCAGCCTGAGCAAGAGAGAGACCCTATCTCTATTCAAAATAAAAAAAAATTGGCTCAGCGCTCGCAGCACCGTGGTTATGGCACCAGCCACATACAACGAGGGTGGCAGGTTCGAACCCGACCTGGGCCAACTAAACAACTGCAACGAAAAATAGCTGGGCTTTGTGGCGGGTGCCCATAGTCCTAGCTACTCAGGAGGCTGAGGCAAGAGAATCGCCTAAGTCCAAGAGCTGGAAGTTGCTGTGAACTGTGACGCCATGGCACTCTACCCAGGGCGACATAGTGAGACTTTATCTCAAAAAAACAAAAACAAAAACATAAATAAATACATAAAATTAGCCAGGTATGGTGGTATGCTCCTGTCATCCCAGCTACTCAGGAGGCTGAGGCAGGAGGATCACTTGAGCCCAGGAGTTTTAGGTTGCTGTGAGCTATGACAACACCACTCTAGCTTGGACAACAAAGCAAGATACTGTCTCAAAATTTTTAAAAATTATGTTAAATAGTTATTGTATTTAATAGTTAAATGAAGTGGATTAGACACTCTTAATAAGAATACATAGGTAAGTACTTCTAGTTTTGACCAAAAAGGGATAATAGAGATCAGATTTATCTCCTGCTTGAAACAACTATGAAACCAAATAAAGTATACTAAATAAGAGCTTTCAAGATATTGAACATCAGGCAGCAAAAAACAGTGATCCTGAGAGATGGGGGAAAAGAACTAGGTGAATCCACCAATAACCTGAGCTTATTGCCTGAAAAGAGTTTCCAACCCAGAGCACAAAGAGGGAGAACCCAGTTAGAGTCGCAGTCTGTGTCCCTGAGTTGAGGCTGTGGAACTGGAAGTCTGGTGAAGCCAAGACAGATAATGATCAAAAGGCAGAGTACCAGAAAAGAGAGGTGTCTAGAGTAAAAGCTTCAAAGATTTGCCTAAGATTTCCCACAAGTCATCAGTCCCATACTGACTAGCACACATCTGTGAGGAAACCACCAAAGGCCAGGGAAAGAGCCACCCAGAAGGATTAGCTAGTAGTCTCTAGGACTCATAAATAGTTGACAACAGTTCTTGTTCTACCACAGTGAAAAATCTCATCATTCTCAGGTATCAGGTAGAATTTTCAAACCAAACACTGCTTTGTTTCTGCCTAACAAAACTTAAAAATGAACTCCAGTAAGATCAAGCTATTTCCAAGCAACTTACCCATGTACTAAAAGAAAGATCAAGAAGAATTTATAAATACAAGAATATCCAGAGTGAGGCACGATGTCTTATAACAGTAATCCTAGAACTCTGAGAGGCCAAGGAAGGAGGATTGCTTGAGGCTGGGAGTTCCAGACCAGCCTGAGCAAATATGAGACCCTGTCTGTACAAAAAATAGAAATATTAGGCAGGCATGGTGGTACATGCCTGTAGCCCCAGGTACTTGGGAGGCTGAACCAGGAGGATGGCTTGAGCCTAGGAGTTTGAGGTTGCTGTGAGCTATTATGATGATGATGATGCTATTACACACCAGCCAGAGCAACAGAGTAAGACCTTGTCTCCAAAAAAGAAAAAAGAAAAGAATATCTAGCACACAAAAATTATTAAACTTTTAAAGAAGCAGGAAATTATGATTAATAATGAGAAAAAATTAATAAATAAAAATTGATCCAGAGATGACATAAATAAAATTGTGATAGTAAGCATAGGACATAAATGTTTTCTTCAAACAGCTCATAACTTAATTTAGAAAATCTAATCAAACTTCTTAATGTTACAGCTAAGGAAAGTAAGTAAATGGTAGGGATAGAAGGAGAGACTAGATGTTTAGTCTCCCAGTTTAATACTCTTTCCATTTTTTTGAGACAGAGTCTCCAGGTGTCACCTTGGGTAGAGTGCTGTGGCATCATAGCTCACGCAACCTCCAACTCTTGGGCTTAAGCAATCCTCTTGTCTCAGTTTTTCTACTTTTTAGTAGAGATGGGGTCTTGCTTTTGCTCAGGCTGGTCTTGAACTCATGAACTCAAGCGATCTGCCTGCCTCGGCCTCCCAAAATGCCAGGATTACAGGCATGAGTCACTGCGCTTGGCCTATTATTTCCATTCTAACAGAGAAATAGTATAATTTGTAGATATATACAAAGTTCAGAGAGAGATGCTTACCCTTCAATTTATTCATTGTACCAATGTTTCCTAGAATTCTCCTAGGACTGTTGGCTGCAAAATAAGCTGCAGTTTCATATTCACCAAGTGCAAGTAATTCATTAAACCTGTAGCCAATGCATTTTATAATGCATCACAATGAAACACAGAAAAAGAGAAAATCATTAAAATTATCTAATAAAGACTAAATACAATGGCATAATAATATAAAAACCAAAAAGAAACTCTAATGAACAAATCATTAAATTCATTCACTCTGTAAAATGTTCTTTAAATTCTTTTTCTAATATTCTGTTGTTTCTTTTAGTCTCAGAAAAAAACTCTCTCACCTGCCAGCTAACTTCAATTTTTTTTTCCTTTTTTTCAGACATAATCTCGCTCTATTGCCCAGGTTAGAGTGCCATGGCCTCAGCTTAGCTCACAGCAACCTCAAACTTGTGGGCTCAAACAATCACCCTGTCTCAGCCTCCCAGGTAGTGGGGACTACAGGTGAGTGCCACAGTGCCTGGCTAATTTTTCTATTTTTAGTAGAAATGGTCTCAAACTCCTAAGCTCAAGCAATCCTCTCATGTTGCCCTCCCAGTGTGCTAGGGTTACAGGCACGAGCCACCCCTGCCTGCTGTGCTAGCTAACTTTGAACCCGATCCTGTACTTCATTTCTATAGTACTTTCAACAAGCCACAATGGAGAGAAAGAACTTGAAGTGAAATTACAATAAGCTCAGAATTTTTTTCTCTCATATTATCTCCATATGAAAGATTACCAGTATCAGGGGAAAGAAGAGCAATCTGCCTAGAAACTCAGCCTACAGGAAAATATTAATTGAACATAGATGCTGTCAAATTGGAGTTCAAGAGGTATCCTTGCTATTCAGATACCTATGTTACTCTGCCAAGCATCAGACGCCCAATTAAATATCAGACTAACACCAGAAGGAAAGATAATAGAACAACTTAATCCTCTATTCCTCTTCCTATGGCAAAAGGTTTTCAAATCAGCCCTTACCTCACAGTTAATAAAAATATGGCAATCAAGATTTACATAGGGTTGCATATGAATGTGGAATCAAAGGGGGGGGAAAGTAACTGAAATAATATTAAGCAAAATATCTAACACTTTATATCTCAATAAGCATTTTTCTCTGATATCAAAACCAGTAGACTTAAGAGAAGCACACAGAATAAGAAATAACACAGGCTTTTGTGTTCCTCTCCCAAATTATCTTTAGCCTCTTTTTGATACTGTATTAACAAGTAAATCAACAGTTGAAAATTGTTCAATGAATAAGACTAGGAATAGTAAATGTCCATTACATATTGTCCTCAGAGCTTATTAATTAACCTCCTAAGGAAGATAGTCTTAGATCTTTTTAAGTTTATCATATACTATATAATAACTTAAGTATTAGAGAGAAATATGCCTTTTTAATAAGTCATAGGATAGAAATAATGCGAATTTCCTTTCTGAACTAAATTGGCTAGGATGGTATGAATCAAAAAGATATTTTCAAAAACGTTTTATAACATCAGGTTGATTGCTAGAGAATGGAGATTCTCAATCTGGTATTTTTCTTTTTTTACAAAGAATCTATTAAAAAAACAAAATTCTGGGTGGTGCCTATGGCTCAAAGGCAGGGCGCCGACTCCATATGCCAGAGGTGGCGGGTTCAAACCCAGCCCTGGCCAAAAACCGCAACCCTCCCTCCCCCCCAAAAAACAAAAACAAACAAACAAACAAAATTTTAGTTCATTTTCAATTTTGTAAAGATATGTAAGCTAAAGACTATGGCTCATCAAGATACTAAATAAATGGTAAATATGATCATTTTAACATAGAATATCAAAGCTTTTAAAATATTTGCCTTTCAATGTAGTAAAGTGTAATTTCAGCTTCTTTTGCTTGGCTTGGATCATCTTCTAGCACTTCCTCTACAATGCCTTGTTCACCTGTAAATATCGAAAGTACTACTGGAGCACATTTGAGGTTACTTATCAATAGGAAATAATAGGGTACATGTGAAACTCACTAAATGTAGAATATAAATGTCTTAACACAATAACTAAGAAAATGCCAGGAAGGCTATGTTAACCAGTGTGATGAAAATATGTCAAATGGTCTATAAAACCAGTGTATGCCCCATGATTGCATTAATGTACACGGCTATGATTTAATAATAAATACAAAAAATAGGAAATAATAAACATACAAATGTTTAATGCCAGCAGCTCAGTGGTACAGTTTCTAAGGGCAGCAACCTCTTCCTAAACTGAGTGGCCTCCCCAGCCTCCTTTATTTTCAGATACATTTTCAGGCATTCTCTCTCTGGCCCACCAAGTCTATTCTTTACCCATCTGTCCCATCTGTCATAAGGTAATGAGAACTAGCAGAAGTAAGTACATTTTTGCTTTCTTTAAACTCAGCCTTAAAAAACCCCATTCCTTAACTTTCTGGGGAAAAAAGTCTTCCCTTATTTGTGCTAATTAAAAAAATACAGATAATTACCAAATAAAATGTTGCTTTTCTGAATGTGCACCACAAAGTCTTGAAATGAAATGCTCATACCAGATTTTACCCATGAAGTAAGTGCATATGAGATTAATTGCATTTTTTGATGGCTATAAAGATAGAAAAAAATCAATAACATATTGAGCCTAAAATCAAATGATGAACCATTAGAATAAACACACACACAAAATTCAAACTTAAAAACATATAATCAACCTATATACCGAAACTGTAACACTTTGTTCAGGTTTTCAGATACATCTCGCCGTTTTAACAACACGATCATCTCCTCATCTAAATCAGCCTTCTTCTGAGCTGGTACATATTTTATCAACATATCTTGTTTAATTTCTGAGTACTTATTTTCAAGATGTTTCATGTATTTAGTGAGAGCATCTAGATTGACCGATTCTTGGAGAGTCATGCCTGATGGAAAAGGGAACAAATCAAACAGGCCAAGCCACATGCAGGACTCTTGTGTTCAAACAGCAAGTCTTGGCAAGATAGT
Organism: Nycticebus coucang; assembly: GCF_027406575.1. NCBI lineage: Eukaryota > Metazoa > Chordata > Mammalia > Primates > Lorisidae > Nycticebus > Nycticebus coucang. Next base: position 53,939,602 of record NC_069783.1, read on the forward strand.
TAGTGCTCTATGTTAAGGAATAATTCAGAAAAGGTGCATATACTTGTAGCTTACTGAACGTAAGTACAATTAGCATAAAATTGCAAATAGCTAGCAGTTTTAAACATCATCAGTGAAGACTCAGTGCAGATTGTTCTGAAAAATTTTAGCATTTGAAAAAAATCTGTAATGACCTCATCACCACACCCTGAAAACCCCTATGTATCACTGTTGCTCAATAAAATGAAGAGCCTCTGCCTAATAAGGAAGAATTTATTAGATTTCTTTCTAACCAAATCTCCCTTTACCTACTAGAGCTGAGTGATCATTTTGCATTTGGTGAAAGTAGAGACTAGAAACACTTTTAAATATAAAATTACAACTAGCAAATGACAAACAAGATATTTGTATTAATAAGTACAAAATAACTGACAAATTGACTAAATGCTGAGAAGGATGATTAAAACTGAGTAGAATTAATCCAGGGAAGTTTTTGGACTAGAGTATTATATATATACAAAATTACATGTATATTGCCTGCCAAAAATCTTTAGTCTGCTCTCCCTCTCACTGTCCCCTCCATTCGTTACTCATAACACACATATCATCCACACACGCATGTGCACAGACACACACACACACACATCCCCCCCACTGCCTCTTTCTCACTCAAGCCAATTATAGACTTTAAGACAGACATACCTCAAAACATTCTCCGCCAAAAACTTCCCTGGATCAATTCTACTCAGTTTTAATCATCCTTCTCAGCATTTTGTCAATTTGTCAGTTATTTTGTACTTATATATTGATATAAGTATCTTGCTTGTCATTTGCTAGTTACAATTTTATATTTAAAGGTGATTCTAGTCTCTACTTTTACCAAATGAAAAATGATCACTCAATTTCAGTTGAAATCCTTAGGAGCTGAGTATGGAATAGGTCATTACCTCAAGATAAAACTGCTTCTTTTGAAACCAAATCAGGCTTCCTAAAATTTTGACCAGTTAATCTTTGAACAAACACTAGCCCAAATCTTTAAAGTTTTGAATACTGTTATCTCCCCCACCCCAGGTTGAACATTTTCAATTCTATCTACTCATCCTACAAACCTTTTGACATTCTGGATATGTCAAATTTCTTAATTTCTTAACTCCAATTTCTTAAATGTGGCAGCAGTATTACACATAAGATGTGGAACAGTGAATGCTGACAATCTGCATGAATCAACAGTATCACCAGAACTTAATACACTGCAGTTTTTCCATGTTTGATATGACACCAGTGGTTCTCAGACTTTAGAGTGCATCGGAATAACCTGAAGGACCTGCCAGAACACTGCTGGACTCCATCCATCAAATTTCTGACACAGTAAGCCTATGATGGGGGCCAGGGTGAGCCTGATGTTGACACAGAAATCACATTTAAGAGCCACTGCATTATGCTTTACATAGCCCAGCCAGACTGGAACTCCTTTAATCTTTTAAGGTTGTTTGAAGTATTTTTTATTCCCTTGGATCCAGCTAGAGTCCTGACTAAAGTTGTCTGTACAACATATACTCGAAAGACACAGACGTATCAGCGATTTATATTAATTTGTGTAACAGTTAATAACTGGAAAGTCAGGATTTTTCTCAAATATTTTAAACAAAATACAGTACCTGGAATGGGTTTTGAAGGATCTCTGGATAAGGTATATTTTATTTTTGATGTGTCATACTCTGCCCTAAGCTCTTTCACTTTATCTATCTGTGATTGAATCTTTGAGGAATTATTTTCAATAATCCTCATCCTGAAAAACAGAAAGTCTTTGTTACGTTTCTTTTAACTAATTGAACTCTTCAATCATAAGATTTAAAATAAAAACTGTTAAGTCTTGACTTTATTTTGGCTAATCATCATTTTGAACTATTACAGACCAGGTGATTGAAGGACAGTGCCCTGAAACGTCAACTAACCTCCCAAATGAGGAACAATTTTGTTTCAGATAACCAATAAAATCTCATACTGATTCTTATCTCTATTGTGTCAAACATAACCATCTGGCCACAAAATACTGTCTATTCCCTTTGGTAGAAAATTACTTTTGTTATTTAAAAATTATTTTGGTAAGAAATCATATTCACTTCCTGTGGCTATTATAACAAATTACCACAAACTTGGTGATTTAAAGCAAAAGAATTTACTATCTCAGTTCTGGAGGTTAGATGTCCAAAAATCAGTATTACTGGATGAAAATCAGTGTTGTCAAAGCAATTTCTCCTCCAGAACCCCCAGGGGAGAATCTGTTCCTTTGTCTTCCAGCCTCTGGGAACTGCAGGCATTCTGACTGCATCACTTCAATCTGTGCCTCGGTGGTGACACTGCCTTCTCCTCTGCCTAGGAAAGCTCTGTCGGCCTCTTGTAAGGACAACTGCAGTTGTATTTGGGTCTCACCTCAATAGGTGAATAACGCAAAGTCATTCATTTAATCACATATGCAAAAATCTTTTTCCAAATAAGGTTAACATTTATAGGTTCCAGGGATTAGAATTTTGAGGGCCATTATTCAGCCTACTGTAGTAATTTTTATCCTAGAACTAGGATCATTAAAGATCATTAAAAGTATTTTCAAAAGAAATTCAAGCACAGTTAAGATCGTTTTTTACTTTTTTATTTTTTTGGACACAGCACTCCCAAACTCTTGGGCTCCAGCCATCCTCTTTTGCCGCCTGAGTCTCCCAAATAGCTGGGACTACAGGTGCCTGCCACTACACCCAGCTATTTTTAGAGGTAGGGTCTCACTCTTGCTCATGCTGTTCTCCAACTCCTGAGCTCAATCCACCTGCCTTGGCATCCCACAGTTCTAGGATTATAGGCGTGAGCCACCATGCCTATCCTTTTACTTTTTTTGTTGATCAACGTAATTTAAGTGTGCTGCAGAAATTTTACTATAGGTTCAAGTGTGCAGTGAGATTTAAAAAAAAAAAAAAACAGTTGAAAAACACTGACCTAGAAGGTGGTAAAAGATGAGGAATTTGGTTAGGTATCGATCAGATACTAAAGATGGGGGATTCTGGCTGAACCTACTGGATCCTACTTGATAGGATTCTTGCTAAAATTAGATGGCATAGAGATTATGCAAGTCAGAAAAATTAGGCCTAGTTGAAAACTGTTTAGGTGGATCTGAGTTTGATCAGGGAGAATCTTCTCACAAGGTTTTTGGCAGGTAAATAACTGCTGCCTGCTTCTCATTATTATATGGAGTTCTTGAAAAGAGGGACTGTGGAAATAAAATATTCTTTGGCTTTATTCCAAATAAATTTGTGCTTGTAGAAGAAAAGTGTCAAAGGTAAACAGGCTGCCAAAACAACTGAGGCAGGGACTAAGCAGAAACTTGTACATGAATGTTGCCAGTGGCATTATTCACAGCCGAAAGTGGAAACGGTCTGAGTGTCCATCTACAGATGAATGTATAAACACTCTGTAGTATACATTACAATGGGTTGCGTGGCCATAAAAAGATAGTTTTAATACAAGCTATGATAGGAATGAGAAAGTCTAATTGTTGCTCCTTTCTATGCTACTTTATGGTTTTTTGTTTTTTAAATTAATGTGAGGGTATAACTAGGCTACAATATTTGCACTTGTTAGGAAGAGTCCCTCTTATAGTTGTGTCACTATTTTTGACAACTTCACGATGATGAATTATTTCCTAGGATTGATCATGCTTGGGAATCTTTGGGTTTCTTAAATCTATGAATTGTTATCTTTTACCATTTCTAGAAAATCCTCAGCCATTATTTCTTCAAATATTGTCTCTGTCCATAGTCTCTTCTCCTTTAGAGCTGTGATTAGACATAATATGACCTTCTCACTCTATCCTTCATATTGTTTATAATGGCTTTATTGATATAGTTCACACACCTTAAAATTCACCCTTGGAAAGTGTAGAATTCAGTGAATTTTAATATATTCAGTTACACAACCCCAACCACTATTTAATTCCAGAACATTTCATTGCCCCCTAAATAAGCCTTGCATCCATCAGTAGTCTGCTAAGCAGAAGGCAATGGACACCATCAGTTTACCCTCCTCGGGTGTAGCCCTCTACTATCCTATCTTCATACGGTCAGAGTTTCCTAGTAGACTACACCATGTGAGCAAATCCTGGGCTTTGTTTTCTATACCGTGTGCCACAGTAAAAACTGAAACTTAATCCATTCATGGGTTGATGGGCACTTGGGTTGATTCCACATCTTGGCAATTGTGAATTGGGCTTCAATAAACATGCAAGTGCAAATGTCCTTATGGTAAAATGATTTTTTTTCTTCTGGGTAGATACCTAGTAATGGGATTTCTGGGTCAAATGAAAGGTTTATTTTTAGCTCTTTAAGGATTCTCCATACTTCTTTCCAAAGAGGCTGCATTAGTTTGCAATCCCACCAACAGTGTGAAAGTGTTCCCTTCTCTCTACACACATGCCAGCATCTGCAGCTTTGGGACATTGTGATGTGGGCTACTCTCACTAGGGTTAGGTGATATCTCAGGTGGTTTTGATTTGCAGTTCTCTATACTATGGAATACTATTCAGCCATAAAAAAAGAGAGATGTGACATCTTTTATTTTTTTCTTGTCTTTTTTTTTGGTGACATCTTTTATATTAACCTGGATGGAGGTGAAGAACGGTTCTCCTTAATAAAGTATCAAACAATGGAAAAGCAAGTATCCAATGTACTCAATACTAATATGAGACCTGTAGATGAACAACTGCGCACACACGAGAGAAAAACATAATGTGATTCGAGTAGTGGGGAGAGAAGAGAAGAAAGAGGGATGGGAAGAGGGAGGGGAATTGGCAAGCGCTCACTTAATATGCCCCATGTAAAAGTCTATGGCACACCTCCTGGGCGAAGAGCTCAACTACAACTTGGACTTTAGGCAACAAACAGGAACAATGTAACCTAATCATCTGCACCTTCACATTAATCTGAAATTAAAAAAAGAAGAAGAAAAGGGAAAAAATGGACTGGGTGAGGTGGCTTATGCCTGTAATCCTAGCATTCTCTGAGGCTGAGGCAGGTGGATTGCTGGAGCTCAGGAGTTTGAGACCAGCCTGAGCAAGAGCCAGAACGCTGTTTCTACTTAAAAATAGAAAAATCAGCCAGGGTGGTGGTGTCTGCCTGTAGTCCCAGCTACTTGGGAAGCTGAGGCAAGTGGATTGCTTAAGCCCAGGAATTTGAGGTTACTATGTGCTATGACACCATGGCACTTTACCCTGGGGAAACAGAGCAAAGCTCTGTCTCAAAAAAAAAAAAGAAAAAAAAATATATATGTATAATATATATTGAGAGAGATAGATATAGTTATAGATATATAGATATAGATACATGTTGATATTGAAAAGAAAAAAAAAAACACCCTGAAACTTAAGGGAACTAGTTTTAATAAATGTTCCACAGGCTCAAAGCAGAGTTGGTCTGCTAAGTTGCTCTGCTTACCTTTTGTCTTCCAATAGATTTTTGCCCTGATAATCTCTTATCTTCTCAGTGGCTTTCTAATGCTATGGAAAGATTTTTTTTCCTTTGAGATAGTCTCACTCTTTGCCCCAAGGTAGAGTACTGTAGCCTTATGGTAACCTCAAACTCCTGGGCTCAAGCAATCCTCCCACCTCAGCCCCAGAGTGCTAGGACTTCAGCTGAGAGCCATAATGCCTCGGAAAGATTTTTTACAAATATTTTATGTGGCCAGCTGTGGTGGCTCACACCTGTAATCTAGCACTCTGGGAGGCTGAGGTGGGTAGATTGCTTGAGCTCAGGAATTTAAGACCAGCCTGAGCAAGAGTGAGACCCCATCTGTACTAAAAATAGAAAAACTAGCCAGAGTTGTGGAAGGCGCCTGTAGTCCCAGCTACTTGGCAGGCTGAGGCAAGAGTTTGAGGTTGCTATGAGATAGGATGCCATGGCACTTTTCCCAGGGTGAGAGTGATATTCTGTCTCAAAAGAAAAAAAAAATTTGGCCCAGCGCCTAGGCTCAAGTGGGTAAGGCGCTAGCCACACTTGAGCTGGCGGGTTTGACTCCAGCCCAGGCCCACCAAACAACAATGACGGCTGCAACCAAAAACTAGCTGGGCGTTGTGGTGGGCGCCTATAGTCCCAGCTACTTGAGAGGTGGAGGCAGGAGAATCACTTGAGCCCAGAAGCTGGAGGCTGCTGTGAGCTGTGATGCCATGGCACTCTACCCAGGGCGACAGCTTGAGGCTCTGTCTCCAAGACAAAAAAGAAAGAAAAAATTTATGTAACATTATCCCCAAGAGGAAGGTTCATCCCATCTAGCCAGGTGTCCTCAAACTTTTTAAACAGGGGGTCAATTCACTGTCCCTCAGATGGCTGGAGGGCCGGACTATAGTTTAAAAGAAAAAACTATGAACAAATTCCTATGCACACTGCACATATCTTATTTTGAAGTAAAAAAAACTAAATGGGAACAAATACAATCACACCGCCGCATGTGGCCCGCGGGCCTCAGTTTGAGGACCTCTGATAGCCAGTTGTATAACCAGAAATAGAAGTCAAATATTGCATAATTTTCTAAGTTGCTTTAAAAATCTACAAAATACTTTACCTGTCATTTACCAAATATATACTGAAAATGTAAGACTACTCTATAAGAGTGAGCACTTTGTGCTCTCTCAGGTTACTTACCTTTGTATATCACAGGATTCAAGTGCTCTGATTTAGAGAGTAATCGTGAAATTGTACTATGAAGAAATTACCTGGAGCAATTACCTACATCCCTCATTTTATGATACTACAATGTGCTTCCAATTATACCAACAGATATCATATAATTCTCAAACCAAATTAATATTTGTTTTAATTTTGAAATAAGTAACAAATTCAGCAATTTCAAGTTAGTAGAAGAGGGTAACATAAAAACATGGCTTTAAAATAAAATTGAAATTCAAAAAGACTAAGAGACATTGGCTAGAGTTACACTGGCTGGCATTATAATCAAGCAATAATTAACGCTTTGGGGGCTAGTTACTAATATACTTACTTTGCTTCAAGTTGGATTATTCTTTTCCTATGATATACCAAAGCCGTGGGCTCTGCTGCCAAAACTTTAAGCCTTCTATGAAGGAAAATTGTAGTTCTTCGGTCTTTCTTTAGTGTCTCAATAAAGGCATCATATTCTTTTTTGATTGAAGTAAGAATGCATTTGTATGCAGTGACATACTCTATTACCTGAAATATGATTTTTCTGCCTATGGTACTGAATTTTTTTCTAGAAAACTATGGATCCAAAGCCTTGCAAATAGCATTATAGATCATTTTTTAAATAAAATATGATTACCAATTAGAAATGTAAAAATTGTACAGCAAGCTCAAACATACCTGGACAGTAAAGACAGTATTTACCAAATCTGGGCTCTTTGAGGATTATTACAGTAGATACTGTGAGCTTAAAATTACATGAGAGCAAAAAAGACCATATTCTTGTTCTGCTTAGTATAAACACATACATTATGTCAGTTAAAACTAAGACTAGTTCTAATTTTCCCAACTCTTGGCCTTTTAAATATAATTATGTATCTTTTCTTAATCTAACCTCTGACTTCATTTAAACCTTAAAATCCTAGCCTTTCACTTCCTTATTTTTTCTAACCTATCAGCTCCTATTGCCTGGTCAATAGTCTCAATTCCTAACTGCATTTCTATTTCCAGGATGTCAAATGCAACCATTAAAAAAACAAACAAAAACGAAAACAAAACCCTCATCACTCACTATACATTCATGGTTTCCAGTGGTGTGTAAGGAAGGATAACAGAGGAAAACAGAAAGAGTTAGCGCCTGCGGAGAAGGAAAGGGGTGCGTGGGGTCTGAGATGGGAATGGCTTGGCTGCCCATTGTACACTCTCCTTCACTGGTTTATTTATTCATTTTTTTTTTTGTTAATCTTGTGTATGCATTGCCCATGTAAAAATAACTCATAACATTTTTAAATAAGTTGGAATAGGTAGGATCAATCTATAATTTTCTCTAAAAGCTGTAATTATGCTTTGTATTTTTGCTACATCTCTAGCCTCTGGTATCCTCCACTGGTTTGCTTTATAGTAGCTAGAAAAGGTTATCCAAAAAGATACCTGGTCTATCAAGAAATAATATAAAAAGATTATTAATCAGCGGCAAGTCAACAGAAGAAATTTGAGTGGGAAATATGGTTGTTTTTTTGACATGACCATATTACCTATCTACCCAAATCAGGAATCTTTAATAAAACAGAGGTCATGAATCTGTGGCTTTCTTTTTTTTTTTTTGAGACGGAACCTCAAGCTGTCACCTTGGGTAGAGTGCTGTGGCATCACAACTCACAGCAACCTCTAGCTCCTGGGCTCAAGCGATTCTCTTGCCTCAGCCTCCCAAGTAGCTGGGACTACAGTCGCCCGTCACAACGCCCGGCTATTTTTTGGTTGCAGCCATCATTGTTGTTTGGCGGGCTCGGGCTGGATTCGAACCCGCCAGCTCAGGTGTATGTGGCTGGCGCCTTAGCCGCTTGAGCCACAGGCACTGAGCCAATCTGTGGCCTTCTAAATGAAGCACCCTGGTGGCCATCCTCCACTTCATATACCTCTGTGATACACTCCAGCAATCCAAGATAACTCAGATACATTAATGGAGTGATGCCATGATCAGATCTCATGGCTGTTTGCTAGGAGAAACAGATTTGAGAAAAGCACTCATGAGACCTTTCACAATCCTCAGAAAAGGTGTTAGAGGATGCAGCTTGGCATCCCATGGGCAGAATACAGCTGGCAATTTTGCTTGACCCACAAAATACATTAAAATCTAAGAAATTTCACCCCCAAACCATATTTTTCAGCTTTCCTTAAAATTCTGAAAAATCTAGCAATATGGAACCCCCATTCCTTAGTGGCAATAGCAGAAGCTTTAGATTTACACTGGTTCTTCATTTTACCAAAATCCCTATCATTTCTTATTCTCTCACAGCCAGCCCACTTTACTCTTTTATACTACTTTCCTGGTCCCTGCAAACATTCAAGTTTGAGACTCCTATATTAAGTGTGCCATTAAACCCCTCAAAAAACATAACCATACTTAATAAAGATTATAAATGTTTTAACACAATAACTAAGAATAAGCCAGAAAGGCCATGTTAACCAGTGTGATGAAAATATTTCAAATTGTATATAAAACCAATTAAATCCTTCCAAGAGAAGAGGAATATCAGAGAAGATAGTCTTTAATACTTCATTAACAATCAAATATGCTAAAATAATGTGAAATTGAAAGAGGCAGATTATCTGTTATTGAGAAGCTAGAAGAAAAGTTTCTCTAAGTACCATATGATTCCCTCTCAATCCTGAAGAGTAGGTTCTTAACAAAGTCCAAAAAAAAGGTAGGTAAAAAAATTAGGATATTGGGCGGTGCCTGTGGCTCAGTGGGTAGGGCACTGGCTCCATATACTGAGGGTGGCGGTTTGAACCCGGCCCTGGCCAAACTGCAACAAAAAGTAGCCGGACGTTATGGTGGGCACCTGTAGTCTCAGCTACTTGGGAAGCTGAGGAAAAATAAAATTTTTTTTTAAAAAAATTAGGATCTGTAGGCAAATTGTGATTGTTTATGAGGATAGGTATTTCTTAAAGAGTAAAATCAAAGACATAAAGTTATAACATTTTCTAAGCTAATCTCCATATTTCCAAGGTTAAGTCCAATCAAACCTCTTGTTTATCATGCCAGTCTAGACCTCTAATCTATAAAGGGTCTCAATTTAATATGCTAGATCAAATCTAGAGCAAGAGTTAAAAAAATATTTTTTTTAGACATAGGGTCTGACTCAATTGCCCAGCGTGCAGTGCAAAGCTGAGATCATAGCTGGCTGCAGCCAAACTCCTGAGCTCTGGTGATCCTCCTATTTCACGCTTCTGAGTAGTGGGACTACAGGTGCACACCATGACACTTAGCTAGTTTTGTATTTTTTTTTTTTGGTTTTGGGGTTTTTTTTTGAGACAGAGTCTCACTTTGTTACGCTCGGTAGAGTGCCGTGCCATCGTAGCTCACAGCAAAACCTCAAACTCTTGGGCTCAAGTGCTTCTTTTGTCTCAGCCTCCTGAGTAACTGAGACTACAGTACCTGACAAAACACCTGGCTATTTTTTAGAGATGGGGCCTCGCACTTGTTCAGGCTGGTCTCAAACCTGAGAGCTCAGGCAATCCATCCTCCTCGGCCTCCCAGAGTTCTAAGATTACAAGCATTAGCTAGTTTTTTAAAAAAATGTTCTGTAGAAGTAAGGTCTAGCTATGTTGCCCAGGCTGGCTTCAAGTGATCCTCCTGCCTTGGCCTCCCAGAGTGCTGAGATGACAGGCATGAGCAACTAAAGCAAGATTATAATGATGCTCCAACCCCCAACAACAATGAACTATCCGGTTCCTGCTTGCAGCTTAATTCCTGACAAATTAGAGGATACCTTCGGACAGAAGTGTTAAAACTATTATCTGAGGGCACAGCCAGGTTGCTGGTCAAAAGCAAATACTCTGCTCTTAAGCTAAAGTAACTGAAACACTCGATAACAGCCAGATAATTTAAAGAGCATTGCATTTCCTGATTCATCTCTTTCTGACAAACTGGATAAACTTCTCAAATAACAAACAGAATGTGGTCAACCAAGCAGTAACCAAGTATTACTAAGGCAGGAATATTAGTTGTCAAGATAGATCATTTCTACTCCTGTGAAAATTTCATTGTCTTAAAAGCATTAAGATACCTTATCAAAAACATTTCGGTATATGATGTAATATTCATCAGCAGGTCCTTCCTCATTACAGCCCACTCTTTCAGTTTCTGTAACAATGTATCTTTGCATACTTTCCAAAAATTCCTTGTCACTTCTACTAATGATAGGAGGGAGGACTGTATGTTTATTGATTTCTTGGACTGACATATGTCACAATCTGTACACTTGTTCACCAGAGAAAAGTTAAATTTTGACCTGCTTTTTCAACAAAGCCAAAACTCTGATGTGCCTGAAAGAAAAAAAAAAAAAGACCATCAATTAATCCAAAGGTTTACAAAAATTAATTCAAATATTGATCTTAAAAAATGTGTTTATTTCAGAAAAGGAAATTTCCCATAGGTCTGTGTCTGAGATAAATATTTCACTCTATGAATGAAAAGGTTCATGCCATTCTGCCATCATGTGCTACAACAACTCTGGGATAGACAAACCAAACACCAGTCAAGTAAGAGCTCTTCTCTTTCTAGCCAACCACAAATCCTCTCACATGTATCATATGATGGTTTCTTATGTTTAACTCAACACTCTCTACTTAAAGGTTCAGTAGTGTGTTTGTTTCATGTGAGAAAACAAGTTTGTAAGCCTTTCGATGACACAAACAAGGTCAAATACTTCTCTACTCCAGCGCCTACCTGGCCCAGTCATAGACACCTAGCTATAAATACTTTGTCTTTATGGTAAACTTTATTAAAATTCTCATCTTAGGTGGTGCCTGTGGCTCAGTGAGTAGGGCGCTGGCCCCATATACCCAGGGTGGCAAGTTCAAACCCGACCCCGGCCAAACTGCAACAAAAAAATAGCCAGGCATTGTGGCAGGCACCTGTACCCTGAGCTACTCGGGAGGCTGAGGCAAGAGAATTGCCTAAAGCCGAGAGCTGGAGGTTGCTGAGAGCTCGGCACTCTACCGAGGGCGACAAAAAAAATAAAAAATTTGTCCCTAAAAAAATAAAAATAAAATTCTCATCTTTATTATGATAGCAATACCAAAAAGTAAGAGGTCAGGGTGCCAAACACTACCTCTCAGAGTATAGTTTTCCAGCAGCAGAATTACTGCTGCTTTTTAATAAAGAATTGTTATCCAAACAAAGTTGGATATAGGATACAGAAGTTGGTTCCAATCTATTCACATTAATATCAAACAGAACCCTGACTTACTTAAAAATGTCTGGCAAGGCAAAACATTTTAAGTTTATTTCCAGTTACGGAAGTATACACTCACGGTATAAAATTTGGAAAACATTACCCAAAGAAAAAGAATGAAAAAGTCCCCAAATTATTCAGATTCCCACTACCCAAAATAATCACTCTTTTTTTTTTTTTTTTTTTGTAGAGACAGAGTCTCACTGTACCGCCCTCGGTAGAGTGCTGTGGCGTCACACGGCTCACAGCAACCTCCAGCTCTTGGGCTTACGTGATTCTCTTGCCTCAGTCTCCCGAGTAGCTGGGACTACAGGCGCCCGCCACAACGCCCGGCTATTTTTTTGTTGCAGTTTGGCCGGGGCTGGGTTTGAACCCACCACCTTCGGCATATGGGGCTGGCGCCCTACTCACTGAGCCACAGGCACCGCCCAATAATCACTCTTTAATATTTTGGAACATTTCCTTCCAATCTTTTTTTTTTTTTTTTTTTGAGACAGAGTCTTACTATGTTGCCCTTGGTAGAGTGTGATGGCATCACAGCTCACAGTAACCTCAAACTCTTGGGCTTAAGCAATTCTCCTGCCTCAGCCTCCCAAGTAGCTGGGACTACAGGCACTCAACACAACACCTGGCTATTTTTTGTTGCAGTTGTCATTGTTGTTTAGCAGGCCCAGGCCAGGTTCGAACCCTCCAGCCTCAGTGTATGTGGCTGGCATCGTAACCACTGTGCTATGGGCGGCAAGCCCCAATCTTTTTTTTTTTTGAGACAGAGTCTCACTCTGTTGCCCTTGATAGAGTGCCTGGGTAGACAGCTCACAGCAACCTCAAACTCTTGGGCTCAAGAGTTCCTCTTGCCTCAGCTTCCTGAGTAGCTGGGACTACAAGCGCCTGCCACAATGCCCGGCTACTTTTAGTAGAGACAGGGTCTCGGTCTCGCTCTTGCTCAGGCTGGTTTTCAACTCCTGAGCTCAAGCAATCCACCCACTTTGGTCTCCCAGAGTGCTAGGATTATAGACATGTGCACAGAGAGAGACAGAAGGAATGGCACATGGCTTCCAATCTTTGTAATTATAAAAATTAGGATCGAACCCTATATTCAGTTGTATACTCTTTTCATTTAATATTGAAAGCATTTTACTGTGTTAAGTAGTTTCAAAAACATGACTTCTAAAAGATTGTATCATATTTCATGGTACAATATTCCATAATTTATTTCCCCAAGATAGGACATTTCACCATTATAAATGTCTCAATCAATATCACTATGTTTTGGCAGCAAAATTAATACCTGGTTATCTGAAATAATATATACAGCCTATAGATACTGCTTTAGGCTATATATACAAGAGACACCAAAATAATTTTGAAGTTTAAAAGGCCAACTTTATCTTAATGTTGAACTGGATAACATAAAGTCCATTTATAAAGGAACAGAAAGCAGATTCTACAAGACAACAAATGGATTAACAGTCTTCCCAGGAAAGCTGCGCTAGATTCCCTTAAACTTGGTCAGGTGCCATTGCTATGTTTTCCCATAGTAGCATGCACTTTCCCTATCATGGTATTATTATTCAATCACGCTGTTTCATAGACTCCCTGTTTATATTCTCTGTCTCCCCTGTTATGCTGTTTGACAAGATCAGTAACCAAGATGTTCCCATTCCCCATTACCTCTCCCCAATCCATAAGTATTCCATTACATAATAAAATTTCTAGCAGACTGGGCACTCAAATATCTGCAGAATAATCAGTAATCACTAAACAACAATCTGGTCTGCTCAGAAGACATGTGACTTATGGTACACTCAAACAAGAACACAGCTAAAGTGATTGTTCCTTGGCATCTATAAAATGCCAGTTACACAAACAAACTAAGATTACCACTCACTCATTAATTCATATTAGACACTTAGGAATACATTGAAAACAAGTCACAGGAGTTTACAGTCCAATTTGTTAGGCCTATTAAACGAGCCATTGGTACACAGCAGAGAAGGACACAGCAGAGGTGGACACAATAGGTTGCAGAAGCCCAGAGGTACATCTCACTAGCATGTGAAAAAGGGCAGGGAAATATTAGGGAAAACATCTAGTGAAGAAGTATCTAGGGAAATGCTTACGCTGTGCTGCATTTTTTATTCTATAAATATTCAGGGGGCATCCACTTTGTGGCTGTCACCATGCCAGACATGGGAGATACAGCATCAAATAAAACAAAGTCCCTGGCCAGGGACAGTGGCTCATGCCTGTAATCATAGCACTTTGGGAGGCTGAGGTGGGAGGATTGCTGGAGGTTAAGCATTCTAAACCAGCCTGAGCAAGAGCAAGACTCACCTCTATAAAAAATAGAAAAAATTAGCCAGGCATGGTGGCTTGTGCCTGTACTGCTAACTACTCAGGAGACTGAGACAGGAGGATCACTTGAGCCCAGGAGTGTGAGGCTGCTGTGAGCTATGTTGATGCCTCTGTACTCTACCCCAGGTAACAGTTCAAGACCCGGTCTGAAAACAGATAAAAAAAAAACAGATAACAACAACAAAAAAAAAAAACGAAGTTCCTAACTTTACAAAGGTTACATTCAAGTAGAGACAGGCCTGCAACACACAAATAAAAAATATATAGCATGGCAGATGGGGGCTAAGTTGTATGGAGAAAAATAAAATAGAGAATGGGGGTAGGGAAGATGGAGAGTGCTATTTCATAAAAGACAGTGAAGTCAGGGAAAAGGAAATCATCACTGATAAGGTGACATGTCAGAAATCTGGAAAAAGAAGGTAACATGGATTCCTGGAAGAATGGTTGAGGCAAAGAGAACTTCAAGTGCAAAGCTGTTGCGGTGGGACAGCATGTGTGAGGAAAAGCAGAAAGGCCCATGGGGCTATAACAGAATGAGAAAGGCAGAGAAGTCACAGAGGTCACTGCCAGGTCATGTAGAATGTAGGGCCTTGAGAGCAGGACTACCACCAGCCCTGGGGTCCCTTCCTGCAGAAAAAGGTGTCCCTCACTTGACAAGAGAAGCAAAAACTGGACTGTGGTCTCCCCTTGCTTCAATGCTAGAGCAACATCCTCCGTTATAAGAATTTTGGCTTCACCGAGTGAGACGGGAAGGCACTGCAGGGCTGTGTGCTGGAGTGACAGCTAACTTACATTTTAAATAATTGTTCTTGCTGCTCTGTGGAGAACAAACTATAGGAAACAAGAGTCAAAGCTGGAAGTACCATCAGGAAGCTACTTCAATCATCTGGGCAAAAGATGATGGTGGACTGAATCAGGGTGGTATAGTGGAGGGAGTGAGAAGTGTTCTGTATATACTTTAAAAATAAAGCCAAGATATGCTGAGGGATTAGATGTGGGATATAAAAGAGCAATCAAGGATGATCACAAAGTTTGCAGTCTGGAGAAATGAGAATTGCCATACATGGAGATGGGAAGAGCAAGTTCATAAAATCAGGACTTTGGGGGCTTGCCCAGTAGACAGCTGGATATGTGAATCTGAAGTTTGGGTAAGTGGTTCGGGCAACAGGTAAGTTTATGAATCAGCTGCATATAAACGGTACTTTAAAATTAGACAAAATGAGCTTGGGGGTATTGTAAACAAAGCAGAGAATGGGTCTTTGGGCACTCCAAGTTTAGAATCTGGCAGATCAACAGGAAGCAGCAAAAGAGCCTGGAAAAGAGCACCGGAGGGTGGTAGAAGAAGTGAAATAGATATCTTTGAGGTGAGCTGAAGTAAGTGTTCAAAGAGGGGGGGAATGATCAGCTATGTCAAATGTTGCTGACAAAAAAAAAAAAAATAAGATGAAATGACTATTGAATTTAGCAACATGGAGATCATTAGTGACCATTACAAGAGCTATTCCACCTGAACAGTGGGAACAAAAGCCTGACAGGAGTGGGTTTAGTAAATGAAAGTGAAAGATTAAAGATGATAAGTATAATCAGCTCTTTAAGAAGTCTTGTAAAAGTAGACTCTAGTTGGCAGATTATAGGATGAAAAATGTTCCAGGAAGAGGGAAACAAATGGATTCTCCAAAAGTGCCAAAGCATGAGAGGGCATGCATGAGTCAGGAACTTCAATTAGCTGAAGGTTATTAAAATGTAAAGTGAGTACTGGGATTAGCAAATAAGGCTGTAAGGATGGCAGAGACTAAATGTCATTCTAAGAAATTTGTATTTTATCTTGCAGGTGAAGTATCATTGTTACATTTGAGAAATAATATTTTGGAGGCAATGGGGGGGTGGGCTAGAAAGGGAGAAAGATTGGAGACAGGGAAGGATGTTAGATTCTGAATCCCTCCGGGAGAAAATTAGGCTCTGAATTTGGGGTTGGGGAAGCAAGGGGATGGGCAGATACATAACAGGACATTAACAGGGTACATTAGAAAGGACCATGGTTTATAGCGTGGAGAAAGGACAGGAAAGGCAAATAACTTGCTTTTAACTGGCAGGAGAGTACCCGATACACACTCCAAAAACTTTGTCTCAGGACCTTCACCAACACTACCAATGTCCGAACTTGGAAATTCTACCGCTAAATAACCATTCTGCAGGTTTCTCTTCGTAAGACTTCATTTTAAAATTTAAAAACTCCTGAGATTTTCAACATATTAAACCGTTTCACACTAAAGAATGACACACCAGACCCAGAATCTTCCTTAGACTAGGAAAGACTTGGGGGATTGAAGGCGGGGAGGGGACAGAGGTAAGAAAAGACTGAATTCACACTTCTGAAGATCTCGCCTATTTCTCAGTTTGCCTGGCAGCCCACTAGGATTCCTTTCCTGGGGAGTGTCTGGTAGATCGCTGACTCTCCGCCCCTCGCCGGCCTTGTAAACGGGTGAAAGACGGCCCGGGGTCCCACACGCTTCTCCCGCCCCTTAACCTTTCCCCCTAGTCATCTCTGCCGTTCCCACCCTCCCCGAAATCCTTGCTCTGCTGCAACCTTCCTCCGGTCTTCACCTGAATCCCTTCTGCAAGCGCCAACTCCAGGGCTTAGAGATAGTAACTAGGGAATCTGGGGGCACGGAACTGCACCTTGGGACAAGTAGTCCTGGCTCGGAGAGCAATGGAAAACTACAAATCCCAGAATACAATTCCATTTCCTCCCTTTCCGCAAGGAGCCGCCCTCCACCCACCGCCTTTTAAAGCCCCTCTTAGCCACGTCGACTGCAGGGGAAAAGATTTTTTTAAATGTTTTAAAGTTGCTTAAATCTACCACTCTGAGAGCAATCTGCAGGCTAGCGTGGGAAATAATTCTAGGGCTAGAGAGAGGCGAGTTTCGCAGCCGAGCCTGGCACTGAGTTAGACAGTCGTCCTGAGAGCCGTCAGGCATTCGGGTGGTCGCCTAAGGGGCGGGGCCTTCGGCGGGGGCGCCGGGAAACCCCGTAGGCCGGCGCGGCGCTCTTCCTTTCCGATCCGCCATCGCGGTGAGTGTGTCCTGTTGGAGGCTCTCCGGCCAGCGACTTTTGCGTATCCTCCTCATGTGTCCATAGTTCTAATTCTTATCTTCCTTTCCCCGCCCTCAGGTGGGACCGCCACCAAGATGCAGATTTTCGTAAAAACCCTTACGGGGAAGACCATCACTCTCGAGGTAGGGGCCAGGTGGTGTGGGGAGGTCAAGGCCTGCTTGAGGTCCCGAGGTGGATTTACGGACCGGCGCTCTTTTCCAAGCCTTAGAACGCGATTTTGGATTTGAGTTTTGACCCCAAATTAAGGGTAGTTTGCTGAGCCAGGGCCTAGAGCTGCTTTTTGACGTTTGGAGAGGTTCCGGCAAAGCGGGAGACCTGCGGCAGGGAAGTAGTCGCACTCGGCCGGGCGGGTGCGAGCACGTGGCTCAGCGGCCGCGTTTGCACTGGGGTAAAGAGGACGTATGCTCACCGTTTGCAGTCCTGGGAGGTTTTTCATTGGGTGGGTGATCAGCTTTTTTATAAGCCTTTGCCCAGCCCCCCAGCTTGGTTCTGTGGTGACACCAGTCAAGTGAGTTAATTGCAGTTTTAATTGTGAAACCATTGTACTTGCATTTTAAACCCATAGGTTGAACCTTCGGATACGATAGAAAATGTGAAGGCCAAGATCCAGGATAAGGAAGGCAAGTAATATTTTGTAGTTTAGGAAAATTAACCTGTTGTGATGCCAACCTCTGGTGGGGTGGGAAAAAAAAGGTCAGATTGACAGAGTGAAATACTATTTGGATGACACAGTAGGTATTTGTTCACAGAGCCAAGCTTCCTAGATCAGAATCTCTGGGGTATTTTTCATGTATGTGAATCTGGATACGTTTTTAAATTCTGTACCCGATTCTTCCTGTAAAGGTTCATGTATTAACACATATTAAGTGTTGTCCTTAAATGTAAAGTCTGAAAACATTCAGGCCCAGCCTGTGGTAAGAGCTCAGTGACAGCGGTTAGTACCACTTATTTGATTCAGGGTTATTACTTTGTAAGTCTGAAGCACATAGGCTTGTTCTGTCCTGACTGTTTTTGATCTTTTAATTAGGGATTCCTCCTGATCAGCAAAGACTCATTTTTGCTGGCAAGCAACTGGAAGATGGACGTACTTTGTCTGACTACAACATTCAAAAGGTCAGTTTGGGAGAGAAGAACAATTTTTGTTTTTTTGGTTTTTTTTTGAGACAGTCTAAAGCTGTGGCCCTGGGTAGAGTGCCATGGTGTCATTGCTTGCAGCAACCTTCAATTCGGGCTCAAGTGAACCTCTTGCCTTAGTTTTTCTATTTTGAGTAGAGATGGGGTCTTGCTTTGGCTCAGACTGATCTCAAACTCATGAGCTCAAGCAATCCACCTACCTCGGCCTCTCAGAGTGCTAGGATTGTAGGGGTGAGCCTACTGCACTTGGCCTCATTTTGAAAATTTGACACATAAAAATGAGGAGATTGGCAACAGATCCCCAGGTGACTGCTGTAAGCTTTGAAATTCTAGATTTTGCAGGTTGCATCCTATGGTGTAATTTAATTGGTTTTTATAATCTCCATATAAACTATTAGTTACGAATTAGGTACTTCTATGGGGCAGAGCCCAAGACTCCTTTGCATGTGGTGTTACGTACTACTATTGCATTAATTAGAAGATGCATGGTGTTTGTCCATTCTTAATGCAGCATGAAAGCCTATTTCATCCTCTAATCCATTAACAGGAGTCCACTCTTCATCTTGTGTTAAGACTTCGTGGTGGTGCTAAGAAAAGGAAGAAGAAGTCTTATACCACTCCCAAGAAGAATAAGCATAAGAGAAAGAAGGTTAAGCTTGCTGTCCTGAAATACTATAAGGTGAGCCAGTTGAAAGTGATGGGTAGAACATCTGAAAAGTAATGGTTTATTTGAAAACTTAATGTTTATAGTAACTTGTCAGCATTTTCTCAAGTAATTTGGCTTCAATATCTAGTATTACCTACTTTTGGTTTATATAATGAGGCTTACTTTCAGCTGTTTATTCTAAACTAGGTTGCTGAGTTGAAGTGGGTTCAGGTCTTCACTTAGAAGCTCTCAAAGCTGGCCTTCAATCTATAAAAGTCCTAATACTTTTGAACTTTAATGTTGTAGCAATTAATATGAGAATTTGGGGATGCTTTGGTTTTTTGTTGTTTTTTTTTGTAGGGACAGAGTCTCACTGTACTGCCCTCGGGTAGAGTGCCATGACGTCACACGGCTCACAGCAACCTGTAACTCTTGGGCTTACGCGATTCTCCTGCCTCAGCCTCCCAAGCAGCTGGGACTACAGGCGCCCACCACAATGCCCGGCTATTAGGGGATGCTTTGTTTTATAAACATTAAAATCTTACCAGTATTTTGTGGTTAAAATCTTAAAACATTTTGGCTCAGATCTGTAGCTCAAGCAGCTAAGGTGCCAGCTACATACACCAGAGTTGGTGGGTTCGAATCCAGCCTGGGCCCGCCAAACAACTACCCTGTTTCCCCAAAAATAAGACAGTGTCTTATTTTAAGGTGTGCTCCCAAAGATGCGCTAGGTCTTATTTTCAGGGGACATCTTATCTTTCCTGTAAGTAGGTCTTATTTTCGGGGAAACAGGGTAGAACCAAAAAATAGCCAGGTGTTGTGGTGGGCGGCTGTAGTCCCAGCTACTTGGGAGGCTGAGGCAACAGAATCACTTGAGCCCAGGAGTTGGAGGTTGCTGTGAGCTGTGATGCTATGGCACTCTACCAAGGGCAACAGCTTGAGGCTCTGTCTCAAAAAAAAAAAAACCTTTTAGTCACTTACATTAGGCTTTAAATACATTAGAAAAATTATCTCACAGCAGATTTGTATTTTTCAGGTGGATGAGAATGGCAAAATAAGTCGCCTTCGTCGAGAGTGTCCTTCAGATGAGTGTGGTGCTGGAGTTTTTATGGCCAGCCACTTTGATAGACATTATTGTGGCAAATGTTGTCTTACTTACTGTTTCAACAAACCAGAAGACAAGTAATTATATATGAATTAATAAAAGACATGAACTAATGTTTAATTTTTGGATTTTTGAGTACCAAATTGATTTCCTATTTCCTTTGATAGCGCCTCCACAATGTACTACTATCATGTGAATGTCGGTTCTTGGCTTATATAATGCTGCGGTTGTTATCAGCCAAGGAAAGGTCATTTTTAATAATGTAACCCCGTTTTTATTTCTTTCTGTCAGTTTCTTTACCTCAGTACTTAACAATTTTAGGCCAGAAAATTATTGGGGGGGGGGTACCATAGGAAGATGAGCAGCATACCTGGCCTCTCCCCATCCCCCCATCTAATTGAGAACCAGTGATTTGTGGTGTTAGTAAGCTGTAAGACCTTAGTTTTAAAAAAGTTGTAGCATACTTTGGGCAATTTAAAGGGTTGTTTGACTTCCCAGTTAAAATGCAGTCCCTGGGTCATTTCAGTAACTCTGCACTCTGCAGTCAAAAGGAACAATATTGAGCATGAGCTCTCGGGAATTTTAACTTTAATGTTCTACTCATTCTGAGTGCCTGAAAAGGAAGGATTACTTAATACTATTAACAATGAAAAGTAAAACAGTTTCAAGCAGTATTTGATTAGTACCCTGTTTCCCTGAAAATAAGACAGTGTCTTATTTTAAGGTGTGCCCCCAAAGATGCGCTAGGTCTTATTTTCAGGGGACGTCTTATCTTTCCTGTAAATAGGTCTTATTTTCGAGGAAACGGTACCATATCTTCCCATGGAGTTCAGTTCAGTGAGGATTGATTTACTCGATAACACTCTAAAGCTTATTAACACTTGAAAATTTATTAAACTCTGATTGTTACATTCGGTGATATCCTAAAAGTTAATTCCCTTTTACATACCATATTGTTAGTCTTCATACTTCTAGATTTCTAGTTGGAGGCATCCTTAAATAATGATTTCTATTTCTGTAGTACTTTTGACAGTTCTAATGCATGTTAACACTTGGTAGGACAACTTTAGTGCCTATTTAACCAGTGCTGGCAGATCTGCCTTCCATAAAGCAAAAACAATGTCTTTCACATTTTTAAATGTATCTTAAAATCCTGGATCCCAAGAAGTTTTGGCTGGAACTTGCTTTTCTTCATAACAAACAATTTCATCTCCTACTTTAAAGTCTATCTCGTCTTCATCTAAACTGAGACCACAATCTATTCCAGTTTTGATGACTGAAACGTCATCTTTGTGGTGTTTCAGTGAAGTTAATGAACCTTTAAAAATAAAAATAAAGTTAGTACAGCCAATAAATAATGGTTAACATCCTAATAAATGTTTACTATGGAAATTTGCACTAAGTTACTAATTTTATAGTCATGTTAATGATGAGACTATCAGGGACATCCTCCAAAAGTATAAAGTTTGCTGTAGAAAACATTAGAATTGTAGCCAAAGATCCTAAATCTCAGATTTCAAAAGTAGATTAAGACTATAGCTCAGTGGCTAGGGCACCAGCCACATACACCGCAGCTGGCAAGTTCAAATCCAGCCCGGGCCTACCAAACGATGGCAACTACAACCAAAAAATAGCCGGGTGTTGTGGTGGGTGCTTGTATCCCAGTTACTTGGGAGGCTGAGGCAAGAGAATTGCTTAAGCCCAAGAGTTTGAGGTTGCTGTGAGCTGTGATGCCACTGCAACCCAACCAAGGGTGACAGCTCGAGACCTCAAAAAAAAAAAAAAAAGTAGATTAGGACTTTGCAGGGATGTTTCTCATACTCAGTACCTGAATAAGAAAAACAATATAAACATCACAGGTCCAGTTTAAAAAGGATGGGCATGAGGAAGTAATATACTGTAAGTCTTCAAGTGTAGGAGTTATGCCTGGAAAAGCAGTTTGGGGCTAATTTTTAAAAGCTTAGAAAATCCAGCTCTGGAACTACCCGCCCTGGAAAAGTCATCAGAACCATTAGGGAGGAAGCCCATCAACTACAGACTAGTGAGTGAACAGCCACAGTTAGAAATGGCCTGCCCTGGGATCATAGGAATGAAAGATGAGCAGATTTCAGATGGTTATACAATCAACAGGTTTTGGTGGCTAGATCATATGCTATTATACAAAGAGATTTTGATGTTGCTTACCCTTCCAAATAACATGTCCGTTACGGATCAATTTAAATTTTTTTTGTTTTTCAAACTGTCCCTTTTGTACTCTGCAGCCAGCCACAGGAACTTTCTTCTTCCCTTCCGTTACAGAGAAAGTAGCTAGTATAGAAGCCTCACCTTTAAGAAGAAAACTGAATTAATGTGCAGAAAACCAAACATTCTGAGAAATAATTGCTGACATTCTGTAATCTAAGAATTACAGGCATGAGGAAACTGAACTCATGCCTAGAAAGAAGTCTTGATTTCTTTGACACCACGAACTTAATTTTCTTGATGGACAATAAGAATTAAAAAAGTATGAAAATCCTGAACTATTCGTGTTTGCTTCATGAAAACCTGGCTTTCAGCTTTCCTCAATATATTTTCTAGAGCAGATTCTATCATTACTTGACTTCCAGTGTTATTTGGTGTGCTTCCCTTGAAGCCCTTATATGACATAATTTTCAAATTGCTCTTAGCACAATAACATACAAATTTGCATGATCATACTGAGGTCAGAAAAGGCCAAAATCTGTACGTGGACCAAAAATGCAAAACTAATCTAGGAGGAAACAATACACAAATTGAAATTAAGATACATTCTGCAAAATCACTGGCTTGTATGCTTCAAAAATGTCAAGGTCAAAAAGGACAGATTGAAGAACTGTTCCAGATTACATAATACTACAGAGATATAACTAAATATAATCCATGATCTTGGAGTATGGGGAAAATATTTATAAAGTACAATGCCAGGACAATGGATAAAATCTGAATATGGACTGCATTACAATACAGTATAAAATAAATGTTAAATTTCCTAAGTTTGTTCTTTTTTTCTGTCGTTTTATAAGAGAACATCCTTGTCTTAGCAGATGTATATGTTTAGGGGCAAATTGGCACAATATCTGAAACAAACTCTCAAATGATCCAGGAAAAACAATGAGTATATGTATGGAGGGGTAGGAAGAATAAAACAAAGAATAAATAATTGATGAAATGGGCAAAATACATAGAAGTTCCTTGTATTTTTCAGGCAACTTTTCTGGCCATTTGAAAGTCTTATTAAAATTAAAAGTTAGCTAGGTGCACTGGTGCATGCCTGTAATCCCAGCTACTAAGGAATCTGAAGCAGGAGGATCCCTTGAGTTACAGACCAGTCCAGGCAACACAGTGAGATCTGTCTCTAAAGAAATAAAAAATTCGCCAAGCACGGTGGTTCATTCCTATAGTCTCAGCTACTCAGCAGCCTGAGGTGGGAAGATCACTGGAGCTCATGACATTGCAGTGAGCTATGATAGTGCCACTGCATTTACAGAGTGAGACCTTGTCTCTTAAAAAAAAAATAACCAAAAAAAATCTGCATGTAGGGAGGAAAAAAGGGTAGATAAGTCAATTCCATCGATTGTGAATAACTCCTTGCCTTTAATATGGCCAAGGGATATGCTATTACAGGAATAATTTGTTTTTCTTTTATGATTCCTTTGGGCAATTTGGATAGAAAAAGTATTTTAAAATATGAGGGCTGACAATTAAATTCGCAAACTTGCCAGTGCACTTATGTTGGCAGCACTATACAACTTGATAAAAGTATTTTTTCTTTTTTTTAAGGCAGTCTCACTTCTTAACCTTGGTATATCACTGTCTCACAGCTGTGTTCAAGTCAACGTGTGGCAATGTCTTGCTTGTTGGTAGTCATTATTATGTGTTTTAGAGTGTTGTTACAAGAATGTCAGAGCTTGAATTAGAGCAACGAACATTAAATTTCTTTTTAAACTTGGCAACAGTGGAAGTGACATCAAGGACATGTTAAGTCCAAGTTTATAGAGATAATGCCATGAAGAAAATGGCAGCATACAAATGGATTAAACATTTTTCTAAGAGGAGAGAAAGTGTCACTGATGAAGAGTGGTCAGTAATGAACAGAACTGACAAAAACGTTGCAAAAATTAGGTCAAAATATGCATCAAAATTGTCAGTTGACTGTGAGAAACAGCAGACCAAATAAACATCAATACAGAAACAGGAGGCTCCTGTGGCTCAAGCGGCTAAGGCGCCAGCCACATACACCTAAGCTGGAGGGTTCAAATCCAGCCCGGGACCACCAAACAACAATGATGGCTGCAACCAAAAAATAGCCCGGCATTGTGGTGCGTGCCTGTAGTCCTAGCTACTTGGGAGGCAGAGGCAGGAGAATCACTTGAGCCCAGGGGTTGGAGGTTGCTGTGAGCTGTGATGCCACAGCACTCTACCCAGGGCGACAGCTTGAGGCTGTATCAAAAAAAAAAAAAAAATAGAGAAAAAGGAAAATCTTAACTGAAAATCTTGGCCTGAGAAAGGTGTGTGCCAAAAATGGTCCTGAAGGAGCTCACCAATGAATAAAAGCAAAGGAGAATCAAAGTCAAGACACTTTGGAGCAGCAAGATGATGTTTTGAGCTATGTTATCAGGTGAGAAAATGCGTGTGCCAATACAACCCTGAAACAGGATCGAAATGCACAAAAGAAGTCAGCCAATTCTTCACGACCAAACAAGTTGTCAGACCAAAGTAAGAGTCAAAACCATGTTAATAAATGTTTTTTGATTTAAAGGCTCTGTTCATTATAGATCCATACCAACTGGACAAACAGTTAACCAAGTTTACTATTTGGAAGTGCTGAAAAGGCTGCATGAAAACGCCAAAAAACAACTTAAACATTTCACCAACAACTATGGCTCTTGCATCGTAACAATGCATAGGCTCATGGAGCACTGCCTGTGAGGAAGTTTTTAGCCAGTGAACAAGTAACTGTATTGGAACACCCTCCCTACTCACCTGATCTGGCCCCCAATCACATACTTTTTTACTCAAAGATAAATATCGAAAGGAAAGCATCTTGATGAGATTCAGGCCATCAAGGGTAATACAACAACAGTGCTGATGGCCATTCCAAAAGAGTTTCAAAATAGCTCTGAAGGGTGGACTAGGCACTGGTGTTGGTGCATAGCTTCATAAGGGGAGTACTTTGAAGGTGACCATAGTGATACTCAGCAGTGAGATATGTACTGCTTTTTCTAGGATGTGTTTGCAAACTAATTGTCAGTCCTCTTTTATTTAACATTGAAATAATTGATTTTCCTGTTTCTCTCTTTTTTTTTTTTTTGATACAGCCTCAAGCTGTCGCCCTGGGTAGAGTGCTGTGGCATCAGTTGATTTCTCCACCAGCTCAGGACAAAATCAGTGACTCCTTCCATGATACTGTTCTTTATGCCTCACATCCTAATTTGTATTCAATTATTTGTTCATGTCTAAACTTGAGGGCAAGTGCTTATTGTATTTATTGATTTTGTGTTCACAGGGCAGGTGTTTATAATACATGTAAGGTTACAGTGAATGCTCATCTTATAGGAGTCATTTTTTTGTACAGCACAGACTATTCACCCTAAACTTTGCTATCAAGTGCTATGTAGGGCATCTAAGATGTGAATGTTTGAAAACATTCCATGAACACTCACCTACTGGGTGTTCTTCCACAATGCAGGGCAATCTACTGCTCAATTCCTCCTGCAAATCTTCAACAAGACGGTAAATGATTTTGTGAAGTTTAATTTTTACTCCCTTTTTCTCAGCGGACTTCTGGATAACATTGTCTGCATTCACATTAAAGCCATATATAACACCTGGCAAGCAGAAATACAATCAATAAAGTAATAGAGATTATACTACAATCATTTATTTGTCTCTCAAACAGATCCTCAAATCTAAATTTTTATTTCCTTCTTTGTAAATTAAATAGAAATTGCAATTAGGGGAGATGAGAAATTCTATGATTTTTTTCTCACCAAAACTAATCAATTTTCATATTAATGAAAGAGAATCTCATATAAATTGAATTGTGGCTTGTTTAACAAGAAAAATTTCTTTTTCCTCCCTTTTTTTCTTTTTTTAAGCCTATAGCACCCAGTATTCCCAGGCAGTCTCCCAACCAGGTGCTAACGAAGCCTGACCCTGTTTAGCTTCTGAGATTAAACAAGTTTGAGTCTGTTCAGGGTGGTATGGCCACAGACAGGAAAATTTCCTTATGATTTAAAATATATTCATTTAAGAAACATCATTTTAAGTGCCCATAAGTACAAGGTAGTATGCTAAATAAAACTTTGATTTTCCTACCAGAGGAATAAGAAACTGGCCAACCATGGTGAATCTCAGTACTTTGGGAGGCCAATGATGTAGGATTGCTTGAGGCTAGGAGTTTGAGACCACCACCTAGGCCACATAGTGAGACCCTGTCTCTACTAAAAAAATAAGAAAAATTAGCTGAGCATGGTGGGTCATGTCTGTAGTCTTAGCTACTTGAGGGGCTAAGGCAGGAGGACCACAGTTACCATAAACTATGCCACTGCACTCCAGCCTGGGTGACAGAGACCCTATCTCTAAAAAAAGAGAAAACAAAAACTGATAAGGTCTGAAATATTATTACTCTATTTTCTTTTTTTGTAGAGACAGAGTCTCACTGTACCGCCCTCGGGTAGAGTGCCGTGGCGTCACACGGCTCACAGCAACCTCTAACTCTTGGGCTTATGCGATTCTCTTGCCTCAGCCTCCCGAGCAGCTGGGACTACAGGCGCATGCCACAACGCCCGGCTATTTTTCTGTTGCAGTTTGGCCGGGGCTGGGTCCAAACCCGCCACCCTTGGCATATGGGGCTGGCGCCCTACTCACTGAGCCACAGGCACCGCCTTATTACTCTATTTTCATAACAACTCTATCATTAAATTATAATCTTACTGTCTACAAATTTTATGTGCTATACTTAGGTAGTCAGATGGTGAAAAGATATACAAAAATAATGACTTAAAGAGGTATAGAGGGATATAGGGTCTTAAGGGGTAAAGTTCAAGAGTTATTTTAAGAAGTAAAAGAAATTACATGGGGCCAACCATTTTACCAAAGAACACATTATCTATTTAACTGCAAATACTTAAGGACAAAAAAAAAAGCAAAAGCATAACACTCTTGCCTTAAAAAAAAAAATTACCCAAACAGTTTAATCAAAAGAAAAACACAATCACCTCGAAAATCTTGTTATTAAGAAATCATCCAATACTTTCTACATCATATAGCACAATGTGAGGTCAGACAGTGCCTAACCAATACGTTAAATTAATCAGTATTACTGAAAATACCTTTTTGATAATAGAGGTGACATGTAAATTCTAATCAAGTCAGGTTATAAAGTACCTCCTTCTTAAATGATTCATTAATCATTCAATAATGTCAGCCCTTTCCCAAGTGTAGGGCCTACAGTGACAGTCATGAGACCCCTTTATAAGTCCAACCAATAAAGATAGTGCCTTGCCTTCTAAGTATTTAAAACTAATAAGAGCCTTTCATCTAAAAAGATATAATTACTCAAATCAATTTAAGGTGAGAAGTGGGGGAATGAAGGGGAGAGGGGAGGAAGGAGTGGGATGATGGGTGTGCTCTCACTTAATGGGCACAATGTTAGGTTGTACAGACACCTCTTGGGGGTGGGACATAATTATAAAAGGGACTCTATCTAACAAATGCAAATACTGTAACCTAATTCTTTGTGCCCTCAAATTAACCTGAAACAATAAAAAATTTAAAAATAAGATAAATATAAAATAAAAAGATATTATTTATAAGCTTAATCAATTAACTAAAATAGATACCCAAAAGTAAAAAATACATAATAAAAAAAAAAAAAAGATACCCAAAAGTAAAAAATGAAGGAAAGGACTAAAGAGGCTGATTATATAGTGTTAGAAGCATTCCAAAATCTAAATTAATGAAAAATACAGAGAACCAACCTTGGGTTGGGTAGGGGAACTGGGAGGAGGGGAAGAGGGAGCAGTAATGTTGCTTAGGAAAAAGATCAAGGGCCATGGGTGGTAGCTCACACCTGTAATCCCAGCACTCTGGGAGGCTGAGGCAGGTGGATTGCCTGAGTTCACAGGCTTGAGACCAGCCTGAGCTCGAGTGAGACCCATCTCTAAAAATAGCGGGGCGTTGTGGCAGGTGCCTGTAGTCCCAGCTACTTGGGAGGCTGAGGTAAGAGAATCGCTTAAGCCCAAGAGTTTGAGGTTGCTGTGAGCTGTGACGCCATGGCACTCTACCAAAAGTGACAAAGTGAGACTCTGCGTCTCAAAAAAAAAAAAAAAAAAAGAAAAAGAAAAGAAAAAAAAGATCAAGGATTACCAGGTCTTGAAATAGTTCCCAAGGCTGCAGTACAGCACAAGTGGAGCGAAGGCAGCAGTGCTGCACATCCCACTCTGTCTCAATTGCTAGCTGGGCGTGGACTACATGGAAGGTGATGCTGACGGTAGTGAGTGGCAGGTACAACAGAGCAAGCAACCAAAGACGGAAGCAGATGGCTCACAGAGTCATCTGGAGCAGTGGTCCCCAACATTTTTGGCAGCAGGGACCGGTTTCATGAAGGACAATTCTTCCCTGGTTGGGGTTGGGGGGAGCACTGACAGGAACTGGAATTCAGGTAGTGATGCACACGATGGGGAGCTGTACATACAGAGGAATCTTCACCGGCTGTATGGCCCAATTCCTATCAGGCCAGTCCATGCTTGGGGGACCGTAGAGCAGACAGCACAGTTTAACAAATAAGAAATGGAATCCTTACCATCAAATGTTTCAGCAAGGTTAACATCATTTTCACTAACATCACCCACTCCAAAATGTACTAAATCCAGTTCACACTCGTGTGAAGCATCGTAGGTATCCATAAGGTTCAAAATGGCCTCAACAGAGCCATCAACATCACCTAAATGCAGCAAAAATGTAAGATTTTTGGTTTTTACAGTTAGGCATCAGCAGAAACATAAATGACAATAACCTATTGAAAACTATGATAGGAATGGCATTTACCACTCAATCCACTTAGTAAAGTATAATGAGCCAAATATTTATTTACAGCATAATCAGCAAGAAATACGTTGACCAAGAAAATCTGTCCCAAAGTACTGAAGTAATTTTCACTTAAACCAATTAAAGGCCCAAACCAATTATGAGAATAAGGAAATACATATATTTGAAGAATGAGTTATAAAGTAAAATCTTTTAAAAAGGCACCTTTAATTATTACAGGAAGTATATTTGAATCTCTTTCTATTTTCTCTTTTGGCTTTAAGGGCTTTTGTTCTTTTCTCTCTAGATACTTTATAAATGATCTCTCCTTCCAGTGCAAAGTGCCATACTTCTCCCGGGCTTGCTGATGTGCTTCTTGGTGTTCCTTTCGCTTTTCTTCTATTGTTTTCAGATCCTCTTTATTTTTCTCCTGTTCTTGTTCATATATCCTCCAGTCAACAACTTCACGTGCCCTTGGCTTTACAGGAGGAAAACTGGCATTATTTAATGAAATAAACACCAATAACTGCTGAGTAAAGGCTCTGTATTTCCCCCATTATGAAATGAACTTAACTCATGTATGAAACTACAAATTTTATAAGTTTCAAGAAATGTGTAGAATTTTTTTTTATTTTTTATTGAGACAGAGTCTCACTTTATTGCCCTCAGTAGAGTGCCGTGGCGTCACACAGCTCACAGCAACCTCCAACGCCTGGATTTAGGTTATTCTCTTTTTTTTTTTTGGCCGGGGCTGGGTTTGAACCCACCACCTCCGGCATATGGGACCGGCGCCCTACTCCTTGAGCCACAGGCGCCACCCAGGATTTAGGTTATTCTCTTGCCTCAGCCTCCTGAGTAGCTGGGACTACAGGCACCCACCATAACGCCCGGCTATTTTTTTGTTGCAGTTTGGCCGGGCCAGGCTTGAACCCGCCACCCTTGGTATATGGGGCCAGCGCCCTACTCACTGAGCCACAGGTGCCACCTGAAATGTGTAGAATTTTTAACTGGGAGCCTTGTGTATAATTGAAATGATTTGATTAAAAAATCTCAAATTAGGCCAGGCATGGTGGCTCACGCCTGTAATCCGAGCACCCTGGGAGGCCGAGGCAGGTTTGAAAAATAGCTGGGCTATAGCTAAAAATACCCAGGTTATGAAGGGCGCCTATAGTCCCAGCTACTTGGGAGGCTGAGGCAAGAATCTGAGGTTGCTGTGAACTATGACACCGTGGGACTCTACCCAGGGCAACAAAGTGAGACTCTGTCTCAAAAAACAAAAAACAAAAAACTCAAATTAAAAAGAAATAATTCTATGGTCCAATTCTAAAACGGCATAACTGGCCCCCTCACTGCCCCTTACAATTTATAACTATTTGTTAACATTAGTACACTTCTGTGGATAACATTACAGCAGACTGATATCTAAAATTTTTTTCTTTTTTTTGAGACAGAATCTAACTCTGTGGCCCAGGTTAGAGTACCATGGAGTCAGCCTAGCTCATAGCAACCTCAAACTCCCAGGCTCAAGCAATCCTCCTGCCTCAGCCTCCCAAGTAACTGGGATTACAGTCATGTGCCACCATTCCCAGCTAATATTTTCTAATTTTAGTAGAGGAGGGAATCTCACTCTTGCTCAAACTAGTTTCAAACTCGTGGGTTCAAGGGATCCTCCTGCCTCAGCCTCCCAGAGTGCTTAGGATTACAGGGGTGAACCACCACATCCAGCCTGATATTTAAAATCATTATATCATATCTAATATATAGGAATTAATCTTGATGTACCTCAGATTCTACTTCAAGAATTTCATCTCCTGCAGAAGGAAGGTTTCTCCAGCCTATAATTCCCACTGGCATGCTGGGATAGGCCTCGTTGATTATTTTTCCATTTTCATCAAATATTAAACGCACTTTTGCCCAACACTTTCCAGCAACCAGAACTGAGCCTTTCCTCAGAGTTCCTCTTTGAATTATAGCTGTAGTAACAGGACTAGAATGAAAATAAAAGTACGTATTTTTAAGGCAATAATCAGGATGTAATTGTTCCTTTTTAAGTAGAGCTAAGATATCTTTATGAAGTTTAAATATATATAAACATATACATACATACACACACGGGGTTAATTCTACCACTTCTCCACTTCCCAAACATATTATAAAAACATTTCAAAGCTGGCAGGGTGGTGCATCTCTGTAGTCCCACCTACTAGGAAGGCTAAGATGGGAGGTTTACTTGAGCCCAGAAGTCCAGACCAGCCTGGACAACATGGCAAGACCTCATCTCTAGAAAAAAAAAATTGAAATTTTCTTCACAATAACCAAGAGGTAGAAACAACCCACATATCCCCAATAAGATGAATGGACCTTTCATCCAAAGGAAATCTTATGCAGCCTTAAAAAGGAAGGAAATCTTATCACATGCCACAACATGGATAAACCTCCAGGACATTATGCTAAGTGAAATAAGTCAGTCACAAATGGGCAAATATTGTATAATTGCAATCATACGAAGTATCTAAAGTAGTCAAAATCACAAAAACAGAAAATAGATAGTTGCCAAGGGCGAGGGAAGTGAGGGGCAAATCAGTGTTTAATGAGAGTTTCAGTCTTAAAAGATGAAAAAGTTCCAGAGATCTGTTACATACCAATATGAATATATTTAACACTGCTACACTACACACTTAAATGTGGTTAACACAGTAATTTTTTTTTTTTAAGAGATGGGTCTCACTATGATGTCTAGGCTGGTTTCAAACTCCTGGACGCAAGCAACCTCCTGCTTCAGCCTCTTAAGTAGCTGGGATTACAGGCTCAGGTCACTGTGCTCAGCTTAACATGGTAAATTTAATGTTACACGTTTCTCACCACAAGAAAAAAAATAGCAAAAAAAAAAAAAAATTCTTGTAAAGTTATGCTAAGAGAAGGAGCAGGGAGCAAAATGTTCTGAGAGTCCTAATCTACTTTCTATCCCATTCTCTATGTCAACTAAGAAATTGCTCACAGTTGTTACAGGTTATAAAACAGTCAGAAAATCTCTCTTGCTGATAGGAAAATTCAAGAAGAGACCCCCATCTCAAAGACCTTCCTAAATATCATAGTAATGGGTGGGGTCATAAAAAATTTATAAACCCTAAAATGTAACTATTGGTATTACCTTCCAATATATGTTTATCTATGTGGCTTTACCAATTCAGTCGAGTCAGTAAGGGGAAAAAAAAAAAATCAAACAAATTGAATGAACTACTTAGGTCATCTAAATATGACTACTAGATGTATACAGATAGTTGCTATGGTCTACTGATAATAAGTAAATTTTTGTGTTCTCTGTGGTGGTACAATAAAATACTTTTCAAAAACAAATGCTTTGAAAATATTGTTCATGAACTAACAGTAACCTGTAATAAAAATGTTATTGGACAATCAGGTCACAAAAACCATAAAACAAAATTACTAAAAAGCAAGCATTTTAATAGTCCTACCCTCTTCCTTTGTCTGTGAAAGACTCTATTACTGTTCCTTCCACAGGACCAGTGGGATCGGCTTTCAATTCCAATATCTCTGCGAGAGCAATTGTTGCTTCTGCCAAAGCCATCAGATTCTCACCCTTTAATAATAACAAAGATTGTTAATACGCATTAATAAATATTATCTGTAAATGTAAATAACAGGTTCAGAAAGTCAAATAATCTTTGACAGTTATATTATACTTTTCTCTTTAAGCATTAAAAAGATGAACTACCCAATTTAACAAAGGGAGGGAGGAAGGGGATAAAATAAGAAGGGAGGAAGATAGATCAAGAAAACTTGACCCAGGGACAGGACTTCCAAGGAACAAGTGGCTATTTTTTTTTTTTTTTAAGGAAGGCCACTGGTGGTGCTTGTTAATATCTTTTCTTTCTTTCTTTCTTTTTTTTTTTTGTAGAGACAGAGTCTCACTTTATGGCCCTCGGTAGAGTGCCGTGGCCTCACACAGCTCACAGCAACCTCCAACTCCTGGGCTTAAGCGATTCTCTTGCCTCAGCCTCCCGAGCAGCTGGGACTACAGGCGCCTGCCACAACGCCCGGCTATTTTTTGGTTGCAATTTGGCCGGGGCCGGGTTTGAACCCGCCACCCTCGGTATATGGGGCTGGTGCCTTACCGACTGAGCCACAGGCGCCACCCGTTAATATCTTTTCATAAACATATGCTCCATACATTTACCTTCTCCTCCACCTATCTCTACAATTGCATTTTCTTCCTTGCACTAACTTTCTCCCCCACCCCCAGAATTCCAATGCTTTTATTGCATGGAGCCCATTAGAACTAACACAAGTGAGCCAGGAAAAGACTACAGATAACACTGTAGAAGGTATATCCTTAGAAAGCCAAGTTCGCAAATTGGCAACTCTCAGTTGGCCAGAGATTAGTAATTCACTGTGTGAATCCAAACTAATTTATCTCTTTATATTCTTGCTACCTGCTTTTTTTTTAAAAAAAATAATAATATAGCTCTCACAAACTTTCTTAATGATGCCACTTAACATTTGAAGTTCTATCTGAACAAACTTCTATATCTATTATTTAAACTGTAAAGTAAGTTTACAGGATTCTTGAGTAGATCAAACATTAGTTCCCCTTATTAGATAAATGAGGAGAAAAAGCACTGACTAGACCCAGACTCTAAGCCCTATGTACTACCTGTAATCACCCAGCTATGCAACCTTGAAAAATCACTTCACCTCCCTCAATCTCCTTTCTTCAACCATAAATTGAAGGAGCTTCTTTTACCGTTCATGATCTATGTTTGGTATGCTCTCTAGGGCTACAAGACCACAAAGTTGGTTAACCAGTGATGGAAGTAGGACTGATAGGTAAGGGATTTCTCCACTCTCCACGTCAGCTAAGGGATTTCCCACAGTTGTTAACAGAGTATAAAGCAATAGGCAACTGTAAAAAAATACTGACAAAATACTCTGTTTACCCACCTTCTTATTACTAGTATACCAGTCTATAAAATGCTACACCAAAGGGTAGAGCTGGGGTTGTTTCTTTACAAGAAATAATCCTCTATATCTTGGAAAAGTAGGCCTCATCTTATCACCCTGCCACTATCTTCCAATTCTCTCCATTCCCTAGGAATCATCTCTGCCACGCTTCCAAATATGACTGAGAAGCTTTACATCTTCTACTTATTTGACATATCTGGGCAGAAATGTGGTCAAGTCTTCAAGTATTTCAATCTTACTGTAGTTAAGTTTGCCATCTGGCTTTCACAGTACAATAACAATTGAGCTATTGTGAAAAGAGTAACAGAGGAAGGTAGCATTTTATGAATTTCACATGAAAAGAGGCTTTGTTTTACTACTAATGGAGGCATAATTTCTAAGCTTCTTTGAGATAATAAATTCAGGAAAATTAAAGATGAAATGTGATTTAATTGGGGGAAGATGGTTAAGTACAGCATCATTCCTTCTGTGAATAATCAGGGGTGAAAAGTCTGTACCATAAACTGTGAAATACGGCAAGGATGGACAAAAAGGGAAATTATTACTTAACAGCAACCTTTGTAGGATAAGATAATTGGAAATTGCTGATATGAGTCAAGTACTGAGCCTCTTTGGTGTTTTTTTAATCTAAGAAAGAATAATTGGTAATTCTTTTTTTTTTTTTTTTTGAGATAGAGCCTCAAGCTGTTGTCCTGGGTAGGGTGCTGTGGCATCACAGCTCACAGCAACCTCCAACTCCTAGGCTCAAGCGATTCTCCTGCCTCCACCTCCCAAGCAGTTGGGACTACAGGCAACCGCTACAACATCTGCTATTTTTTGGTTGCAGCCGTCACTGTTGTTTGGCGGGCCCAGGCTGGATTCGAACCCGCCAGCTCAGGTGTATGTGGCTGGTGCCTTAGCCACTTGAGCCACAGGCGCTGAGCCAGAATAACTGTTAATTCTAAAGAAAACGGAATTCATCATAAATAACATTTATTTATTTTTTATTTATTTATTTATTTTTGAGACAAAGTCTCACTTTGTTGCCCTTGGTAGAGTGCGGTGGCACCACAGCTCACAGCAACCTCAAATTCTTGAGCGTAAGTGATTCTCTTGCCTCCCAAGTAGCTGGGACTACAGGCACCTCCTACAACGCCTCGGCTATTTTTTGATTGCAGTTGTCATTGTTCTTTTAGCAGGCCCGGGCTGGGTTTGAACCCGCCAGCCCTGGTGTATGTGGCCAGCGCCCTACTCACTGAGCTATGGGCACTGAGCCATAAATAACATTTATGATGTTTAAAACTTCACCCATAGAAACAGTCAGTCAACCAATAACAAAATCAAGTCAAATGTTTAATCTCTGTCTCAATGAAATTTCTGTATAAATCTCTCCTAAATGCCCCAAAGCCTATTCCATTGTTTTTCACTTACAGGAGGCTCGGAATACAAGCACTTTTCGTTACCAACTGGACTTCATTTCTACTTAACACAGTCTTTAGCCTACTATTACCTTGTCCCCACATCATTCACCATTTATTTTCCTCATTCTAAGTATTTCATAATAAAAGCATTATTTTTTGATCCAACTCCCCACTGATCAGGTACATGTAATTGTGAACTGGTGACTAGCCTCCCTGAGCCAAACCAGGATGATAATATCTTTGCCTAGTACCCACAAAGTTTTTTTTAAAACAACACAAATTCTGTCTGTCAAGGTATTCTTAATGTGCTGTGTGCATAACGTAGTGTGTTCCCAACACAGCATGTTCGTCTTGGAGGAGCCTGCACTTACCGTAAGTGCAGAGATGTGCACTGCTTGAACATCACCTCCATAATCTTCACACACCACGTCATAAGCCAGCAGCTCTTTTTTCACGTTTTCAGGGTCAGCCTCAGCTTTGTCACATTTGTTTATAGCAAGCACAATAGGAACTGAAAGAGACCGAGTGGAAGAGAGTGCAAATGATGACACTTTAAATTCCAGATATTCACAGTCAAATAAGTACACCAACCTCTTCTGCCTTTCTCTTTACTCAGTGGATGTATTTATCTGAAAGACAATTTACGATTGTAGTACTTAGTTTCTTTTCTTTTTTTTTTTTGAGACAGAGTCTCATTTTGTTGTCCTCAGTACAGTGCCGTAGCGTCACAGCTCATAGCAACCTCAAACTCTTGGGCTCAAGCAATCCTCTTTTTTCTTTTTGGGTTTTTTTTTTTTGTAGAGACAGAGTCTCACCGTACCGCCCTCGGGTAGAGTGCCGTGGCGTCACACGGCTCACAGCAACCTCTAACTCTTGGGCTTACGCGATTCTCTTGCCTCAGCCTCCCAAGCCGCTGGGACTACAGGCACCCGCCACAACACTCGACTATTTTTCTGTTGCAGTTTGGCCGGGGCTGGGTCCGAACCCGCCACCCTTGGCATATGGGGCTGGCGCCCTACTCACTGAGCCACAGGCGCCACCCAGCAATCCTCTTTTTTTAGAGATAAGAGTCTCACTTTATCATCCTTGGTAGAGTGCCATGGTGTCACAGCTCACAGGAATCTCCAACTCCTGGGCTTAGGAGATTCTCTTGCCTCAGCCTCCTGAATAGCTGGGACGGGGTTCGAACCCGCCACCCTTGGTATATGGGGCCAACGCCCTACCCATTGAGGCACAGGTGCTGCCCTCAAGAGATCCTCTTAACTCAACCTCCGGAGTAGCTGGGATGACAGGCACACGCCACAACACCTGGCTATTTTCAGAGATGAGGTATTGCTCTGGCTCAGGCTGGTCTTGAACCTGTGAGCTCAGGCAATCCACCCGCTTTGTCCTCTCAGAGTGCTAGGATTACAGGCATGAGCCACCATGCCCAGCCAATACTTAGTTTCAAGCCAGGATGAAACGTTAATTTTTCACAAATCAACTAAATAAAGCCTGGAAAGAAGAGGCAAATGATTAGAATCTTCTAAAGCATTTTTTCTGGAGATTACCTCCAAAGTAAATTACTAACTGATCTTGCTTTTAGTTTTAAGGATACACATTTTTCACTCCAAAATGTTATTTTTTTGATCATCTTAGATGCCTTTTCTTAATTCAGAATCTGGTTATAATTACAAGGTTTAAAAAAAACTTTTTAAAATTAATTTTCTTTCTTTTTTTTTTTTTTTTTTTAGGAAAAGGGTCATTGTAACTTCCAATTCTTGGGCTTAAGCGATCCTCCTGCCTCAGATTCCTAAGTAGCTGGGACTGCAGGTGCACAGTCCCACACTGGCTAATTTAAAAATTTTTTTTATAGAGACAGGCTCTTGCTATGTTGCTTAGGCTAATCTCAAACTTCAGGCCTCAAGTGATCTCCTACTTCAGCCTACCAAAAAGCTGGGATTATAGGCATGAGCCACTGTGTCCAACCTCTATAAATGGTTACTTAATGAAATGACTAAATAATCTACTTGTCATTTCTAGGCATACCCTCTCTTTAGAGAAATCACACAAAATTCTAAGAAGTAATTCTGTGGTGGCTGGGCATGGTGGCTCAGGCATTCTGGGACGCCGAGGCAGGTGGATCACTTGAGCTCAGGAGTTCAAGACCCGCCTGAGCAAGAGCAAGATACCATCTCTAAAAGGTAGCAGGGCGTTGTGGCGAGCACCTATATTCCCAGGTACTGAAGAGACTGAGGCAAAAGGATATTGTGGGCCCAACACTTTGAGGTTGCTATGAGCTGTATGTGCAAAGCCAAATATGATGGATTTATTCTATCTCAACCAACTGCTTTGTTATAGGATCCCTGGGTCCCTCTTCTTTTTGCCGCGTACTGCTTAGAAGGATTCCTTGCCTGCCATGTACTCCCTAAAATCAGTAAAAACAGAGAACGTCACATAAAAGCAGTTTTTTTTGTAGAGACAGAGTCTCACTTTATTGCCCTCGGTAGAGTGCCGTGGCATCACAGCTCACAGCAACCTCCAGCTCCTGGGCTTAGGCAATTCTCTTGCCTCAGCCTCCCCGGTAGCTGGGACTACAGGCACCCGCCACAACGCCCGGCTATTTTTTGTTGCAGTTTGGCCTGGGGCCGGGTTTGAACCCACCACCCTCGGTATATGGGGCCGGCGCCCCACTAACTGAGCCACAGGTGCCACCCTTGTTTTGTTTTTTTGACACAGAGTTTTGCTTTGATGCCCTTGGTAGAGTGCCGTGGTGTCATAGCTCCAAGCAACCTCAAACTCACGAGCTCAGGCAATCCACTTACCTCCGCCTCCCAGAGTGCTAGGATTATAGGTGTGAGCCACCGCGCCTGGCCTTATAAAGGCAGTTTTGAGAAACTAAAAAAGGAAAGTGACACCAGAACCTAGAACATCCAGGTGCAGTCATGTTGCAAATTAGCTGCAGAATCTATCATTGGGGAGAGTTCTGGACAATCTTGGTCTTAGTTTCCATGTTGTAAGATGAACGAACTAAACTAGTTCAGTAATTTTCAACCTTGTTTCCTTGCTAACAAACCTAGCGGAAATATGACATACTCCATCAGGTATATTTTGTGGGGGTAGATGTAGGATCATAGTAGAATAAGAATGAATATACAGAGTATGTGTATGTGTGGTGTTTATTATTATAATATTTAAATAAAGAAAATAAAGTTATTTTCTAAAAGTTTTAATTTTATACCTTTGATAAAATAAGAACTTATTTTAAAAAGATGAAGAGAAAGTTTCTTTTAGAGAATTCCAGATAATAAATGAACAAGGGGGCGGCACCTGTGGCTCAAAGGAGTAGGGCGCTGGCCCCATATACCGGAGGTGGCAGGTTCAAACCCAGCCCTGGCCAAAAACCGCAATAAATAAATAAATAAATAAATAAATAAACAAACAAACAAGGAATAACAGAATATCACCACTAAGCAAGTCCTCATGAATTCAGGTGATAGGTACATAGAAGATCATTATTCTATTTTTACTTTTATATCTGTTTACATTTTCCGTGATAAAAAGTTTTTATCATAAAAGTCATAGTAGAAGAAGGACTGTACTTATGGTCACAAGTTCCAAATTGAATCCCACTGCACTCTTCCTATTAGTTAAAAGTCTGTAAGAAAACAATTATACTATCTTTGAGGTTTATCTGTAAAACAGGTATTAATAATCCTGGAATTGCTGTGACGATTAAGAGAGTTACATATAAATGGCCCCAAAACTTTGACTTTCCATGACAGATACTTAAAAAAAGAAAAAGCAACTTCCTTCTTGATGTCAGCCACACAGTACCTTGAGCATCTTTTGCATGCTGAATAGATTCTACAGTTTGTTTCATCACGCCATCATCTGCAGCTACAACCAATATGACAATGTCAGTGACCTGAGCACCTCTGGCTCTCATTGCTGAGAAGGCAGCGTGTCCTGGAGTATCAAGAAAAGTTATCTTTTCCCCAGAAGGCAGAGAGACTGTGAAAACAAAATCCAAAACACCAAGGACTCAAATATGTATTTCCTTAATACAAAGGAACAC
This sequence comes from Nycticebus coucang, assembly GCF_027406575.1. NCBI lineage: Eukaryota > Metazoa > Chordata > Mammalia > Primates > Lorisidae > Nycticebus > Nycticebus coucang. The sequence continues at coordinate 53,979,354 of NC_069783.1, forward strand.
ATGTGACATTATCAAACATAGGCAATAATTCTTTAAGGTCATTTTACTCCTTCCATTAATCTCAATCAGAACAACCCAGATCATCATTTCACAATGAGAAGCAATAAAATACCAGTTAGACCTTTAAGATTTTTTCATGTAATAATTTCAAACTAAAACTCTTCGCATTTCTAGAATATAACTACTTTCACAAATGCACCTACTGGCATCTATTCTGGAGAGAGAAGAGACCAGCAGGTATATAGGCAGCAGAACACACTGCACAACTGCCTTGAGTCACAGAAAGGCAATTTAGTATAGAATTAGTAGCCAGAATTTGAATCCAACAACCCTGAGTTTAAATCCTGGCTTAGCCTCTTACTAGTTACATACTTTGGGCAAGTTACTTAACCCAAAGCAGTCTCACTTCATTATCTGTAAACAGGAATATCAATACCTACCTCATGAGGTTGCTGGGAACATAAAAATGATAAAGCATACAAGGTGCTCAGCACAGTGCTGGGCACATGCTAAGTGCTCAGTAAATGATACTGTTATTTAATTATTATTAGCAACATTATCACAACCTAGCTTGGAGGCTATATAAATGTAATTAATCAGTGAAAAGTTTTAGGTTCTTTAAATCAAAGAATGAGCCAGTATTAAAAGGTAACCATTTTCTTCTTACAGAAAGTACAAAATAACCTTTATTAGTAATAACTTATTCTACATTTCATCAAACCAATGGCTGTTAAGCGTTAGCCTTCCTTTTACTTTCAATTTGTATAGTAAACATTATGACATTTGGTTTAAGAAAATAAAAGTGAGGTTCCCAAGCACATTGTAAGGTAATTTGTGTTCATACCAAGAAAGGCACCAATGTGCTGAGTGATGCCTCCAGCTTCCATTGCTGCCACTTGAGTTTTTCGAAGTTTGTCAAGTAACGTCGTTTTCCCATGATCAACATGGCCCATTATAGTAACAACTGGGGACCTTGGGGTTAATAAAGCTGGATCTGCCTGGGGCCTACAATTAACAGCAAAGGAGTTTCATTTCTTAAATATCAGAAACACTGTATAACTTGTGAACTGGTTCACAGTTATCTCTGTGTGCTACCATTAATGATAAAACCCAATATTTAGCTTTGATTAAACTTTACTATATTCCCCTCCTATACGTATAATGACTTACGACAGAATATTTAATGACTGCCTACCTATTGCCTCATCTTCATAAATAAGCAGCATTGTATCACATTTAAAAAGTTTTAAATTCAGACCAATGCGTCCACTCAGCAAACTAAGAAAAATTATCCTTGAGAGTTTTAAAATAACCTGAATATGATGTTTGAAGCACTTCAGTGAAGTTTATTCTATACTCACACATCATTTTAATTACAAAAGAAAGTTTAAGGTAATCTTTCCATTAAAAAGTATATATAGAATATGTGGTTTCCCTCCCCCAATATATATGGTTAACTTTTACCTTCTTACAGCATCTTTATTTTCTCTGACTTTGTCTTGTTTTAATTTGCTCCATTTTAACTTCATCCCTGCCTTCTTTAGCACTTCTTTGATCCAGACTTCATCTAAATGTGAGTCTGCTTCTAGTGCATCTACATCAATAGCAGTGTTCAATAAAGCTTCATATATATAATCTGGTTGGAATAAAATAAGACATTTTAGGATCATGAATTAAATGCTCAAGAAAGTGACTTTTACTAACAAATATCTACATAAACAGCACACTCAACAAAAAATAACTATGTAAACTATCTGTTTCTCTAATGTTAATAAATCATGAAGATGCTAAAAAATTTTACTTCTCTAAAATATGCATTTATATTAACTGACATTTTGCATACTCATATTTTAAATGTTTATTACCATCTCTAAACCATTTGAATCATTACTAAAACATCAAATTGCATATTGCACAAATTTAGTATTGAGTAGGTCATGATAATCTATTTCTTTGAAAACCTGTAGCCGTGTGTGTCATGCATATACAAATGTGTGTCCGTATCACAGTAAATTCTCGTTGTTTGGAATAGATATGTTGCCCGAGGAGAAGCAGAAGGCTGAGGTCCTACAAGCCTCTAGCCACATTTCATCAAGTGATCAATATCTAGCTGGGCGAGGTAGCTCACGCCTGTAATCCTAGCACTCTGGGAGACCAAGGCAGGTGGATTGCTTGAGCTCAGGAGTTTGAGACCAGTCTGAGCCAAAGCAAGACCCTGTCTCTAAAAAAATAGCCAGGTACTGTAGTCCCTGCTACTGGGGATGCTGAAGAGAGAGGATCTCTTGAGCCCAAGAGTTTGAGGTTGCTGTGAGCTATGACATCACAGCACTCAAGCCTAGGGCAACTGAGTGAGACTCTGTCTCAAAAAATAAATTTTTAAAAAAGTGATCAATATCTAATCTTGTTTCATGTGTCTCTGTTTAAGATACACCACCTCACTGTCTCACTAATGTTGGACTCATGGCCAGTAGCACTGTAACTCATGTGTGAGGGAGCTTATTCCTGACACCCATTTTCTCTAGAAGGTGCATCACAGCCCTCCTGTGCTTAGGAGCACTGGGCAGCACTTTAGCGCTACACATAGGGGCCATTGTAAATAAGAGAATCACCCAAAAAATGCATGAAAATGTGAAAAGCATGGCACTAAACAGATCACAAAAAGGATACTTGTTTAGAATATGTCTACAGGGTCACCTTGTTCAACCCCAGCAGGAACATGCACACCAGGCAATTCCAATTTTTCACTCCTGCACATGTCTATTAGTAACTGCAAAAGCACCCTGGGTATTAATTTTGGAGCTATAAATACATTTTAGTGAGTAGGTGAACTTGTAAATACATAATCCATGAATAACAAAGATCAACAAACATATACACAAACAGGATGTATCTAAGAATACACATACACACAATTTATTTACTTGCTTGCATATCTATTTAAGATGTCCAAAAAGCCTTAAAATACAGAAAAAATATTTACTTATTCTTTTTCTTTTCATTTAAAGTGCTTTGTTTTAATCTCAGTCATATCTCCCTGTGGATGATAAATAAATGTATCTGTGACAACAATGAAATAAGTAGTTTTATGGTTCTTTTATTTCCACTTTTAATTATTATTAGGTATTATTATTATTATTGCTCTATTGCTCAGGCTGGAGTGCAGTGGAGCAATAATAGCTCACTGAAACTTCTAACTCCTGTGTTGCGTGAAGTAGGCGTGAGGCGATATCGCAGAGTATAAGCCTGCATGTGAAATGTCAGAGAATAAGGAAGGCTACCGCTCTCTCAGACCTGTAGCCAAGATTCTTTATTTTACCAAAGCTTATATAGGCAATACTGCGCGTACACACTATTAATCAATAATCTTGTGACTCAAACCTCATTACCCAGACCTCTTAGTGCCTGGTGCCTTACAGGTCTACTGATTAACCGATAACCACTTCACTAACTTTATCTAAAATTATCCTTACACCACATAATTAAAACAAAACAACAAAACAGAACTCAGGGGGAGAAAGCAAATTGAATGCTTGACCTTTAACAGACCATCTGGAGGAAGTCATCCATCTTTAGGGAGTAGTCAGGAAATTCCTGAGATATACAGAAATCTGCTTGTAAGCCCTGCCTCCTACGTGACCAGGTTACTAGCCACTATGGAGTTATATCCAGGCCTTTTCCTTCATAGGTCCCAAAGACTTCAAACTTACACCCACAGAATTAATCTGTATAAAGGCTTTTCGCCTATACTCCTGGGCTCAAGCAATCCTCCTGCTTCAGCTTCCTGAGTATTGTGACTACAGTGTGCACCACCACAATAAGCTAATTTTTTAATGATTTTGTAGATAAAAGTCCTTGCTTGTTGTCCAGGCTGGTGTCAAACTCCTGGCCTCAAGTGATCCTCCCACCTTAGCCTCCAAAAGTGCTGGGATTACAAGCATGAGCCACCATGCCCAGCCTAAAAATATATTTAAAGAGTAGGTATGAGGCTGGGTGCGGTGGCTCATGCTTGTAATCCTAGTACTCTGGGAGGCCAAGGTAGTTGGCCTGCTTGAGCTCAGGAGTTTGAGACCAGCCTGAGCAAGAGTAAGACTCTGACTCTACTAAAACACAAAAACAAAAAAACCCAAGTGGTGGTGTCTGTGGCTCAAAGTGGAAGGGCACCAGCCCCATATGCTGGAGGTGGCGGGTTCAAACCCAGCCCCAGCCAAAAACTACAAAAAAAAAAAAAAAAAAAGAAATACTAGTAAGATGTGGTGCACACCTGTAGTCCCATCTACTGGGGAGGCTGAGGCAAGAGGATCATCTGAGCCCAAAAGACTGAGGTTGCTGTGAGCTATGATGATGCTGCAGCACTTTATCCAAGGCAACACTCTGTCTCCAAAAAAAAAAAAGAGTAGGTATGAAAGAAAGGCATCCTAAGGTAAGCAGAACATTATACTAAAAGAACATTATATTTGGTGGCCTCTAGGAGGCTGAGGTGGGAGGATGGCTTGAGGTCAGGAGTTCCAGACAAGACAGAGCAAGAATGAGACTCCATCTCTACCAAAAACAGAAAAATTTGATGGGTATAGTGGCACCTTTAGTCCCAGCTACTTATGAGGCTAAGGCAGGAGGATAGCTTGAGCCCAAGACTTTGAGGTTACTATGAGCTATGATGATACCACTGTACTCTACCCGGGGTAACAAAGCAAGATACTGCCTCAAAAAAAAAAAAAGAAAAAAGAAAATGACAATCATATGTTCCTATGATCACTATATGTATATAAAAACAGTATTACACATATTAAAAGTTGTAGTTATAACTGCAACTGTTTCTTTGCTGACCTACAGATATTGTCAAAATAAGCGAAAAAAGGCATTCAAAAACTATGACAAAACAAAAGGAAAGTAAATGAGTATAAATATAGCTTCTAGGTCCAAAAAACATTCTTTGGACTTGCTCTAACAGTATACAAAATTTCTGAGAAAGAAAGATTAATCCAGATAAGAAAATCTTTCCCATTTTTACTGAAAATAAAATCTTGGAGAACTACACTTGGCAGAGTCAAGAAACTAGGGCTTGCAACTTGAAGTAAAAAAACTGGAATGACTTACTATCTTTTTAAAGTGCCAGTCCAGTTTTTACTCTTCTATGCAGATAAAATCTCACTGCGGATAAAATTCTAGGTCTTCCATGTTCCCATATTTTTCCTTATAAAATTATCTGGCTCACCCGTGTTTTTTTCCATTGCCTGGGCCAGCTCTTCAACAGTCATTCCAATCCATACTTCCACCTCCTTTTTAGATTTTGTTGAAGATAACTGAGATTTCCATGGTCTTTTTTCCTATTAAAAGGTCAAAACATATAAACAAGAAGAAAAACATTAAGTGACAATTTAGGTTTATTTCAGAATACCTACCATAATCACAGCTATAAACATTTGCATAAATAGTCAAACCTTAGATTAAAATAAGAGATCCTGCATCCCTAATTCACTGTTATTCATTGATGTCCAAATTCTCAAATCTATCAGCATTACCACACAACTAACCATAACTTCCCTTCCAATAGATGCAAACATCTATTGTCTGGAGTATATATGGCATTAAGTAATAGTAAATATTCTATAAATCATAAATGGATTTCTATTCATGGTTCCTGGCACTTTCATCTCACACCAAATAATACAATAACTGATAGAAATCTTTAAGTACCTTCTTTGTTCCTAGAAGCCTATATTGAAATAAAGTAGCCCCGATGAGCACGTCTATCTGCAAGGGTCGGGCACACAGTGGAGCTGTCCACATTGGGCAAGCAGGCGAAAATCCATGCCTCCACTGTGCTAATGTTCTTCTCTGACCCAGGCTGTGCAGCTCCCTACCAATAGTGTGAAATCGTAGCAAGTTCTCCAACTTTAGTAGCTTCTGGTTCATGTTTCTCCTAGAAAAAAAGGTTTTAAAATATTTCAGTTAATATGTAAATCAACTTAGCAAATATCAATTGGATGTTTACCACATACAAAGCACTGTGCTGGGCGGTGCCTGTGGCTCAAGGAGTAGGGCGCCGGTCCCATATGCCAGAGGTGGCGGGTTCAAACCTAGCCCCGGCCAAAATCCAAAAAAAAAAAGCACTGTGCTAGGAACCAGAGTTACAACAATGAAAAACCTAAAACAACAACAACAACAACAACAAAAAGATGAAAAACCTGTCCCTACCCTGAAAGAGCTCACAGTATAGTCAGAGAGATGGAATTCCATGCCAAATACTCTCTAGATAAGTGTTTTTCAATCTTTTTTTATCTCAGAGCACACCTGAACCTATGGTTAAACTTCTGTGCATACTTAAATTACGTTGATACAAAAAAAGAATAAAAAATATATACTTACTGTGCTTTGAACTTCTTTCAAAAATAATTTAATTCATAATTTTTAAAAATTTTTCTGGCACACTGGTTAAAATCACTGTCATACATAATAGCTATTATTATTGTTAATGTTACTACATTAGAAATGAAATATATAGCCGGGCGTTGTGGCGGGCGCCTGTAGTCCCAGCTACTCGGGAGGCTGAGGCAAGAGAATTGCTTAAGCCCAGGAGTTGGAGGTTGCTGTGAGCTGTGTGAGGCCACAGCACTCTACTGAGGGCCATAAAGTGAGACTCTGTTTCTACAAAAAAAAAAAAAAAAAAGAAATGAAATATAATAACAAACATTATAAAATGCTCTTTTTCACTCTTCAAGCATCAACTAACCAAATCACAGCTAGTGATTTTTTTTGTTTTAGTTCAGTCTCACTGGGGTTGAGAGGCATGGCGTCATCATAGCTTACAGCAACCTCAAACTCTTGAGTTCAAGTGATCCTCATGCCTCAGTCTCCTGAGTAGCTGGGGTGCCAACCACAATAAAAATATGGCCTTTTAGATTCTTCAACATAAATTGCTTTTACTCAATACTTGGAATTAACTTTTTTTTATTTTTTATTTTATTGTTTTTGTCTCACTATGTTGCCCTCGGTAGAGTGCAATGGCATCACAGCTCACAGCAACTTCAAACTCTTCGGCTTAAGAGATTCGCTTGTCTCAGCCTCCCAAATAGCTGGGACTATAGGCACCCACTATAACACCCAGCTATTTTTTTATTGCAGTTGTCATTGTTGTTTAGTTGGCCTGGGCCAGGTTCAAACCCACCAGCCTTGGTGTATGTGGCTGGCGCCATAATTACTGTGCTACGAGCGCCGACCCTGAAAATAACTTTAGTTGACAAGTTAATATGTGTCTTTTCAACCCTTTTCTTTGTGCTTATATCTATTTTACTGAGAAAGATAAAGCCATATTGTATTTTGTTCTAGAAACTTTTCCACTAAAGAATATTAGTACTGTTTTTTTTTCTATTGTTAAATCATAGCTGTGTACATTAGTGCAATCGCCTGCACCCATTCTAAGATGCACCATAGATGTGGCCCCACCCATTACCCTCCCACCAAAACCTCCCCCCTCCCTTCCCCTTCCTTGGCCCTTTCCCCATAGTCTTGTGCTATAGTTGGGTTATAGTCTTCATGTGAAAGCTATAATTTAGCTTCATAGTAGGGCTGAGTACACTGGATACTTTTTCTTCCATTCCTGAGATACTTTGCTAAGAAGAATATGTTCCAGCTCCATCCATGTAAACATGAAAGAGGTAAAGTCTCCATCTTTCTTTAAGGCTGCATAGTATTCCATGGTATACATGTACCACAATTTGCTAGTCTATTTGTGGGTCGATGGGCACTTGGGCTTCTTCCATGACTTAGCAATTATGAATTGGGCTGCAATAAACATTCTGGTACAGATGTCTTTGTTATATTGTGACTTTTGGTCTTCTGGGTATAAACCTAGTAAAGGAATTATAGGATCGAATGGCAGGTCTATTTTTAGGTCTCCAAGTATTCTCCAAACATCCTTCCTGAAATGAGTACTGTTTTATATAATTAAATATTACAGTTGGCCCTCCATATCTGTGGGTTCTTCATCCATGGATTCAAACAAGTATGGAAGGAAAATTTTAAAAAACAAAAACTGGGTGGTTGCATCTATACTGAACATGTAGACTTTTTTTTCTTGTCATTAAATAATACATTGTAATAATGTAATATGTATAATTAGTGTATTATTATATGTAAATAATACATTGTATTAGGTATTACAAGTATATCTAGAGATGATTTTAAGTATACAGGGCATATGTAGATTATATGCAAATACTATACCATTTGATAGAGAACACTTGACCATCTGTTGTTTTAGTAAAGTGAAAGGTCCTGGAACCAATCTGTATGGATACAATGGAGATTCTTCAACATTACAAATAAGAAGAATAAAATTCATGAAATATTTCAATATGTTTACCCTAACCATATAAAGCTTCCTTGAACAAAATCCTAAACTTTTACAAAGGCTTAAAAAATTTTTAATCATTTGTCTCATAATATGGTATTTCTACAATATCCTTATATTTTATATACATAAATTTATATATTATATACCATTTATATATAAATATACATGTATTTACATTTTCTGCTAAATATTCCTTAAAAATATTCTCAAATGACAGTAGTTATTTGATGTCACCGAAGAATTGCGGCTCTAGGCAAGTGAGCTTTGCTAGATAGCTGGACATTAAATTAGAAATTAATATATTTTAGGCTTGGCGCCTGTAGCTCAGCGGCTATGGCACTAGTCACATACACCGGAGCTGGCAAGTTTGAATCCAGCCCAGGCCTGCCAAACAACAACTACAACCAAAAAATAGCAGGGTGTTATGGCAGGTGCCTATAGTCCCAGCTACTTGGGAGGCTGAGGCAAGAGAATCACTTAAAGCCCAAGAGTTTGAAGTTGCTGTGAGCTATGAGGCCACAGCACTCGACCAAGGGTGACAAAGTGAGACTCTGTCTAAAAAATAAATTATATTTCTTTTTTTTTTTTTTGAGACAGAGCCTCAAGTTATGAATATTTTTTTAAAGAAAAGAAACAATAACTGAAACAGGCACAGTACAATGAAAATAGTACCTGACTCAGCAACAAAAGAACCCTGATTGGACACCCTCTCTGACATACGCCAGCAAGTGTTATCTTGATTAAACTACTTGTTTCCTATGGGTCTCATTTTCCTGATCTCAATAAAAAGAAATTGAAAATGTCTGAATATCTGTCCTTTGTACTACAAGGCTATGAGGAAAAAGTGGGATGAGGTATATACTTTACCATTAGCTATTTTAAAACCATACCACATGCCGTTTAGTGATGGCTTATGTACTTGGAGAATTCACTGCTTATAAGTTGAAAATATTTACAAGTCACTATTTTGTTTATTACTGGATAATTCCAAGGTTTTTTTGTGTGTGTTTAACATACCACACATTTTGCCATAAAAGATTTATTCAATTAAAAATCAAAAGAAGGCTAGGTATAGCAGCTCAGGGTTGTAATCCTAGCACTTTGGGAGGCGGAGGCAGGTGGGCTACTTGAGCTCAGGAGGAGTTTCAGACCAGCCTGAACAAGAATAAGACCCTCTCTCCACTGAAAAAAAAAATATATATGTATATATTTTGATATATATTTATATATATTAAAATACATATATATATATGGAAAAATTAGCAAGCTGTTGGGCCAGGCACCTGTAGTCCCAGTTACACAGGACGCTGGGGCAAGAGGAACTCTTGAGACCAAGAGTTTGAGGACGCTGTAAGCTAAGGCCAGGTCATGAGTCTAATCCTAGCACTTTGAGAGGCCAAGGTGGGGTCATCATTTGAGCCCAGGGGTTCCAAACCAACCTGGGCAACATAGGGAGCCCTCCTCTCTACAACAAATAAGTAGGCAGGCACTTTGGCATGAACCTGTAGTCCAGATGGGGCAGAAGCATCCCTTGAGCCCTGGAGTTTGCAGCTGCAATGAGGTCTAATTGCTGCCACTGTACTCCAGCCCAGGTGACAAAGCCAGATCCTGTCTAAAAAAAAAAAAAAAATTCAAGGCTGGGCACAGTGGCTAATGCCTGTAACCCTAGCACTCTGGGAGCTGAGGCAGGTGGATTGCCTGAGCTCACAGGTTGGATACCAGCCTAGGCAAGGGCGAAACCTTGTCTCTAAAAATAGCCAGGTGTTGTGGGTGGGTGCCTGTAGTCCCAGCTACTCAGGAAGCTGAGGCAAGAGGATCACTTGAGCCCAAGAGTTTGAAGTTGCTGTGAGCTATGACAGAGTGCCACAGCACTCTGTGAGCTATGACAGAGTGCCACAGCACTCTACTAAGGGTGACAAAGTGAGACTCTCTCAAGAAAAGAAAAAATAGGCCAAGCCTGAGGGCTCTCCACGCCTATAATCCTAGCACTCTGGGAGGCCAAGGCCCAAAGATCCTGTGAGCTCAGGAGTTGAAAACCAGCCTGAGCAAGACCCAGACACCACTTCCACTAAAAACAGAAAAATTAGCTGGGCATAGTCATGGACACCTGTAGTCCCAGCTACTGGGGAAGCTGAGGCAGGAGGATCACTTAAGCTCAAGAGTTTGAGGTTGCTGTGAGCTATGATGACACCACAACAATCTACAACACAACAAACGAGCCAGGGAGATAGAGTGAACTGTGTCTCAAAAAAAAAAAAAAAATTCATTGAACAGTAACCAAGCATTTACATTTGTTAAACACTTCAAGAACATCTCGTATAAAAAAAAAATCTTACTTAGATCTGTGCCCCTGTACTATGGAATTAAGAGTGCTCAGGAAGCACAAGATTCATCAGGAAATTATTTTTAAATGAATTTGAAACAAGATTAGACAAGGACACAGATGAATGGAGAGGAAGAAAGGATCCAACAGATTAACCAAAGCACAGATAGATATGTAACTGAGGCAGAAACACAAAACTTCAGGCACACTGGGGGCAATAATTCAAATGTCAAAACTGGAAGGTACCTTAGTTGTTACTTATTCCAAGCCTCTCTATTTTACAAAAATGATATCTGGAATCCAGAGGGCTTATAAAGAATTTTCCAATGTCGCTAGTTAATAGCAATCAGGCTAGAACCTAGGCTTCCTGGCTCCCAGTTCAGCGTTGTCTTATCAAGAAATCGGGGAGGTTGGGGGGGCGAGGGGAAGGATTTTGTAAATCTCGTAGTTGCGTTAGTGTTAACGTCCGGTTTGTTAAGAGTTGGAAGCTTTGGAATTTATCTGAAAGGTAAAAATAAGTCATTGTAGAAAAATTAAATGGATCTGGGTTGGCTTCGCCTTAAACCTAAGTCCTGAGAGCCGTGGGCTCTGGGGAGGCTGGAGCGCGGGGACCCGCGCACGAGAGCCAGGCGCTTCTGGAGGACAATGCACATGCTTTCGCGAATGCCCAACGCTGGGACTAAATGCACCTTGGAAGAGCTACCGAATACGCAAGGTTTAAGAAGTCGCGTCACCTGTAACACTGACACCTTGGACCAAACAACACACGCCACCCGGACAATCCTGGCTAAGGGACCCCACTCACTTCGCTCATACATAAGTCCACCGGCGCTTCTCAGCCCGGCTTGAGAACACCTTCCAGACCCGGAAATCAGTCTGCCGTTCAGTCCGTCCCCTAAGTGTCCCCCCATGGGCTTCCGGTCCCACCGGAAGAGGTTCTTCCCGAACTCAGCCTGGCTGAAGTTGCAGCCAATGATGGGGTTCTCTTGAGGTGTACACCCTGCGGCACCCGCTCGGGGATAGGTGCAGCTTCGCCCCGCGGCCTCCTCCCTACTTCGCAGCGCGTGGTTAATCGCCTCTGCGAGTCCCTTTTGTTTCTAGGAGGCAAATTACTTCTCTGGGGGCGATGAGCGGTGGCTCAGGCTTGTACTCCTAGCACTCTGGGAGGCCTAGGCAGGTGGATTGCTTGAGCTCAGGAGTTCAGGACCAGCCTAAGCAAGAATGAGACCTTGTCTCTACTAAAAACAGAAAAACCAGATAAACATTATGGTGGATCCCTGTATTCCCAGCTACTTGGGAGGCTGAGGTAAGAGAATCTCTTGAGCCCAGTAGTTTGAGGTTGCTGTGAGCTATGATGCTACATCACTCTAACCAAGGTGACAGAGACTCTGTCTCCTAAGTAAATAGATTAATTTATTAAGTTACAGTGGCAAACAACAAACTGGACTGATAACTCACTGATAGGCAGGTATACGCATTTTCTGTCAAAGGAAAACATTTTTGTCCCAAATAGGCAAACATCTATTCAGCATCTTTGCTACGTGTGGAATAGCGCTATTAGTGGCTGTTTAAAGTTAGAACTTGCTTGAGGCTTCAGTGAGCTATGATCCTACTACTGAGTCCAACCTGGGTTGCAGAATGAGACCTTGTCTCTAAAAAAATAATAATAAAATAAGAACTCATTCTTTGGTTTTCTTTATCTGACCTCTGTTTGTCACAGTGTTATGCTTTCATGTTAACAGGTCTATTCAGATGCGATCTTAACTTTGCCAACAGTCACAGATATGTCTTTTCACTGCTTCCCCCCCCCCATACACAGACAGTGAACATGGTGTTTTGGACCACACTGTCCTTATTAGATCTCATCCATCAAGACTTGTATATACCTAACTAACTGCTTTAAAGGAAAAAAAAAAAAAACAACAGCTGCTTACACGAGTTTCAGGTTCTCAACTAAATAACTCCTTCATTTTCATACCTTCTCTGAACTAACACACTTGGTAGGTGGGGAGGGGTGAGTGATTCAGATTCCTGATTTGTTCACTTGCCAGCTCCAGAAATATTGGTCTAGATAGGTGTGGTGGCTCAGTGCATTCCAAGCACTTTGGGAGGCTGCGGTAGGAGGATCACTTGAGGCCAGGAGTTTAAGGCCAGCCTAAGCAATACAGCAGGACCCCATTTCTAAAAATAAAAAATTAGCCAGATATTGTGGTATGTGCCTGTGGAGGTCAAGGTAGCAGGATCACTTGAGTCCAGGCATTTAAGGTTGCAGTGAGCTATAAATATGATCTCACCACTATACTACAGCCTGGGTGACAGAGCAAGACCCTGTCTCTAAAAAAGAAAAATAAGGGCGGCGCCTGTGGCTCAATCGGTAAGGCGCCGGCCCCATATACCGAGGGTGGCGGGTTCAAACCCGGCCCCGGCTGAACTGCATACCAAAAAATAGCTGGGGGTTGTGGTGGGTGCCTGTAGTCCCAGCTACTCGGGAGGCTGAGGCAAGAGAATCGCTTCAGCCCAGGAGCTGGAGGTTGCTGTGAGCTGTGTGATGCTATGACACTCTACCGAGGGCGATAAGAGACTCTGTCTCTACAAAAAAAAAAAAAAAGAAGAAGACTCTGTCTCTACAAAAAAAAAAAAAAAAGAAAAAGAAAGTTTGGGGTAATGTTCTTAACACTCTCCCTAGATCTAGGTGGCCTTTCTCTAGTGCTATTTTTTGATGTCCGAACCCTTTCACAGTAATATAGAACCCCCCAAATTTTCTTAAAATTAAAAAAATTTTCTTGTAGTATCACTTAAAAAGTAATTTTATACTAGGAATGCTTTAAAACAATATAAATAATGATTTTTAGTTCCATTTAATTAAGTATAGAATATTAATATATAAAGATTTGGAAAATAGAACATTCACTTAAATTGATGAAATCTTCCTGGAAGGCAATCCAACAATATATTTATAAACTGTGGGCCAGGCACGGTGGCTCATGCCTATAATCCTACCACTCTGGGAGGCTGAGGCGGGAGAATAGCTTGAGCTCACAAGTTGGAGACCAGCCTGAGCAAAAGTGAGACACCCCCATCTTCCGTCTCTACTAAAAAATAGAAAAACTGAGGCAAGAGGATTGCTTGAGCCCAAGAGTTGGAGGTTGCTGTGAGCTATAATGCCACAGTACTCTACCCTGGACAACAGTTTGAGACTGTTTAAAAAAAAAAAAAAAGTATAAACTGTGTAACTTTGAAGATTCTTGGGATTCATTTTAAGGAATAAATACTTTTGGAAATATATATACATCTAGCAATGTAGACATTGATCATAGCCTTCTTTCAAATATTTTGGAAATTTAAGAAATGACTTACATTTATGTCATTGGACATTTCCAAATTTGGTGTTAGGTCCATAAATGTAATACTATTTATATAGCCATTATACTAATGTAGGTCCATTGACATGGAAAGATGCTTATTAGGTGAATAAAGAAAAGCATATCTAAAAAAAAACTGAAAAGCAGATCTTAAAATGTAATGTTATATAATTCTGTCTTGATCAAATAAATTAGAAATAAACATATACAATATATCCACTATATATGCAATTTGTATATGCCTTTGATTTTAATTTTTTTATTTATTTTTATTTATTTATTTTTTGAGACAGGGTCTATATCGCCCTCGGTAGAGTGCTTTGCCATCACAGCTCACAGCAACCTCAAACTCTTGGGCTGAAGCGATTCTCTTGCCTCAGAGAATCAAGTAGCTGGGACTACAGGCGCCCGCCACAATGCCCAGCTATTTTTGTTGTTGTTGCAACCCAGGCAGGTGCAAACCTGCCAGCCTCAGTGTATGTGACCCGCACCCTACCTTCTGAGCTACGGGCACCACCCAATTTTAATTTTTTTGTATGTTTTATGTGTGCCTTGATTATTTTTACAATCAACATGTATGTTTTTAACTTTTATCTTTATTTTTAACATGATTTTAAAACATTAAAAAATTAATATATGTCACTTCCCCTGTGGCCCTTCTCCAGCTTTCTCGTATGTCTTCTCAGGTACGGACACAGAACTATAGGCAGTATTCGGAAGTGGCTGTTTTCGGTTTCCGTTACAGTACCCTTTATAATGATCCCAAATTTTTGTGGGTCTTTGTGACTGAACGAGCAATTTGAGTCAGATTGCTTCCTTTCTGGATTTGGGTAATAGCCAATCAACTCAAGTGAGAAGTGCTTCTTTCCAGGATAGCAGAAAACTAAAGAAAAGTTGAGTTGTGATTGGCACAGCTAATTACTCCTGGAACAACAAAAACTGCCAGAAGGCTCGGCGTGAATAGGGCGCTGGCCACACGCACAGGAGCATTTCTCGGGTTCGAAACTGGCCGGAGCCTGCTAAACAACAATGACAACTAAAAAACATCCGGGCGTCGTGGCAGGCGCCTGTAGTCCCAGCTACTCGGGAAGGTCTGGTAAGAGGATCACCTCAGCCCAGGAGTTGGAGGTTGCTGTGAGCTGTGATGTCACAGCGCTCTACTGAGGGCTACATAGTGAGACTCTGCCTCAAAATAGAAAAGGGAAGAAAGGAAAGGAAGGAATGGAAAGAAAGGAAGAAGAGAGGGGAAGGAAGGGAGGGAGAGAGAGAGAAAGAAAAGAAAAACTGTCAGAAAAGGTAAAATGTGAAATCATAATTTGCAAATTAAAGTTGAAAAGCTTCAGAACGATAGGGATCTTGGCGCCCACTACACTGAGAGGATATGTTGCTGCCGTGGGTTTCATTGTTTACACAGAAGATACGTTGACGTAAAAAACTTAAAAGCGGGGCCAGTCGGGCGCCTGGCGCTAGCGGGGCGCCACCGAGGGCCCACGCAGGTCTCCCCAAGCCCGCCCCTCCCGCGGATGACGCCATCGGCGCGCCCCGCCTCCGGCAGGCGGCGCTGCGCGGGCCGTGCGCTGAGCTTCCGGCGCCGCCGAGCACAGCGCAGGCGCTTCCCCCCCGGGCGTGGGCTTCGCGGCCGCGCCCACTCTCATGCTGCCTGCCACGACCGCGGCGGCAGCATGGCGGCCACGGAGTTGCGGACGGCGCTGGAGCAGCGGCTTAGCGCTCTGGCCATCCGCACCGAGGTGGTGGAGCACCCCGAGGTGAGGTTCCCGCCCTAAGCCGCCGGACAGCCCTGGTCTGAGGGCAGCCCCAGGCTCGGCAGCTAAAAACAGGTGCCGGGTAGAAACGAAGCTACAGGAGCATTTCTCGGGTCTCAAGCGTGTGAAAGAGGCTCGACAGAGACAGCCCAGGCCTCTCATCTTGGGTCTGTGAGGTTATTGCAAGAAAACTTTTCCTCTAGGGAGTGATTTGATTACATCCATGTTAAGAACTAGTGCAGCATATGGAGAACAGCATCTTAAACTAGTCTGGGGTGTTGGTCAGCTTGTCGACCTTATGCGTACGTAAAATGAGTTACCAAGCTGTAAGCCGTCTGTTCACTGGCTGCTATGTCATCAGGCACCTCACATTAGCAGGATACCAAGGTTCAAGTTTTTAGTTTGATTAGGAGTCAAAACTAACCTTTGCAGCATTGCAGGAATCACCACCAACCCCAAAAGCGGTTACTTAAGTGTTTATCCCCCTATTTTCATAAATTTAACGTGTTTTAGCGTATTGTTATGTAAAATTTATTTGTAAATATTTCACAGAACCAATGTATCATTGGAGTGGTGTTGGGGCACAAGTTTACCTAAGGCTTTTGTGACAGTTGGTAATGGCTGTATTATAGTGATCTTCAGAGTAGAGGAAGATGTTAAAAGTATTCTTCATTTTACAAATATAACATCAAAAATTTTCTTCTTGCCTTCCTTACCCCCATGTTGTCATATACTCTCTCTTTTCTCTACCTGTGTATATTGCCAGCTGTCCTGATATTCTGTATCTATTAGTCCTGCTTCCTCACAGTCCCCAAGGTTACATATTTGTAGAGTGATGGTTGTCACATGGTTTAGATGTAATCGAATACTAAGGAGTAGGGGTCAAGGGCTGCTGTAAATATCAATATCCAAAGGTTAAGGTTAAAAATAAAAGAAAGCGGGCGGCACCTGTGGCTCAGTCGGTAGGGCGCCGGCCCCATATACCGAGGGTCGTGGGTTCAAACCCAGCCCCAGCTGAACTGCAATCAAAAAATAGCTGGGCGTTGTGGCGGGCGCCTGTAGTCCCAGCTACTCGGGAGGCTGAGGCAAGAGAATTGCTTAAGCCCAGGAGTTGGAGGTTGCTGTGAGCTGTGTGATGCCACGGCACTCTACCCAGGGCCATAAAGTGAGACTCTGTCTCTACAAAAAAAAAAAAAAATAAATAAAAGAAAGCTCTGCCATCCCTTTGGAATAGAAAACTGGCCTAACGGAAACTGCCTGAGGTCCTTAAATGAGGAACTGAGATAGCAAGGTATTATATTTGGGCCAGGCAGGGTGGCTCATACTTGTAATCCTTTGGGAGGTCAAGGCAGGAGGATTGCCTAAAGCCGGGAGTTCAAGACCAGCCTAAACAATACACCAAGACCCAGTACCTACAAAAAATAATTTTAAAAAATTAGCTGGGTGTGGTGGCACAAACCTGTCCTAGCCAATTGGGAGACTGAGGCAGGAGAATGAATGGCTTGAGCCCAGGAGTTGGAGGTTACATGAGTTATTATTGAGCCACTTTACACTCCAGCCTGGGTGATACAGCAAGATGGTCTCAATTAAAAAAAAAAAAAAAAAAAACCAGGTGGGTGCAGTGGGTTGTATCTGTAATCCCATCACTCTGGGAGGCTGAGACAGGTGTTGTTGCTTAAGCTCACATGTCCTAGACCAGCCTGAGCTAGAGTGAGCCTCTCGCCTCCCACTAAAAAATAGAAATACTAGACAGATATTGAGGAGGGCGCCTGTAGTCCCAGCTACTTGGGAAGCTGAGGCAAGAGGATTGCTTGAGCCCAAGAGTTTGAGGTTTCTGTGAGCTTTGATGCCACAACATTCTACTGGGGGCAAGAAAGTGAGACTCTGGCTGAAAAAAAAAAAACCCAAATTAAAAATAATTATTTGGGGCGGTGCCTGTGGCTCAATGAGTAGGACACTGGACCCATATGCCGAGGGTGGCAGGTTCACACCCGGCCCCGGCCAAACTGCAACAAAAAAAATGGCCAGGTGTTGTGGCTGGCACCTGTGGTCCCAGCTACTGGGGAGGCTGAGGCAAAAGAATCGCCTAAGCCCAAGAGTTGGAGGTTGCTGTGAGCTGTGATGCCAGGGCACTATACTGAGGGCAACAAAGTGAGACTCTGTCTTTAAAAAAAACAAACAAACAAAAAAAAATTATTTGGTAATGGATTGGAAATAGGTTTCTACCAGTAAAATTTAGGGCACTGAGTACTACACCTAAACCTTTTTAACCCAGCAGGCAAATACATGTAAGTGTGCATGTATATACAGGCATGTTTGTTTTTAAACTTCTCATTATGTGATATTTTATAGGTATTTACAGTTGAAGAAATGATGCCACATGTCCAGCATTTGAAAGGAGCACATAGTAAGAACTTATTTCTTAAAGATAAAAAGAAAAAAAGCTATTGGCTGGTGACAGTTCTTCATGACAGACAAATTAATCTAAATGAGCTTGCCAAGCAGTTAGGTGTTGGGAGTGGAAATCTTCGGTTTGCTGATGAAACATCCATGCTAGAAAAACTGAAAGTTGGTCAAGGCTGTGTCACACCCTTGGCACTCTTCTGTGATGATGGAAATGTGAAATTTGTTCTGGATTCGGCTTTTCTGGAAGGTGGACATGAAAAGGTATACTTTCATCCAATGACCAATGCTGCAACCATGGGATTGAGCCCTGAAGACTTTCTCACATTTGTGAAGAAGACAGGACATGATCCCATAATACTAAATTTTGATAAAAACAATTAATTGGGCAAATGTTTATAATAAATTTATTTTTGAAAACTGTTTTTTCTTACTTGTAATTTATAAAAGGCATTGAAAGTGTTAATATTTAGTTATGTTCGGTTTGGTGACTATCTTAATCACTTTAGGAGGAATACGGTATTTCATCTTAAAATGGTTCTTTTTGAGAGTCTTGCTCTGTCACCCTGGGTAGAGTACAATGGTGTTATCATAGCTCAGTGCAGTCACACTGGTGTCCTGGGCTCAAGTGATCCTCTTGCCTCAACCTCCTAAATAGGTGGAACTGCAGGCGCGTGCTATGGGACAAGGCTAATTCTTCTACTTTTCGTAGTGACTAGGTCTCCCTCTTGCTCAGGCTGGTTTCAAATTGCTGAGCTCAAGCAAGCCCCCCTTGGCCTTCCATAGTGCTACGATTACAGAGGAGAGCCACTGAGCTCCTTTTAAAAAAGATGCTTTGAGGTAGTTTTAGTCATTTCAGAGATTCAGCTCTCCATTTCTATGACAATTGCTCATTATAGAAATGATTTCAACAATTAATCCTCTATGAGTAATTACCTTACATATTTTTGTTTTTGCTCGGGGCTGAGTTTGAACCTGCCATCTCTGGTATATGGGGCTGGCACCCTACTCCTTTGAGCCACAGGTGCCGCCCTACATCTTTAGGGTACTTGTACGTGAAAAAAGCAAGTTGCAAAATGGTATATAAAACTATTATGTGTGATAGAATATATAAAGGGGGGAAAATCAAAAGGCACATAGAGGCTTGGCACCTATAGCTCAGCAGCTAGGGTGCCAGCCACATATACTGGAGCTGGCGAGTTCGAATCCAGCCTAGGCCTGCCAAACAACGACAACTATAACCAAAAAATAGCTGGGCATTGTGGCAGGTGTCTGTAGTCCTGGGAGGCTGAGGCAAGATAATCGCTTAAGCCCAAGAGTTTGAAGTTGCTGTGAGTGGTGATGGCATCGTACTTTACGGAGGGTGACATAGACTGTCTCAAAGGAAAAAAAAAATAGGGCAGCACCTGTGGCTCAGTGGGTAAGGCACTGGCCCTATATACCAAGGGTGGTGGGTTCAAACCCGGCCCCAGGCGAACTGCAACAAAAAAGCTGGGTGTTGTGGTGGGCGCCTGTAGTCCCAGCTACTTGGGAGGCTGAGGCAAAAGAATCGCTTAAGCCCAGGAGTTGGAAGTTGCTGTGAGCTGTGTGATGCCATGGCACTCTACCGAGGGCCATAAAGTGAAACTCTGTCTCAAAAAAAAAAAAAAAAAAAAAAAAATGTATTATTGTTAGTGGGCTTGGCACCCCTGTTCAGTGGTTAGGGCACCGGCCACATGCACCAGGGCGGGTGAGTTCGAACCCAGCCCAGGCCTGCTAAACAACAATGACAACTACAACAAAAAAATAGCTGGGCATTATGGCGGGTGCCTATAGTCCCAGCTACTTGGGAGGCTGAGGCAAGAGAATCACTTAAACCCAAGAGTTTGAGGTTGCTGTGAGCTGTGACTCCAATAGGACTCTACTGAGGGCCATAGACTCTGTCTCAAAAACGAACAAATAAAAACTGGATAACCACCCCCAAAAGGAGAACAGCAGTTCTGCTAAAAGCTGAAAATAAATAAAAATAAATTGTTGATAGTGGTTATTTTGAGGAAGTGGAGATTAAGAATTCCCACAAGCAAGATTTTTTTTTTCTTTTTTGAGACAGTCCTGCTCCGTGCCCCAGGCTAGAGTACAGGATCATCATCACAGCTCATTGATACCTTGAACTCAAAGGCTCAAGTGGTCTTCCTGCCTTAGTCTCCATATGCAGGAAGTACGCTATAGGACTAGAAGGTACCACCACATGCTAAATTAAAAAAAAATTTTTGTAGAGACGGGGTTTTTGTACCCAGGCTGGTCTCAAACACCTGGCCTCTAGCCATCTTCCTGCTCTGACCTCCCAGAGTACTGGGATTGACAGTTGTGAATGACTGTGCCCAGCCTTGTCCCCTCCCAAGATACTTAAAAATGGGGGCATGGGTAAAAACTTTATTATTGGGTGTTTGCTTTTAAACCAATGATTTTTTCTTTAAGTGAGGAATAAGCTAATCGACTGTGTATAAAAACAGAGCTTTACAAAATTTTAGTCTAGAAAAGCCACTAGGGGTGGAAAATAGTATTATTAAAACTACATTTTAAAACTCAATTGTGGAATGTACACTTTGCCATTAAAAAGGATTTGTTTAGACTTTGTTAGGACATTAGAAATGTGAACACACTTGTACAAATTTCTTCTGACTTCTGGGCTTTTATCACCTTTCAATTATGACCTCTGAAACAGGGAAAATCTAAGGTAGTGGTTCTCAACCTTCCTGATGCCACAGCCCTTGAATACAGTTCCTATGGGTCACGACCCACAGGTTGAGAACCGCTGATCTAGAGTCATCTGTCATATAGGAACTATTTCAAAAGTCTGACCTATTTCTTTCACCTCCAGTAGTGAGGATGGGGAACTTGTAGCCTTGGTCTTCTTGAGTGTGGCCTTCTGACTGAATCAAAATTTTATAGAACAAATCCTTTAATTATTTTTACTATTTATTTCATTCATTTTTAGGACAAATCCTTTTAATAAAAGGATTTCTGTGAAGCTTGGATTCAGTTGAGGGGCTGCACTTAGGGATCTGGCGGCCCACATGTGCCCTTGAGACCATAGGTTCTCCTCCCCTGTGGACGGTAGTCATGAAATTTCTCATATTCTCCTCTAGTACAATCAAATGGGATATTCTTTTTTTTTTGGAGACAGAGTCTCACTTTGTTCCCCTTGGTAGAGTGCTGTAGCAAGCATCATAGCTCACAGCAACCTCAAACTTGGGCTCAAGCCATCCTCCTGCCTCAGCCTCTGTAGTAGCTGGGACTACAGGCACCTGCCACAACACTTGGCTATTATTATTATTATTATTATTTTTAAGAGATAGGGCCTCACTCTTGCTCAGGCTGGTCTTGAAGTGAGCTTGTGCAATCCACCCACCTCAGCCTCCCAGAATGCTGGGATTACAGGTATGAGCCACCGCGCCACGCCTCAAACGGGATATTCTTAAAAGAACCACATTTTCCTAAGCTGATCACTAAAAAAAAAATTTGCACTTAGCAGGGATAATTGTGCTTAATTTGTACCAGCATGTGTTACTAAAAGGCAAAATATTACCTTATTCTAAAGGCTCCACGTTTTTACCTACTTTGTATAGGATCTCTAAGACAAAAAGATTATCTCAGGTTGCTTTGTATATAAAGTCTGTAAGTGAAAATAAGAGATTAATATATGTAGGTTATTAGTTTGTATTTAAACCTATTTTGGGATTGACATAATTGACAGTATCTCTTCTCTTTTCCCCCAAACCTCTAATACTTATCCCAAAATTAAAACTAAATGAACTAAACAAGGTTATAGGTTATGTCTGATGGTAGTTCTCCAGGGCAAAAGGAAAGGATAAAAGAATAATACTTGGCTAAAAGGATATGTTACTTTTAAATGATTACTAACAACTTGTTATAAAAATCACCTCTTGGTTTTATTTTTATATCAGCTTGATAAGTGAATATTAATTGAACTTAATGTTTTAAGGAGAAACAAAGTTAAAAATTAAAATGAAAAATGTTTTTTAAAAGACAAATCAACCAAACAATGTCTCTTTTGTTATGAGTTGGATGCCTGTGGCTGACATCAGGTATTGCCAAGTAATAAACATTTTGCCTTTCAACTATAAATCCCTAATTAGCATTAGTTTTAAAGGAAATGTTACAGATTTTATAATAATTGATTTGGTATTTAATAACAGTTCTAAGTACAATGGCAATTTCAATGGCATTGAAAAAGAAAACCCATAGTAGAAAAGAAAAAGAATTTAAAGTCAGGTTTTGTTGAAAGGTGTTGTAAGTGCAACTTTATCCATAAGCATTCCTTTTAAGGCATTTTCACTGTCCAAATATCACAACATGTACATCAAGTTTTATATTATAAAATGGGATCCTTTTGTATTACTCATTCAAGGCTTAAAGAAAAAAATACACCTCAAGATTGAGAAGAAAAACAGAAATTCACCACTTTTCCATAAAATGTAACTTAAGACACAAAAGTCAATTAGCATACGTTATTACTCCCATTGTAATTTCAGATTAGGTACAGTATCTTTCTCTTCCAGACATAAACTGTTAAAACAGCACTAGCTGTAGTACTTCATTTTTGAGGTGGCTGCAGTTGTATAATATGCACAGTGATTTTTAAATAGGTTCTTACCATGTCTTGCATGAAAGGTGCTACATACAAACGTGTTTTGTGAACTCTTTGGTAACCATCAATTCAAAAACTTGGACAAAACATTTCCACATGGCCAGATCTGAAGCACATTATTGTAGCTCTGAGCCAAAACTATTACCCTGTATATTGATGTCTTCGGTTTCCTTAGGGGTTTAGGTGTTGCCTTAGAATAGAGCTAGATGATTAAACACATGTCAGGCTCCAGTCATTTTCCAGTTGGCTTTACTGTTTCGTTTGGCAGTCGCGTAAGTTTATCTAAGGGAAAAGAGTGACTTTCTACGAAGTTTCTTTCTGAAGGTATCTTGGAGAAAATAAAATATTCATGTGGTTATTATCCAGTCCTTTCTTGAAATGGTATGAAAAAAATGATGAATATAATTGAAGAGAATGTGTATTTTTGCAGGCTCAATGTGTTCCCTGGTTGTCTCTTTAATTGTCCTTTCTCAGAGTCAACCTACTTGGTTTCAGTATTTTACAGGCTATATCCTTCAACATTTTCTACTTGAAGTACTAATGTGCTTAACTCAGCAGGTTCACTATTTTAGAATATTAGTGTCCTGGAGAGGTAAGCTGTTTTATCATTCCCCTTCATTGGGCCTCCTCATGCTTATTAAATTTCAACTTTCAGTAATTGTTCAGGATGTATCCTAATTGTGCAAATTAGATGCTAGCTAATATAAATCTAAGTTACCTACCTCATTTAGCTAATACATAATTTCTACATTTACTTTTGATTTATCCACCTAAACATGAATTTACATTTTTACATGCAGTGGTCTCTCAATTGCCCTGATACCCATTACCAATATGATACTTGAATCTAGGGAGTCATGATGGAGAGAAAGATGTTTCAAAGTTTAAAGAATCGGTTTTAAGTATTTCTGTTGTGCAATATTTGTATTTTAGTAAGAATCCTTTATATTTACATTTACATAGATAGCACCTTTCATCCAAGAGTTTCAAGATTATTTAACTTTACAGCATTTGGTGGTAAAACCTCAGTTAATGGTGGAATTGAGTTAAATAAGTAAAAGTTATCTAACTTCCACATCAATTTCTGGCCAACTAAACATGCTATCTTTTTTACTAGTGGTCTTTTGGAAAACATTATGAATGCAACATTGATCCTGGCCTGTTACAGAGAGACTGATTTTTCCCATGGCTAATGGGTTAGTGATGAAACACACAATTCATTAACCACACACTATGGAATATGGAAATAATTATTCCAAAAAGTTTTGAGCTGGTAACGAAAGCCTAAGAAGTGTAATGTTAAAAAATAGTCAATATCTTTTTATTTTAGATCTTAGTGATTACTCTGATATGTATGTGAAATAATGAATTTGCATTCATGAGTATCAATGTATTTTTCTGGATTTGGTAAGAAAATAAAACTGTGATATAAAATTGGAACTACTAAAAAATTGATGTTTCCCTGGATTAACTAAAACTACTTTTTTGTGCTTCTTCCAAATATTTAAAGGTAACAAATGTGTACAAATGTTTCAAAAGTACCAATAACAGTTGTCAACTTTAATGTATTATAAAGGACAAAAACAGAAAAATTCTTATTAATAAAAATGATAACCTTAATAATAAATGAGCTCCTGGCAAAATACAGATTATTTACATTATTTTTGCCATAAGAAAACTTCTTAAGTAACAGTCAGCTCTCAAGTTAAAAAAACAAACACACATCCATAACCCAATACCAAAAAAGGGAAATGAGTTAAAACAGAAGAGCTTTATATTGGGAATGCCATTTGCTGGAAAACCATCGTACTGAAAAAATGTTTCAGAAAAACACTTTCATTACGTTGGATCCATGTATGAATGCTTAGTGCTGCTTAATAGGGAATATGGAAAGATTAATATCACTATAAATTTTTATAACTTCTATTTCATTCTGGATCTTTTAGATTTATCTTATAAACTGAATTTCTTTTGAAGTACATCAAAATAATTGGCTTTAAGGAAAAAAAAGTACCAACACATGCAGTCTGCTAACCAAGTAAGGCTCTGACATGCCAAAACAATTTTCTCTGTATCTTGATATATAGTACATTCCACAAAATACTACAGCATTTAATTTAGATTTACACAACTAAATATAAATGGCTAGATTTGGGCTAATATTTAGCAGAAGCATTAAGCAAACAGAGAAATCCATGAAACAAATGATGAAAAAAAGTAGATTGTTCTTGGTGTATTTCTTGGAACACTTGACCTTAAAACACTTGGTCCCTTAGCGAGAGAACGTCCTTTATTCAGTAGATCTTAACAGTACAATGTATAGTAAGGGCTAAAACCTTCTAAAAATTTTGGCAGTTGAATCCAGTAGTGCTCCTTGATTCAAGGAAGAAATGAAGGTTTGTATTTCTTGCCTGCTCTATTCACGAAGGATTGTTAAAAGTCTCCTTAAAGATTTTAAAAAATGATTCCTATAGTTGCTAGGTGTCTTGTTACTTCAGAAATAAAGGCTTCATACTGAGAAACTGAAGGACACTTTTCTCTCTGTATTTAGTTGGAAGGTAGAAAGAAGAAAGAAAATATAAGAAAAGCTTGAAGATAAGAGAGAGATAAAATACAGGGTAGCCACTCTAAGAACAGCATGCACCAGACATTTCTATGGGAATGAGAGTGTGAAAGAAAAATCAGAGACAATTTTTCTTTGAGTGGCTCTTCAAAGACTAGGCATTTAATTTATTCCCATCAGTTATCGAGAAAATTTTGGAGAACCTATATTCCTATCACAAAAAGACTTCAAACTGAAAAAAGGAATTCCTTGAACACTACTCGTTAGTCAAATTAAATTTAAACTGAGAAAAAAATAATTTTAAAAGATTTGTTTTCTGCACTGACAGGTAAAAACTTACGGCAATTAACAACTAATCTTGCTTTACTAGTAAGTAGGACAAAAAGTCAATGAATTAAGCAAGCATTATTTACAACTGTTAAGGCAATGTGCATTTGTTCTCATACTTAATTTGGTTAGTTTGTATAAATGAGACAAATCTCATTTACATTTTAAGCAGGAAACTCACCACTTGGCCCACATGTCATGTAGTGGGATAAAAGAATTAGGAGCTTTGTTGCTCCCTTGACCTGCTTTTTGAATTTCTGCTTTCTTGTACTTTGTCCACATCTGCAGGAGAAAAGCATTTCATGTTACTTAATCAAAGGTTAAACATAATACAATTCATGAAGATAAGAAACTAAAGAGCTGTCACTGAGTAGGGCAATGAGAAGGCAGCTGTAACTAGGAAATTTATTAATCTGATAGACGTCTCAATATTTAAAGACTTATAAAGCTATAAATAATATTCTTAGAAAAGCTGTAACTTTTTAAAAAGTCTATATTTTGTTCTCTTACTATCAGATAGGCTTACTTAGTATGTTTATTTACTAAATAGTCACCATACAGTTTTGGTTTTTTTTTTTAGAGACGGAGTCTTACTTTCTCACCCTCGGTAGAGTGCCTTGGTGGCACAGCTCACAGCAACCTCCAGCTCTTGGGCTTAGGTGACTCTCTTGCCTCAGCCTCCATAGTAGTTGGGACTACAGGTGCCTGCCACAACGCCTGGCTATTTTTTTGTTGCAGTTTGGCCTGGGCCGGGTTCGAACTTGCCACACTTGGTATATAGGACTGGCGCCCTACTCACTGAGCCACAGGTGCCACCTCACCATACAGTTTTAAAATAAAAATAATCTGGCATGCAGCAGCAGAAACATCTGGCATGAAATATTTGTTATTATTTTCTAAGAAAACCGGGGCTGAGCAATGTTTTATAGGAAAATAATATAGCTACTTACATTGATTATAGCTAAAATTGCTTTGGTCAAAGACGACTCAATGCATGAGAATATGTTTACAATGTTACACAAATCATACAGGTATAATTTCTAGAAGCTAGGTCAGGAATATTGAAACCTGTTCAGTTTCATCATAAGCAAAATTAGGGTACTAAATGTTCAGATAGTTTTTCAAATCATTTGTGAAGCTGTAGGATATTTATGCAGGTATCTTAGAGGAAATGAGGGCAGTGGTCTGAGTTAGAGTGGCTTTACTTTTGTTCTTTTTTTTTTTTTTTTTCTTTGCAGTTTTTGGCTGGGCTGGGTTTGAACCCTCCACCTCTGGCATATGGGGCCGGGCGCCCTACTCTGTTGAGCCACAGGCGCTGCCCCAGCTTTACTTTTATCTTAAAGGTTTTATTTGTTTTAATTTTGGGCATCTGTGTAAGATTTCATTTACAGAAAGTATTATGGTGACTTTTTTAAATGTTCGGGTAATACTGGTTCCATATGACTTCTGAGGTTTTTGCTACTGATAAAAATTTGATTCCAGGTGCTATGAAAAGTATAGGTAACGAACTATGATTCCCCAACAGGTGTGGTTTCTGGAGGAAGTGTAGACCCTATTCTTGGTCAGTCCTGAGCACATATGGATATAGTATATATCTGTCTTACATACAGACATATACTTTTTGAAAACATGCTATATACAATACCTGTACCCTCTGAGTAGAAAATGCTTCTTTCCTTTAATTCTAATTCTGTAAAATAATCACTTGATTTTTAATATAATAGTGTGATTTTTCAGCGTATTTTCAATGAATATAGTTAATATTTTAAACAAAAAGTTATGGCCAGATTTATAGTATCTAAAAGGTTGAAAAAGCTGTGAAATAATTTTTGATGCAATATGGAAAATAAATAATACTAATAATTGACATTTGTGTCATATATGGTCCCCATCCAATCTGAGCTGTATCTACCATTATATTTTACTAAGGTATAGAGAAGGTAAGGGAGAATATTAGCACCAAAAATATTTATAATGTTAGGACTGAGCAACAATTGACAATAAAATAGAACGACGTATTCATGCAGAAAGTACATTAAGTGGTACTAAAAAATATGAAAAATTTCTGACTTGTGTTCATTACCTGCACTAGAATCATTTTCAGTAACTGCTAGGAGGAAAAAAGTGTGGTCAAAGACATAAATGGAAGGGGCCTAGTCTCCAAAATGGTCTTGTATCAGTGTAAGAGGATACCTTAATCTACAAAGGATACAAATTTCATTAAGGAAAGATTTTGTAGAGAATTTTTCTTTGGTTCAATTAATACTAAGAACATAACATAATAACAAGTATAAAATAATAGTTTCCTCCTCCCCATTTAGAAGTCACATTTCAAGACATTCCTTCAAGTGCCAGTCTGAGTTATCAGCAATATTTAGGCTGAATCAAAATGGCAAAAACATTTCTAAGAGAGCTAGATACACTCCTCCAGCAGTAAGTAAATAAGGGTTATACCGTTTTTTTGTTTTTAATATTCTGGAAGTTAGAGATTCAAATTTAGCTGATGGGCTTTAAAAGTGTCATGAACACAGAAGGTCATGTAAAATTTCATGACAGTGGAATTAACAAATATTTTCTCTGTGTTGTATATATTAGCCAAAGAGAGTTTGTATTTATAATCTAAAACTTATTCTACTAAAAGCATACTTTTTCTGTTTAAATGGTTACAGCTAATTTTACATTTTAGCACAGTATATTTAAAAAAATTCTGCTTTAAGGATACATATACAATTTAATATTTATAGAAGTAACAATTTTCACCATTTTGTAGACTTGCTACCATTTTGGAATAGAAGCAAAAATAAAGATTTTCAACACAATGAATATGATTTGGTTTATTTCTTTTTGACTTTATATAAAAGAAAGAACTAGAAAACCTATTGTTAACTGCTTCCAAGTAAGTCATCTTGAATGAAAGAACTCTTGTACTGATCGGATGAAGGAAAGTTACAAAGAAAAAGAATTAATGCAAATGCTCCTAGGCACTATATAAATCACATTTAAATTTGATGAGGTTTTCTAGGAATAACACTAAATTTATGAGTATTGACAATGTTTTAAATCTGAACAATGTTTTATAAATATGGGCATTAGTTAATATTTGCTATATAGTGTTAAATTGAATTATTAACTATTTCTTTGAAAATAAAACAGGACAGATGACATAATTAAATGGCAAAAGACAATGACATCTTACATACTTTCCTCCCTAATACTGTACATGTGCAATATAAAGTATACATTCTGGGGAAAACAAAAGAGAGGAAGAACAAGAGAGAGGGAAGGGGAAGAAGAGGGAGGAAAAGAAAAAATGAACATTCTTTCTCAGAAGCAACAAAGCAAATATAACTTGGATATGCCTTTTTGGTAGCATGCAACTGTTTTAACATGCCTTTGGATAGCAAAGTAACAATCTTTTATCAGGTGACAAAAAATGTGAGAGAAGAGCATGTATGGTTAAGGTTTTTCAAGGCATGCAGAAAATGTACAATGCAATTAATGTTTCATGCAGGCTTTCATGTAGTTACACATTCACATTTATATACATGCCATCACATACAGGTGAACACTATGCAACAATTTAAAATAAAAAATATAAACCTAGCCAAATGACACATTTCAACAGCAGCCCTTCAAATCAGATTAGAGAAGCACAGTGTGTATCAAACAACAGTTCTGATCATACACAACCATATTCATACCAAACAGTCTGATTATCCTCAGAAACCAACAATTCAGTTTCTGTGTCATCAGGATAGAGGCATGCAGGAGTGACAAGATTATTGGTATTTACAGAAAACTGTGCATTACTGCCACTGGAGTTATAATTATCAGAAAACTGTTCGTTATCTTTTTGTGCAGCTTTATCCAAAAAGGCAGAAGCTGGGTCTGTTACTCTGGTGACTGGCCTAGGAGTTAACCCACTTATATTACTAACTAACTCTGTATTCAGGGATAA
This sequence comes from Nycticebus coucang, assembly GCF_027406575.1. Lineage (NCBI taxonomy): Eukaryota > Metazoa > Chordata > Mammalia > Primates > Lorisidae > Nycticebus > Nycticebus coucang. The sequence goes on from NC_069783.1 coordinate 54,009,057, forward strand.
AAATGGCTGAGATGGATGAGCTACAGTAAATGACCCTATGCTATTCTTTGTTGATATTCCAAACGCATCACTAGGCACATTAAAAGTAGTGAAAGTTTGGCTTAGAAAATGTGACCTTTTTGTTCTTGAGTTTCTCGCCTGTGCATATAGAGACTCAGGCACACCTATAGCTAAATCATTTTGGGCACAAGAACCTAGACCATATGCATTAAGCGTATGAGAGGACCATTGGTGTAAACGGTACTCACTAGAAGCTGCAGTGGTGCTATCAGCAGCAGCTGGTGGTGAATCAACTGATACAGGTAGTCTACTGTCCTTAGTCAGAAAATCATGGATGCTTGTCCTTCGTGTAGTTCCTTCGGCAGTAGAGATCACACTGCTTGCACGAGGTAAAGTGGCATAAGGGTTACTATCTTTTGATTGTCGTGACAGGGAAGTTTCTTTTACCAATTTTATCTTTCCTTGAGTGCCTGGTATAGTTTTTCCTGAAGAACTAATGAAGTGGGTTTCTTCAGTCTTTCGAGGACCAGGTCTCACAAACTCAGGCTTAGTTGTCCGTCTATCATAGAAGTCTCCTGGGGTTTTTCCACTTACTGACCTGGCCAGACCACAGCTAACTGGTTTGTCTTTTCCCAAAAAGTCAGAAGAGACAGACAAACTTTTCATTACTTCATCTAAAAGATTCTCTTGACTTGAGGACTTCAACTGTTTAAAAAAAAAAAAACAAAAAACATATATAACCATGTTTTTATTTTTCTGATATAATAGACTTTATGATATAAAATAGCAGATTTTTTAAAAAAATTTATTTATTTTATTTTTTTTAGAGACAGAGTCTCACTTTGTCACCCTTGGTAGAGTGCCGGTGTCACAGCTCACAGCAACCTCCAGCTCCTGGGCTTAGGTGATTCTCTTGCCTCAGTATCCCAAGTTGCTGGGACTAAAGGTGTCCGCCACAATGCCCAGCTATTTTTTTTGTTGTTGTTGCTACAGTTTGGCTGGGGCTGGGTTCAAACACCCCACCCTTGGTATATGGGTCTGGTGCCCTACTCACTGAGCCACAGGTGCTGCCCAATAGCTGATATTTCTTAACACTCCTTAACTGAAGCTATAAAGTTCAATCACAGACATTTAACTTAAGGTGTTCACCTAAATTAAGGTCACCATAGAAAAAACGAACCTGTATTGAGGTAAGCTTGTTGCTTTCTTCCAAAAATTGTTGCAGAGTAACAATTTCACTTCCAGGGGAACCAGTTTTGATCTTGTGATGTGCTTGACTCTCTGATGTGTCAGGCATTTTGTGCTGGAGCACTGGACTTGATCTGGTCTGTCTTTTCAAGTACTGGATTGGACTGCTACCACTGCTGGACCAAGCCTCATGATCGTGAAGCAGGCTAAACTCTCCACTGCTGTGGCTTTGTGGCCTGCTTTGGCTATTAACTGCACCTGCTTTTGGAGTAAATGGTGTTGAGATTTCGATAAGAGAAGTGAGATTAATATTATAATGTTTGTTGACTGCATTCTTATTACATGAATAGGGCAACTTACTTTCAAACTTTATTTAGAAATTCTTAGAAACCATGTTATTCTTTCATCAGTCCAACAACTGTCCTTCCTTTTGTCAAATTGACAAATGTGGTAAGCTCCAGCAGGCAAAGACTTCTTTTTACCACCAGAGCCAGAGCCTCATACAAAGCAGGCACTTAATATGTTCATGAGTAAATGAATGAATAAATGACTATGAATAATACATTTTTTAAAATTCAGGTTCAAATAATTGTAAGACACTTCACAATTCAGAACAAAACACGATTATATGAATTTAAAATTATTTCAGAATGTTAAAACCAAACTGGTCTAAATGTAAAAAAAATTCTAATTTTTTGCCCATGAAGTCCTCATTATTTACTTGAGGGTTTCTCTGTTCATCCTAAATGAATAACCTTTAAAAAATTGTTTTTTAGGCTTGGTGCCTATAACACAGTGGTTACGACGCCAGCTACATACACCCAGACTGGTTGGAACCAAGCCCATGCCAGCTAAACAACAATGACAACTACAACCAAAAAATAGCCGGGCGGCTCGGCACCCATAGCACAGTGGTTATGGCGCCAGCCACATACACCAAGGGTAGTGGGTTCAAACTAGGCCCAGGCCAGCTAAACAACAATGACAATTGCAACAAAAAATAGCTAGGCATTGTGGCAGGCACCTGTAGTCCCAGCAATACTTGGGAGGCTGAGGCAAGAGAATCGTTTAAGCACAAGAGTTTGAGGTTGCTGTGACCTGTGACTCTATGGCACTCTACCAAGGGCAACATAGTGAGACTCTGTCTCAAAAAAAAAAAAAAAAGTTTTAAATTTAATAGCCCACATATATATAAGGAACGTCAAAGAAAAACACAATGAAAATACACAAGAAATTCCAGTAAAAGAATAAAACTGAGTATGTAATATTCTTTTTAACGTCTGAAACATCTAATTGTTCCTGATGTCCATTGTTGGTATGATGCCTACACCACCTTAAAGACTGAGTTTAGGTTGAACAACTATATAAAATGCCAATTAGCTAGTTGTAGAATAAAACTCCCTAAAGTCTACGCTATTAGTTAATAGTATTGATTTGTTTTGATCAATAGAAAACTGTATAGTACATCATGACAGAAAACACAGCTTTCCATGTTTTCCTAATCACAGAGTATAATGGGTCATGGAAGAATTTTGCTGAAGTTATGTAACATTTTACAGAAATAAGACTAATTTAAACTTTCAAATCAGAAAAAAAACTTCCTATTTTTAGAATATACTTTTCTACTGTACACAGAAGATGGTTACAAAAATTTTTTAAATCTCCTCCTCAGAAATCAGGTATTTCAGATCACTACAACAAAATCATAGTGTTTATGATAAAATAAAATTACAGCCGAGACAAACTAACTTCATAATCCAGAAAGCATTAGAACAAATGCATTCATTATCATTTAACAATCGAACTACAGAGAATAACTATAATACATTGGCTAAATAATTCCAGAATCTCATAGGTAGTTTATCTTTAAGGAAAAAGGTTTCAGTCAAGGTCTCCAGACATTTACATAAAAACCTCACCTTAAAATACATATTTAAAAAGAAAAAATCTTGAAATAATTCTTTATATGAGCTATATACATTCATATAGCTATTGCTCAACACACATGCACACTTGCTTCTCTGAAGCAAAAAGCTTCCCTTTATTTTGTGGATAAATTAAAAGCTAAAAGTACTTATAAAATATGATTAATGTTTGTTCAATGTACATGCATCACGAGAAAGTTAAGGACAACCATTTTTATGTCAAAGACAAAATGTAAATAAAATAAGGACCTAAAGATAATTTTGAAGTATAAAGATTACAGTAAGATTTTTGTAAGTGAAGATGAAAAACTGAAACCAAAATAACTGCTCCTGTTTTTGCATTTGTATAGACTGAAATACGTTTGTGTAACGTGAAAAGTATAAAATGTTCCAAAGAACTATGTTCCAAACATAGATCATTTGGATTTCATACTTTACCCCAGGAATTTCATCCCATCTCCCACTTTCAATCTTGGAAATGGATGGAGTACATTAATAAATGTACCCACAGCATACCTTTGACTTCATGGAGTGAAGCATTATTATTGCTATTGCTAGTGGATGTTCTGCCACTATCAAGGCTGGCTGGTCTTGAAGCTAAATGAAAAAATCAGGAGACAGTATGATAAAAGTAGCTGATGACACTGATGGGCTCTACATTCGGATCACAGAATGCTTTGAGGAAGCAACCATGCATACTTTCACAGGCTGAGCATGCTCACAGAGAGTTGAGTCTTACAGATTACAAAGCAAAGCCATCTCCAGATAGTTCAGTAAGACATTTTAGAACAGGACACTTCTGAAACAACAGTTGAGATTCAAAGAAAAGAGGATAAAGTGCATATTTAGATTTGAAAATGATTTCTAGATGGATACCAGGACTGTTTTAGTTGAACAGAATAACATGTCCTCCCAGTCCCCCCAAAATGTTAGTGATTAGGTCACTTACAACAGATCAAACAAGGAAACCTGCACACTGCAGAGATGCCACGAAGAGGATGGATATGAGCATCTGCACAGATAATGGCCTGCATTCCTATCCATACAAGGGAAACAATTGTACATTTAATACTGACCTGTGCTACTTCTTAAAATGCTGCTTATATACAAAATTCTTCAACATGTTATCCATTTATTGTTAGTAATTTAGTTTGAAAGATAAGGTTTTTCAGATAAAAATTTAAAAATCTGAAGTAACGTAGAAAATGAAAATTGAGTTTCTTAAAGTTCATTCTTTAATTTTTAGTGCTTTTAAACCAATATATTTTTATATTGGCATTATAAACCAATAAATGTAACTCTTTAACCTTATACAAAAATGGTAACAAAATTACCTTTGAGGATTGTGCAGGCATACTTTATAAATGACCTTGACTAAAACAGAGAACATTTAGATGAAGCAATAATCTTAAAAGAGGCAAAAGGGACTAGAAGGTTTGAAGAAATGGTAGAGCTAACTATGAGTTGCAGGATAGAGAAAACATGCTTGCTGGCAGTGCCACATTCATCTAGCCAATGCAAGAATTTTAGCATTTTCATTCTGTATTTAACATGTACTCTCTAAATAAAGTTCATATCTTACCATGAACTCTTGATCCCGTACTAGAATCATCACTAATACCTTGTGGACTTACGTCTTCAAAGGATGTAGTATCTACACAAAATAGCAAAATGGATATTAAAAATATTTTTGTAACAAAACATTTCATTACAAAATTTTATTTATGCAGAATATGGAAATTATTTTTCAGTCACATATAATATATCTTGATTTTTTTTTTTTGTAGAGACAGAGTCTCACTTTATGGCCCTCGGTAGAGTGCCGTGGCCTCACACAGCTCACAGCAACCTCAACTCCAACTCCTGGGCTTAAGCGATTCTCTTGCCTCAGCCTCCCGAGTAGCTGGGACTACAGGCGCCCACCACAACGCCCAGCTATATATTTTTTTTTTTTGGTTGCAGTTTGGCCGGGGCCGGGTTTGAACCTGCCACCCTCAGTATATGGGGCCGGCACCTTACCGACTGAGCCACAGGCGCCTTACCGACTGAGCCACAGGTGCCGCCCCAATATATCTTGATTTAACATATTCATAGACTCAACCAGAAACTGGAACTAGGAGTATGAAACAGAGTAACCTTTACAAGAGTTCACTTGTCTAAGGAAACACCAGAAGTAAGGAAACACCTCCCCCGTGACCCTGCAAAGCAAAGCAAGAGCTTGGTGTTCCATGTGGTTCTCTGAAGATGTAACGCTTTTAAGTTTTATGAAAAACTTCTATCACTCCCTCCTTTTTTCACCCTTTACCTGGTTTACTTCTCCTTTTCTTGTTAGTTCATTAGCTGTTTATTATGAAAGGAAGCCTAGGAAAGATTTTAATTATTTGTATAAGGCTTTAAATTTTTGAAATGATTTGAAAACTCCCCCAAATCAAATACAGACAAAAAAATTTTTTTCACCCTACTCCTTTGAGCCACAGGCGCTGCCCCAGACCAAATTTTGATAATTATTTCAGGTTGTTGCTTTTAGAAAAGTACATGGGGAAAGTCAAATTAAAATTCCTGTTGCCAACAGTTACACCACAGTGTGCAAATAGCAGACGGCCTATACCTTTATTATTAACCAACTGCTTGGATCTGAAGCCTGCAGAAGAGTTGACAGCTGAAAAGTTGATGGCTGTAGTAGAGAAGGCCATAGCTCCCAATTCTTTTCTCCTTGAAATATCATCAGGAACCTCCAAATTCTCAGTACTACCTGTCCACTGTCCTGCTAGGACCATGGACTGCACCAGGTCATTCATGGCTGGGATGCAAATGAAAGCAAATGATCAGCATGGTAAATGTATTTGCTTTTAAATCTATTTTGTATTATAAATGATCTGGGTTTTGTTTATGAATTAATGTAAATGGATATCAAAAACTATAACCACAGGTCATCTGAATTATGACATGCATTCAGCTGAATGAAATGAGTAGGCCAAAGGCTGATAAACTTCCATACATAATTTTATCCCACCTCCGCCCCCTATAAAAGACAAAGAAAGGAATTTTACTATGTACAAACTGCCATGCTTTTGCGCAATGATGTGTGATATAATTAGAAGCCTTCACAATGTGGTTTTGTGATGACAAAAATGAAATGAATAAAGGTAAGATGAAGAGCAGTTCTTATACAGCGTCATTATTGAAAATGAAAGAGTCCTTGGTCAGAGCAGGTTACTGAAGAATTATTCATTTTATGAATCAAATAAGTATACCATTCAATAAAAACCTGAAAGAGATGATATCCAAAGTGACAGACACATAATATAATTAACTACCCATTCCACTTAAAAAAAGAAAACCCAGACCAGATATTATTATATAAAGAATGACAAACATTTTGAAGGGTTATAGGCCATTTTATTTATTTAATCTGATTCATTAAGGAAATAAATTTCCTAATGCTAAAGATTTTGTTATATTTTCTTCCTTAAGTAAATTTCTTTGGGGAAAAAAAATCTCTATGGCGTATAAAATTAAGGGGTTTTCTCTGCCAACTTGAAGAAAGCACTGGAAATTTACAAGTATATTACATGTATTACTAAACTATGCATATATATGTATCAGTGGACATACATATAATGCAAAGTCAGCGCCAATTTTGAAAAAATTATTCTTCCAGCTCCTTGTATTATAGGAAGACTGCACTTTGCAAAATAAAGAAATTGGTACAGTCCAGAGAAAGGTTAGTGAAAAATTAGTAATGAAAGCCAGTGTAGTCATTTGAAAGAAGCTGAACTGTCATAAAGTCTTACACATGGAACGACGGTAGCAGGCCTTCATTTTGTCTTTATCCTTCGGTCTGTTCCTCAAAAAGGGCAGTCTTTTCAGTGCAACCACTTTAATGTCAGAGCATGAGGAAAAACAGAAACAGGGAAATGAAAGAAAAAAGGGAGAAGAACAGATGGGAGTTAAATGTTGAAATTAAGGACAGAAATGAATGTTTGAGTTTCAGCTATGTATGCTATATTAAAGTTATTATTCTCATGCTGCTGAGTGATAATGAAATATGAAATATGTACTTTGATACTTTAAAATACTTGGAAAAGCACTGAAGACAATGATGAGGAACATATACTTTGAAAGCTTGGATTGGCTACACTCCTATGACAATATGACCTGTTTAGAAATTACATATGGAGGGATCAATTTTCCAAGTTAAGTTATAAAGGTAAACACTTAAAATTAAGGTTATTGGTGGTCATAGAGTGTACATGATGAAAACATACAAGATTCTTCAAGCCTCTATTTTCTTTTTAAATTATAAGGCTTTATTTTGGAAAACAAAAATTATTTAGGAAAATGCATATCTTACCAGTATTTTAGTAATATACATGAACAAAAATCGGGGTGCCCAAAGGATGTTTAAAACAATCTAAAGGAACTCTTAAAAAAAAAAAAAATCACATTAAAAACATTTTTTTTTTTTTTTAGACTAATAAAGAAAATAAGGAATTACTTCTTGTTTTTAAACTGGATTCTGGTGCATTTTCAGCAGCACCATGAAAACATATATCCTTTCAACCAAAGTCTTTCTAAAGATGAAAAAATATTATATTAAGGTCATTTTACAGGAAGTTGATTGGGGAAAAGAGAAAAAAGGAGTATTTTGAGAGTAGTAATAAATGTTAACACTAAGCTCTGATAAAGCTAAAACATAAGGAGGTACCCCAAAGCAAACAAAAAGGGGAGAAAAATATGTATGACATTTTCAGATAATTTGAAGGGCTTTTTTGGATGAGTTTAATTTTGTGAATAAAAGTTGAGATCATTCAAGTACAGGAGTCATTAGAACAAACAGACAAATGTTCACTAGAGATACTTCTTAAGCTACATTTAGTATGAAATATAAAAATTGTATCTTTTGGAAATGTAATTTAAGAGTTAAGAATATAACTTGCATAAGGACTTAAAACGTATTATACACAACCATAATAGCTCTGCTCTTTCTCAGGGTTCACTATCATCTTGTAAATAATCAAACTTCTTCTGACAAATGAACAAGCACCATTAATTAAAGAGACAACAATGGACAGCTTTTTAAGTTGTTTGATCACTACTAGGAAGAATCAGGATTCATTTAAGCTTTTCATTTGACCTATTTCTTTTCAAACTTGGTAAACACAGGTGTTTTCAATGATTAAAAAGGAAAGCAATATAAAAAATGGACACTTAGCTAAAAAAAGAGCTGAGTAGTTGCAGCTCCAACATGTTTTAATTACATACTTGTTGTTTCTGTTTTCAACTGTTTCCCAAAGACAGACACATATACTTCCAAAATGAACAGGATAAAAGGAGTTTTGAAATTTCCAGGTTGGAATGATTTTTCTTATGGCAATTAGTTTGTGGATATATACTGTTCATTTCCCAAAGCATACTGAAATTAAGGAAGCATAGTATTATTGGGTTTTAGGTTTATTTTTAAAATTCTAAAACTGAACAACTGCAGAAAAGGAGAATATTCCTTCTGATTCTTGTTCTGGATATTTCAGTAGAGAATGTGAAAGAATGACAAATTTATATTTAATCAGAGAAGTTTTTTAAAAAGACTGTTGTGCCTTTCCTGTTTGTGCTAGTGTATCTGAATTGAAATTTGTCTTTAATTAAAAAAAAATTAAGTATGTAGATTTAGCTCATCTTATGTGGAAATATATTAAATTGCTTTCTTAAGACTAACATACATACATATACATGGGTGCATATGTAGATTTTTGCTGCTATAGTTGCATTCTGAAATACACCCTGCAGTATATATTATCCTATATCCAAAAATATTGTCTATTCAGAGATAATTCACCTGAGGCCAAAATTTTGAGTACTTTGGGGGTTGCTCATATGGGAAAGTCAACCCCTGGGAGAAAGAGCTGTATTTACCTTCTATTTCTTTTTTAAAAATGATATGTTTTTTTGTTTTTTTTTTTTTTTTAAATTTAGTGGCACTGGTAATTAAGAGGATGCAAAGTATCCTGTTTACATATTTTACATCTTACATATTGATAAGTCAACTTCTTAGACATCCTCAGAGGACTTAGTAATATATTACTTTTTCTTCTCTTGAAATACATTTGTTTAAGCTTTTACTTTGCTCTTACTGTTTAAGAATACCAGTGACAAAATAAAAAGGCTATGAATTGTATAGGGAATGTTATAATGTGATACTTCTAAATTTGTAATAAAAAATTAAATAATAAGCTCATACACAAATTTTTATCCTCCACCTATTTTATTATAATTGATCCTTTATGAAACAAACTCTCAATACTTTTCTTAACTTTCAGTTATTTCTAAATCATTGAATAACACCTCTTACAATTCATACCTAATTTTCTTTGCTTTTCCCTGTAACTTTGCTCCAATTTGACACCAAAGTATATGAGCAAAAACTTCATCATAAAATGCCTTATTCTGATTAAGTTATAGATAATTATGAAATTGAAGTATTATACATATTTCTCACTTGCTGTTCTAATCACCCTGTGAAGTATGAAGCAAAGGTGAAAGACTTGCCCATATTAACAGAACTATCAGATGGCAGAAGTATTCTGGCTGTTATTTCAAGGTTCTTTTTGCCCCCTTGGCCAAATGACGATAACCCTGTATCTCAGAAAAATGATGTGGTTGTATGCTATTACAGTATGCAATTAATTTTATAATCATATGGAATTAAAAAGAAACTCCATTCACCAGACTATTCCCCCAAAGGACTGCTAAAAGTTTTTAGAAAAAAATCTTTAGAAAGGCTCAAAATCAATAGTGTATTTAAAGATTTGAAGGACTCACTGCTGCTTTTCTTGGTCCCCACAGTTTGGCCATCTTCTAAAGAGTTTGAACCAACTGAAGAACTATCTTGACTATCTTGATGGGGAAGCTGAAGAAATCCTTCACTGGAGTCTGAGCGGGTAGGTGTTAATGTTAGAGATTTCTGACGTTCCCGATTAATATCTTTCTTAGATTTTATCAATTTTCTCATTTTTAAAGTAATCCAGTTGCCTCTCCTAATAACATTTAAAAAATTCTTATCAGTCTAAAATTCAGTATATAAATCTGTCACAAAATCACTGGTCTTTACAATGTTAGCAATAACGTAACTTTTTTTCAAATTAAAAATTCATAAGATTTGGTTAATGGTACCTTCTAGGCGGAGATGGGTCATAGAATTTGTATTGATCCATAATTTTCTCTTCCAATTTCTCTTTCTGCCGCCTTAATTCATTTAACTTATCACTATATAAATAAAAAATTATTATTTTAGGACATGCATATTTTGCATAGTTATGAATTATATTATTTTGTGATTATGATCTAACTTATCCCCAAAACATAAAAAAATACAGATTCCATGATTGACAACTAAGAGTTTATTAGGTATTAAAAATGGCATAGTCAAGTGCAGTGGCTCACATCTGTAATCTTAGCATTACGGGAGGCCAAGGAAGGTGGATTGTTGGAGTCCAGGAGTTCGAGACCAATCTAAGTGAGCGTGAGATCTCATATCTAAAAAAACAGATAAATTAGCTGGGTGTGCTGGCTTACTCCGATAGTCCCAGCTACTCAGGAAGTTGAGGCAGGAGGAAAAAAAGAAGAGTATTTCTCAAGTTTCTCTTTTTCTTTAAATTTACAAGTTACTTAAATTAGGGATTTAAGATTTAAAGTTTTTTTCAATATGATTTTTTTCCATATAATCTTGTCATGTATGGGTCCTCTATTAACATCTTTCTACAGCTATTAAACAAGCATTATATCAACATTGGCTATTTCCCACTCTCAGATCATTAGTATGGCAAATCATTTTTGGAAGGAAGGAAGGTGATTTATTATAGTTTATGTAAGCAAAATATAAAAAAAGTTAGGGATTTCGTTTATTTGCTATTATGTATATATAATAAATAACCTTGCAACTATGTCTTTATGCAAATACATTTTTTTCCTTTATGGCTAAAAAAGAATGCTAATTTAAGTAGTTTAGCCTGAATGTAGGCTCAGGGGAAGCAGTGAGGGTGGTCTTGGGTTAGGTTTTGCTCAGTAGGAAATCAGATATAGGGCGGCACCTGTGGCTCAAAGGGGTAGAGCGCCGGTCCCATATGCCGAAGGTGGTGGGTTCAAACCCAGCCACGGCCAAAAAAAAAAAAAAAAAAGGAAATCAGATATATTGAAAGATTCACAATTAATCTTTGTTTAAGGTATCATAAATGAATGCTTGAATAGGATCAGAAAGGCTGGAGATAAAGCATTCAGTAGGCTAATAGGGTTGTCTAGTTGAGAGGAAAGCTGCATTAGGGAAGTGGGAACTGGGAGGAGCTGATCTGAGAGATTATATAGAACTATGGTTCCTGACATTCCCCCCACCCCCCCACCCCCGCCACACTGTGGCCTATTAGAAACAGGAGGTAAGTGCCAGGCAGGCCAGATAAGGTTCATCTGTATTTATAGCTGCTCCTCATCACCTGAGCTCCGCCTCTTGTCACATCAGCAGCACTAGATTCTCATAAGACTGGGAGTCCTATTATAAACCACACACATACGAGGGACCTAGGTTGCCTGCTCCTTATGAACATCTAATGTCCACCACCTTACCCCCAATCCCCACATTCCCATCCATGGAAAATATTGTCTTCCATGAAACCAGTTCCTGGTGCCAAAAAGGTTGGGTACTACTGCTATAGAAGATGCTTTGTGAACAAACGTTGCCAAGTTATACCCACAGTACAAACAGCAGGTGGCCTATACCGTTATTATTATTAATAATTATTTTAAAAGATGAAATCTTGGTCTGCTGCCCAGGCTGGAGTGCAGTAGTGTGTTCATAGCTCACTGCAGCCTTGAGCTCCTGGGGTGAAGCCATCCTCTTGCTTTAAGCTAGGACTTCAGGCTTGTACCACAATCCTTAGCTAATTTTGAAATTTTTTGTAGAGACACGGTCTCCTATGTTGCCCAGGCTGGTCTCAAACTCACAGCCTCAAGTGATCCTCCTGTCTCAGCCTCCCATAGTACTGGTATTATAGGCGTGAGCCAGCCTCTATCTTTATTATTAACCACCTGCTTGGACCTGAAGCCTATGGAGGAGTTGACAGTTGAAAAGTTGATGTCTGTAGTACAGAAGGCCATAGGTCCCAACTCTTTTCTTCTTTACCCATTGAGACATATCATTAGGAGCCGCTAAATTCTCAGCACTACCTACTTGTCACTCTTGCTGGGAACATGTGATAAAGACATTCAGCTAGAAAGGTTTGACATGTAATTTGTGACTTAAATCCAATAGATAGAATAGATTAAAATAATCTTTGAAAGTCAATTGTAAGACATGATCACTGACACCTAGGAAATGCATTAGTCACCAGGGGTCCGAATTTGAAGAAAATAAGGCCTTGGATAATGCCTCTGCTGAAGGTCCAGCAGACTGAAATGCCAAGAGCTTTATATATACTCAGTGCTTCTTAACCTAAAATAATCCTTACAACAGGCAGAGAGTAAAGGAACACATACTCCCTGAAAGGACTAATGGTGTAGCCCAAAGTGGCTGGCCACCAATGTGAAATTTGAGGTTTTGCATTTATCTTAATAGTTTATGCAAACTCTGCTGTTTGCTCCCTAATATATCTGTTACTTCAGAAATAATGTACCCTGCCCCCAAATTTTGTAATAAACTTGATGCTTCAGAAAAATGTATAACACATTCTAGTCTCACACATGCCCTGGCTTACCCACATTTACATTAAGTCTGAAAGGTACAGACACATTATTTCATATACTACTTAGGATAATCTGGGAAGTAGATGTTGTTATCTCTATTTTAGAGAAGAAACTAGTGATCAAAGAAATGAAGTGACTCAACTTGGGTCACATAGCTAGTCAATGGAAGAACTGAGATATGGATTAGCTATCTAATTTCAACAACTACACTGTAGTTGTATTTGTTGTTGTATTTGTATTCTACTGTGGTGTACTGTATTGTATTCTACGGTGGTGTATTTTATTTGTTGTATTTGTATTCTACTGTGGTGTATTGTATTGTATTCTACGGTGGTGTATTTTATTTGTTATATTTGTATTCTACTGTGGTGTATTGTATTGTATTCTACGGTGGTGTATTTTATTTGTTGTTGTATTTGTATTCTATATTGTATTGTATTCTACGGTGGTGTATTTTGTTTGTTGTATTTGTATTCTACTGTGGTGTAGTTGTATTTATATTCTACTGTGGTGCATCCTCATTTACGAGACAAGGGGGAAAAAGCAATTTAGAAAAGGTAAATTGAGTAATAAAGACTACCCACTGAGCTGCTCAGGCCCAAATCCCTGAGGATTCTTTCACTCTCCATGGAGAGTGAATTAATAAAGCCCTGTTATCTCTCTCTCTATATATATATATCATATTGCTTGTAGTTTGACCTCAACTTCTTTTTATGGCAAAGAAAAACCTTTGTGAATTGGTTCTTGACTGTTTAGCCACTTCTATACTGGCCCCTCTTCCTCAATTTTGCTCCAGCAAGAACAATTAATTTTCTTGTCTTATACCACACCACAACATACTTTTATCACACCTCCAAGTTTTTCCACTGTGGCTCTCTTGGCCTGGCATGCCTCCTCAAGCAAACTTGCATTAAACCTTTGAGTCTCAGCTCAAGTTTCACCTTTAGAAAGTTCACTTTACCTCTCCCAGACTAAGGTACTCCTCCTTTCCCTATGGCAACCTACATACACCTCCATTATAGAATTATTGTATTTACATGTTTATTTGTATTTCTCACTTTATATTATTAATTTCTTAAGAGCCAGACTCATGTTTTAGTATTTCTGGTTATTAACAGTGCCTGGACTATAAGCACTAAAAAAATGTATGTTAAAATAATACTGTTGAAAATCAAGAAAAATTAGTGTGAGTTTTCTCTGCCATTGGGCACACTCATGATAAAATCGTGAGTAATATTTCAGAGTACAAAATTATCTGGTACCTACATGTACTGTCTTTGTTCAACATGAAAAAGATCTTTGCTTTCCATGTTCTGTTCCAAGAGTGTTCTGTTCTGCAGCATTAATGTCTGAATTTGATCTAGCAGATGTCGATTTTCTTCTTCTAAATTTCCTTTAAGTTGGCTTAGCAACTGTTTAAACACAAACATTTATTTTTCAAAAAACATTTACATTTAACATAAATCACCTGAAACACCTAAAAAAACATAAAGTACTTCACAAAGACTTAAGTCTTCCACTATTTGAACAATTAGATGACAGCGCTTTCATGAGAATGTGATTATTCTACTGATAATGATGGCAACAGCTCTGAGTTACATTTTGTACCTATACATTTTCTTAATTCTTACCAACACTTGCTGATATGTGTATATAATAAATTATCTAGTTCCACAAATATTGCTTATGGTCTTCAAAATTGTTTAACTTACAGTCCAAAAAAGTTAGATTCGAATATCTAGCTTTTTCAGTAGCTATAAAATGTTATACAAGTGAGTTAGTTCTCTGATCTATCAAATGAGGATAGCTCCCATTTTCCAAGATTGTAAGGACTAAAATTCAGCATCATCATGTGTAGATTTTTGGACCCCAGCATTTGGATTCAGCAGGTCTGGAGTAAAGCCCAGAATTCTACATTAAAAGAACAAAAGCAAGCAACAATACATACTTCTTTCTATACCCTCAAAAAAAAAGGAAAAAGAAAGAAAACAAACATTTTGAAAATTTTCAACCGGTACAGAAAAGCAAGGAGAATAATACTTTAAGTAACTATAAACAACCATCAAGATCCAACAACTGCCAATATGTACCATGTTTGTTTTGTCTACATATTGTTAAATTGAAAGGTAACATATGTGTAGATCCATTAAAAACTGAATGTATTTGTTCTTTGTACCTATACCCCTTTGCAATATGATTTCCCACTCTTCCTATCATGAAGTGGAATCTATTTCCCCTCTTTTTGATTTAGAATGCCTTTGGCCCAGAGAAAGTGCAGGACATGACTGTACGATAGTTCTAAGCCCAGGCCTCAAGTTTCCTTGTGTGCTTCCACTGTCTTCTGGAACCCTAGTGGAGGACAAGAGACCTCCTGGTACAGAGAAGAGTTATCCCGGCTGAGACCACCGGCAGACCTGTCAGCTCACTACAGATGCAGGAAGAAATCTTGGATTAGACATCAGTGAGTGGGTCAGCGTATCTGCTCAGCTAAGTCCCAGACTCATGAGCAGACAAAACAAAACAAAACACGTTAACTGTCCATTACTACACTAAGGTTCTGTTGTTGTTAAACAGCATTATTGTGTCAACAGACAACTGGTAAAACATATATACAGAAAGAAAATAGATTATAGGTGGATATAGAGCTCAACAAATTATCACAAAGTGAGTAAGTGTTAAACCGGTACCCAGATGAAGAAACTGAACATTAATATGTTTTAGAAATACTTGAGTTACCTTCAAATCATCATCCCCTCCAATCAAAGTTAACTACAATCCCCACCTCTTATACCACAGATTAATTTTTTCACCCCTCCAAATCACGCTATTATGACTTAGTCTCAGCCAAAGGTTAACATTTCAGTCAAGCTTTAACAATCAGTCAGGGATGAGTAGATAGCTAGAACCCTCTCTGGTTTCTCCAGAGCAGCTTTCCAGATCACCAATAACATATGAGGCCTAATCAAGATCCACTGTCTCACTTTTTGGAACTTCTACAGGGTGTTCCAAAGGTCACCAGACATGCATACATAGGGAAAATGGGAAATTATAGCTAAATGTACCTTTAGTTAAAAAATATACATTACAAAATTTTACAAAATATTTACAAAATGTTTCTTTATGTATTTATATAAATATAAAAAATATAAAATATATAGTAGAACCTCTGTAAATTGACCACTTAAGTTGATCAACTGGTCAACATACAAAAGTGGTCTACATAAGGAACTAGGCCTATTTACTAATGTGTACATATGGTACATGTCCAGTCTATGAAAATTAGATCAACTTAAGGAGGCAGTAAATGTAGGAAGGTGGTCAATTATGGACATTCTATTATATTATAAAATATAATGAGTTTGTTAATTTTTCCTATGTATGGCAACCTTTGGGATACCCTGTAGTTAAATTTCTAACTAGCCCACTGCTCTGATACTTTGCCCAAACCAAATGCTCTCAAAGAGTTGACCTTTGACAATTCTCCTAAGCATGTCTCCTCCAGCAGCAAAACTGCTGCCAGGGGGTGTCCTGTGATAACTGCCAAGTATAGAATGAAGGGAGGGAAGGGAGAGGGGAATGGGAGAAGCCACAAAATAAAATGTCCCAGAAAAACATAGTTCCTCCCCAAAGTTGAGTAGTTTTTCTTTAGTAAATGCCTTGGTTGAGTTCCAACTGTCAAAAATGGCTATCCAATTTTGTTGTTTCTTAGGGAGTTGACTGGCCATGTTTCCACTTCCATTCTGGAAGTATACCTAATTATATTTAGACTTTTATAAGTCATAAGTAGAATGAATGCTTTGTATTTCTGAGCTTTATTGCATAAATAATATGTGGTTTCAAATTATTTTTTCTGTTGGTTTATAATTTCATACCAGGTATACAGTAAACCTTTTTTCATTAAACATACATAATTGTATAATTTTCAAAGCAAATGTCCAGACATTAAATTTTAAACTATTAATTTAAAAAAACCGTTGAAATTACTGATACAGGAAGTTTTTCTGAATTATTTCTTTCAATTATCCCTGGCCAAGTTATTTTAGAAATACCATACTAAATATATATGGCTACTGTCACTATATATACACTACATATGTATAACATATATACACTACGATCATTTATTTTTAGTCGTATCTTGGTGCCAAAAGGAGAAAATAATGATTCAACATGTTAAAGCTCACCTCACACTGGTTATTCAGCTTGGTGGATGTAATATCCAACTGTTGGTATTGTTCCTTTAGCTTTGAAAATTCAGCTTCTAATTTTGTTTGCTCCAGTTTGGAATTATTTAGAAGACTTTTTAAATTTTTGTGGTCAGTTTGCAACACTTCAGTCTCTTTTAAAAGTTGACTATATGTATGATTCAACCTATAATTAGAAATCATAAGAGAAATAGAATTAGATTCTCTTAATAGCTTTCATTACAATACAAAGAATGTGAAAATGTTGTAAATAATATTCCGAAAAGAGAAGATTGTTTTCTCAGTAATTAAACTGATCAAGAATCAGTTTGTTTTTTGAAATTAGATTTTAAAAAATTCCAAGTACCTTTCCCTTGAAAATGATCTTTCATCTTTTAAATATGTTGAAGTAAAGATATCCCGAATTTCAAAATTAATAATATATATATACATTTCTTTTTTTTTTAAGAGACTGGGTCTCGGTTCTCTGGACTGGAGTGCAGTGGTACGATCATAGCTCACTGTAACCTCATCAATCCTCCCTCTTCAACCTCCTGAGAGCTAGGAATATAGATGCATGCCAAGGCTGTTTTTTTTTGTTTTTTTTTTTGAGACGCAGTCTCACTTTGTTACACTTGGTAGGGTTCCATGGCATAGGTCATAGCAACCTCAAACTCCTGGGCTTAAGCAATTATCCTGCCTCTGCCTCCTGAGTAGCTGGCACTACAAGTGCCTGCCACAACACCTGGCTATTTTTCTGGCTCTTGCTCAGGCTGGTCTTGAACTTGTGAGCTAAGACAATCCACCCACCTTGGCCTCCCAGAGTGCTAGAATTACAGGCGTGAGCGACTGTACCTGGCCTGACACCTAGCTAATTTTTTAACTTTCTTTTTTAGAAAAGGAGTTAAGCCAAACTTTAGTCGGTTAGATTTCTGCACTTGTCGGCAAATTATTCATTGTTACGCAATCCTGCAGCATTTTCTTTTTCTTTCCATAATTCACTTTCAAAACAAAGTTCATCTTCTTTAAAGGCAGGGATTAACAAACTTTAGCTATAATAGACCAGAGAGGAAACATTTAGGTTATGCAGGCCATATGCAGCCTCAGGAGCATGCTCCTTCCCTCACTCCTCCCCAACGCTTTAATAAACATAAAAGCTTTTCTTATTTGTGGGCTATACAGAAACAGACTGTAGTCTAGATTTGGCCTGATAAGCTGGTTGTAGTTTGCCAACCTCTATTTTATGGCATTATGATCAAGAACCCACAAAAGAGGCAGGCAGCCGAACAAAACAAACTTTTGCTCACAGTTGTCCTTGTTCAGAAGATTTCACAGTTTAAGTCAACTCATCTCACAGTTTAACTCAACTCATTGCTGAGTTATAATAATATATTTTTAAAAATCCAAGACTTGGTAAAAAACAAACAAACAAAAAAACGATAAGACCAAAAACATATAGTAAATAATTAAGTTGAATTAAAGAATGATTGCATACCATGAGTTTAATAATTGATTAGACCTCACTGAGACATATAGACAGCTACATAGTACCTACGGTAATCAAAGATTTCCCTACTGATGCTTCATGGTGGGGTGGCAATACAAAAAGTTAACATGAAAGGTCCTAGGTATCTCTGTGGCAAATACTAAAATGAGATTTTTGGCTGGGCATGGTGGCTCATGCCTGTAATCCTAGCACTCCGGGAAGAGGAGGTGGTGTATTGCCTGAGCTCACAGGCTCGAGACCAGCCTGAGCAAGAGCGAGACCCTGTCTCTACAAATAGTCGAAAGTTATGGCAGGTGCTTGTAGTCCCAGCTACTCAGGAGGCTGAGGCAAAGAAAATTAGTTGAGCCCAAGAGTTTGAGGTTGCTATGAGCTACAACGCCATGGCACTCTACCAAAGGCAATGAAGTGAGACTGTCTCAAAAAAATAAAAAAATAAAATAAAATTAAAAAATGAGCTTTAAAAAATTTTCACATTGTATTTTAAGGCAGAGAACATTATTACCTAAATGCAAATGCAATTCAATGAACACAATTCTAAAGAAGCCAAGACAACCTATTCCATGTAAGAAATTTTCTTAATTTGGCATTATCTAAGATTAAATGCAGACTATTTAGAAGAATAAATTCTTATCCCTAAGCAAAGTCTTCATAAATATATATTTTTGGTGAAACAGTTCTTCCATATTTCATTTAAAGCCTTTTCATTCCTTAGGACACAGACATGAGCCTATAAAAGGTAAGCAAGAATGGATTTCAGAGAGAAAGTACTCTCTTCAGAACCACTATTCCCTGCAAGCCTGGAGAATTTTCTAGGTCAGTCTCATCATTCTCAATTTCTTCTTCATTTTGACTCAGTTCTTTCTCTGGAGGTTCCTCAGTAGTATACACAATTACATTCCTGCAAGGCCTACATAAATTCATGAACTGTCCCTAGTTATGTTCAAATCCCAACAACAGAAAAAGGTTAGGTAAAAAAATGGGACCTCCACAGTTAAGTGTATTCCCCTATGTTTGGTATATAATAAAATACCCTGTACCTGTATAACTTGTCAGAATTTAATCTTCTACTACATACATATTGTACATTATATATCCTATCATCTTTGATTCTAGCTTGCTATTGGGCTTGCAAGAAGTTGAAATCCCCTACTACCGAATTTCAGGTTGTTAACTACAGAAAACTAAATACAAAACTGTTAAACATGAAAATGAAGATGGCTCTAGAAATTTGGGGACTTTTTTAAAAGGAAAGGAGAAGTTTAATTTTAAAAATGGTTTGTATTAAACTCATAATGGGACAAATACTCAATGACCCCTCCTAGAATTCTGTGTACTGCCTCTTAGCTCTGTTCAGCTATGGCACTGTAAATATAGTACAAATGAGTAGGCTGTTTAACCTTTTAAAAGTTTCTGAAAAACTTCCAAAAATGTACTGTTATGAAACAGGATGGTTAGAGTTGGCAAGTTTTGATTTTCCAAGGCTTTCAGTTAAATAATAATAGCCCTGTAGCAATATGAGACCATTAATACATAATAATTAAAAATAGAGAATAAAAATGAGAGTACAAATCAGGCTCGGTGCTTACAGCTCAACGGCTAGGGCTGGGGGGTTTGAACCTGGCCCGAGTCTGCCAAACAACAATGACAACTACAACAAAAAAATAGCCAGGCATTGTGGCGGGATAGTCCCAGCTACTCGGGAGGCTGAGGCAAGAGAATCACTTATGACCAAGAGTTTGCAGTTGCTGTGAGCTATATGACGCCATGGCACTCTACCAAGAGTGACGTAGTGAGACTCTACCTCAAAAAAAAAAAAATAATAAAATAAGTACAAATCAATCAGTCAAGAAATTATGGGGCTGCTTACTTGTAGCAATTTCAAAAGACAAGAATTGGGAAAGCAGACTAGTAAAAATAGAGATAAACAAATGATGGAGTTTAATTACATTCTGCCTCAAAAAGTATGTACATTTTATCAAGGTATAGAAATGTCCTAGGGCGGCGCCTGTGGCTCAGTGAGTAGGGCGCCAGCCCCATATGCCGAGGGTGGCGGGTTCAAACCCAGCCCCGGCCAAACTGCAACCAAAAAATAGCCGGGCATTGTGGCGGGCGCCTGTAGTCCCAGCTGCTCGGGAGGCTGAGGCAAGAGAATCGCGTAAGCCCAAGAGTTAAGAGGTTGCTGTGAGCCGTGTGACGCCACGGCACTCTACCCGAGGGCGGTACAGTGAGACTCTGTCTCTACAAAAAAAAAAAAAAAAGAAATGTCCTATAATTTGACTTAAAAACTTAATTAGCTGACAATCAATATATTAATAAAGAAAATATGATGTGTCTACACAATGGAATAGTATTCATCCATGAAAAAGAACGAAATCTTGTCATCTGCAGCAAAATGGATAGGACAGTTGGTCCTTACATTAAAAAAAATAAGCCAGGCACAGAAAGACAAATACTGCATATTCTCATTCATATGTGGAAGCTAAAAATGTCAACAGCATAGAGCTAGAGTGGAATGGCAGCTGGAAGGCAGGGTGCAGAGGGAATGATTAATGGGTACATACTGTTAGATAATGTTCCACAGCACAGTAGGGGTGACTACAGTTAACAGTGATTTACTGTATATTTTTGCATTGTCTGATTTTCTACTGTAAAATAGAAGAGGAGGTTTGAAATGTTCTTGACATAAAGAAATGATAAATGTCTGAGGTAATATAAATAACCTATATACCTTGATTTACTCATTATACATGGTATACAGGTGTCAAAAAATTATGTACTCCTCAAATATATACTACAACTATTACTACATATGTATGAATAAAAAAACCTTAACTAGTTGAAAAAAGGGAGAAATGATGAGAGAAAATAGGAGAAATAAGCATTTGACTGATGGATTCCATAACTAACTGCATGATTTTGTTGGGTAATTTACTTATTGCTCTGGTGTTTTATTTAATTATTATTATTATTTTACTGTAAAAAGAACTATACTACAGTTAGTTCTATTTTTAAAATTCTAAGTCCAAATTATGGATGGTACTACAATGAGGCAGGATATATGTTGGATGTAAGGCATAATACAGAATTGAAATATATAAATATTTATTACCTATCATTTTCAACACAAAGTTTCTTGTACTCTGCAGCTACCATCTCATGGTTTTTATTTTCAAGCAGCATTTTTTCTTGCTCTGTTTTGAGCATCTTTTCCAAATCCTCCAACTGTCCTTTCTGTTTTAGTAACTGATTATAACTGAGGGAAAAAAAGGTATTTAGTGCAGACAATTTCCAAAAAAGAAAATAATTTTAGAAATAAAGGAAATAAGAGTAATTTATTAATAAGTACTACACAAAATACATATAAATTTATACAAATTTCCTAGATAAATTACCTATTACTTATGTTTAACATATAAAATCTATTAAACTCAAAGAAAATTGAGTTTAAACTCACACAATAAAATATAAGAAATTACCGGTCTTCGAGATCTTTATGTTCCACCTCAAGATTTTTGTGGGCAGACTTTAGAGTTCCATGTTTAGAGATAAGAGATTCATACTCTGAAGCCTGCCGTTCATGAAGAAGTTCCAGCTTTTCATGATCTTTGATCAGAGAATCATAGAGAGATTTTAGCTCTTCTCGTTCTTTGATTACAGATTCATTTTCATTTTCTAAGGAAGACTGCTGGATTAAAAGCTGTGCATTCTGGTTCATAAGTGAGGTACTTTGGGAATTAAGGGTGGAATTTTCAACCTATAAAAATGCATATAGTTATCAGACAAGAAAAATAGTTCATGTTCTTTTTTAAAAAAAGGAGAGATTTACAATGTTAATTTAAGAATACTCTAAATTATAGTGGATACATTTACATAATAATGGAAAATTTGGTTCTTAACTTTCCAAAGAATAAGGGTACCATTTAATTTTGATTTTTGGAAGTGTTACGATATATATAATATATAATAATATAATATATATATAATAATATAATATATAATATATAACATATATTGAATTTATTCTAAATAAAAGTGATTAGGAACTATTTGTATTCAACCTATTAAAGGGTACAGAATTTGAAATGCTAGGTTTATCATTTCTAGAATTGAGGAGTTGACAGAATTGAAAAATTACTTTTGGAAATTTCTTAAAAGTCTAAATTAAAGTAATATTTGCTTTATCACTTGGAAAAGAATTCAGAAAAAAACTTCTGGATTCAGAGAGGGAATTTCTTTTGTTCTTCACAGAGTTGTACGGTTTGAAAAGATACTGGTAGGCGATGTTAAGTGAAAGATAGATCCTTTGAACTAAGGACAAATTTAAAAACAAAATTCCCATGTTGTCTTTTTTTTTTTTTTTTGAGAGAGTCTCACTTTGTCACCCTGGGTAGAGTGCCATGGCGTCACACCTCACAACAACCTCAAACTCTTGGGCTTAAGTGATTCTCTTGCCTCAGCCTCCCAAACAGCTGGGACTATAGGCACCTGCCACAATGCCTGCTATTTGTTGTTTAGCAGGCCTGGCCCGGTTTCGAACTCGCCAGCCTCAGTGTATATAGCTGGTGCCTTAAGCACTGAGCTATGGGCGCCAAG
This sequence comes from Nycticebus coucang, assembly GCF_027406575.1. Taxonomy (NCBI): domain Eukaryota; kingdom Metazoa; phylum Chordata; class Mammalia; order Primates; family Lorisidae; genus Nycticebus; species Nycticebus coucang. Next base: position 54,032,183 of record NC_069783.1, read on the forward strand.
TCTGTTGTCTTGTTTTTTTAATAACTAAACTAATAAGACCACAAAGTAAATATAAATTATCTTTGCTTATTTATATTTGAGTGAATTCTAGAGGCTCTGACATTTTAGAAAGTGCTGATGTATGAAAGTTTGGCATGGCGCTAAATTTAAAAACGTTTATCTTCTGTGAATTGTTAAATTCAATAAGAAACAATCTTTCCCATGTTTACTTTCCCTTATTTTAATAGCATAATTCAAGAAATCAGCAGCATATCACCAAAATATTACATTACAACCTGAAGCTTGGCATTCTGTGTTTGGAGAGTGGTATTCTGTTCCTGCAGTGACACTGTCTGCCTCTGAAGTGCAAGAATTTGAGCCTGCAAATTACTGTTCTGTGTCTCAAGTTGCTTCAGTTGAGTTTTCAATGCTTGCTTCTCTGCTTGCAGTGTAGCATTCTTAAAAGAAAAAAAATCCACACATATTAAAAATAAAAGCAACATCAGATTTCTGTAATATCATGACATTTTGTACAATGAGCACTTACTACTATCATGGTCCAAAAGAAATCCAACAATCTTAAAAAAGAAAAAAATCCAAACATTCCCCCTCTATCCCAAATTGTAAACAGACATTCAATCTAAGAAAAAGAAGGCAATGATACTAAAATCTTAATATAATATTGTGCCTGTATCCCATCTGCCTTACAGTATACTAAAAATAGAATATTCCTTTCTAAATATCTTTGTTAATCCAAGAATTAGGATGGAGTTGCCAGGTGTATGGTTTTAATACTGCTCAAAAGCATCCAGAGTGCCCAGAATAAGTGAGGCTATGTCCAGGTAAGGCGTGCCAAAGGCAAATGTACACACAGGTGAGTGGTCCTCCCAGGGATAGCAGTAAAACAAATATTCAAAAGACAAGGTTTAGAAGAACCATCTTAACCATCTGTTTAAAAAACATATTCCATAAGAAACCTAACAGATGTTACATATTTTCTTTAGTTATTTTAGTTTATATCCTTTAGTATTTTAGTGGCATACAATTCTTTACTATTTTAGTGGTAAAAATGCTCATTAACATTTTATTCAACTACAGGACTTTTGGAGCATATCCAAACAAACCACACCATTCTCAATTTTTCCAGTATATATGGTCATATTTCTATTTTTATAGTGAAAATGTAAATTACTATGCAGATCATTATATATAACGTGATGATATTAAAAATACTTGTCATAGATTTAATAATTTTAGGATTGTTTCTAAATAAAATTTTATGAAAAATCAATTAGTATCAATGAGTATAAACAAAGAACACTTCCCCAAACAGAAATAAAACTATAATACATATATACACACAAAAGGCTATAATTGGTCTAGGCAAAAAAGTTACAAGTGAATCATGACAGATCATTTTTATCATATCTCTATAGATATGACAGAAGGTAACATTCACTTTGTTGGCTTTCATGTTATACATACTACATGCCACTGTGTAAAAGGCGGGTGACCCTTTGACCCACATATTATACCATAAAATCAAAGCCAAAGAAGCAAAATTCTTTAAGATGTGTCTTGATACTTGTGTGTAATACTTCTCTTTTGTTCAGCTGTTCAAATAAAAAGGATGAAAAAATTTAAGCTGGCGGCAGCACCTGTAGCTCAGTGGGTAGGGTGCTGGCCACATATACCCAGGCTGGCGGGTTCAAACCCGGCTCAGGCCAGCTAAACAACAATGACAACTACAACAAAAAAAAAAGCCGGCCTTGTAGCAGGCGCCTGTAGTCCCAGCTACTTGGGAGGCTGAGGCAAAAGAATCACTTAAGCCCAAGGGAGGTTGCTGCCAGCTGTGAGGCCATGGCACTCTACCAAGGGCGACACAGTGAGACTCTGTCACAAAAAAAAAAAAGAAATTTTAAGCTGGAAAAAATAATATGTTTATAGATTATGATATATTTATGTACCATTTGGACACAAAGAAGTGAAAAGTTTTTCACTTACATATGTGAAATACCATTGTAGGTTAAGACTTTAGAAACTAAATTATACAAACTCAACTGATCAGATATTTGTAAGAATAAGAAAAATTCCTATAGTACTTAATGTAAAAGTTAGCTAAAAGGGTATCTCAGAGCAGCAAAAAAATTTACAATGGAAAAGAAAGAACTGAGTAAATATAATACTGGCAAATAAAAATACCAGTCTATGATAAGACTAAGTTTGTTTATAACCCTTTGATCTAAAATGACTAACATGACAAGTAATGTTTTTCCTTAGAGAAGCTGGGACTACAGGCGCCTGGTTACTTTTTTGTTGTACTTGTCATTGTTGTTTTTAGCAGGCCTGGGCCAGGTTTGAACCCACCAGCCCTGGTATATGTGGCTGGTGCCCTAGCCACTGAGCAGTAGGCGTGAGCCAGATGATAATATCTTGAATTGAGTAGTATCAGCAGAGGTGGAGAGGAGTAGGTGGGTTGGAGTTACATTTCTTTCTTTCTTTTTTTTTTTTTATTGTTGGGGATTCATTGAGGGTACAATAAGCCAGGTTACACTGATTGCAATTGTTAGGTAAAGTCCCTCTTGCAATCATGTCTTGCCCCCATAAAGTGTGACACACACCAAGGCCCCACAGCTTGCTGATGAACTTACATGACGTTGATGAAAAACTGTATATTACTTAGTTCTTCAGTCTTTTTTATATGTATTATAAACAAAGTCAGTCATGAAAGTATAAAATGAGCAAAATTACAAAACCAAAAGAGAAAAAATTTTTAAGATAAATATATCTAATAATCCTTTATTTCTAAAAAAACATTTCTACTAAAAATTTAAAAACACTTACATTTCGTTCTACTTCAATTAACCTGTCTTTAACTTTCAGAAGCTCTCTAGTGGTTTCTTGACTTTCTCGCTCCCATTTGTTGTCTTCACCACATACTGGAGGAGAGCTCTGAATCATCCTTTCCTCATCTTGTCTTTGTTTGAGAGCTTCATAATTTTTTTTCACCTAAAATATTAAAGGACAGAAAAAAAATTACCAAAGTTATATTTCTCACAATTAATTTGACTCTGCACTGGTCTGGTGAATGTAAGAGACACTTCATTTCAAAACAACTAAAAGTATATTATAAATGTCTTACCACAAAAAATAAGTGAGGTGATGGTTATGTTAATCCGTTTAAGCATTCCACATTGTATATCAAATCACACAATGTATACAGTTACGATTTAATAAAAATTAAAAAAAACTCACTATTGGCAGATAAATTATTTAAATCTTTATAAGAAAAAAATAAATTAATCAAAAAACGACTATCAAAAAAAAGAAAAAAAGAAAAAATGTGATCAGCTCTTATCACTCAAGTTTGAAGAAAAAAATTAAATGTGATGAAATGTATGAAAATTACCATGATAATTTGTGCTTTAAAAATCCAAACCCTTTCTGTCTAGAAATATTAAGTATACTCTGCTTGCATGTGACATGCTCCTACAATATATTCTGTAATTTCAAATTTCATTATAATAAAAATGGCCTGAAGAGCAGATCAAGTGCATAAGGCTGCTAAATACTAATGATTCTCTTCAGAGCTATCTATAACCAATTTAGAAATTTCACAGAAATCTCTATGTAAAGAATAGTCTACAAATGTTAATAATTAGTCTTAAAAATACACCTAAATTAAAGTTGAGGAATTATCTGCCCCTTTAAGAAGGATGTATTACCTAGAATGAACTATGTTAATAAATGACTACTTTATTCAGATCTTGCTCTACATGGAATTACTATAATTTATCTTGTAAGGAGTGAATGATTATCTTACTCAGGATTGTTTTTCCTTTTCCTTTTGTTCTTTTTCTTCACTCTGTTACCCTGGGGACAGTGCCATGGCATCATCATAGTTCATAGCAACCTCAAACTCTTAGGCTTGAGCTGTCCTCTTGCTTCAGCCTCCCAAGCAGCTGGGACTATAGGCATACACCACCTTTCCTGGGTAGTGTTTTCTATTTTTAGCGAAGATGGGGTCTTGCTCTTGCTTAGGCTGGTCTTGAACTCCTGAGCTCAAGCAATCCAGCTTCCTCAGCCTCCCAGAGTGCTAGGATTACAAGCATGAGCCCCCGTGCCTGTCCTCTTTTTTTCTTACTAAGTAGAGATAGGGTCTGTGTTGCCCAGACTGGTCTTGAACTCCTCACTTCAAATAACCCTCCTACTTTGGCCTCCCAAAGTGCTGAGATTAAAGGTGTGAGCCACCATGCCTAGCCTTTTAAAGAATTTTTTAGTTTTCAAGAACTACTAAAGAAGATGCTGTGACACACATCCCTCCCTCCTTCCCTCCCTCTCCCCTTTCTTTCTCTCCTTCCCTCATAATCCCCCACCCCGCACCTCCATATGAAACACGGAGCTAGCTAAGGATGAGCACCCCCGGGGCGGTGCCTGTGGCTCAGTGAGAAGGGCGCCGGCCCCATATGCCAAGGGTGGCGGGTTCAAACCCAGCCCCAGCCAAACTGCAACAAAAAATAGCCGGGTGCTGTGGCGGGTGCCTGTAGTCCCAGCTACTCGGGAGGCTGAGGCAAGAGAATGGCTTAAGCCCAGGAGCTGGAGGTTGCTGTGAGCGTGTGATGCCACGGCACTCTACCAAGGGCCATAAAGTGAGACTCTGTCTCTACAAAAAAAAAAAAGAATTTTTTAGTTTTAAGTTGATATTCTCAAATTAGGTTGTAATCGTATCCAAACTATCATCTAGTGGGAAGGTGAGTATCATACAATTATATGAAGAGGGATGTGTGACACTGGCTATCTACTTGTATAGCCTATAATCTTCTAAATAGAATGATTCTAAATGTAACCTCCAGTCCTCTTGTCAGTCTGAATGTTTAATAGATGTTAAGCCCACTTCTTGTGGCACCCCAGAGACAATAAAAGTAAATAGGAGGGAGAGGGCTTGGTAAGCGCCCACCTAATGGGTACAATGTAGCAGTATATGGTGAAGGACTTAACTACAACTCAGATGCTAAAGCAAACAATGTAACTTAATCATATGTACCCTTATATTAATCTGAAATTTTAAGAAAAGGAAGAATAAACCAGAATGTGCCTATACTAATCTACCATCTACTAACCCTATGGAATGGGCAAGTTTCTTATACTTCAATTGACTCAAAGGGAAAACAGTTGCATCTGCTTTGCTTGCTTACTTGATTGAATAATTCCAAATATAAGAAAACAGACCTAGAAAAGACATCCAATTTATAAGATCAAGTGCTTTCTTATACCACACATGTGATTTTCCTCTACTTGGTATGTTCACATCCTTGGCTTTGTCTATCAAATTTTTACTTGGCTTCTTAATAGGAAGGGAGTGCCAGAGTGTTTGAAAGCTTTTCCCAATAAAATAAGCCTGCCTCTTCCTCATCCTACCTCTTTAATTCTATGTCTCTGACTGCGTGAGGGACATTACACACATGTAATAGAATTGAATCAATTATACCATATCCATATGACAAAGATGTGTTCAGGAATAATCTCAAAAATTATGAAAAATGAAGAAATAGGCTAATAAATATTGATAAAATGTTTAAATTCTTTTCTACTTTATATTTTTTTGTCCAAATATTTATAAAATAAATGGTAATTATAACTCTTCAAGAAAATCACTTACTGTTTTAAGTTCTTGGCGTAATTGTTGGTTGTAATTTGTGGATTCTCCTAATCGAGCTTCTAAAGCAGCAATTTTTTCTTCTTTTATTTCAAGGGACTTCTTAAGAGTGGATTCTAATTTTGATTCCAGAAGTTTATATCTACTATCCAAGTGCAAAAATAATATAGTTCATCGTTGTAGGTCAGAAAAAAAAAGGGAATTATTTTTAAAGATAACTTATGACCACAAATATAGATGCCGTAAATGGGTCTCAAAAGTCTTTTTTGAAAAGAGATAAATTAACGTATTCTCTTCTTACTGCTCTACTTCCCCTTCTATTCCTAGTCATGAAGCAATAAAACCACTAAGTAAATGGAGCTCCAGATTATAGCCTAGATTGTCAAAAGCAACAATTAATACTAAAAAAATGGAATCTGGAAGATTGAAGTCCCAAAATATTCCTTTTGGTATTATAAGAATAGAATATAGAGAGAGAATAGACAGATTCATTTTATCATCAAGCACTTGCCTTTGATATTAATGTGGAAAGTATTTACGTAAGGACCCATGAACAGTTAAGACTTAAAACTCATCAAAGACTGTCCAATGAAGGCCATGTTAACCAGGTTGATGAAAGTATTTCAAATTGTATATAAAACCAGCACATTGTACCCCATGATTGCATTAATGTACACAGCTATGATTTAATAAAAATAAATAAATAAAAATAAATAAAAATAAAAAAGACTGTCTCTTCAGGGTATAGAATAATTAGAGTGAAAAAGGTAGTATTATACTCATTCATGACACAGGATACTGGTGACAGAGTGGCAAGAGGCAGATATATGACTGTCAATATTGTAGTCACATTTTTGAATGATGAAAACATGATTATTAAATCAATTTTTTTCACAAAAAAGGACAGTGCATAAACACAATTTGAGTGTATCATAAACCAAAAATTATGATCCTTTTCTTACACCTAAGGCTCTGAAGACAAAACCAAATAAAAACCTAAAGTGTATACATGAGAAATTTCAGTATCTCTGCGTTTTATTATAATTAATTTATATATGTATATTTTCTGTTCAATCAGATTGTAAGTTCATTGAATACAGAGAACAAATTTCCCTCATTTTGGTATTGGCTCAAGTCAGAAAACTTTTTTTTTTTAAACATTTACTGAGTCTGATTTTGGTTAAGTTGAATTTCTGACATCTGAGTTGCTTTAGGACCACAGGTGAGATAATGGATAGGAATGCTCACCATACAGAATGAATGAATAAGAGAACTGAAAAGATAAGCCTGGAAACAACTATATTGAAAGAGATGATAGAGGAAAAGAGGCTATTAAAAGAGAAAGACAAGATTGATCACATCTGTTTACAACTCTACCACTAAATTTACCTTGTTGCATTCTAATTTACCTACTTATACATTCAATTTATATATAAACTCTTACAGCCTGGCTGTAAGAAGAAGTATCTTAATAATAGTTGTACCTTCAAAGACAAAAAAGTTAGACTAATAATAGAATTAAGGTCATCACATGAGATTTATATATATAAATTCCAAGCTGGAGGGCATGAACGTTGGAGGAATTTATGTTTGTGTGCTTCTATTTTCTCTGTGACATGAAGGCTAGAAAGAAATTTGTTTTAATGGCATAAGACAATTCTTTCTTTGGCCAGGTGTGGTGGCTCATGTCTGTAATCCCAACAGCCTTGGGAGGCCAAGGAGGATGGACTGCCTGAGCTTACAAGTTCGAGCCCAGCCTGAGCAAGAGTGAGACCCTGTCTGTAAAAAAAAAAAAAAATAGCCAGGCATTGTGGCAGGCACCTGTAATTCCAGCTACTCAGGAGGCTGAGGCAAGAGAATCACTTGAACTTGAGTTTGAGGTTGCTGTGAGCTATGATACCACTGTACTCTACCAAGGGTTACAAAGTAAGATTGTCTCAAAATTGAAAAGAAAGGACAAATTCTCACAAATCAAACATAGTTATCAACTGCTCTCAATTCCATTTCCTAAAAGCTTTAGTTTAACATTCCTTAAGCTCCATGTCTCATGCTTTAATTATATGTATAAATAAATGTGTGGAATAATTAATGCATTACATCTTGCCTAGACTAAGAGTTTCCTACCTAGTCTCTGTGCCTCTAAATTCACTCTTCTAATCTATCTTTCATATCACTCTAAGAATTACTCAACACACTTTTGTGCTTTTATACAAATGCTTCTGTCTGCATGGAATGCCCTTCCCCACTGTTTCTATCTTGCAAATCTGTATAATTCTTCAAGGTTCAGTTGAAGTGTTATCACTTTTTTGAAGCTTGATGATCAGCAGATAATAAAACCTCAATTAAGATTGGCTAATTGATGAAAGAGCCACCAAACGGTATACAGGGCTCACCTAGAGCTGGGTTCATAAATTTATAATCAGGTGAATTAGGGCAGCTACATGGTTTATTCTACTTTTTCTTTTAAGAACATGCAGTTGTAGCATTATTTACACACAGAAAATAATAAATCTGTTTAAACAAAGAGGGATGCAGTATTTATATTAAAAGACAGTCAATTAAACTGGTTCTTAACTATCTGATTAATTCAAACAAAAATTTATCTTCATGAAATACCTATGTAATTAATTCAATATTTGCTTGACTTGACCTGACTGCAAAAATAAATGCCTCAAATTACTTCTCTAATTATAGAACCTTTTAAAATATCAATCTATTCTATTTACTTTGAATATTCTCAAATTATGTTACCAAATCCCAAATAATCTGTATTAGTTTTTCCTATATACATTTAATACAGAACATAAATACTAGAACAGTAATGTAGATAAAATATTACGTGTATAATTATGAAAATTTCACTAGATTAAAATCTAGTCAGCATAAAACAGTATTCTTAACTATACACAATTTCTTCTAGCTGGAACCATGTGGCTAACTAGATGCTAAATCATAGACTTAAAAATTAGATTAAGTCTGTTTGGCAGACTATAATTACCATGAGAAAACAGAAATTTCTTTAAACCTATACTGATCATTTTTAAAATTAAAGGGTATATGATTGCTTTCAGGCCTTAGTTTTCCACATTATTTTTATGCCTTCATTGTTTCTCAACATCTTCCCTTGTTTCATACTTTTCCTCTACATCTCAAGTCCACATTTTGGCAAATAAATACATGAAACAAGTGTGATATTTATATATATGATTCAAATAAAAAATAACTTGCTTAATTATATATTTGAGAGAGATAGGTTTGTTTGTTGTTAATGTCTTCTCTTTTCACAGGCAATTATACCCTCTAATTATCTGCTACCTGGGTGGCATCCTATTTTACTATTTTGTAACTGTATTTATATAATAACATTTTAGCTTTTTTTTTTTTGTAGAGACAGAATCTTACCTTATGGCCCTGGGTAGAGTGCCGTGACATCACACGGCTCACAGCAACCTCCAACTCCTGGGCTTAGGTGATTCTCTAGCCTCAGCCTCCCGAGTAGCTAGGACTACAAGTGCCCGCCACAACGCCTGGCTATTTTTTTTAGAGACAAGGTCTAGCTCTGGCGCAGGCTGGTTTTGAACTCCTGAGTTCAGGCAATCCACCCACCTCAGCCTCCCAGAGTGCTAGGAAGTGTGAGTCACCACACCTGGCCTATTAAATTGTTTTTGATTATTACTTTTTTTTTTTTTTGAGAAACAGTTGCATTCTGTTACCCAGGCTAGAATGTCATAGCTTCATCCTAGCTCACAGTAACCTCAAACCCCTGGGTTTAGGCAGTCCTTCTGCCTCAGCCTCCTGAGTAGATGTGACTACAGGTGTCCACTACAACACCTGGCTTGTTTTTTGCTATTTTTAGTAGACGAGGTCTTGCTCTTGCTCAGGCTGATCTCAAACTCCTGAGCTCAAGCAATCCTCCCACTTCAGCCTCCCATTGTGCTTGGATTACAGGCATGAGCCACCATGCCCAGGTGATAGTTTTTTTCTTACCCAACTTTTTCTAAGAGAAGAAAGGAATCAGAAACAGGGTAAAATACATAAATGTTTTCTTTAGCTAGTACAGGAAGTAATTAATGTTTGAGGAAAAAAATAAATTGTTTGCCAAATAGACTTAATACTCACCTGTCATCAGTACTTTGCTCATCACATAATAGTCGCTCTTTATTTAATCCTATTTTCTCAAGCTCATGAGTTAATTTTTCAAGATCATTGTTCATCTGCTGAGTCTTCAATTTTTCACTCACCAAATCCTTATTTGTAAAAGGAACGTACAATTCTTATAGTGTCGATAGCTTACATATCTAATAAAGTCAGCTGAAATTCTAAATACTCTACATATGATTTGAACCAGGAAATACAGAAATGTTATCATTGAACCTTTCCTTCATCATCCAAAAGTAGTTACACAAAAAAATTATAATCTAATTGCAACAATTTTTTTCCTTCTTTTCTTTGCTAATACTGTTTTTGAAGTAGAACGTTAAAAAGTAAAAGGGAACCTCTTTACTTGTGAATACACACCTTAGGTTTGAAAACTGTGGAGGAAAAAAACATAACCTAGAACTTTAGTACATATTTCTATGAATGTATGTTGGATACAATGCTCCTCTTCCACCATAGCCGTGGAGTGAAAGAGACCTAAGGTACTGGGTCTGAAGAACGAGGTGACAGTCTTAGATGTTCAGGCACAAGGTATGTGTTGTTCATGACTATAAGACTATAGAACAGAAGAAAAAAATTTAAAGGTCCTTCTCAATGCCTCTTTAGCAAAAATGCAGACTGCTCAATGTGACTTTCTACCCAGAGTACTACTTTTTAATCGAACATAAAGGGCTAGCACATATCATACTGCAATAGGGATGGCAAAAAAGAGCCAGACTATCTTCTGATTTGCACTAACCATGTTTCATTGTCAATCTACTCTTGCAAAAATTTCAGAATTCTTCTCAACACACAGATCCTAAGAAACTACTAGATGTTCAGTGTTGACCTTTACGTTTAACTTCATTTGCATTCTTTAGTTTAGAGGTGAAAATTCATGGGGCTTTGGAGACTGAAAGATCTGGATTTGAATCTAATAATCCATTCATTAGCTGTGATTCTGAGTAAATTATGTAATATTTCTGAACCTCAGTTTTCTAATCTGAAAAACAGATAAAATATCCATAAAGGACTGGTTGGAAAAATTCTTTAAGCATATATAAATATAACTTAAATGAAGTTCTGAGTCCAGTACTTGGTACATAGCTCTCAATAAATAGTAGCTATCACGTTTCCTTTTTTAACATTCAGTAAGAGACCTGATCAAATATTTTAATATTATTTTGAAATAAAATCTTAGAATTACAACATAGCAAGTCAGAAACCACAAGGAAATCTTATTACTACAAGTTCTGGAAAAATAAAAGTCATATACACTTTGTAATTTAATACAAGTAGGAAACTTGAAAGCTATTTCTAGTTCTACTTCCAAAATTCTAATAAACCATACAAAAGATAATGCAAATTGCTGATGGGCTCCAATAAAAGTTCAAAAAACTTTGAGTTAAAAATGTAAAAAATACTTGCTTAAATTTAGGACAATGTATTACCTCACGCAATGTAACCAAAGTTTTTATATCAATAGTCGCTCTTTTCACAAGCTCCTTATTTTCTTTCTCTAATTCTTTCAGGCGAATACAAGATTCTTTATATATACCAATTTCTTTGGAGAGTGTTTTGTTTTCTTTTTCCAAATTTCCAATCTTTACATTATTTTCTTCTAATGTGGTATCTTTAATTTCTGCTTGTTGTCGGAGTCTTTTATTTTCCTTCTCCAATTGTTTCTTATCCTTTTCCAGTTGTGAAGTCTCTTGTTCTAAAGATTTATTTTCTTTTTCCAGCTGTTCTAGTCTTTTGCTTGATATTTTTAATTCTTCTAGGTTTTTTTGCAGTGTTTGATTTTCCATCTCTAAGTCTTGTAGTTCACCTTCTAATTGCTGAATTTTTTTATTGCTGTTCTCTAGAGCTTTCTGTAACCTTTGATTTTCTGTGTCTAAACCCTGGTAGCTAACTTCTAAGCGTTCTGTTTTCTTGAAAGATGCTTTCATGAGCTCCAAACCTTTCTTAAGTTGCTCTTTTTCACTTTCTAGTTCTTTGTTTTCTAGTTGTAGCTGAGCCATTTTCATGCTCGCACACTTCAAAGATTCCACATTCCTTCTCAGTTCTAAATTTTCCTCATCAAGTTGAGAATTCTCCTTTTCTAGGGATTCTAGCTGAAAAGTAAGGTTTTTAAAGCTATCCAATGTTTTTTTTAATTTTCTGTTGTCTCTTTCTAACTCTGAATTTTCTTGTTCTAAGGCTTCAATTTTTTCACAAGTGATTTTTAAATTGGTTATCTTTTTCTGTAACAATTCATTTTCTTTTTCAAGACGATGTAACTCATTTTCAAGTTCTTCTGCTCGTTCTCCTTTTTCCTTATAATGTTCCAATTCTTTTCTAATTTGTCTTTTTTCAAATTCAATCTTGCTTAGTTTGCTACTTGTTTCCTTGATAGATTCATGAAGAATTTTATTTTCTTTTTCAATGTCTTTCACTCTTGCTTCAGCACTTATCTGAGAACGCTGCCTTAAAGAAGTTACTGTTTGATTCAGATGTTCATTTTCCTGTTCCAATATTTTAATCTAATTCAAAAAAAGAAGAAAATTAAAAACTATAATTAAGCAAAAACTAAGTATTGTGAATTACATAGTTTTTTCTCTTCCAAAAATAGGAAAAGGAGAACGTAAAAAGGTGATACATTAAAATGTTTTACTTTTAATTCTGATAAATATGTATTGAACACCACTGTGTACACGGAGAGGACATGTACTGCCAGGTCTCTAAAGTTTGCATCTTAAGAGAGCACATTCTAGATGAATGGTTCAGAGAAACGTATTTTCTATGAATCAAAATTAATCAGATTATTTATCATCACATGCTTCAAATTCAAATATAAATATAGATGAAACACCAGCACACATCTCCTTAAGTACATAAGGTACTTCCACACAGTGGGTCCTCAGTAAATATGTGCTGTATTATGTGTGTATATATATGAGTGTATATGTGTGTGTATTCATTCCCCAAAAGTATTATAATTAGCAAATATAAAAATAACAAAATCATCTTTGACAGCTAACTCATCCAATGTATAGCATGGCTAAAATGATAGTTCTCATAAAAGAACTGTGGAGGCCAGGCGCACACCTGTAATTCCTGCACTCTGGGAGGTCCAAGAGAGTAGACTGCCTGAGCTCACAGGTTTAAGACCAGCCTCAGCCAGAGCAAGACCCTGTCTCTAAAAATAGCCATGCACGTGGCGGGTGCCTATAGTCCCAGCTACTTGGGAGGCAGTGGCAAGAGAACGGCTTGAGCCCAAGAGTTTGAGGTTGCTGTGAGCTATGATGCCACAGCATTCTACCAGCAGTGACAAAGTGAGACTTTGTCTCAAAAAAAACAGTGTAGATTCAGGCTTAGCTTTAGAATTTTTGTTCTGTAGCTCTAGAGAAATCTAGATTCTTATGGGTAGTTGGAGGACTATATAAAACAAATAATTTTACTACTTAAAATAAATTTCTTTTTTTTCCCCATAGACACCCTTCTCCTTTTCCATTTAAATAAAAATTTTGAAATGGCAAGTTGCTTTATCTATCCAGTTCTCAATTATCTTAGACTTAAAATAAGAATGAATAATAAATATTTGAAAGCAAATCTGTAATACCCAAAAAATGACTGCTACAACCACATTTTTCCCTCCTTCAGTAGGTCAGAGTACAGCTACATTTCTCCAGCTCTACTCAAGGACTTTAGAATCCACAACACTGCTCTAGACATTGAAAGCACAAGTACTGAAGAATTTTATAGTAGATGATTAAGCATACTAGAGATTTTAAAAAATTCTAAGCTTTCTCTTTAGAGAAAAAAACATGGGATAGAAAATAAGGTAAAATTATAGTTACGTTAAAATTTTAAAAATTCTAAAATATTTCCCTTAATGATATGTGAACATCTTATTTACATACGCTTCAAAATAACTTAATAAATTTTAAAATGCATTGTTTGTTTACTAGGAAATTAATGTACCTGTCTCTCTGAATTTTCTCTAAGTGTTTCAATTGTTTTTTCAAGCTGAGCTTTTTCCTTCATTAGATCTTTGCTTAAATTCTGACAATTCTGAAGACTTTGCTTTTCTTGAACAATCTCATTTTCAAGGATTTCAACCTAGAGCAAATTAATTAACAAAAACAGTATGTTAAATATTGTACAATAATGGAAACTTTTCAAAAGAAAAGATAATCACTGAATAAAGGATAAAACAGTTTTAATATACATATGATAAAATTTTAAGAATCCAGTATAAGAAATTCAAGTAGCACTCCATGCTAATTTCAGGAAGTATATAAAATTCGCACATAAGACTCTTTCTTTCATCCTCTACATCTTTTTAGGGCAAATTTCAATTTCTAAACACAAAGAAACCCAGTAGAATTAATGGTAATGATGTGCTATAGAAGAACTATACAAATCTTATTGAAAGATTATCTTGGATTGAGTGAATTTGTAAAGTAGAATTTTAATTATAATAAAGGAATTTCAGTAACCTAGAAGGAGAAAGAGAACATAAAAAGCATGAAGAGAAAGGTGACAAATGATGGTACAGTATAAGATTAATGAGGAAGCAAGAACAGATTTGGGCCCGGTGCCCGTACTCAGTGGTTAGGGGCTGGTGGGTTTGAACCCACTCTGGGCCTGCTAAACGACAATGACAACTACAAAAACAATAACAAAGAACAGCCAGATGTTGTGGCGGGCGTCTGTAGTCCCAGCTATTTGGGAGGCTGAGGCAAGAGACTCACTTAAGCCCAACAGTTTGAGCTTGCTGTGAGCTGTGACGCTATATCACTCTACTGAGGGTGACACAGTGAGACTGTCTCAAAAATAAATAAATAAATAAAAAAGAAGAGATTAGGCAGTGCCTGTGGCTCAGTGAGTAGGGCACCAGCCCCATATACCAAGGGTGGAAGGTTCGAACCTGGCCCCGGCCTAACTGCAACAAAAAAATAGCCAGATGTTATGGCAGGCGCCTGTGTTCCCAGCTACTTGGGAGGCTGAGGCAAGAGAATCGCCTAAGCCCAGGAGTTGTAGGTTACTGTGAGCTATGACACTACAGTACCCTACAGAGGGCGACAAAGTGAGACTCTGTCTCTAAAAAAAAAAAGAAGAAGAAGAGAATTGGTTTAAAATAAAAAGGAAAGAGAGAGGAAAATAATAGAAAAAAGGGCTGAAAAAGACTGGAGCAAATATTCATATTTAGGTTTAAATTTATTTTAAATCACACATTTTAGAGATATAATAATATTGGTGGTTAAGAATTATGAAATAGTCAGTAGCCTTTGTGTACAGTAACAGTCAAGATGAGAAGCTAATTAAGGACACAACTCCCTTCACCATAGTCTCAAAGAAAATGAAATACCTAGGAGTATACCTAAGAAAGGAGGTGAAGGACCTCTATAAAGAAAACTATGAAATCCTCAGAAAGGAAATAGCAGAGGATATTAACAAATGGAAGAACATACCATGCTCATGGATGGGAAGAATCAACATTGTTAAAATGTCTATACTTCCCAAAGCAATCTACCTATTCGATGACATTCCTATCAAAATACCAACATCATACTTTCAAGATTTGAAAAAAATGATTCTGCATTTTGTATGGAACCGGAAAAACCCCGTATAGCTAAGGCAGTTCTCTGTAACAAAAATAAAGCTGGGGGCATCAGCATACCAGATTTTAGTCTGTACTACAAAGCCATAGTGCTCAAGACAGCATGGTACTGGCACAAAAACAGAGATATAGACACTTGGAATCGAATTGAAAACCAAGAAGTCAAACTAACATTTTACAACCACCTAATCTTTGATAAACTAAACAAGAACATACCTTGGGGGAAAGACTCCCTATTCAATAAATGGTGTTGGGAGAACTGGATGTCTACATGTAAAAGACTGAAACTGGACCCACACCTTTCCCCACTCACAAAAATTGATTCAAGATGGATAAAGGACTTAAATTTAAGGCATGAAACAATAAAAATCCTCCAAGAAAGCATAGGAAAAACACTGGAAGATATTGGCCTGGGGAAAGACTTCATGAAGAAGACTGCCATGGCAATTGCAACAACAACAAAAATAAACAAATGGGACTTCATTAAACTGAAAAGCTTCTGTACAGCTAAGGAGACAATAACCAAAGCAAAGAGACAACCTACACAATGGGAAAGGGTATTTGCATATTTTCAATCAGACAAAAGCTTGATAACTAGGATCTATAGAGAACTCAAATTAATCCACATGAAAAAAGCCAACAATCCCTTATATCAATGGGCAAGAGACATGAATAGAACTTTCTCTAAAGACGACAGACGAATGGCTAACAAACACATGAAAAAATGTTCGTCATCTCTATATATTAGAGAAATGCAAATCAAAACAACCCTGAGATATCATCTAACCCCAGTGAGAATGGCCCACATCACAAAATCTCAAAACTGCAGATGCTGGCGTGGATGCGGAGAGAAGGGAACACTTTTACACTGCTGGTGGGACTGCAAACTAGTACAACCTTTCTGGAAGGAAGTATGGAGAAACCTCAAAGCACTCAAGCTAGACCTCCTATTTGATCCTGCAATCCCATTACTGGGCATCTACCCAGAAGGAAAGAAATCCTTTTATCATAAGGACACTTGTACTAGACTGTTTACTGCAGCTCAATTTACAATCGCCAAAATGTGGAAACAGCCTAAATGCCCACCAACCCAGGAATGGATTAACAAGCTGTGGTATATGTATACCATGGAATACTATTCAGCCATTAAAAAAAATGGAGACTTTACATCCTTCGTATTAATCTGGATGGACGTGGAAGACATTATTCTTAGTAAAGCATCACAAGAATGGAGAAGCATGAATCCTGTGTACTCAATTTTGATATGAGGACAATTAATGACAATTATGGTTATGGGGGGGAAACAGAAAGAGGGAAGGAGGGAGGTGGGTGGGGCCTTGGTGTGTGTCACACTTTATGGGGGCAGGACATGATTGCAAGAGGGACTTTACCTAACAATTGCAATCAGTGTAACCTGGCTTATTGTACCCTCAATGAATCCCCAACAATAAAAAAAAAAAAAAAAAAAAAAGAATTATGAAATAGCAAGTTCAAATTAACAACATGCTAAACTATCGATTTTCCCATTATTTTATAGCATACTGAACCAAGTAATAAAAAAAAATAAAGGAAGACTTTGTATAATATTTCACTTTAAATTTAAATGTTACTTAATTATATTACTTACCATGTCATAATGAAGAACTCGTCTAAAGAAAGCTTAATTTTTCTATTTTAACATCAAGGAAAATAATCTAATATCATCTCAAAAGCATTCAGTCACAAGTCTTTTTCAATAACTCAATTCAACATTAATTTATTAATATATGTTCAGGAAGCTTTTAGCTCTTAATTACTAGTTAATACAGATGGAAATATAGGATTAATTGTTACATAATTAAATTCCTTTGTTGTTTTATATCAATGGGATTCAAGTGAGACATCCAGTTTACCAAAAACATCTTTCATACAATGAATTGATCAAAAATTGCTTGAATCACTAAGAATTTACACATTAAATTTCAAGGCTAATTTCAAAATGAAACAGTATTCTACAGACTCTATTAGAAGTTCTAAAGGGCCACTCCTACTTTAACACCGTATGATCATCAATTGCTTATTAAGATTATTTGGTAAGGCTCGGCACCTGTTGCACAGTGGTTACAGCACCAGCCACATGCACCGAGGCTGGTGGGTTCAAACCCAGCCCGGGCCAGGTAAACAACAATGACAACTGTAACAACAAGAAAAATAGCTGGGCATTGTGGCAGGCAGCTGTAGTCCCAGCTACTTGGGAGGCTGAGGCAAGAGAATGGCTTAAACCCAAGAGTTTGAGCTTGCTGTGAGCTGTGATACCACAGCACTCTACCCAGGGCAATGAAGTGAGACTGTGTCTCAGCAAAAAAAAGTAAAAAAAAAAAATCATTTGGTTAAAAATGCAAAAATGTTTGAAACATTAAAAAAACCGCAAAAAGGGTGGCGCCTGTGGCTCAAGGAGTAGGGCGCCGGTCCCATATGCCGGAGGTGGTGGGTTCAAACCTAGCCCTGGCCAAAAACCACAAAAAAAAAAAAAAAAAAAAAAAAAAAAAAAAACACAGCAAGAAAATCAAGGATTCTATTCGAATATTCTAAGGCAATGGTTCTCAAAGCACGCCTGGCAGCACATTACCTAGGAACTTCTTAGAAGGAAGAATTCTTAGTCATGTATGTAACTGTAAGATTCTAGTTATGTAAATTATGTGTGTGTGCACTTGTGTGCATACATGATACTTGATCTAACTATTCCACAATATGAAAAACGGTATCAACAATGGCTATACACTTTATGGACTTGGACAGTCCTTGTGTTTCTGCTACACCAAAGTCTTATTAAAATTCAAGTTGCATAACGCATAAACTGTTGTTTTTTTTAAAAAATGGCTGTTTCAGCTCAGTACCTGTACTCAGGGGCTAGGGTGCCAGCCACATACACCAGAGCCCGTGGGTTCAAACCCAGCTCAGGCCTGCCAAACAACGATGACAACTACAACCAAAAACGAGCCAGGTGTTTTTGGGCGGCTGAGGCAAGAGAATCGCTTAAGCCCAAGAGTTGGAGGTTGCTATGAACTGTGATGCCATGAGGTAGCTATGAGCTGTGATGCCACAGCACTCTACGGAGGGCAACATAGTGAAACTCTGTCACACACACACAAAAAAAATGAAATAGCTGTTTCCAGATCTGGGATAGGACATGTTCAAAATGATCCTGGAATATTTTGTCATTTAGAAAACAAGGAAGCTTTCAAGGGGTGCTAATGGTCATGTCATAAGGATTCAGGAAGAAGCTTTTTTTTTTTGCAGTTTTTGGCTGGGGTTGGGCTTGAACCCGCCACCTCCAGCATATGGGGCGGGCGCCCTACTCCTTTGAGCCACAGGCACTGCCCTCAGGAAAAAGCTTTTAAAGAAGCTCCCATTAGCCCAAGATGGGATGGTAAGAAAACTAAATCCAATGGGTTGAAACACTGGAAGTAGGATTTGCTTCAAAACCATCTAGAGCAGTTCTCAACCTATGGGCCGTCACCCCTTTGGGGGTTGAACGACTCTTTCACAGGGGTCGCCTAAATACATCCTGCATATCAGATATTTACATTACAATTCATAACAGTAGCAAAATTACAGTTATGAAGTAGCAACAAAAATAATGTTATGTTTGGGGGTCACCACAACATGAGGAACTGTATTAAAGGGTCACGGCATTAGGAAAGTTGAGAACCACTGATCTAGAGGATGTGGGAGAAGAGGCAGAGATAGAAATGAAATAAGATCAGCTATAAGTTAATATTTACTGAAGCTGAATAACGAGTATAGGGTTCATTCACACATTTATGTATACTTGAAATTTTACTTAAGTTAAAATAATATTTAGGGTACATTTAAAAAATGGAAAATAAATGTGCTATTTACTTACACCTTTGCATATATTTGTAAACGTTACAATAATCATTTTTATTTACCTTTTTACTTAGTCTTTGATTTTCTTTTTCAACTTTTAGGATTTTGGAAGTGTTGCCTTCTACAGAATCCATAGTACTCCGAAGCTCTTCTACAGTTTTTGTCAAACTCTGGTTTTCCATCTCCAACTTCAATAATCTACTTGATGTCAACTCATTCACCTCATGGCCCAAGGACTTCTGTGGTGCTATAACATAAAAAATATGTCACTGGTAAAACTATGCTTATTCTTTACTATTTAAAATATTGTGTGCAAATGTGATATGTCTCTTGATGTTTAACTTTATTTAAAAAAATTAAGTTATATAATATATACCCAATGAAAGAGAGGTAAATCTTTTAACTTTTAATACATTCACAGCTTTCTATTGAAGAAAAAAAGCATTAAATTCAGACTGAAGAGACTAGAGTTCCACCTGTAATTCTCTAAGAAATTAACTACTTGACAATTTCTAAACTACTTTAAACTTAATGAATCTTAAGTTACTTTAATAAACATAGTTACTGCTCTGTGTGTCTCATAGGGTCTTTATGTGACTCACGAAATACAAAGTACATGCCATAGCTTGGAAATTTAATGTAAGGCAATTATTTTGTTGCTGTTTTAGAGACAGGGGCTTGCCAGGGCTAGGCAGCAGTAACAACAGCACAGGCTCACTGCAACCTGGGTTCAAGCTATTCTGTCTCAGCTTCTCAAGTAGCCAGGACTATAGGTGTGCCCAATAAGCCTGGCTAATTTTTAAATTTTTTTTTGGTAGTGATGGAGTCTTGCTATGTTGCTCAAAACTTAAACTCCTGGCCTCAAGAGAGGCTCCCTAAATGCTAGGATTACAGATGTGAGCCAATACACCCAGCTGGGAAGGCAATTTGAGGGAAGAAAACCTAATGTGATTTGAAGGCAGTCAAGACAGTATGTATATACCAGTCATGTTGGAAAATTTTTATAAATTAGAATTCATGATAAACTTAACTGCGAAGAGCAACATCTACTCCATTCTGCCAAGGGAGATCATCTTTTAAAGTAGATGTCAGCATTGCTTTTTAAAAAATAAATGCTCCCTAATCAGTATGCCAAAAGAAATGAACAACTCTATAACTGCAGGCTTATTTAATAACCTTAATAACAGACTCATTAAATATTTTGTTGATATAAAAATATTAATATTTACAAATAAAATGAGACATAAGATTTATTTTGAAATCCTAGATCTCAAGAAGGGAAATGGATGAAGGTAGTGGAGGGCATTTCTATATCTATCTTTTCTTTTTGTAGAGACAGAGCCTCACTTTATCGCCCTCGGTAAAGTGCTGTGGCGTCACCCAGCTCACAGCAACCTCCAACTCCCGGGCTTAGGCAATTCTTTTGCCTCAGCCTCCCGAGTAGCTGGGACTACAGGTGCCCGCCATAACGCCTGGGTATTTTTGTTGTTGTTATTGTTGCAATTTTTGGCCTGGGCCGGCTTTGAACCCTCCATTCTCGGTATATGGGGCCAGTGCCCTACCCACTGAGCCACAGGCCCCACCCATATCTATCTTTTTGTATGTTTGAAATGCTTCATAAAAAAGCAAAGAAATAAGCACACACATAAAATATACCCCTGCATGCATATATTTTCTACAAAATTCAATATGGTAAATGATGATTAAGTTTTAAATAATGAAAGCCTCAATTTTTATTTTTAGCTTTCGTTCTAGTTATGTAGTTAATCTTTTATTAAAAGCTAGCATACTGGAGAGTCACTAACTTAAAATTTCATTAGATGCCCAAGCCTTTTTTTTTTTTTTTAAAGAAACAAAGTCTCACTCTGTTGCTCAGGCTGGCCAACAGTAAGGCAATCATAGCTTAATGCAATTGCTAGAAGCAGGTAATCCTCCCACCTCAGCCTCCCAAGTAGCTGGCACTATAGGCATGTGCCATCACACCTGCCTAATTTTTAAATTTTGTTGTACAGCCAGTGTCTCACTATATTGCCCAGGCTGGTCTAGAACTCGTGGCCTAAAGCGATCCTCCCAGCTTAGCCTCCCAAAGTGCTAAGATTACAGGTATGACAGGCATGAGCCTCTGTGCCAGCCTAGATGATTTAAATTTAACTATAAACTTATAGGATACATTGTTCTAACTGGTAACTAATGAAGGGTTAAAAATGAATTTTTTTTTTTTTTTTTTTTTTTTTGCGACAGAGTCTCACTATGTTGCCCTGGGTAGACTGATGTAGTGTCGCTGCTCACAGCAAGCTCAAACTCTTGAGCTTAAGAGATTCTCTTGCCTCAGCCTCCCAAGCAGCTCGGACTAACAGATGCCTGCCACAACACCTGGCTATTGTTTGGTTGTAGTTGTCTTTGTTGTTTGGCAGGCCCGGGCTGGATTCAAACCCGCCAGCTCCGGTGTATGTGGCTGGCTCCCTAGTCACATACTAGGGTGCTAAGGTGCTAAGCCTAAAAATGAATTTTGAAAATTCAGTACTACTTGTGTCACTCTGGATAAAAGTCTGAAATGAATATTCTAAGCATGCTGAAATTATTTTAAACATTCTTTTTCCATTTCCATTATCATCTGGTTCTATCTTACGAATGATATTAAAACACAGCATAGAACAGACAGTTGAGATATACATCAATCCCTGACAGTAGCATTACTGTTAATCCAACATGGATGAGACATTTTAATATGTATAGTCACCATTATATACAATAGACCTCTTGAATTTATTCTCATCTAGCCAAAATTCTGTGTCCTTTACCCACCATACTAAAGGTAGTATTTTACATAGGGTAGGTGCTTAAAAAATATTTGTGGAAGAAAAGCAGGTAGAATAACCTAACACTAGGGCTTGGAGACTTAGTACAGTGGTTACAGTGCCAGACACATACACCAAAGTTGGGGGGTTTAAACCCAGCCCAGGCCAGCTATCCAACAGTGACAACTGCAACTATAGCAAAACAAAAAATAGCCGAGCATTATAGTCTGTAGTCTCAGCTACTTGGGAGGCTGAGGCAAGGGAATCGCTTGAGCCCAAGTTTGAGGTTGCTATGAGTGAGCTGTGATGCCATAGCACTCTATCAAGGGTGGCATAGTGAGACTCTGTCTCAAAAAAAAAAATCTAACACTCGGCAACTGAGGAACTATCTAATTTGAATAAATGTGACCTGGATGTAATTTTAAAACAGGACATTAGTATTAGCATACTGGAAGCTGTAACACAAACCACTGTATTATATGTAACTATGTCCAGATTTAAGAGGACAAATCAACATGGAGCCTAGGGAAAGAGACAAAAGTTTAAAATTTTACCAAGGGGTTTTTCATAATCTCCAGGATATAACTGGACTGGACTAGTTGACAGGTATAATCTTAAAATGCAGGTTACATATATTATGAAAGTAGCCATGAATATCCCTAACTTATTCTGACTACATTTAAATCTAGGAATCTTCCCATTATATTCTGACTTCCTATTTGGGTTTGACTATAGCCAAAGGACATGCTGACCAGTTAATTTGACTTTTATGATCTATTTACAAGATGGAAATCTTTCTGAAAATAAATTAGCAAACTAGTATAATAGCCTCTTCTGATAGTAAGATGACATAGTGTTCAAACAGCCAATAAAATGTTACTGCACTCTTAAAATTGAGCTGTAAGATATGCAAAGCTAAGTACTGAACCCAAGAAAGTGGTAACAATATATTACTGTGTGAAATCCTATCTAGGGATACAGCTGGCCTTCTGAGATATCTCCTGCTGGCGAAAATAGAGAGCTACAATGAACTATCCAGAAATGTAAACATAAATACAACTTTATTTCTTCATTTACCTACTTAAGTAAAACAAAATTGGGAATACCTTCAGAAAGTTCACTAGTTTTGGAAATCTGCTCCAGCTCCCAGCCAAGATGTAATGATTCATCCATACTTTGTTTCTGTGCCATTTCCAAAGTCATGTTTTCTTCCATTAGTTCTTCAATCTTTTTTCTATCCATATCTCGTTCCTTTTTTATTGGTATAGAGTAGGGAGAAAAAAGAAAGCTAAGAAACAATATGATTTCAAGATAATATTTTATTACTCATAACTTTCATTTATCAGAAAATAATATAAGAACTTTGAGTACTAAAATTTCCACACTTTGGAAGCAATTATAATTACTAGTCACACTACAGATTATGTGTCTGACATCCTCTTAAAGTGATCTTTGGAAACACAGTGAAAACTTCTTCATAGTCAGCATTTTCGTTTAGCGGTATAGTAAAATAATTATGAATGATTATGCTAAATTATAACAAATAGGTTTATTTCTATACTTTTAAAGACTTTTTAAGAAATAGTTTGTGGTTTTGAAAAGTAGAAGACAAAATAATTTTAGAATTTTTCCTTAGAAGCCATGTAACCAATCTACCCCTTAAAGCTTACCATTTCCATGTCATGAAGTTTAGCCTTCAGTTGTAAGTTCTCTTTTTCTAATTCATGTAATTTATCAGAACGAGCTCGAGTTCCTTCTAGTTGATCTTCCAACATAGTTTTTGTTTCTAATAAAACCTGATTGTCTTCTTTTAATTCCTATAAACATTTCAAATATGTTTTATTTGTCACAAATGTGGGTCAATATCTGTTCATTTTTTAAAGCTCTGTAACATAAAAGTTACTGAAAAATAAAATAGTAAGCCCCCTTTATCAACAGTTCTATGCAAGAGTAAAACTACGGGGTAACAGAAATACAGTTGAAATTTTCTTGGCTTCATTTCTCCTTCCCAGAATTTAACCTATTATGCAAACAAAGTACTTAATGCTTATATTAGGCTGAGTGATGCTACTGTAATTTCACATGAAATTATCACAGTATATTTAAATTTCTTAGTCACAAGGATAAGGAATTACGTAGTCTTCTGGATATTCAAGACACAAATTTCCATAGATGGGTTAAATTTATTGATTGAACTACATTTAAAGATTTCTCTGTACTTATGAGCTATAACTTGAAAGTGAAAGGTTTGAGGTTTTTAAGACTTGACATACAATTCATGTAAATCAAAAACCAAAGCTCTATTAAAACATATTTTACATAAACACACTGAGGAAATTCTTAAAAATCCCTGCGTAAGTTTTAAAGATATATGTTCACAATTCTTTTTTTTTTTTTTTGTAGAGACAGAGTCTCGCTTTATGGCCCTCGGTAGAATGCTGTGGCCTCACACAGCTCACAGCAACCTCCAACTCCTGGGCTTAAGCGATTCTCTTGGCTCAGCCTCCCGAGTAGCTGGGACTACAGGTGCCCACCACAACGCCCGGCTATTTTTTGGTTGCAGTTTGGCCGGAGCCGGGTTTGAACCCGCCACCCTCGGTATATGGGGCCGGCGCCCTACCGACTGAGCCACAGGCGCCGCCCATATGTTCACAATTCTATCTTGCTAATTTATATACCTATGGTTTATAAAATAAAGTCTGGAGAAAACATATTAAGACAATAGCCTTTCTGAAAATCCCTTAATAATGTCATGCATACATTAGTAAATAGTAAAAAAATCAGTCTGTACTCTATCTTTGCAGTCCTGTTGGGTCTATTTTTTGGTAACCTGCAGGCTAAAATATTGAAACTACTTTCTCTTATGTCTTCGGTTCTTGATTTTGTATACTTTCTCCTTCTTATCTGCATTATCAAACTCAAAGATGAAGCAAGAAAGGTTTTTTGTTCTAATTTATAGCCTTCATTAATCTTAATTTAGTAATCTTAGTTAAGGAGCAATCAGAAATATGTTCTATGTTCACTTCTGGGAACAAGTTTGAATAAATAGAGATAAATATCTTGACTATGAGGTAAGGACTTCAAAAGTCTGCTCTACCTATAATGCTAAGTAAAAGAATGAAAGAAGCACACAAACAGTTCAATAAAATTAAGAATGTCCAAGGATCCCTTTGTAAAAGTCTGAGTAATAGGCTGATCTATCATTAAATAAACACTCAGAGGTATTTATTATTTCTTCAACATTTCAAGAATTTGTCATGTTTATTAAGAGCATTTTAAATGCATTTAAAGAATCATAACATATCTAAAAAATCATGAATGGTTAATTATGCAACATACCTCAACTCTTGCCTTATAAAATTCAATGTCATGTAGCCTCTCTTTATATCTGCTGACTTCACTTTCAAGCTTATCAACTCTGATCGCCTTCTCTCGAAGTGCATCTAATTCATCTCGGTACATTCTGGCAGAACGAGCATCCGAAAGCAAATTCATATTCTTAAATATAAATAATAATAATATCTTAAGTATTATTTTGTTTCAACTTATTATTTTTTTAACTGTACAACTTGACAAGTTTACTTCAAATAATTGATGAATTATGTATTTTTAGTGGGTGAATTTTATGAAATATGTAAATCATACCACAAATAATTTCTTTAAAATGAGGAGATACAAAGTTTTTTTAAAAACCAAGAACAAAAAGTATCTTAAACACATATTTAAGTTTATATACAATTTTATATAAAGTTCTCTGTCACGCAAGAATGTAAAAAACATTCAGAATATTTTTAAATGAGTTAACTTCTACTTACAATGACTTGCAATTTAAGGTGAAAAAGTTAACTCTAAAATAAAAGATAATAAAAACACAGAAAAGGCAAGCTGTATTACTAAAGTTAACCATTAGTTACTTCAAAGAAATAAGATTTCTATCCACATATATTATAACACACCAAAATCTTGCTGACATTTTTTAAATCCTTCCAAGTAAAATGCTTATTGTATATCTTAATGCCCTTTGAAGCAAATATTAAAATCCACCCTTTTAAAAGCCTTATTGTAATCCTTTAGATCAGCAGTTTTCAAAGTCTGGTACAGGAACTTCTATGGGTCCCTGAAACCTTTTCAGGGAGTTCATGAGGTCAAAACTATTTTCATAAACACTAAGACACTGTTTCTCTTTTCACTTTTATTCTCTCAAAGGGCACAGTGGAGTTTTCCAGAGGCTATATGACATGTGGCATCTTGAATACAGAACCAGGTATGAGACTCTAGTAGTATTCTACTAAGTCACACATTAAAGAGATTTGCAAAAATGTAAAAGTGGTATAATTCTTCTAAAAGTTTTGTTTTGGAAAATAATGGTTAAAATATCATTTTTATATTAAAATGAAATTGGCTAAGTATTTTTGCATGAATTAATAATATCCTAAAATATTCTTAGCTTTAATTTCTAATAGGTAATACGTGAGTGAACACACATTCAAAAAACCCTGGCATCAAGAAGTGGAATAGCATCCTTAGCATATCTAGAAATAAAGAGAGTGAGAATATGACTCTCACTCTCATTTGTCTAGAAATTCTCGGTTTGTGATCTTGCAAATGTAGTGTTCTGTGCATTTAAAATGGCAAGTTAGAGGAAGTTAAGGAAAGAAACAACTGTGTAGCTTTACTCCAATCCTTATCACTTATGGATTAGAGAGCTCATACACACTACCTCCAAATAAAAATGAAACATCAGAGTGATTAGAAAAGTGAATTTTAAACACTATTGGTTCAAGATGAAAAAACACAAAGCTTTCATAAAATAAAAAGACAGCATTTATTTATTTAATTTATTTTGAGACAGAGTCTCAAGCTGTCGCCCTTAGTGGAGTGCCATGGTATCAGAGCTCACAGCAACCTCAAACTCTTGAGCTTAAGCAATTCTCTTGCTTTAGCCTCCCAAGTAGCTGGGACTACAGGTCCCCACCGCAACACCCGGCTATTTTTGTTGTTGTTGCAGTTGTCATTGTTGTTTAAGCTGGCCCAGGCCAGGTTTGAACCCACCAGCCTCGGTGTACGCAGCCTGTGCCCTACCCACTGAGCTACAGGTGCCGCCCTAGACAGTCATTTTTAAATAGTAAAAAGTTTTGCTTTTATGTAATAGGAAAAAGATGAAAAATTTAAAAGCATTCTGCGAGATGTATATCAACACAAAACACCACCAGAAATCAGAACTGCAGGGAGATACACCCAAACAGCACAGTTTACAACAAAGGTGTTCTCGTTTTCAATGTCACAGAAGATAAAAAAGGAAAACTAGGAACTACCCTCGTCCTAAGGTCCTAAGGACTCTTGAATCTTAGGAATGTTTGAATACCACTAATACAGAAGAAAGAAAAATTGAAAGACCTTCATTTCTAGTTCTGACGCTGGTATTTTTGAAGAGAAAGATACTGAAAATGTCATCCAAATCTTTTCAAGGCTCAGTAACCTCATTTATTTATGTGAAGTATTGAGGTAAAGGTTATAAATTCCAAGGAGAAAAATCAATTTCTCATACTTGGTGATCTTATATAATACAAGTTCCAGGTACAAACCTCTTGTTGCAGCCTTTTTAGTTCTATTTCCATTTGCTCAAGTTCTTGTTTACAGTCCAATAACTGTTCAGTCTTTTCCTCTCTTAAATGCAAAAATATATTTATTAAAGAGTAACACAGTACTTTTAAAAACTATGATTATCATCTGCATTGATACAAATGCATTGCTATTCTTAAGTAAATAGTCAAACATAGTATTATTAGCCACAACCTCAACCCAAAGGAGAAAAAAAAATTATTTAATGCATATTAGAAATTTATATGATCTGATGTCATCATTCAAGTCTCTTCTTAGTATTTTCCAAAGGCTAACCTCAATGACCAATGTCCTCATGGTTCATAATGTGGTTTCTCTCTCTCTTTTCATCTTTCCTGACCTCCTCTCCAAACCCACTCTGCTTTCTCTCCCTCTGTGCTTAGTCACAGACAATTAAGCAGGATGAGCTATTATGCAAGGCAATATGACCCGGGTCTGTGACATGTAAGGGTCTCCAAACTGTTTCAACATTTACAATGGCCTAAAGATACTGAGATAATAATAATAATACATTAATAATACATTTCCTATTGTCATACAGATACCTAAAATCTTTATACCTCTATTGGTTTCTGCTGTTGCATGTAAATATCAAATTTTTTTTTCTCTCTTTGTACTACCTTTTTTTTTTTTTTGTCACCCTGGGTAAAGTGCAGTGGCATTATCATAGCTCACTACAATCTCAAATTCCAGGGCTCAAGTGATCCTCCTGCCTCAGTATTCTAAGTAGCTGGGACTATAGGCCTGTGCTTGAAATGGGATCTCATTCCTGTTCAGGCTTGTCTTAAACTCCTGACCGCAAGTGATCTTCCCATCTCGGTCTCCCAGGGTGGTAGGACAGGCGTGATGTACTGCTCTACTTCTAAGTCCCATTTTCTTTTAACTAATTCATTCATTCCATTCATTTTAAACAGTCTCAAGCTGTCACCCTAGGTAGAGTGATGGCATCATAGCTCACAGTAGCATCATAGCTCACAGCAACCTCCAAATCAGGCTCAAGTGATCCTCTTGCTTCAGTTTTTCTATTTTTAGTAGAAACGGGGGTCTTGCTTTTGCTCAGGCTGGTCTCAAACTCCTCAGCTCAAGCAATCTACCCGCCTCAGCCTCCCAGAGTGCTAGTATTACAGGCATGAGCCACTGTATCCAGCCCTTAAGTTCCATTTTCTATCTCCCCTTCACAGTCAAGCTCCTCAAAGTAAGCCTCCATCCACCATCTGTATTTTTCTACCTTTTGTTCTTTAATAAAAGGTAAATGCTCGTTGTATAAAACAACTACTATTCTCACCTCCTCATATGCTCACAACCATACTTTTGTTGTTTGTTTCTAAGAGGCAGGGTCTTATTCTGTCACTCAGGCTGGAGTGCAGTGGCACGATCATAACTCACTACAGCCTTGGACTCTTGGGCTCAGATGATCCTCCTATCTCAACCTCCTGAGACGCTCAAATTACATGCATATACCACTATGCCTGGCTAAATTTGGGGGTGGGGGGTTGTAGAGACAGGGTCTTAGTACATGGTATGTTGCCTAGTCTCGCACTCCTGGCCAGCTGCGAGCAATCTTCTGACTCAGCTTCCCGACATGCTGGGATTTCAAAATCATAATTTTTTTTTTGGAGACAAGAGTCTCAAGCTGTCGCCCTGGGTAGTGTGCCCTGGTGTCACAACTCACAGTAACCTCAAACTCTTGGGCATAAGTGATTCTCTTGCCTCAGCCTCCCAAATAGCTCGGACTACAGATGCCCACCACAACGCCCAGCTATTTTTTGGTTGCAGTTGTCATTGTCATTTGGCAGGCCTGGGCTGGATTCGAACTCACCAGCTCTGGTGTATGTGGCTGGCTCCCTACCCGCTAAGCTATATCTGCTGAGTTCAAAATCATAATTTTTAATATTGGAGAAATATTTCCTCTGATAAAGAAGCCATAACTAAGTGGATTCCATTTTTCACTGTAATACATACTATTTTGGCTAATGAACTCATTAGTACACATAAATCCTGTGTTATTTCAGGGCAGAGACAGAGGTCTTGCTATGTTGCCCGGGCTGGCATCAAACACCTAGGTGTAAGCAATTCTCCTTTCTAAGCCTCAACAGTAGCTAGCACTACAGATGTATGCCACCATGTAGAGCATTGAGGACACAACTCTAAAAGTACATTACAGGTTAAAAGGTACTTGATACAAGCTGAGTATTCCTTATCCAATATGTTTGGAATAAGAAGTACATGGGGCTGGGGACACTGGCTCTTGTCTATAATCCTAGCACTCTGGGAGGCTGAAGTGGGAGGATCACTTGAGGTCAGGAGTTCAAGACCAGCCTGAGCCAAGAGAGAGACCCTGTCTCTATTAAAAATTAAAAAATTAGCCGGGCATGGTGGCAGGTACCTGACGTCCCAGCTACTTGGGAGGCTAAGGCAAGAGGATCACTTGAGCTCAGGAGTTTGAAGTTGTTATGAGCTAGGCTGAGACCATGACACTCTAGTCCAGGAACAGAGTGGGATTCTGCCTTAAAAAAAAAAAAAAAAGGGGGGGGGATTTAGAATTTATTAGATTTTGAAATGTATTTCGGATTTTGAAATATATTTGCATCATATACTTATCTGGTTAAGTGACCCTAACCTGAACATGCTCCAATGAACATCTCCTTTGAGCATCATGTCACTGATACAAAACATTCAGATTTTGGAGCATTTCAGATTTCTGATGTTTAGATTAGGAATACTCAACCTACACACAATTTGTGTCAAGCTGCCCTCCATAAAGCTCATTACCAACTTATAATACAAGCAGCAAAACACAAAGGTAGCTATATGTGAAACAACTGAACAATTTAAAAAATACTGTTATTTGTTTTCCCATGGCTGTGCCATTAACATTTTTTCTTTTCAGAATTATTAGCTCAAGTCATATTTCTAACTTCCTACTAGATGATTTCTCTTTTACTTACTGATAGAAATCTATTACCTTTTGTGATTTATACCTCTTACAATGTTTCTTTTGGAATACTGTGGAATACTTTTAATATTTCACACTATGTGGAATATTTTTTGAAAATTAGTTTTGAATTGTGGTAACATATTTACAATTTGCTGGCTAAGAGTGGTGGCTCACACTTGTAATCTCAGAACTTTGGGAGGCCAAGACAGGAGGATCACTTTAGGCCCAGAAGTTTGAGACCAGTCTGGACAACATCATGAGAACCCCATCCATTGCCATAAATAAAAAAAATTTTAAATTAGCTGGTGTGGTGGCATGTGCCTCTAGTCCTGGATACTTGGGAGGCTGAGACAGGAGGATTGCTTAAACCCAGGAGTAGGCGGTTACCCTGAGCTATGATTGCATCATTGCATTCCAGCCTGGGCAACAGAGCAAGACTCCCATCTCTACAAAGATAAAATTAAAAGTAGAAACAATTCAAATGCCTATCAACCAATGAATGGCTGATCAAAATATGCTATATCCATAAATGGAATATTAATGAACCATAAAAAAGAATAAAGTACTAATACACAGTACAATGTGGATGGACCTAGAAAACATTACGCCAGTAACAAAAGGCCATTTCTTATATAATTCCATTTATATGTAATGTCCAGAATAGGCAAATCCATGGAAACATAAAGTCAATCAGATTGCCAGGAACAGAGGGCAAAGAGAGGGAGTGGATGCAAATGGGTATGAGTTTCTTTTTGGGTTGATGAAAATGTCTTGAAATTAGACAGTGTGTGAATGACTGCATAGCTCTATGAATAAACTAAAAACCAATTAATTGTAACCTTTTTTTGGGCACCCCTCCCTTTCTAAATAGTATACCCGAAAAGGATGATTTTCTGATTTATGAATTGTATTTCAGTAAGGTTCTTTTAAGAAAAAAAATTAATCTTTTTTTTTTCCTTTGAAGGACAGGGTCTTGCTCTGCTGTGTGGGCTAGAGTGCAATGGTGTCTTCATAGCTCACTGCAACCTTAAACTTCTGGGCTCAAATAATCCTCCTTCCTCAGCCTCTGAATAGATGAGACTATAGGTGTGCACCACCATGTCCAGCTATTTTTTTATTTTTGTAGAGATAGGGTCTTGCTATGTTGCTCAGGCTGTTCTCAAACTCCTGGTTTCAAGTCATCCTCCCACTTCTGCCTCCCAAAGTGTTAGGATTATAGGCATAAGCCCACTGTGCCTGATCAAGAATTTCTAGTTTACAGTAGAGAAAACCCGTTCAAGACATGGGATCCATGAAGGCATAGAGAACTGTTAAAGGGAGTATTTGACAGGGTTAACTACTGCAATAATAATGAATCTTATAAGAAATTACTTTTCTATCCAAATCATAAATTATGCTTTTACTCTGCATATTTATAAATCATAAGCAACTGTACAATGTACTATCCATAAGTGAGTCCATTAGTTAGTTTGCATATTCTCATAATAATTATTTACTGTATAGTTTCCATTAGGTGTAAGGCAACCTGGACTATTATTTCGCACTTACTCACTTTAGTAAAGACCTTTCCCAATAAAAAGATCTAGAACAAACAATAGAAGAAATTCATGAAGGACCACATTTTCATAGGACAACAAAGTATTAAATGGTATCCAATGAAATGCTAGCTACTGGAAATACGTGCTGCATATGGCACAGCTATTTGTCCATTAAAAATATCCATTTATATTTTCCAATAAGGATATGTACAGCCAAATTTTGTCAATCTCTTTAGGTTGTTTGGAATTTTAATATACCTTATGGCCAAGTAAATTTCACTTAAAAAATTAAATTCTAATATAGTACAAAACCTTAAATGAATTCATAGCCATCATTATAGTTCTAATTGCATGCTTTATTTGAAGACGGGAGAAGATTGTGCTAAATTATATGGAACGAACTAGTGTTCACTATTTAGGCTATCCATTAACTGCCAGTCAAAGTAATAACAGCAATCTCTTCCCTAATTTTCCTGGTGCAGCTGTTTACAGAATATCCTGGGCGTGTTCAATTTCAATAGATACACAGTAATGCAGACATCCACAAATGAAAGCTGTATTTTTTTTGTTTTCAAATTTTCCTATAGACTATAAGGTTTTTTCTACCTTGCATATTCAATCATTTCCTGTAACTGCTTTAAATAATCAGCAAATAAATTAAATTGCTATTACAGTGGTTTTAAATTTAAAATCTATACTCTGAAGCTCAAATTCCAAGAAAACAAACAAAAAAAATTTTAAGACACAGACAAAAGCCCCCCAAACAAAAATCCTTTCTTCTTTTTTAAAGGACAAAATTAAAAAGCTCCAGCAGAGATTGGTCACATCTTTACTTGTGGTTCACCAAGGAATGCTCATATTATATATACTCACTTTATTGTAATGATCTTTGAAAATTAACCTGAATATAGTCATGCATTGTTTAACAATAAGAATAAGCTCTAACACATGTCATTAGGCAATTTCCTCAATGGGCAAACACGATGTCCAGTACTTACGTAAACCTGGATGGGATATCCTACGGGATATCCTACTACACACCGAGGCTACGTGGTATATATAGCCTATGGCTCCCTAGCTTACAAACCTATACAGCATGTTACTGTATGGAACATAATGGTAAGTATTTGCATATGTAAACATATGTAAATGAAGAAAAAGTACAACAAAACATATGCCCTAAAAAATAAAAAATGGTACACTTGTATAGGGCATTTACCATGAATAAAGTTGTTCTGTGTGACTCAGTGAGCAAACCAAAGCCTAGAACATTACTGTATACTACTGTAGACTTTGTAATCACTATATACTTAGAGTAAACTAAATTTATTTTTAAAAATTGTTTTCAGTAATAAATTAAACTTAGTTCACTTTAACTTTATTTTATAAACATTTTAATTTTTTTAAACTTTTTATCTCTCTTATACTAACACTTAGCTTAAAACATAAACACACTGTACAGCTGTACAAAAATATTTTCTTTTTTATATCCTTATTTTATCAGGTTGTTTTCTGTTTCTAAAATTGATAATTTTTTTTTTTTTACTTTAAAAATGTGTTTGTAAAAACTAAGACACAAACACACACATTATTAACCTAGGCTTACACAAGATATCAAGACGTCATTAGGTGACAGGAATTTTTCAGCTCCATTATAATCTCACAGGACCACCACTGTATTTGCGTACTGAAATTTTTCAGCTCCATTATCACCTCACGGGACCACCATTGTATTTGTGTACTGAAACATCATTATGCTGCATGGCTATATTTACCTTTCCTAAGTATATGACTTAGGCACATCAGTTACTCAATGCAGAAAATACACAAAAAAAATGTATTTTTTTGTAGTACTGAATGTCAATAGTCTTGTTTTTTTAAAATATTAAGCTTTTAAAAGCTAAACATTGATCTTCATCAGTGGTTTCCAGTAATTTGGATTTCAAGGAATGTAAAAATAAAAAAAAATTAGGATATTCCCAGTTTGCTGAGGAAGGAGACTATTTTATAGAAGAAAATAATTTTGTACTTTAAAAAAGAAGAAAGGATTTTTGTTTGGGGGGCTTTTGTCTTTGTCTTAAAATTTTTTTGTTTTATTTTCTTGGAATTTGAGCTTCAGAGTATAGATTTTAAATTTAAAACCACTAGGGAGATAGAAGAACATAAATCCAGAATAAAGGGCATCCTTTAAATCAGTAAAATTTAACATTAAGAAACCATTATGCCAGTCTCCTTATTTTTCTCATTTTGACATACTCTAGTGAAAACATCGGCACAAAATTGGAAAGCCACTTATTTTTATTCCATAAGCCTAAAAATATTGTTTAGGTCACATTTGGGACCACAAAAATTCAATGAACCTTGAAAAATCAGCAACTTACAGTTCCTGCCTGAGCCTTCTTATCTTGGCTTTAGCATCTGCCAGTTCCACTGACAGATGTTGTCGACTTTCTGTTCGCTTCATGCCTGGAGAACCACAGGGTGACTGTGCAGATGAAGAGGCATGGGGTAGAAAATGGATACCATCCCGTTCTTCAGAAAGCTCTATGATAGTCTAAGAAATTATAGAAATAAATCCAGACTCAATTTCAGTACTCTACATATCAGCAAAATAAACACATCAATACTATTTACTGACTGTACTACATATCAAAAACAATTCACTGGTCAAAAACATTTTAACTTGTCATATTTAGCTGCCATTTTTAAAAGTTTCATTTAACAGTCATGCATATACTATTTAGTAGATAACACTAGAACAAGACTTAATACTTTTTCTCTTCCTTGTTTTTAACAAAAGAAATCAATTATGGTAAGATAACTAGATTATATGAAAAATGCTAGGAAGGCATAAAAGATTTATTGACAAAAGAAATAAATTAACCCAAGAGTGATTTGTCTAGAACGGTGCCATCCAATATGATAGACAGTCGCATAGGTAGCCAGTTAATTAAAAATTTAAAGTGTTAAAAAGACAGTTCCTTAGTCACACTAGCCACATTTCAAGTGTACAATAGCTGTATGTGGCTAGTGGTTACTGTCCTGAACAGCCCAGAAATACAAACTTGCTGTCACTGCAGAACTGGATTGCAGTGCTCTAGAGTTATAAACAGGGATCTCAGAGGGACCTAACAAAACCTCGGAAGTTTAGTTCAATCTCTTTATTCTGCAGTAAGGTAACTGGGACACAGTTATTGATTTACCCATGATCACACAACTAGCTAAAAGCCATGCCAAGACTCCAAGCCAGTCTCTTGGCTCCACATCCCATGCTCTCTCTCCTATACACTAGTTCCAATCTGCTTCCTATTTCAAAGCTTCCTTTATTTCTTCCTTCAGAGACACTCCATGTGGACATAAACCTCATTCTCCTTTTCTAAATCTAAACTTTAAGAGCTATTTAACCCACATGTACCTCACACAATCCTATTTGTCCATTCCCCAAATTTCCCTCCCTCCCCTTTTTTTTTCAAATTCCCCTTTTCTTTATTGGTAAATTATCTTATTATTGTAAACCAACTTCTCAGGTCTTTCTTTCAAACTTCTCAGGCAAACAGACATTGTCCTTTACAGCAATTTCAACTGCCCTACTACTCTGAACAGAATGTGTTCAGTCACCACCTTGGGACCATAAAAATCACCATCCTCACTTTTTTTCTCATTACCCAGTCTTATCCACCCTCACTGAATCACTGTGTTTTTTATTCCTTTTTTAAACCATCTACCAGAATTCATTTCTTATCCTTGGGATACATTTCAGCACCTGCATCAAGGTCTGTCCTATCTTTCTGCCTGCAATTATTGCTTTCAAATTTCCATTGTGCCTGTCAGTAAACCACAGAGCATGATTTCCTAGGCCTTTTTCTCTCTAGGTGCTATGTCCACTCCCTAATCAGTGCCTAGGGGCTTACTCCTTTGTGGGATGCCTCTTTTACTATCATTACCCCCAGGGCAACATACTACACTTAAACCTCCAAACAGTACTGCTAGGAACTCTATAGAGTTCTCACACAGCCTGGAATTATAAATAGGCCCTAAAATATCAACCTTATTTTTGAATTTAATAGTAACATGCTGTTACCTGATGATGACTCACTCTTTGGTGAAAAAAGGGAATTAACATTTATAGAACCTCTAGCTAGGATTTACCAAGATCTCACTCAATACCGTAATCTGAATTAGAAGAATTATGTGTATTTGAGACATGAGGAAACAGAGGCTCATACTGGTTAAATAACTTAACCAAACTCATACAAACAACGATGGGGATAGCAAGAATTCAAATTAAAGTCTGACTCTAACCCTGTGTTACCTTCCTTACCTACCATCAGTTTGTTCTATTCCTGTTCCAAGATGATAAAGCTTTAAGAGAAAAACAAAAAGTCACATCACCCTACTGCAGACTTTGCCATCCAGTTTCAATTAATCTCTTTCCACTACCCATCTATCCTTTTACTGAAATCTTACTGATTGCCTGGCAACCTTCCTCATGATGACTGCTATAAATACATTCCCTTTTCTCCACTTGAGTCTCCAAGTGTAAACAACTATCTTACTTTCCAACAAATGACCTCTCCTCCAATTTGCCAAAGAAACAGAACCAGAACCACTCAGGATTAACTCATCCATTTTGATGCTTTTTTTTGCTCCCAACCTGTATTTCTTACTTAAACATTTCCAATTTCTTTCTTCCTATTGGCTTTTCTTCTCCTTGTTCTTCAAAGATATACTAGTTTCTTCTATCTAGAAAAATAAAACCATATTCCCTCCCTACCACTTCTTGCTTAAGAAGAGGTAGTTCATGACACTATTTCATCCTAACTCTTTATCCAGCATGCTGATCCCAACTTCTCCACCTCTGTAATAGTGTCATTAATATTCATCATAGCCCAAGCCCCACATCCCTGGAGTCAACTTTTATTTGTACATTTTTTTACTGTCCCAATTATCTTGAATCCTGCTTTCTAATATCTCCTAACAATAGTATCTAGTATTTAATAAATATTTGTTCCATGCACAAATAAATTAGTCCTTAATTATATGCTAGCTCATATTTTTCACTTATAATGATGTTTTTCTTAATAAGCCAGATAAAATCTTTCTCATATCTCCTGTGCATCTCTTGATCACTTATCTAGTGTAGTACTATGCTTAAAACATCCAAATAAGCAATTGACAAAAAGAAGAAAACTACAGGAGACAGAAATTACATTTGAACTCAATAGGTGGAGAAGTGGAGGTAGCTTCCACATGCCAATGAACAGAACACAAAAGAACTATGACCCACAAGATATTTAAAGAAAGAAAGAAAGCCAGTACTTTAAGTGTCCTGAGGTATTTTTCCATTAAAGGTTAGACACTGTGACTTTTCTCTAATGGCAGTAGCTTCTTGAACACAATAACTAAGAAAATGCCAGGAAGGCTATGTTAACCAGTGTGATAAAAATGTGTCAAACGGTCTATAAAACCAGTGTATGGTGCCCCATGATCGCATTAATGTACACAGCTATGATTTAAAAAACTTCCCATACATTTTCAAAATAATCTGAAAGGAAATGTCATTAAAGCAGAACTCATAAGCTTTCTCGGATCCTTCCAACTAGAAGTTACAAGTAAATCTTCCTTCTTTAAATTCCTAT
Organism: Nycticebus coucang; assembly: GCF_027406575.1. Lineage (NCBI taxonomy): Eukaryota > Metazoa > Chordata > Mammalia > Primates > Lorisidae > Nycticebus > Nycticebus coucang. The sequence continues at coordinate 54,069,965 of NC_069783.1, forward strand.
AGTATTTTGGATGGGCATGATGGTTCACGCCTATAATCCTAGCACTCTGGAAGGCCGAGGCAGGTGGATTGCTTGAGCTCAGGAGTTTGAGACCAACCTGAGCAAGAACAAGACCCTGTCTCTACAAAAAAAAAAAAAAAAAAAATGAAAGAAAGAAAAAAACTAGACCAACATCATAGTGCATGTCTGAAGTCCCAGCTACTGGGGAGGTTGAGGCAAGAGGATCGCTTAAGCTCAAGAGTTTGAAGTTTCTGTGAGCTATGACGCCAGGGTACTCTACCCAGGGGTAAAGAGTCAGATTCTGTCTCCAAAAAAAAAAAAAAAGAAAAGGAAGAAAGAAAGAAAGAAAAGAAAATTAGGCCGGGCACGATGGCTCATGCCTGTAATCCTAGCACTCTGGGAGGCTAAGGTGGGCAGATCATCTGAGCTCAGGAGTTTGAGACCAGCTTGAGCTAGAGCAAGACCCCCATCTCTAAAAATAGTCAGGCATGGGTGGCGCCTGTGGCTCAAGGAGTAGGGCGCTGGTCCCATATGCCGGAGGTGGCGGGTTCAAACCCAGCCCTGGCCAAAAAGCACACACACACAAAAAAAATAGTCAGGCATTGTGGTGGGCACCTATAGTCCCAGCTACTTGGAAGGCTGTGTCTGAGGCTGCTGTGAGCTATGACGCAACGGCACTCTACCAGGGAGCAACAAAGCGAGATTCTGTCTCATGGGAAAAAAAAATTAATTGAAAAACATAAATTCCCATAGTATTTTGAGGTATATCATTTTTACTTACCATTTAAAAAAATGTTATTACAGCATAATTATTTTATTAAAATAACTTCCCTATTAGACTGTAACCGTCTTTGTTTTTCTTTTTTTTTGAGACAGAGTTTCACTTTGCCTCCCTCAGTAGAGTGCTATGGCATCACAGCTCACAGCAACCTCAAACTATAGGGCTCAAGCGATTCTCTTGCCTCAGCCTCCCTAGGAGCTGGGACTACACACGCCCGCCACAACACCTGGCTATTTTTGTTGTTGCTGTTTAGCAGGCCCGGGCTGGGTTGGAATCCACCAGCTGGGGAGCACGTGGCCAGTGCCCTAACCACTGAGCATGGGCACCCCTAGACTGTAACTATCTTTGGGTTCAGTTTGTTATTCTCAAGCACTCTAGCACAAAATCTTCCAAAAAGCAGGTGTTTCTTTATATATTGAAGAATGAGGAAAGGAATTATAGATGTGCTCAACATAATCATGGATTTAGGCAAAGGTATTACAATATAATGGCTAGGAACACAAGCAATGGAATTAGATCTGACAAGTTACTTAACTTTTCTGAGCTATAAAATGAGGTTATTGTACAATTAATAAAATAGTATGTGTGAAACTAACAGCACAGAGTCTGACATAAAATAGCAATAATGAAAGGATCTTAAATTCATTAAAATCTGCTATTTGTCTTTTAGTAAAAGGAGAGGACCAAAGTCATTATTCTGTAGCACTATGAATAAAAAAATAAAGAGAAATATATAATTTTTAGACTGAAGTGAAACAATTATAACAAAGGATCAATCAAAAAGAAAAAAGTTAAAGGGAAAATCTTATTTCAATGTTACCGGAATGATACAGAATTATTAGATTTATATACTATCTTTACATTTGTCTAATATGTTGTCGTTATTTTTAATAGCCTTTTGTAATTCACATGTTGGTGATGCAAACTGGAAAAAAAACTTCCCCAGAGAATTGATTTCAATCAGCTAACAATTTGTTTCCCAAATATCTCAGAAGGATATGATCACTTCTTAATTCCTTGTTAAAAAAAAAAAAAAAAAAAACAAATTCAAAACTACTTAGGCAGAATGTATTTTAAAAGGGTTTTTAAACAATTCATACAGTGTTTCATATTCCTTTTAGCCTTATCAGAATCATGTAATGACAAGTTATTTTGTTCGCCCCATATTAATCACTTCACTTAAATGAGATCAAACATTTTATACATGCCCATCAGTCATATAAAATCAAAACGCAGAACTTTAGAAGTTAATTCTTCAGAAGCTGGCAGATACCTCATTGTAATACCTTAATAACCAATAACCTCAAAGAGAAATAGAAGAATGCACTAGAAATGAATAGGGTAGTAAAAAGACACTAAAACAAGAAAAGACAGCGTATGTTTAAAAATTAGATTGAAAATGAAATGATCTAAGTATCTCAGTATAATTTATATACCTAGTGGGATGTTTTTCAATTTACTCTTTCCTTCCTCTGGTCTCACTGCCCTCACTTTTTAAAAACTATTTCTCTAAAATGTTTTTCTTCCTTCCTTCCTTTTTTTTTTTTTTTTTACGAGATCGGGTCTTGCTCTGACACCTAGGCTAGAGAGCAGTGATATGATCATAGCTGACTGCAACCTCAATCTCCTGGGCTCAAGGGATCCTCCTACCTCAGCCTTCTGAGTAGCTAGGACTACAGGTACATGCCACTGAGCCCAGCTAATTTTTAAAAACAAGACATGGTGGTGGGGTGTGGGGTATCTCACTACCAGCTTAGGTCTTGAAATTCTGGCCTCAAGCAAACCTCTCACCTTCGCCTCCCAGAGTGCTGGGACTACAAGTGTGAGCCACCATTCCCAGACTTACTTATTTCTTAATAGTTTCTTTTCTTTTAACACCTAAAGAAAAATTGAAAATTCTCATCAGAATTGAATAACTTCTACAGATAAATGAAAGCTTTATTCTGGGGGGAAAAAGTCTTTAGGAATTTTTTCTATGTTGTCTTTCACTGATCTCAAGAATAATCACACAAATTTTCTATAAATGAACTCAAAAGTGTCTCTGACATGTAAATGGAACAAATGATAAAAGCTATACGTTCTCCTGAATGGCAGAGTACTTTACTCTGCTATTAAGAAAGTATTACTCACCACCACATGCACTGAAGTCTAGACTTCTCTAAAATTATAAATTGTTGTCAGGGAGTGCAGACAGAAAATTTGGTACAATTTTACTCTTTTAAAAAGCAAAATATGTCTTAAAGGAACTTACAATAATTCTCTTTTTAAAATCACACTTCATCATACTAACTACAAAATTTGAGATCTTTTATGACACATTTTATTCAGAACACCTGTTACTCTCTTCGTATTAATACCTATTTTTCCAACCTCTAAATGTAGCAATAAAACTAAGAAATTAACCTTAAGCAAATTCTTATGCTTCAAGGCAATGATTTTTCCACTTACACAAACATATTTTCAGTTTCACACTTCTGTATTGTTGCCAGAGATGTGGGGGTGACTTGACAAATACACAGGAACAAAATCAGAATAATAGTAATTTAAGAGGAAAGAAGAAAAGAAAACTTAATTGCAATTCATTTACTAGCAATTTGGGGGTCCCTGTACTTTACTCTGGTTTTTCTGTTCCACAACAGCAACAAAGAAACAGTATCTTATTACCTGTCCCTATGAAACAGAGTATCAATTCTGAAAAACTTATAAAGTAACTATTTTCTTTTTTTTGGAAAGCAAACTTCATAATACACTGAAAGAAATATACAAACCTCTGAATGTTCATCTCTCTCATCAATAAGTCTTTTTAGGTGTAAAGCCATATTTTTCAAGAGTGGTTCTATGTCCTCCTGAGATAGATCAGTCACTTCCATCCACTGAAGATCGAACACATTTTCCTGATTATGGGTAACCTTTAAAAAAGCAACCAAAAAAATACCTAACATTCAAAAATCTATTTTATTATAGTACAATACTAGCTCAAATATAGTATCTCACATAATAAAAATATGAAAAGTCAATATGATATTTAAAGAGTATTAAAATTAATGATAAACATTACAACTAAAAACTTTTAAATATAATCTTCAAATAAATTTAACATTCATTTTCTAGTCAAAAAATATTTAGTCCAAGGCATTCCTAAGGGAAAGTAATACTGATATATCTGACAACTATTTTAACAAAATCAATTCAACTTTTCTTTAGCTAAGACTTTTATTTTACTTGAATCCAAAATTAAGAGGTTTTTAATATTGTAGGATATATGCTATTGCATTTGTATACTTGGAATACGTAAGTCTTTATACATTCTGAAGATCACCCTGTTGTGAACCTTAGGAGATGGATCCCAATATAAAGATATTTGTATGAATGGAAAAGTTATACAAGTGAATACTTATTTCTTGCTGTGATTCTGATATGTTGCTTTAACTTTCCCAAAAAACTGCAAAAATCAGCTCAAGGACAGTGGAAAATTCAGTAACTTGGAATACTTAGCATTTATTCAAAATAAAATAAAACCATATAGCTAGCACAAATATATATAAAGAATACCAGTAAACTGTGTCTTGTAAAATACAAATATGCTTACTGTTGACAAAAATGTTGTAAGAAATATGAGCTCCATGAACATTAACTAAGACAAAAGGTGATATATGGAACACAAAGTTATCTAAATAAAGAATATTTTAAGTACAATACATTTTCACTATTTAAAAAATTTCTCCTTTTTTCTTATCAACATGCAAAAATTTAACATACTATAATTCTAAAAAGTCTTTATAATAAGACTAAAAGCCCAAGAATAGACAGATGCAGAAATAGCTTTTAAAATCAACCTTAACATATAAATTTTATTAACCTCAATTATTTGACTCTGTACCACGTCCTAGATTTAAATTATATATGACAAATCATTAATGGTTTTATAATTCAAGTAATATCGTCAATAAAAGTTATGCTATGTCCACTCATTGAAAAGAAAATCACTAGAATGACTCAGCTTATTATCTTCCCTCACTATCATTTTAAATTATAAGCAGTATTTCACTTTCGGTTATTTCTATTCACTAAACTATTCATTCTGTTCTAGCGAAGACAAATACTTCATCCCTCAAATAACATTTTTTGCCTATGTCTCTACAGATAAAGCCAGTAACAGCACATTTGTAGTTAGCATTGTATAAGATGATTCACTTAAGAAACTACCCCGTTTCCCCGAAAATAAGACAGTGTCTTATTTTAAGGTGTGCTCCCAAAGATGCGCTAGGTCTTATTTTCAGGGGACGTCTTATCTTTCCTGTAAGTAGGTCTTATTTTCGGAGGATGTCTTATTTTCGGGGAAACAGGGTATCTCTAAAGAGAAGACAATTTGCATAAAAGCAGGGTTCCTTATTATTTCATCTCGATATGCTTGCTTAACATCATGACTTTAAGTATTTTGGAAGATACACAAACACACTACTGTACAGTTTCATAAACAGTACATAAAAAATGTATACCGGTTATTACCTCTTGTATATGTGCGGCAACTGCTGCTTTTGTATCAAAATCTAAACCTTGAATTCTTTCAATGAATTCTTCTTTTTTCTGACACTAAAATAAATGAATAAAATAAACATTCATACTTTGTATAGTTCTTAATATGACTAACCTTCATCAGGCTTGGCTATATTTTTGAACAGTGCAGTAAGAGTTTTGTTTTGCATTAAAATTATTTAATTATGCTCACCTAATAGCAATTTAGAAATATATGTATATTTTTAAAAGGCAGTGAAAATCTATACTATTTCTATGCTGAAAAATTCTACAGTGGGAAACCATTACACAACCCATCTGAGGTCAGTACAGTATTATTATGCTAACTTTACAAACAGAGAAGTAAAGAATCAAGAACTTGTTTCAGGGAGAATAGGTTACTTGCCAAAAAACACAGTGAGTCAGTGGCAGAAATCGGAATACAGCCAAAATGCTCAGTCAGTCCCTGGCTATCACCAAACAACACAGCCTTTCTTCTTGGAAAAAAAATGTTTAAGCAATTTTTATTTCAAGCTTACAACTCATTCTCACATCTTCATCCCATCAATCTTAATAAAAGAAACCCACTTTTGTAGCTCAGTTCAACATTTATAGGGTAATACAATAAATATCTGACTTATTTCTAATATAGCAAAAATTTACCAGGGGCAAAATTTAAGAAGGTATATACAAGAACACATGTAACCAAGCAGAATAAAGGCAGCAATTCTTTATTGTGTAACTTTTTAATAATCTTTATATAAATTAAAATTATTAAAATGCAAATCTAAAATCCTTTTCCTTCCCATCAGTATTAACAGTTTAACAAGCATCTTGATCTCTGACTCCATCTACATCTCTGTATTCTTGGAGTTACTAAACGAGAAGCGCACACAAAATAGAAAGTGCTGCCTTGTCTAACTTAGCCCCACCTCCTGGGCCAATTACTGAAATACTAGGGAAGACAATACACTCACAAAAAGAAAAACTGGCTTTTTGATCATAAAACGTACAAGGCTCTGATTTATATTCTACCTAATTATCTTATCAAATTATAACACTATTTCTACTGTCATACAATTTAATCACATTCTCATTAGTGCAGAAAGTTCTATATCCTATAAAAAACAAAAGTATTAGGATAGTGTGGTTAAAACTACATTACTAGAAATGTATACTTCCTCATTGTGATTAAAAAGTCAGAGTTTTGGGGTGTATTGGAAAAAATATGTGGCTTTAAAAATAAAAATTTGTCTAGCAAACCGTATTTGACAGGCCTTATGAAAATAATTAAGAATTACTTTTAATTCTAAGTTTGTAACTGAACATTTGTAAATTATTTAAAATTGCACATGAACTTTTTGGCCACTCTGTATAAAATAAACTAGCTTTTCAAGTATATGTGGTAACCTCAACTTTTTAATGCTTCCAAAATTGCTGAACTATACATTGTTTCTGAGAATTTATGCTCAGAATATAAAATGGCAGTTATAAAAGGTAATGACTATGACTCACCAAAGACTCTTCCAACTTCACTGCCTTATCTTTCTCTGCCTTCAGTTTAAAGATACACTTCCCTCTTCCAAGCCCCCAGAGCCACTGTTTCTTTACTTAGCTCATCTATTAGCAATCTCAACATAAAGCAGAATTTTTCCTTTACTCTTAAAATACAGTTTCTACTAAATCTCATCTTATTTTAGACTCTAAGAGTTTTTAAGAATTCTGAAAATGTTTCATAAATTCTTAAAGAATGAACAATGAAATTGACAGGATCTTGGAGGATAAAAAAGACAAAGACTGTCAAGATAAAAAGAGTTAAGATTCAAAGTCTGAAGTTGAATAATCAGATCAAATGTTCTATATCAGTGCTGTGTAACAATAATCACTAGCTATATGTGGCTTCTGAGAATATGAAATGTAGCCAGTGAAACAAAGAAATTGAATTTTAATTTTATTTAATTGTAATTAATTTTAATTCAAATAGCCACGAGTGGCCAGTGGCTACTGAACCAAACAACCTAGCTCCAGAGCATAAGAAAGCCTGGAGTTTTAAAAAGACAGAGGCTAAGCACAGCCTATAACTACAGCATTTGCAGAGTCCGTGGGGGCTGGACTGCTTAGGATTTCAAGACCAGCCTGAACAACACAGTGAGACCCCATCTCTACTAAAAATAGAAAAAAAATTAGCCACATGTCGGGGCACATGCCTGTAGTCCTAGCTGAGGCAGGAGGATCTCTTAAGCTAAGAGTTTGAGGTTGTGGTGAGTTTTGATGATGTCACAAGGCAACAGAGTAAGACTCTGTCTCCATAAAATAAACAAACAAACAAACAAAAAAACTATATATATAAAGTTTACTTCCAGCTATAGCATCTCTTGTGAAGACTAAATAATCATCAGGAAATTGTTTTTTCCACATAAAATTAAGGAGTGAAATTTATAAGGTCATAGAACAAAGAAATTTCCAAACAACAAACACTGCAAAAATTTTCCCTTCTATTCCTAATGATTTTGCTTGGGAATCTCACAACTATCTCCAGGCTAGGATGGAGAGCCACACATCAGTGAAAATTCAATGTTCAGCACTAGTTTGGGAGACTTGTGTTATTCACTGAAAAAGACTGATGGAATTTGACTGGTTTACCCGGGCAATAACAAAAATGCTCAAGTCCTGGCCTTAAATGGTTTTCTTCATATTCAAAGTTATTCCTCTGGCCTTCATTTAGGTATGATCAAGGGTTTAAGTCTTAATTACAATTTATTCTACGAAGATCTTTGGATAGCAATTACCTTTACTGTTTCTGAATGCTGCTTCCTCTTAAGAATTTCACAATTTTTTCTTCAAAAGAAGAAAAAATTTTTTCAATTTCCCAATGCTTGTTTTTTAAAAATTTTCTTTTTAGGAACATATCTTTTGAAACCTATGGCACCCTGAATTCCTGTACTGCAATATATCAGCAACCTTTACTGCGCTATTTCTACCTATATAATTATTACAGATAGCCAAGTGTTGTGGCAGCTGCCTGTAGTCCCAGCTACTTGGGAGGCTGAGGCAAAAGAATTGCTTAAGCCCAAGAGTTTGAGGTTGCTGTGATCTGTCACACCATGGCACTCTACCGAGAGCAACGTAGTGAGACTCTGTCTCAAAAAAAAAAAAAAAAATTATGACAGATAAAATTGACCCAGATATGGGAAAACATACTTATATCACTTTTATATTATACTAGAATTTTAAGCTGTTCAACTACTAGAAAAATTAAATACTGTATAACAGAGAGGATGTTCTAGAAAGCATTGCAATAATATTTGTTGGCTGAAGTTTTATGTTAATAAATGATGACACACCTTGGCTTCCTCAAGTTTCTTGTCCGGAAGCACATTTTAGCTCTTCGGTATCAACAAAAATTTAATTGTTCATATAGACACAGCTAAAGGCCAACAGGAGGTTCTGATTGTTATGAACATCACTAATTAGCACTGGTGGCTCCAAAATGCCTACAGCATAAAATCTAAACTTTATCTTAAAGTAGTAAATCTAGTCTTTTATAACACAATCTATGTAAACTCTCCAATCTAAAATCTCTTGCCATTTTCCCCCATGAATGTTACATTCCAATCAACTTGATGTTCCCTGAATATATTGTTTTCTTAACATCTCTGCTCTCACTTCAACTATTACCTCATCAAGAGGACTTCTCTAACATTACAAGCACATTAAAGAAATTACTTCTTCTATGCATATCAATGTATCTTGTGCCTTATGATAACTATGACCCTGTACTGTTATTGTTTGATCTGCCTATAAAATTTAAATTCCCTAGGCTTTGTATCTTTTTTCTAAAATCCAATCTAGACAATATTGGTTCTGATTTTAAAAGTACTAGTGACCTATTTTTTTTTAATGCTTACTATGTAACAGGTGCTACAACAAAGGTGTATACAGTAATCTGTAATACTGTTTGGAGGGTGTCCAAGATCCACATCCAGTCCTCTAAATCCAAATCCATCTATCCACAGGTTCTATACGCCTTTGAATTTGGGACATCTTCCAAACATAATTTTATAGACTATTTTTTTTTTTTTTTTTGCAGTTTTTGGCCAAGGCTGGGTTTGAACCCACCACCTCCGACATACAGGGCTGGCGCCCTACTCCTTTGAGCCACAGGCGCCACCCTTATAGACTATTCTTCACTAGCTCTAGCCACAGTTTCCTAAAGTAACTACTTATTGTCCAATAAGTAACTGCTTATTGTCTCTTTGAACTATTTCCAAGTTAAAATAAATGACAAAGTTAATAACCTCAACCTTAAAGCTTACCTCCATACTGTCCTGTTCTCTCTAAATGTCTCAAAATCAACCTTTATTTTCCAGTTTACATTATAATGTCATCCCCATGTATATTTTTATAATTATCCTTTTATATAATTTACTCATTCTGTACCTTCCCTTATACCTTAGTCTACCGAGATATTTTCCCTCCCTTTTCCAATTACCATTAGAAACAATATCTACCTTTACAAACCCTTTCCAGAATACATGAATCTAAAGTACAGGAAAATATAACAAGCTCATATATTTGTAGGAAAAATTAAGAATCCTTAACATTGTAAAAAAAACCTTCTTGTTTTAATAACATGTCAAAATTATAAATATAAACTATTTTAGAAAGTAATCTTCCTTACAAGGCCAGGTGTTATTTATACATTTTTTGGCTTTATTCAGCATTTAGTTCTGTGTATCAATAAAAGTAACTTATATATCTAATGTTATGATAGTTGATTTCTGAGCAATGCTTCATTAAATAGTTTTTTAAAAGAAATTTGTAGTGGCTCTATAACCCCACTGCTCTGTGAGGCAGGAGGATCACTTGAGGCCAGGAGTGTAAGCTCAAGGTGGGCAACATAGTGAGATACCATCTCCACAAAAAATTAAAAATTACCCAGGTGTGGTGGTGTAATCCTGTAGTCCTAGCTACTCCGGAGGCTGAGGCTGAGCCCTGGAGCAAGGCTGCAGCGAGCTATGATCGAGATACTACACTCTAGTCTGGGCAACAGACACCTTATCTCTTTAAAAAAAAAATTAAAAAGTCCATTTCATGACTCTGCTTTTATTTCACTAGTAAAGTAAAATGTTAGAAGTTATCTTAAAACATGGACATCAATAGTCATCCAGGCCAGCCGTGGTGGTTCACACCTGTCATCCTAGCTCTCTAGCAGGCCAAGGCGGGTAGATTGTTTGAGCTCAGGAGTTCAAGACCAGCCTGAGCAAGAGTCAGACCCTGTTTCTACTAAAAATAGAAAAATATTGCTGGGCATAGTATGTGTGCCATAGCCCCAGCTACTTGGGAGACTGAAGCAAGAAGAGGATTGCTTAAGCCCAAGAGCTTGAGCTTGCTTGAGCTATAATGACACCTCAGCAATATACCCAAATGACAGAGTAAGACTCTGTCTCCAAAAAAGCAACGCCTGGCGCAGTGGCTCATACCTATAATCCTAACACTCTGGGAAGCCAAGGCAGGTGGACTGCTGCAGCTTAGGAGTTTGATACCAGCCCAAGCCAGAAGAAGACCTCATCTCTAAAAAAATAGCTGGGCATTGTGGCAGGCACCTGTAGTCTCAGCTACTTGGGAGGCTGAGGCAAGAGAATCACTTAAGCCCAAAAGTTTGAGGTTTTTGTGAGCTATGATGCCATGACACTCTACTGAGGGCAACATAGTGAGACTCTATCTCAAAAAAAAAAAAAAAGTCATCCAAATCTAAAATAGTCTTGCTAAATTTCTTTAGGAAACATCCATTGGCAGACTTGGAGACTTTGGTTAACCTATTAAAGGTTTAGTTAGAAAAGAGAACATCATTTCATGCCATCCTTCTTATTTTCTAGCAAATGGGAATACTATCAAGTGAGTTATAGAAAAAAGGTGGGGTGAGGGGGCTTATATTTTATAGTCTTTTTTATTGCTCTTACAGGTAATAATGACAATGGTTTCTTTAAAATTTTGAGGCTTTTCCCTAAACTACTCTTAAGAAAAGTTCCTTGGTTCTGCTCCATTCCTACTGTCAATTTTAGTAAGCAATTAATAACTAAGCAATAACAAGCAGTAATGACCAAATTTATATTGTCACTATTTTATCAAAATGTATATAACATTCTCCAATAAAGGTTATTTTTAAAAGCAAACATAGGATATAAAGGCTGCAAATAATTAAGAGTAGTGATGTTTCTAACTCAGGATTGATCCAAATTAGAACATCAATGACTATAAACATCATATTTAACCTAGTATTTAATCACCTGTGAAATAAACACCTGCACATTACACAGCATTAATAATATACTATGTGTAAGAATATAGCTCCTAAGCAGTCAGCTCTAAAAACTGGAATACGTAATTTCTGGGATATATAATTTCTAACATATGTATGTAAAAGACTACCAGTGGTCACATTATTTGTTTACAAATAACCTTTTGCAAATAAGAAAGATGGTTTAAATAAGCATTATAATCACTTACTGGGAACAATGGATGATTTAGTAAAAAATCAGCATAGAATATAATAGGTTTTGAAGTCAAGCGGGAGTTGAGGCTGGTCCAAAAGTAGTGAGTTATCTCAATTGTTCACAGCGAGTTACATGCTGAAATCCTTGATCTAGGCTTTCCCCCCTTCTTACTGCACTTTACTAGTTTTTAAAAATAGAAAGTAAATTAAAAAATTAAAAAAACTAGAGCTGAGGCTCAGCAGCTGTAGCTCAAGTGACTAAGGCGCCAGCCACATACACCAGAGCTGGCAGGTTCGAATCTAGCCCAGGCCCACCAAACAACAATGACAACTATAACCAAAAAATAGCTGGGCTTTGTGGCAGGCACCTGTAGTCCCAGCTACTGGTGAGGGTGAGGCAAAAGAATCACCTAAGCCCAAGAGTTTGAGGTTGCTATGAGCTGTGATGCCACAGCACTCTACCCGGGGCAACAGCTTGATGTTCTGTCTCAAAAAAAAAAAAAAAGGAGGGGAGACAAGATGGCGGACTGAAGCCAGCTTTCAACAAAGGCTCCCGTCCAGAAGGAGAGTTAAGGGACAGGAATTTAGTAAGTATCCTGGTGGACTTGAGCCTCACCAAGAGAGAAGGCTGAAGAACGCACATCAACACCGCTGAGGCAAGTTGTGATCACAAGGACGCAAACAAAAGGTACAAAATCCACCACCAAGCGGACGGGAGTCCCCCTCCCCCATGAGACCGGCTCTGTAGCCCCGCAATTGAACAAGCGGGCAGAAATTAAAGCCCCTCCCACTACACTCCACGGGAGAGACCTTCTAAAAACTGGACCTACCTCCCCTACTGGGGTGCCGTGGCGTTCTCCTGCCGGACATAGGGCTGAATAAAACTTTGGGAATCCTTTGCCGGCAACCCTGAATCCCCGGCGCTCCCCTCCCGCCCACTGAGGTCTGGAGGCCTGTCCCCCAGGACTTCGGATCCTTGGGTGATTTCTCAAGGGGAGTGGACAGTCCCCGAGTTGCGACTGGTCAGCATTGACTCTGAGGCGCGCCGAGTGAGGAGAGGGCACCGGGCTGAGGGGGAGTCACGCCTCGCGGCACTTCCCTGCGGTGCAGTGCACCAACCCTCCCCGGGCATAGGGGACCCAAGACTGAATCAGACTCTGGCCTCCCCGCTGAGAGCTGAGAACCCCTACTCTCACTCGGGGTCTGAGGGCCTATCCCCCAGGAGTTCGGCTCCTTGGGTGATTTCTCGAGGGGAGTGCACAGTGCCTGAGCTGCGTCAGGTCAGCGCTGACTCTGGGACACGTGAGTGAGGAGAGGGCACTCCGCTGAGGGGAAATCAAGCCTTGGCGGCACTTCCCTGCAGTGCAGTGCAGGAGCCCTCCCCGGGCACAAGACTGAATAAGACTCTGGCCTCCCCGCTGAGAGCTGAGAGCCCCTACTCTCACTCGGGGTCTGAGGGCCTATCCCTCCGGAGTTCGGCTCCTTGGGTGATTTCTCGAGGGGAGTGCACAGTGCCTGAGCTGCGTCAGGTCAGCGCTGACTCTGGGATACGTGAGCGAGGAGAGGGCACTCTGCTGAGGGAAAAATCAAGCCTTGGCGGCACTTCCCTGCGGTGCAGTACAGCAACCCTCCCCGGGCATACGGGGCCCAAGACTGAATCAGACTCTGGCCTCCCCGCTGAGAGCTGAGAACCCCTGCTCTCACTCGGGGTCTGAGGGCCTATCCCCCAGGAGTTCGGCTCCTTGGGTGATTTCTCGAGGGGAGTGCACAGTGCCTGAGCTGCATCAGGTCAGCGCCGACTCTGGGATACGTGAGTGAGGAGAGGGCACTCTGCTGGGGGAAATCAAGCCTTGGCGGCACTTCCCTGCGGTGCAGTGCAGGAGCCCTCCCCTGACCGTAGTATTGCGTGAAACTGAATGAAACTCTAGCTTCCCCCCGCCCCACTCCCAATCCGGGTCTGGGGGCCCATCCCCCAAGAGTTCTGATTCTTGGGGGATCTCTTAAGGGGTGTGGACCCAGCACAAACTGCGGCCGCTCAGTGCTGACTCTGGGGCGCGGGACAGAGGAGAAAAGGGTCGCCTGAGTGCCCACACCAGAGCAGCAGTTCCCTGGAGGTAGATCAACAGCCGTTTTTTCTTTAACGGCAGAACGCTCACTTCTGGATATTCTGAGGCCACACCCCCGTCTCCCTGGGCAACCAGAGGAGGCCACCGACAGCTCACAAACCCGGAAGCCTCCAGGGCGGGGCCGACCCAGAGAGGTGTTCAGACGCAATTCTCCAGCAGCAAAGACGTTTGAACTCAAAACAGCCCGTCTCCTGTAGGCGACAACAGGAACAGAGACAGAACCTCACAAAGTTGTCTGTTCTGTTCTGTTCTGTTAGCAGCATCCATCAGGGACGGGGCTAAGCCTGAGTGAACACCTCCTTCCCATCACCTGCATCAAACACTCAAAGATGTCAGGCCCCATCTCCTCCTGCTAGATAGCGGCAGTCTGCGGGGGCCTGGCAGACTTCCTCGCGATTCAGGCAGGTGCAAACCCCTGGAGTGTCTGTTCACTGCAGGCAACTGGGTTAGCCATCTGCAGAGATACCAGTGACTGGGTCCGACGGAGGGGCAAAGTGGGGAAGGAGACGTCAACCTTCCCAGACTGCTCTGTTTGCGGGGTGGCTCCTCCTGACTCCACGCTGCACTGGGGTGAGCTGTCTCAGAGGAGTCACCAGGCCCCTGTGATCCAGTTCCCAGAGACCTCTTGAACCCTTCCACCTGAGACAAGTGCCAATTGAGACAGTTGATTCGGACCTTTTGAACTGGGCTAATAGACTGAGGACTTTTCAGGTGGTGCCCTGGGTGTGCGATTGTAGGAAGGTTTGATTCTCCTTTTCCAACTGGGGCCAGAGGTGGGCAGGCAGGGTGACTTAATTGCTGATTTTTCCACACAGCTGAGACTTCAAGCCAGAGTAGAAGTTGCAATAGGATCGAACAGAAACCAGCTGAAAACAAGACAGAACCACTTTGCTCCACCACACCAGACAGGGCCCCAGTTTCTCAGGCCACAACACTGTACGGGCCCTCGATAAAACCCCAGGGGAAAAACCAAAGGGAGTAAACCATGGGGCGGAATCAGCGGAAAAACTCTGGTAACATGAATAACCAGAATAGATCAACCCCCCCAAGAAAAGATACGGCAGATGTGATTGAAGATCCCATTCATAAACAACTGGCTGAGATGTCAGAAGTCGAATTCAGAATTTGGTTTGCAGACAAGATTAATAAAATGGAATTAGGAATTCGAGGAGAAATTCAAAAACTGTCTCAAGAATTTAACGAATTTAAAGACAAAACCACCAAAGACTTAGACACATTGAAACAAGAACTTACAGCCCTCAAAGATATGAAAAATACAGTAGAATCCCTCAGTAACAGAATGGAGCAAGCAGAAGAAAGGATTTCTGACATTGAAGATAAAGTCTTCGAACGCTCCCAATCTCTCAAAGAGGAAGAGAAATGGAGAGCAAAAACGGATCACTCACTCAGAGAGCTCTCAGATAATTCGAAAAAAAATAACATAAGGGTTATAGGAATTTCGGAGACTGATGACGTGGCAGCCAAGGGCACAGAGGCCCTTCTACATGAAATTATGAAAGAAAATTTTCCAGACATGCCTAGAGAATCTGAAATTCAGATAGCAGACAGCTTCAGAACCCCAGCACGATTCAACCCCAAAAAGCCATCTCCCAGACATATCATAATTAGCTTCACTAAAGTTAACATGAAAGAGAAGATTCTCAAAGCAGCCCGGCGAAAGAAAACTATAACGTACAAAGGTAAGAATATTAGAATAACTGCAGATCTCTCTGCTGAAACTTTTCAAGCAAGAAGAGGCTGGTCATCAACTTTTAATCTCCTAAAGCAAAAAAACTTTCAACCCAGGATCTTGTATCCAGCTAAACTGAGTTTCATCTATGATGGAGAAATTAAATACTTCAATGACATTCATATGTTGAAAAAATTTGCCATAAGTAAACCAGCTCTTCAGGATGTTCTCAGACCTATCCTCCACAATGACCAACCCAATCCTATACCACAAAAGTAAACTCACTCAGAAACTTCGGATCAAACTCCAACTTCCACACTGGCGAAGGGATTAAAAATGTCCACTGGACCTTTGAAAAACTCGATACCCAAAATTCCACCAGACTTATCCTTACTCTCCATCAATGTGAATGGCTTAAACTGTCCTCTAAAGAGGCATAGGTTAGCTGACTGGATACAAAAACTTAAGCCAGATATTTGTTGCATACAAGAGTCACATCTCAACTTAAAAGACAAATACAGACTCAGGGTGAAAGGATGGTCATCCATATTTCAGGCAAATGGTAATCAGAAAAAAGCAGGTGTTGCAATTTTATTTGCAGATACAGTAGGCTTTAAACCATCAAAAGTAAGGAAGGACAAGAATGGTCACTTCATATTTGTTAAGGGTAATACTCAATATGACGAGATCTCAATTATTAATATCTATGCACCCAACCAGAATGCACCTCAATTTATAAGAGAAACTCTAACAGACATGAGTAACTTGATTTCCTCCAGCTCCATAATCGTTGGAGATTTCAACACTCCCTTGGCAGTGTTGGATCGATCCTCCAGAAAGAAGCTGAGCAAAGAAATCTTAGATTTAAACCTAACTATCCAATATTTAGATTTAGCAGACATCTACAGAACATTCCATCCCAACAAAACTGAATACACATACTTCTCATCAGCCCACGGAACTTACTCCAAAATTGATCACATTTTAGGTCACAAGTCTAACCTCAGTAAATTTAAAGGAATAGAAATTATTCCATGCATCTTCTCGGACCATCATGGAATAAAACTTGAATTGAGTAACAACAGGAATCTGCATACCCATACAAAAACATGGAAGTTAAATAACCTTATGCTGAATGATAGCTGGGTCAGAGATGAGATTAAGAAAGAAATCACCAATTTTTTGGAACAAAATGACAATGAAGACACAAGCTATCAGAACCTCTGGGACACTGCAAAGGCAGTTCTAAGAGGGAAATTTATAGCACTGCAAGCCTTCCTCAAGAGAACGGAAAGAGAGGAAGTTAACAACTTAATGGGACATCTCACGCAACTGGAAAAGGAAGAACATTCCAACCCCAAACCCAGTAGAAGAAAAGAAATAACCAAAATTAGAGCAGAATTAAATGAAATTGAAAACAAAAGAATAATACAACAGATCAATAAATCAAAAAGCTGGTTTTTTGAAAAGGTCAATAAAATAGATAAGCCTCTGGCCAACCTAATCAGGAAAAAAAGAGTAAAATCTCTAATATCATCAATCAGAAACAACAAAGACAAAATAACCACAGACTCATCAGAAATCCAAAAAATCCTTAATGAATATTACAAGAAACTTTATTCTCAGAAATATGAAAATCTGAAGGAAATAGACCGATACTTGGAAGCACGCCACCTTCCAAGACTTAACCAGAATCAAGTGGAAATGTTGAACAGACCCATATCAAGTTCAGAAATAGCATCAACTATACAAAACCTCCCTAAAAAGAAAAGCCCGGGACCAGATGGTTTCACGTCAGAATTCTACCAAACCTTTAAAGAGGAATTAGTACCTATATTACTCAACCTGTTCCAAAATGTAGAAAAAGAAGGAAGACTACCCAACACGTTCTATGAAGCAAATATCACCCTGATCCCCAAACCAGGAAAAGACCCAACAAGAAAAGAAAATTATAGACCAATATCACTAATGAATATAGATGCAAAAATATTCAACAAGATCCTAACAAACAGAATCCAGCAACACATCAAACAAATTATACATCATGACCAAGTTGGTTTTATCCCAGGGTCTCAAGGCTGGTTCAATATACGTAAATCTATAAATGTAATTCAGCACATAAACAAATTAAAAAACAAAGACCATATGATTCTCTCAATTGATGCAGAAAAAGCTTTTGATAATATCCAGCATCCCTTCATGATCAGAACACTCAAGAAAATTGGTCTAGAAGGGACTTTTCTTAAACTGATAGAGGCTATCTACAGCAAACCCACAGCCAATATCATATTGAATGGAGTTAAATTGGAATCATTTCCACTCAGATCAGGAACCAGACAAGGCTGCCCATTGTCTCCATTGCTTTTCAACATTGTAATGGAAGTTTTAGCCACCGCAATTAGGGAAGAAAAGGCGATCAAGGGTATCCATATAGGGTCAGAAGAGATCAAACTCTCGCTCTTCGCAGATGATATGATTGTGTATCTGGAAAACACTAGGGACTCTACTACAAAACTCCTAGAAGTGATCAAGGAATACAGCAGCGTCTCAGGTTACAAAATCAACATTCATAAATCGGTAGCCTTTATATACACCAACAACAGTCAAATTGAAAAAGCAGTTAAGGACTCTATCCCATTCACAGTAGTGCCAAAGAAGATGAAATATTTGGGAATTTACCTAACAAAAGATGTGAAAGATCTCTATAAAGAGAACTATGAAACTCTAAGAAAAGAAATAGCCGAAAATGTTAACAAATGGAAAAACATACCATGCTCATGGCTAGGAAGAATCAACATTATCAAAATGTCCATACTACCCAAAGCAATATATAATTTCAACGCACTCCCTATTAAAGCTCCACTGTCATATTTTAAAGATCTTGAAAAAACATTACTTCGTTTTATATGGAATCAGAAGAAACCTCGAATAGCCAAGACATTACTCAGAAATAAAAACAAAACAGGAGGAATCACACTACCAGACCTCAGACTTTACTACAAATCGATAGTGATCAAAACAGCATGGTATTGGCACAAAAACAGAGAAGTAGATATCTGGAATAGAACAGAGAACCAAGAGATGAATCCAGCTACTTACCGCTATTTGATTTTTGACAAGCCAATTAAAAACATTCAGTGGGGAAAAGATTCCCTATTTAACAAATGGTGCTGGGTGAACTGGCTGGCAACCTGCAGAAGACTGAAATTGGACCCACACCTTTCACCATTAACTAAGATAGACTCTCATTGGATTAAAGATTTAAACTTAAGACATGAAACTATAAAAATACTAGAGGAGAATGCAGGGAAAACCCTTGAAGAAATTGGTCTGGGTGAGTATTTCATGAGGAGAACCCCCCGGGCAATTGAAGCAGCTTCAAAAATACACTACTGGGACTTGATCAAACTAAAAAGCTTCTGCACAGCTAAGAACACAGTAAGCAGAGCAAGCAGACAGCCCTCAGAATGGGAGAAGATATTTGCAGGGTATAACTCTGACAAAGGTTTAATAACCAGAATCCACAGAGAACTCAAACGCATCAGCAAGAAAAAAACAAGGGATCCCATCGCAGGCTGGGCAAGGGATTTGAAGAGAAACTTCTCTGAAGAAGACAGGCGCACGGCCTTCAGACATATGAAAAAATGCTCATCATCTTTAATCATCAGAGAAATGCAAATCAAAACTACTTTGAGATATCATCTAACTCCAATGAGACTAGCCTATATCACAAAATCTCAAGACCAGAGATGTTGGCGTGGATGCGGAGAAAAGGGAACACTTCTGCACTGCTGGTGGGAATGCAAATTAATACATTCCTTTTGGAGGGATATATGGAGAACACTCAGAGATCTAAAAATAGATCTGCCATTCAATCCTGTAATTCCTCTGCTGGGCATATACCCAGAAGACCAAAAATCACAACATAACAAAGATATTTGTACCAGAATGTTTATTGCAGCCCAATTCATAATAGCTAAGTCATGGAAAAAGCCGAAGTGCCCATCGATCCACGAATGGATTAATAAATTGTGGTATATGTATACCATGGAATACTATGCAGCCTTAAAGAAAGATGGAGACTTTACCTCTTTCATGTTTACATGGATGGAGCTGGAACATATTCTTCTTAGTAAAGTATCCCAAGAATGGAAGAAAAAATACCCAATGTACACAGCCCTACTATGAAACTAATTTGGGACTCTCACATGAAAGCTATAACCCAGCTACAACTTAACAATAGGGGGAAGTGGGAAAGGGGGGGGTGGGTAGAGGGAGGGGAATCGGTGGGATCACACCTGTGGTGCATATTACAGGGGTATTTGCGAAACTTGGTAAATGTAGAATATAAATGTTTTGGCACAGTAACTGAGATAACGCCGGAAAGGCTATGTTAACCACTGGGATAAAAATGTGTCAAATGGTTTATGAAGTGAGTGTATGATGCCCCATAATCATATCATTGTATACACTTATGATTTAATAAAAAAATTAAAAAAAAAAAAAAAATCTAGAGCTGAATCTCAGTGCTTTGCCCCAGTAGTAATGTGACCTAAGTTTAGAGTGATTATCCTGGCTTGCCTGGGACTATCCCAGTTTACACATGCAGTTCCACTGTCATTATTAACAGTACCTTCTTTGACTTCCCCAAGTCCCTAATTTGGTAAACAACTTAAATATAACCCTACCTAAACACAGATCTCCTTACCTGAAAAAAAAAAAAAAAAAATTTTTTTTTTTTTTTTTTTTTTTGGCCGGGGCTGGGTTTGAACCCACCACCTCCAGTATATGGGGCCAGTGCCTTGAAAAAGTATTTTATGAGAAAAACCTATGTAAAGGATAATTCCTGACACAATGTAAACATTTAATAAATCATAGCTTCTATTATTATAGTCATTAATCAAAAAGAAATACAATAATAACCCAGAATCCTAAAACATCTTTCGTAAGTTCTCCCTCCTATTTTCTTTTCCAGAGACAAGGTACTGTTCTGTTGCCCAGACTGGAGTTCAGCGGCATGATTACAGCTCACTATAACCTGAAATCCTCCTGCCTCAGCCTCCCAAGTAACTAGGACTGTAGGTATACACCATTGTGCCTGGCTAGTTTTTCTATTTTTAGAAATAGAGACAGGGTCTTGCTCTTGCTCAGGCTAATCTCAAACTCCTGAGCTCAAGCAATCTGCCCACCTCAGCCTCCTAGAGTGCTACAATTACAGCTGTGAGCCACCATGCCCAGCCAGTTATATTCATTTAAAATTTTCTAACACAAACTTTGGAAACCAATGGTACAACCTTAAGTCTTTCAGAACTAGAATCTAAAACAAACATATAAAGAGGCTATTAAAATGAAAATATGAAGACATATTTTAACTTACCTGAACTGCACAACCCAGTAAAAGTAAAAGCAGCTTTTTAACTTCTTCTGTGCCTTGTTCTGAAATAAAAACAATTACTAAGTATAACTCTTTGTTGTGTTTCAACTCTCTCTCATATAGGAAGAATCACTTCTGGATGTCATGTGTAGTCTACAAGCAAAAGCAGCTACGTATGTGTGCAATGGGGTAGGGTGGCAGCAAAAGAAGTGGGCAAGGACCTCAATCGTGAAGGGCTTGCAGGATATAAACAGTGTTCAAGGCTCAGTGCAGTAAGTTTGCTAACTATGAATCCATCCCTTTTCCACAAATGCTTCTACACCAGTGTACCAAATCAAGAACCTACCACATTATGCTGACACAGGGGCATGGCACAAAGACATCCAAAATAGCTCCTAAAAGGTCTGGTTCCTCTTAGGCCTATTAGTGTTTTCTTACTAAAACACAGATCATATGATTCCTCCACCCATAAAACTTAAATGGTTTCCCACTGTGTAAGTTCATAAGGATCAGAATCTTAAATGCATTATCATTACCTTTTTTGGTTGTTAAAATAAATGTATATAACAAGCTAGGTGAAAATTAATGATCTGTAACAGAAATGGAGAGACTATACAGACTTAATGTAAAATATGTCTGTCCTCACCCACAATTTATAAATATTCTAAGCTTATTTTCTCTTTACAAAATAGAACATCACTTCTAACTTATACAGAGGTATGAAAAAAATAAAACCCACTGCAAGCAAGTTCCTGGTAAGCATTACAGGATGTCACATAGATAAGGCATCATTATCACAGTAGGTTCATCTTAATACTTACCAGAAAAGGGATTTTTGCCAATGATTAAGACATTTGGCAAAGACATCATGATCAATTGCTGCAAAGTCTCCTACAAAAAGATATCCAACAGTTGTTATTTTGGTAATGTTCACTAGGTAATTACTCATTAAACTGTAACTTTGATTTTGTACACTCTTCTCTAGGTATGCCATACTACAACTAAAATAATATGAAAAAAAGATGTAAGGTCTTATATTGTTTCTAACTTTAAATTAATGAATTAAATAACTAAAATAATAATAACAGATAGACTTAAGTTAATGTATCAAATGCCTACAAAATAAAAGTAACCACCTCAACTGGTCTAATATTTATTACTTAGAAGTCTGAGATTTTAGTTGCTAGGAAGTTAAGCAACATTCTCAATGAAAGATGGAGCACGTGCATTCTTTTTGTTCTTTTTGTTATTTCTGTGGGATCTAAAAATGTCCACTGATATTAAAACTGACAAAGCTTCCTCAACATGATGAAGCAAAGAAATAAAAATTTAAAAAACCTAATCACTCTATAAAAATCCTATCTTATGGTCAGGTGTGGTTTCTCACACCTGTAATCCAAGCACTCTGGGATGCCGAGGCAGGCGGATTGCTTGAACTCAGGAGTTCAAGACCAGCCTGAGCAAGAGTGAGACCCTGTCTCTACTAAAAATAGAAAAACTAGCCAGGTGTTGTAGAAGGCACCTGTTGTCCCAGCTACTAGAGAGGCTGAGACAAGTGCATTGCTCAAGCCCAAAGAATTTGAGGTTGCTGTGAGCTATGATGCCACAGTACTCTACCCAGGGCAACAGATTGAGACTTTGTCTCAATAAATAAATAAATAAATAAATCCTATCTTATGATCATTTCATGAAAGTGAATTCTTTCTCAGTGAATCTTTATTTCTCTCCTCTATGTACAACAAATGTTTAACTAACCTTTGACTCTTGTTAAACTTTAGTGACAAGAATGTATGTACATTCTGACAGTGTAACATAATTCAGAAAGAACTGAATACTTTCAAATTATTCATTTTAGGTAACATATCATGTGTGCAACTTTTGTTTAGACCACCTTTTCCTTGAGATGAAGGAACATATTGTGTCTGTCATTACAACCACTGACACTGATGACCACAAAGGGTCTGGGATAAATTAGACTATAGGGTAGATGGGTGCCATGTGCTATTACTGAACCTTTCCAAGATTATAGTAGTGACAATTTCTTTACAAATTGGTCTTTACTATATGTTCAGATATAACTTATTACTGCAGAATACATTTTTGAATCCTTTATTTAACTTAATACTATGATGAAGAAACAATCATGAAAAATAACTATGAAAAGTTAACTTGTACTGCTTTTTAACAATATGTAATTCTGGATTGACTAAAGCAGTGCTTATAATTAGGGGGTGGAATGACACTAAATTGCTACTTAGAAATAATCTTTTCTCATAATTCTTTACAGATAACATATTAGAGAGTTACAACAATTTTTTTCCTTAGCATTAATTTATTAGCCTTAAAAAAAACTATTGCCAGCCAGGAGCAGTGGCTCACGCCTGTAATCCTAGCACTCTGGGAGGCTGAGGCAGGCAGATGGCTTGAGCTCAAGAGTTTGAGACCAGCCTGAAGAAGAGTGAGATCCTGAGACCCTCTAAAAAACAGCTGGAAGAATTTTGTTGGTGAGAGTAGGAAGTAACAAAAAAGTATAAAGTTTCAACAATGATGATGGCTACTAAACATTAGAATTAACTAAAAAAATTTACCTTATTTTTAAGTATTAATTAACTGGAAATTTTTACCTTATTTTCAAGTATTAATTTTAAGTTATGTCTGAAAGTACTAATAAAAGGTAATAAGGCAGCTAAAAATTACACAAAATTTTTAAAAGGAAATTATTCTCAAATCTCTATTTAGTTTTTCTGTAAAAATTCCTTTTATTTCCCTATTCCAATCTTTCAAGCAATATTTAAAAATATACAAGACAAAAGAAAAAAAAGATCACAGACTCAAAAAATTAACTTCTTTTGTTATGACTTATTATTTCATCCACAGACTCCCCAGACTTTTCTTAACTCTAAAGATATTCATCATAAAGGTACTAAAGAAATGAAAAAAAAAATATGAACCCAAGATAAATATATAACTTTACTAAGTAGGAGTAGCAAATTAATTGACAGGTCAAGTGTGATCATATATGTACATAAACTAGTAAAGAGACTTCAACTTCTTGCTCAAATCGTAACAAAACTATTTTAAATGTAGGAGAAGAATTTTAGTGATACAAATGAAACATGAGAAGATTCTGAGAAAATCAAGGCAGTCATTCATTTTATAAATATTTGAGTATTATAAGACGTTCTAGTGTAGACACTGGAAATACAGTAGTGAACAAACAAAAATCCTTACTGTCATGGAATTTATATTTAGGAAGAACAGACAAACAAGAAAGTAAGTAAACAGATATTTTTCATGATAATCGCTAAGGATAAAAATAATGCACAAAATGTGAAAGAATACCAGAGGAGATGGAAATAAGAAGATTGGTATTTTTCACAGATATTGCAAGCATTCAAATATAGACAATTTGTGGGGTTTTAAGGCCATTAAAGTAAAATTTCACTGAATACTCTAGCATGAAGACAGTCCAGAAAGATTTCGAGAATTATAATCATTAGAAAAAGGAAAAAGGCCAAAGAAGATGAAATATTTGGGAGTTTACCTAACAAAGGATGTGAAAGATCTGTATAAAGAGAACTATGAAACTCTGAGAAAAGAAATAGCTGAAGATATTAACAGATGAAAAAACATACTATGCTCACGGCTGGAAAGAATCAACATTGATCTCGAAAAAATAATACTTGGTTTTATATGGAATCAGAAAAAAAACCTCAAAAAGCCAAGACATTACCCAGAAATAAAAACAAAGCAGGAGGAATCACGCTACCAGACCTCAGATTATACTATAAATCGATAGTAATCAAAACTGCGTGATACTGGCACAAAACAGAGAGGTAGATGTATGGAACAGAATAGAGAACCAAGAGATGAACCCAGCTACTTACCATTATTTGATCTTTGATAAGCCAATTAAAAACATTCAGTGGGGAAAAGATTCCCTATTTAACAAATGGTGCTGGGTGAACTGGCTGTCCACCTGTAGAAGACTGAAACTGGACCCACACCTTTCACCATTAACTAAGATAGGATCTCACTGGATTAAAGATTTAAACTTAGGACATGAAACTATAAAAATACTAGAAGAAAGTGCAGGGAAAACATTTGAAGAAATGGGCCTGGGAGAATATTTTATGAGGAAGATCCCCACCCCCAGGCAATTGAAGCAGCTTCAAAAATACATTACCTGGATCTGATCAAACTAAAAAGCTTCTGCACAGCCAAAAACACAGTAAGTAAAGCAAGCAGATAGCCCTTAGAATGGGAGAAGATATTTGCAGGATATGTCTCCGACAAATGTTTAATAACCAGAATCCACAGAGAACTCAAACATATTAGCAAGAAAAGAACAAGTGATCCCATCTCAGGGTGGGCAAGGGACTTGAAGAGAAACTTCTCTGAAGAAGACAGGTGCACGGCTGACACACATGTGAAAAAATGCTCATCACCCTTAATCATCAGAGAAATGCAAATCAAAACTACTTTGAGATATCATCTAACTCCAGTAAGATTAGCCCACATCACAAAAATCCCAAAACCAGACATGTTGGCATGGATGTACAGAAAAGGGAACACTTGTACACTGCTGGCGGGAATACAAACTAATATGTTCCTTTTGGAAAGATGTTTGGAGAACATTTAGGGATCTAAAAATAGACCTGCCATTCTACCCTTCAATTCCTCTACTAGGTATATACCCAGAAGACCAAAAATCACTTTATAACAAAGATATTTGCACCAGAATGTTTACTGCAGCCCAATTCATAATTGCTAAGTCATGGAAGAAGCCCAAGTGCCCATCAACCCATGAATGGACTAATAAATTGTGGTATATGTACACCATGGACTATTATGCAGCCTTAAAAAAAAGATGGAGACTTTACCTCTTTCATGTTTACTTGGATGGTGCTGGAACATATTCTTCTTAGCAAAGTATCTCAAGAATGGAAGAAAAAGTATCCAAAGCACTCAGCTCTACTATGAGAAACCAATTTATAGCTTTCCTAGGAAAGCCATAACCCAACTATAGCCCAAGAAGAAAGGGAAAGAGGTGAGGGAGGGGAGGGGGGGATGGTTGGAGGGAGAGTAATTGGTGGGACCACACCTATGGTGCATTTTACAAGGGTATATGTTAAATTGATTAAGTGTAGAATATAAATGTCTAACACAATAACTAAGAAAATACGGTGAAGGCTATGTTAACCAGTTTGATGCAAATATTTCAAATTGTATATAAAACCAGCATATTGTACCCCATGATTGCATTAATGTACACAGCTATGATTTAATAAAAAAAAAAAAAAAGAAGAAGAAGAAGAAGAAGAAGAAAAATTAACTCTGTAGAAATAACATAAAACTTCTATGCATCTAAACTACCACATACAAAATTGCAAACACAAGCTTGGACAAATATTTGTAACACATATAGCAGAATAAAGGATGATATTTTTATTATATATATAAAAAACTTACTAGTACTCAACAAAGACAAATACTCCAATAGAAAAATGTGCAAAGTACAAGTATGAATGTTTCACAAAAGAAAGGAAAATAATACAAATGAGCTACTAACATGGAAGAAATGTACAACCTCCATAACAATTAAATAAACACAATTTAAACCAAAAAAAAAAAAAAAAAGGAAAAAGAAAAACAGCAGAAATTATGTTAACATGAATATGATAAGCAGAGATGCCCTAAAAGGTGAGAATTTCATTCTCATTATGTTGCCCTTAGTAGAGTGCCTTGGCGTCACAGTTCACAGCAACCTCTTTGGCTTAAGCGATTCTCTTGTCTCAGACTCCCAAGTAGCTGGGACTACAGGCACTGGACACAACGGCTGTCTATTTTTGTTGTCGTAGTTGTTATTGTTATTTGGCAGGCCCGGGCCAGGTTTGAACCCACCAGCCCCGGTGTATGTAGCCTGCGCCTTAACCATATTGTTTCGATGATAATCTAAAACTCTTGTATTACTGATAGTCATGTACTACAATAAGGATATCTCAGTCAACAATGGATCACAATAGTTGTCACAAAAGATTATAATACCATATTTTTACCAATACTTACCATTGTGCTACAACTGCCTACTGCAATGCTACAACTGCCTACAGTATACACACTATACATACAGGTTTATAGCCTAGCAGTAACAGACTGTACCATATAGCCTAAGTCTATGGTAGGCTACACCATCTAGGTTTGTCTAAGTATACTGTTATGATGTTCAAAAGTGAAATTGGCTATTGAGGCATTACTCAGACTGTATCTTGGTCTCAATCTTGGTACATTCAACATTTTGGACTGGATTATTCTTATTTGTGGGGAACTGCCGTATGCATTATTGGATACTTAACCACATCCCTGGCTTCTGCCCACTAGATAGATGCCAGTAGTACCTCCAGCTGCGACAACCAAAAATGTTTCCAGTTATTGACAAATGTCTCCCAGAGCATAAAATCACCCTCCATGAAAACTACTTATTTAAACTGTTCATCTCATAATGCCCTCCTCCTCAAATCTCTTTATGGCCATAACATCATTAAATTAACATGATTAATATAAAGATAATTTTAACACCTGGCATGGGCAAGAAGAAAGACAAAGAATAAAGCCATAGAATAAATAGGATGGAAATACTAATACATGCTACAACCTGGATGAACCTTGAAATCCTAATGCTAAATGAAAGAAGCCAATCACAAAAAAACACGTATTACTATATGTATGATTCCATTTATATGAAATGTTAGAACAGGCAAATCTATAGATACAGAAAATTGATTAGTAGTCGCCTAAGGTAGGGGCTTGAGAGGTGATGGTGGTATGCAGGATCAGGAGAAATGAAGAGTCACTCCTAATAGATACAGGGTTTCTTCTGGAGTGATAAAAATATTTTATAATCATTTTTGTTAATAGTTGTGCAATTCTGTAAATATACTAAAATCCAATGAATTGGGCACCTTAAATGAGTGAATAATATGGTTTGTGAATAATTATCTCAATAAAGTTGTTTAAAAAATACAAAGAAAGTTATAAGAAGTCCCATGTTCTCTCTCCAGTATCTCCACCAAAAATTAAAAAATACTAAGAAAGCAGCAGTATACAAATTAGGCTGAATGGACAACCTAATAAATCCAGAAATCCCTTTGCTTTTTATATCTTTTTTCTTAAGGATTCTTCCCTCTCCCTAAACAGTATGAAAACAAAAATGTAGCATCGTTTTAATAAGGACAAAACTGATGACGGCTGTCAAAATGAGTCACTTTATCACAATCTAGTTTTATGTTTAAAAAACATAAAAATACTGACATAAAATAACAGTAAAAAACAAAATAGGGCCAGGCACAGTGGCTCACTCCTGTAATCCCAGCACTGTAGGAGGCCAATGTGGGTAGACTGCCTGAGCTCACAAGTTCGAGACCAGCCTGAGCAAGAGCAAGACCCCATCTCTAAAAATAGCTGGCGTTGTAGAGGACCCCTATAGTCCCAGCAACTCAGGTGGCTGAGGCAAGAGAATCGCGTGAGCCCAAAAGTTTGAGGTTGCTGTGAGCTATGATGCCATAGCACTCTACCAAGGGTGACAAAGTGAGACTCTGTCTCACAAAATAAAATAAATAAAAGACAAAATAGATAAGATATAAAAACTAACTTGAATCAAACTGAGGAAAATGATAGTCTAAATATTGACAAGTATTAACAAAATGTTTATTAAAAATTTAGCACAAACTTCTATTTGTAGCAATGAGGATTATCTGAAAGGAAGAAAGGGAGGAAGGGATATAAAAATGGCTGATAGTTATTTTTATTTTTTGAAATTGTTACTGTGTTATATGAATCTTTATTGATTTTACAGTGGATTATTTGTGTTAAGTTATAAAGGCCCATCTAAAGAATTGTTTACAGGGTCCAATTAAAGTATAGTCATCTATATAACCATTGGCAAGAAGACATTTAAAAATTAATGAACGTGCTTTATTTGGCCTTCCCATATTTAGAATTCATTGTAAAAATAATTTGAAAGAAATATAATGTACACTGTCATGCTGTTCATCAGATATAAATCCTTATGACAAACATTTGAATGGTTTTGAAACCTATAATTTTATATTTATATCTAACAAAAGAAGCATAATACATATTTATATTTTAAGGAGAATAGGAAATGAGAATTGACAGGAAAAATGTGCCAAGATTTTAAAATTCTTGCACTGTGTTGAGAACACGTTTCCCTCACTCTCTAAATAAAACAAGATAATTGTTACTGGAATATAATTGAGAAAGTAGGCTATTTCTGCCATGACCTGGTATACTAGTAACATTTAATGTTAACTATTTTTTAACAACAAGAAGAGAAAGTTAACAGTTTATTGTAAATTAGATTAGTAGCTTTCAAACTTTATATTTATGAAACACATTCCTCAGGAAAAAATAATAAGCTATTTTTCACTTATTCCTGAACTAAAAATAGATATTTAGACTATCTTTCAAATGCTATTGTTTATAATTGCAGATAAAGCCTGCACATACACATACACACACACTGTCATTATGTAAAAATACTATAAGACAATTTGAGGTGATTCAGTAACAAGTTACGGAAATTCAACCAGAAGAACTGTTAAATTTTAAGCTGAAACGTCAGATTCATAAGAATCCATCTTCTACTTTAGTTTACTTCTAACAATTTACCTACCTACTAAAATACTAGTCAAATTTAGTTTTAATGCTAGGTTTTTTTTTTTTTTTTTTATTTAAGGGAACACTTTTGCACTGCTGGTGGGAATGCAAATTAATACATTCCTTTTGGAAAGAGATATGGAGAACACTCAGAGATCTAAAAATAGATCTGCCATTCAATCCTGTAATCCCTCTACTGGGCATATACCCAGAAGACCAAAAATCACATCATAACAAAGATTATTTGTACCAGAATGTTTATTGCAGCCCAATTCATAATTGCTAAGTCATGGAAGAAGCCCAAGTGCCCATCGATCCACGAATGGATTAACAAATTGTGGTATATGTACACCATGGAATATTATGCAGCCTTAAAGAAAGATGGAGACTTTACCTCTTTCATGTTTACATGGATGGAGCTGGAACATACTCTTCTTAGTAAAGTATCTCAAGAATGGAAGAAAAAGTACCCAATGTACTCAGCCCTACTATGAAACTAATTTAGGGTTTTCACATGAAAGCTATAACCCAGTTACAACCTAAGAATAGGGGGAAGGGGGAAAGGGAGGGGAGGGGAGGGAAGGTGGGTAGAGGGAAGGAGATTGGTGGGATTACACCAGCGGTGCATCTTACAAGGATATATGTGAAACTTGGTAAACGGTCTGTGAAGCTAGTGAATGATGCCCCATAATCATATCAGTGTACACAGCAATGATTTGATAGTTATTTTTAAATGTTTTAATTGTATGACTGAGCACAAAAGAAAGTAAAAAGTGTCAGTTAAAAGAAGACAGGAAAAAAAAACTGAACCCTGCAAAGGAAGAAGCTGACTTATTTGGCATTAGTAGGGATAGGGAAGGGTTATTTCCCTAAAGTTGTGCAATAACATGGTCACTGTTTAAAACTAAAATGTAAACACATTAAAACACAATTTACAAACACACAAATGAAGAAAAAAGATACAGAAGTATGTATATTCAGATGCTAGCAGTGGCAATCTTCTGGCACTGGAACTGTTTATAATATCTATTTTCTTCTAATTTTCTACAGTGCACCAGTATCACTTCTATGAAAAGTTGCTTAAAATAAATTAAATGTAATTCAGGGTTGGTTGCACAAATGAAAACAATTATTTTCTGAGGCAATGTATCCTTGGCCCTATCACCAAAGAATGTCCACAGATAAGGTTCCCCCCTAAAATGAGCTCAAAATTAAAACACACACAAATACATCACTGATACTCCTGTCACCACTATCACCACCACCACCAGAGTAAATAGCATAGAGAAAACAAAAGGCTGATTTAGATCTCCACATAGTTCAGATTTTAGTTATCAAATGTAAAATCTGAAATAGAAAAAAATTTTAATATATAAAGTAAAGGAATTAAAACAATGAATGATTAATGAATAAAATGAGTAGACAGATGTGAAAAGAATCAAACAGAACTTCTAGAAATGAAAGATATCAAAAAGTTAAACAGAAGATCTGACACAAATAAGGAGCAAATTAATAAACTAGAGATGGTTCTGAAAACAATACTCATGATGCACATGGCTTGATAATATGAAAGTTTAGTAAACACGGAAAAAAGGCTAAGAAAATCGAATACACATCTAATAGAAATATTTGAAGGATATCAAATTGGAATAGGAAAGAGGCAGTAATTAGAAAAAATAATATATATTATAAAAGCCACTAGGAGGCCACATGTGGTTGCTCACACGTGTAATCCTAGCACTTTGGGAGGATAAGGGAGGGAGGGTGAAGTAGAAGGATCCCTTGAAGCCAGGAATTCGAGATCAGCCTGAGCAACATGGCAAGACTCCTTTCTCTACCAAAAAAAAATTTAATTGGGCACAGTGAAGCAGGTTTATAGTCCCAGCTACTTGGGAAGCTGAAGTGGGAGGATCACTTGAGCCCAGGAGTTTGAGACTGCAGTGACCTATGGCTGCACCACTGTATGCCAGCCTGGATAAGAAAGCAAGACCTTATCTCTTTTCATTAAACAAACAAACAAAAAAAAAAAAAAACAGCTAGGAAGAAAAAAGACATTTAAACTAAGAAAAAAACAAAACAAAACAAAACAATTAGACTGATAACTGACATCTACAGAACAAAAAGGGATCCAGAGGTAACATAAATCTGCAAAGAGAAAAAATTAAATAACCTAAAACTGCATACTCAACAAAACTGTCTTTCAAAAACAAGAACAAAATTAAAGCAGTCTCAAAGTTTCTCAACTTTGTCAACAAACCTCTAAAAAATATTTATAGAATGCACTTCAGTAAGAATACAAAAGAAAAAAAGAAAGAGGGACAAAGACAGAAAACATGTAGCTTGATCAAATACATTAGTTTTATTTATTTGGTTTTTTTTATTTTTTGAGACAGAGTCTCACTCAATTGCCCAGTCTGGAGTGCAGTGGTGTGATCAAACCTCTGGGCTCAAACGATCCTCCTGCCTCAGCCTCTTGAGTGCCTGGGAGTTCAGGTGCTAGCCACCACACATGACTAGTTTATTTAACAGCACATTTAATA
The DNA here is from genome assembly GCF_027406575.1 of Nycticebus coucang. Classification (NCBI taxonomy): domain Eukaryota; kingdom Metazoa; phylum Chordata; class Mammalia; order Primates; family Lorisidae; genus Nycticebus; species Nycticebus coucang. The sequence goes on from NC_069783.1 coordinate 54,102,166, forward strand.
TCTAACTTGTAGGGTTAAAAAAATAGAGAGCGTAAAAGTCATAAAAGAGAATGACTAGAATCAAAGCATTCTCAAATCACAGTTCTAGTCCACAAAATGGTAAAGATACCTATTTATTTTAGTCTTTGCTACATTAAATATGAAAGGTATAATTTTGAGAGTGGCCTCTGAGAAAACAGAAATATAAAAAAAAATTAAGTCAGTACAAAGAAAAATGTATAAACTATTCCTAACAATTATCCAATTATTCAGAAAGATTTAACAACTTCAAATTCATCTGAACCCAATAACACAGCTTTTAAGTGTTGTAAAGGAAAACTCCATAAATCTGCCATCATAATGGGATATTTCAACACATCTTTCTCAATAACTGGCAGCACAAGAGACAAACTAACAAGGCTGCAAAAGATTTGAACAATACAATTAACAAAGTTGCCCTAACTCTGCACACAATCAACTGAAGAATCTTTTGCAAGCTCACATGGAATTTTAATGAAAACAAACAACACATTTAAATCAAGCTAAGTAATTATTAACAAATATCAAGAATCTTCTTTGACCAAAAATCAAAAACAAGAAATACTACTTGAAAAATACCATATGCTTGTATATTTAATAGCATACTTCTAAATAACTCATAAGTAAAATGAATCATAGCAGAAATAAGAAAATGAATAGAAAAAACTATTTAAAAATATATCATATCAAAATTTGTACAGTACAGCTACAGCAATTCTTAGAAATACATCAATAGCCTTAAGAATGTTCATGTTTAAAAACTGAAATATCTGTCCAACTTGAGTTTTTTTTAAAGACAATAAAAGTACACATATATTTGAAAGTTAAACACTAATCAATTGCACTTTCAATAAAAGTGAATTTAAAAATATTAAAAGACAATAAAAGTATTCTTTTCAAAGGCATAATTCAAGTAGACTAACAAAGTTATTATACTGTGTAAGTTCTCAGGAAACTGGCAATTGTTTTTTAAAATAGGTAAAATACAGTAATCATTTGAAATATAAGATAATTATGATATGCTTGTTACATTTATTATTTGAAAGAAATAAACCATTTTATTATTCTCTCTCTCTGACAAACAGACCAGGACCCGGCATATAGTAAGCATTTAATCTCTGTTAATGATTGATACTAAATAACACAAAAATATAAGATTAAAATACTAATATATGATTTAAAAAAGGATCACTTACCTGATAATAAAATTTTATTTGTTTCACCAAAATGGAAAGATTATGAATCCTAAGTGACGCATCATTGTTTACTTTTTTATTTACTCTCTGACTCTCTGTTTTAGGATTACTGCAAAAAATAAAAAGAAAATTTTTAAATGAAAATTATACTGAAATACAATTTGACAATCTACTAAAACAAAATTCCTCATTCTTTAAAGGACAAGATCCAAGTAACTCCGAAATAATAAATATAATGTCCAGTATACACTAAGAACACTTTTTGCCACAGACAGGCAAAAAGTCAGAAAAATGTGATCCATAACCAATAAGTAAATGGAAACAGTCAATAGAAACAGATCCAGAAATGAAAGAGATCATGGAAATAGCAGACAGACTTCAAAACAGCTGTTATAAATATACTAAAGGATTTAAAGAAAAACATGACCATTAAGTGGAGAGAAATGGAAAACTATTGTTAAGAAATGAATTTTTCTTTCTTTTTTTTTTAGAGACAAAAGGCTCACTTTGTTGCCCTTGATAGAGTGCCGTGAAGTCACAGCTCACAGCAGCCAGCTCTTGCCTCAGCCTCCCAAGTAGCTAGGACCACAGGTGCCCGCCACAATGCCTGGCTATTTTTTTGTTGTAATTTGGCCAGGGCTGGGTTTGAACCCACTACCCTCAGTGTATGGGGCTGGTGCCCTACTCACTGAGCCACAGGCACTACCCAAGCAAATGAAATGTTTAAAGCGATAAAATACATCTGAAATGAAAAATTCACTGCATGAGCTTAACAGATTAGAAAGTGTGTAACAAAAGACTAGTGAACTTTAAGACACAATAATAAAAATCCAAAGAAACAGGGAGGAAGGAGGCGGTAAAGAGGAAAGGGAGAGGGGAAGGGGAGGGGGGAATGGAAAGGGGGAAGGGAAAGGGAGAGAGGAGGTAGAGGGGAGACAAAGGGAGAAGAAGAGGTGAGGGAAAGGGGGAAGGAAAGGGGGAGAGAAAGAAAAAGCTGAAATAAATGAACAGAAACTAAATATGGGGCAATATTAAACTTACAGAAAAGTTCAATAAACAATACGGTCTCTTTCCTCAAACACTTGAGAATTACTGACTTGATATCAAATAATCTCTGAATATTTTAGCGCTCACTTTCTACAAACATATATTACTACCAAAATCAGGAAATTAATGATGATACATTACTATACAGTTCAATCTTAAGAACACATTCAGGTTTCCCTACTTGTCCTAATAAAGAATGGATACCCCTTACAGAAAATAGGTCCAGTTCAGAATCATACTTTGCATTCACTGGTCTTTTTTTTTAATAAAAAAAATTGTATTTACTTAGAAGCATTCAGAATGTCAACAAAACAGCTGCAACTTTTTTTTTGCAATTACAGAGTGGTATTCAGTTAACAGAACAACAATTATTTCGTATAAGCTGCATCAGAGACAACTGAAGATGAAAAAACTACCATTCCCATATATAACTAATTTGTGCTGTGCACCAACAAGAACCTGCTTTGAATTTCCATGCCAATTTACAACCCCCATACTGCACCAGGCAAGGTTAGTGGCTATTGAAAATACCACCAGGACAGGGCTATCTAAAGACACATTCGGTAGTGTGTTAACTATACAAAAAAAGACACTGTACAGTTTAAAAACAAATCTTACACAGCCTTACTTTTCAATTTTTTTCTTTAAAAGGAGTGAATTGTGTACGGGGGGTTAAATGCTTTATAGACAAGAAAAAAAAACTGCACTAGAACCAGCTTATTCATCATCATCTTCTTCCTCTTCATCCTCTTCGTCCTCCTCATCTTCCTCCTCTTCCTTCTTTTTCTTGCTTTTTTCAGCCTTGATGACTCCCTTTTTTGCTGCATCAGGCTTTCCTTTAGCTCGGTATGCAGCAATATCCTTTTAGTATTTTTCCTTCAGCTTTGCAGCCTTCTTTTCGTCAGGCTGCTTGTCATCCACAGCAGTGTTATTCCACATCTCCCATAGTCTTACGTGAACTTTTTAGTCTCTTTCAGCCTGGAATGGCTTCCCATTCTTTCCTTGAAGCACATGAACTAGAAGGGTATAGGATATTTATTTCACGAATGCCTTTCAATTAGGTTTATCTGATTAGACTGTGTCAGACACATAATTAGGTTCAGATTATGCATCTTTAACAGGACATACACAGAAGAGATACTGTGTTCTCAATGCATCTAAAGAGGTAGTAGGTGGTTGCAATCTGTACCATTACTGATAACATTCACTTTTATCACTTGAATTAAGAGGTATCTGCCAGTATTTGCCACAACAGTTGCTATTTCCCTTTTGTAATTATTAAGTATTTTGTGAGGATGTTCTTTGAAACTATGTTAATAATCTGTTTTTCATCAAGCCTTCAATTAATTTTAGTATGAGCTCGTGTTTCCCAATTATATTTGATGTGTTATAATCAATTTCTATAACAATTATGATTTTCAGTGCATCCTAGACATGGCCAGTGGGAGCTCCCTCAAGTTGGTTTCTATGTCCTTTTGATCTGACCCCGTAATTTTTGCTTTCTGACACAAAATGTTCCAGGCCTGTCTTTTACTTTCCTTACTCCAATTCTGAATAAGCCATTTTTTTCTATTTTAGCAGAGAATGGTATCTTAATGCCAAGATCAAGACCACAGGTATACTGTTATTGAGGTGTTGCTGTTCCCAGGCCCTTTCAGTGGATAGTTCTATGTTACTATTTACATATCTATGTTGAAATCATGAATTCACATAAATACTTCCAATTCCAATCTAACCACAGTACTCATCTAATTGTCTTCTTTTCCAAATCTGTGACTCTTTCCTCTGACAATGAGAAACTTTGTTCCCATTCTCCCTAATATATCTAATTATTTGATCAACGAATTTAGTTACCACTGTGACATCCTAGCTAATCCCTCACTCTGTGTAGCAGCTCTCCTCATTCATCTCTGGTGCCCCACACCCCACATCCCTATCCAGAACATCCTTTTTATCCCACTCATGCTCTGACTTCGCACACCAGGCAGCCCCTCGTTCGTGACATATTCTGAACTTAGCTCGGGTTCTGGTACCTTCTGTCTGACCATCCCGCCGTACCACAGGTATGTATCCCAGGCTCTGACTCCCCACACCGGCCTATTCACCTGGATGCCTTTCTATCAATTTCAATTTCCACAATCCACACCACTCTCCCTCCCACTATGGAAGGGCAACATCCAATCAGGCTTCAATACCCTATTTATGGACGGTCTTCTTGCCCAGCTGAGGCTAATGCCCTGGACTAGTCATGGCATGTTCCCCTTTTGCATGTCACCCTCTTCATACCATTTGGGCTCCAACATGGTGTATTATACAGCTCTATGTGGTCACTGTCCCATGCTCCACCCTAGTCCATGGCTCACCTCCCCTCAGCACAAAACCAATGTTCTGTAATACTCTATGGCTTTAATTAAAAGGACAAACTCTTCAGGAAAGGAAAGGGAAGAAGGAAAGAAAAAGAGCACTTCTTAGCTTTAAAAAAAACAGTAAAACACCACATCTGAATGTACAATGAAGAAAGTAACAATCACCCATGTTATCACCCATAATTAACCACTGTGAACATTATACCATGTTTGCTTTAAGTACCTTTCTTTTCAACTTAAAATTATTTCAGTAATATTTTAATATTCAGCATAGACATCAAGTTTGTGTACAGTTTAACATGAACTTCATGTCCATCCTGTGCTTTCCTTTTAAAATAATTAGAACATTACAGATAAAACCAGTTTCCCCTACCGCCTACTTCCTATGTAATGCCCTCTTCCATAAAGTCTATAGAAAATATCTGATTACAATATGCATGAATAGTATAAAGTTATATATGTATTTTCATTCATCACACTTCTTGAGATCTGTCCATACTGATCCATATAGATCCCACTCATCACTTTTAATTGCTATCAAGTGTACTACTTGTTGTCTAGTCACCTTCTTATTGTGATTCTAAGTGATCTTATATACTTATAGTGTACTCTCCTATATATTTTAGTAATTTAAAAGAGTGGGTTGTAGAAAAATTCTGGACATTAGTCCATCTGGAATTTAGTTTTATAAATGAGAAAGGTATTTTTTTCCAGATGAACAACTAAGTCCTACAAACACTTTAAGGTAATCTCATGTTTCTCCAATTGATACGACTTTCTTCATTCAAGGTACTTATTATGCATAGGCCTGACTTGTTTCTGTGCTCTTCTGTATGTTTCACTGGCCTATCTATTAATATATATTCCTATGTCAACAGTACCACCTAACTGCTGTAGTCCTGTACATCTTGATGTCTGTTCAGGCAAGACTCCTGACTCACCTAGAATAGGTACCACACGCTAAGGTTTGTATCTCAAAGATCAGTTGAATATCACAGTCCTACTCTACAATTTGTGATCTGCAGAACAAGGGAGAATATTAGTAAAGCAGGTTAAATCTGACTTGTGACTTGACTTATTTTTAGTGCAAGATAATGAACAAAATCAGAACAGCCCAAAGCAAATGAATTTAAATGAAAAAGTGAGGTCCCACCAATTACCCTTCCTCCACCTATTGTGCATATTGCAAGCGTACATGTCAAATATATTAATGGTAGAGTATAAATGTCTAAACACGACAATTAAATAAGTGAGGTGAATGATATGTTAACCAGTTTGATGTAAACATTCCAAATTATACATAAAATCAGCACATTGTACCCCATAAATGCAGTAATGTACACAGTTATGACCTAATAAAATAAATAAATAAATGAAAAAGCGAGTCTCTCCAGTAAAAGCATTAACCAGAACTAGTTACTTATATAGAGACTCTATTGCAGAAGTCAAATGATATGTCATGGCAGACAAGACAAACTTGAAGCAGTCAAGTCAAGGTTAAAAACCCAGAGAGCTGAAGGGAAAACCTTGTTTTATATAATCAACTCTGGTACATTTATAGAGAGTAAGGTAAAGAAATAATCAGTGAGTACCTACTATGCTGGCCATATAAAAACTTGGTTTAGTCAAGCCATCTTTGTGAAGAAAAATGTACTTCTAATTGAGAGAACGGTAAAACTTGCCCTAGAAATGAAGATGTTAGGCACACCCACAGTTATATCCACTCCTTACAATCACAGACATTCAGTAACTACCTTTCCTCTCCAGCCTCTTTTTTATTTTCTATTTTCCATTCTATATTTAAGTTCTCTGATAGATGCTCACCCATCACTGCCTCCCATTCATACACTGACCATGATTAGACCTAGAAAATACTTGATATCTGGTTTCACCACAAATCAGAAAATTGAAGTCCAAACTAGAAATTTGTCCTAGAATCCTAAAGCCCTTTTCCTTCATTCTCTTTCAGTCTTTTCTCTTTTATGATCATTCAGGAAAACAAAGACTAATTAAAAAAAAGGTTTCAGCAATGTTGTCTATAAAACCATGTGTACAATATATTGACTGTATTGAATTGCCTGAGTATATTCCCAGTTCTGTTTTCACAGTGAGTAATCAAACTCAAGATGATTCATTTCCTTTTCTTCATTTCTTCCCCAGTTCCTTTCAGTGATAATTTATTCAAATTTATTATAAATTTGAATATTTAAATCTGACAAGTATTTTCAAAAGATTCAATAGTAATACTAAAAATCTACATAAACTAAAAAAATTATATATATTTACGGTGCAAGACAACTACTGCATGACAACAAACAATTTGGATTTACTTTGGAATGTATAATATCCTAATAAACATGTGATTTCATTCCTCCTTTAACACATTTTATAATGTAAGTACTATATCTTTGTCCCTGACACAGAGTTGTGCCAAGTTTCTGTTTTCTTAAAATTTTTTCAAATAAGGTTTAAAGACTTTTTCAAGTTTTATGTCTAACATTCCTCATGGTATCTCAAAATTTATTCATTTTGTCAGGAAGTTCTGTAGTTTCTGCTGTATAAAGCTCCTCTAGAGGGGAGCAAGTTTTCAGAATTTAGAATTTTGATTTGCTCATAATCTTCTCAGAATTTTTCCTTTTTTTTTTTTTTTATTAAATCATAGGTGTGTACATTAATGCAATCATGGGGTACCATGCACTGGTTTTATATACAATTGGAAATATTTTCATCACATTGGTTAACACAGCCTTTCTTACAAGGGTACATTTCACATGTACTCTTATAAGACGCACCATATGTGTGGTCCCACCAATTACCCTCCCTCCACCCATCCTCCCCCTCTCCTCCCCTCCCCTTTCCCCATATTCTTAGGCTATAATTGGTTATTAGCTTTCATATGAAAGCTATAAATTAGTTTCATAGTAGGGCTGAGTACACTGGATACTTTTTCTTCCATTCTTGAGATACTTTGCTAAGAAGAATATTATTACTATGTTTTGTATTAAGTTTTAGCCTTTGAGAAAGACTGCTTTCAACAATAAGACAATTCTGAGTATAGAAAGAGGGAACTGTTTCGTTTTTATATATTAAGTTTATTTTTTATTTTATTTATTTATTTTTTGTTGTTGTTGCAAATTGGCCGGGGCCGGGTTTGAATTCACCACCCTTGGTATATGGGGCCGGCACCCTACTCACTGAGCCACAGGCACCACCCTAGTTTTTATATATTAACAGTATCAGATGAAATTATTTTAGAAATCATAAAAGCAAAATTTAAATAAGTTAGAGAAGGAGTAGGGCGCCGGTCCCATATGCCGGAGGTGGTGGGTTCAAGCCTAGCCCTGGCCAAAACAAAAAAAAAAAAAAAAAAAAATTGAGAGAAAAATACTGCAATACCTAAGTTAACCTCACATTCAACAGAAATCTTAAAGGGGGAGGAATTAAAATTTTCTACATCCTTTTATCAAGCCGTGCCTACAAATCTTTGAAATGAGTACGTGGGATTTGAGGGAGACTCATTCAGAAATCTAATAGAATAGTGTGAGTATTTTTTTTGAACAGGATACCTAGACACTCCAAGCCTCCAGTTTCAGTTTCTAATCCATACTCTATTTGAACTATTTTAGTATGAAAACAGAACTGAAAGGTTCCTATTTCTTTGTAATCATTAGATATTATATCAGTCTATTATCGTTAACTTTCTGTTCATAGAGGGCAGCCAATAAGCACTCTAGGCATGGATCTAGAGAGCAATAACCTTTCAATTACAAGATCAGGTTTCCAATTTGACACATGCCTAATTTAGGCAAGGGTCACAATGACATATGTTTGGATCAAGGAAAACAAGCCCTTTCACCCCAAGAATGTGATCTTTTTGGGTGAGAGCAACTGTCCTAAGTTCTATCTCTATAAAAAATAGTTGACTATTTAAGGATAAATATACAGAAAAGTATACAAATAAAGACAATTAGTAAATTCAGGAAAAATAATGACTTGGCTTTGCAGTAAACACTATATAGTGATAATAATGTAAATATTGATTACTAATTGAACTAAACCTCTGATAACTACATTAGATAGATAAGGTAAGGAGAAATACAAATAGGGGCATAAAGAGGATGAAGTGTTATCTACCATTATCAGGAAGTCAGCAGATAATGTCTAAAAGGAAGAAATCAGGAAATACCAAAGTAGGCACATTATAACTATAGATGAGGCTAAATAATAGAAGACATTGATTTTTTTTTTTTTTTTTTTAAGGTTTAAAAAGCTTTTTACTCTGTAGTACTGAACCGAGATGTGAAGAGAGAAAAGAGGATTGCTATTTCTCACCATGAACCTTCTGGTATTAACTAATCCTTCTAACCATGTAATAATAAAACATTCTTTAAAGAGCTTTTAAAAAATACCCACAAAAATCTATTGCTTCATAAGCCTATTTTATTTACTTATAGGAGAAAATACTTATTATGTCAGATTGTTACTCAGTGGAAGCACATTTAATGACAAATATATATGTAGGATTCAATGCTAGGGATTCAGAATTGAAGACATTTGTGAGACTAAGCATAAAGCATAAGAAAATAAAAGAATATAAAAATTTTCTTCTGTAAAAAGAATGGAACAGAAAACACTCCATTTCCTGTATGTACTTTCAGGGTGCTTGTATTACATAATAAAAATCACAGTGTAGTCATTTACACAGACTGGGTACAGTATGACTCAGGAATTCTCTAAAAAAAAAAAAATGTAGTATTAAGTATTCTAAATATTCTGCATTTCTTTTGTTTAATAAATGCTAAACAAAGATTAGTTCAGTACAGACAATTATAATTAACAAAGTTTTCATTAGGCTCTTTTCAAAGACATATTGCTTTAAAAGACTATGTCTTTGGGAAGATCTTTTTCTAAACTAATAGATGGGCTATTGAAAGATGTACATGTGAAATGTGCATAAGTACCTTTCTAATCATACATAGCTATTTTCAAGATAATAGAATCACAAATCAACCATCTCCTTTTATAAGATGAAAAATGAAAAATGCTTTAATGGCAAACAGCCTAGCAGTAAAGCTCAAATCAGTCCAACCAGAAGTTAAATGCCACATGGCAGTAAAAGAGGGCCTCAAGCAATTTCACAATTATAAACGACCTACTTATGACAAGCTGCATTAATTTCAATTAAAGTAACAAACAAGTGATAGTATTATCTACCATTATACATAAAAAAAATTTTTTTTCTCTTTTTTGGCTGGGGCTGGGTTTGAACCCGCCACCTCTGGCATATGGGACCAGCACCCTATTCCTTTGAGCCACAGGAGCCACCATAAAAATTTTTTAATTAGGAGAAAAGACGAAGTTAAATTTAGCAAATTCTGAAATACTAATTTTCTAAAATTTGATCCTTCTACAATCAAGGATTATGTCTTCACTTATTGACTAATATCTACAAGAAATAGAAATCTGATAGTTTTACTGCTCTGTGCTCTTCTACCCCAGACTGCAAACCTGCTGTGTGTCTTCTTGGACCATCTGTTCTGTGTTGGTGCTTAACTGATAGTGGTTAAGCATTATCAGTGCTTTTGCTACATGTGCTCATGTTTTTGATCATGCCACTGTAATTTAAAACTATACTTATAGACAGGTTTTAAAACTATTTTGAGATATTTTATATGGTAACATATAACTATATAACATTTGCATGAACATCTGAAATAACTAAGTTATTTATGTATCTAACTTTATATCTGTATAAGCCAGAATGTTTACCTTATGAAAAATACAGTAGAACCTCTATAAATTGACCACCCAAGGGACTAGAACAAACGGGTCAACATAAGGAGCTAGGTCTTGTTACATGTGGTGTATGTCTGGTCTATGAAAATTAGGTCTGCTTAACGAGGTAGTCAGTGAAGGGAGGTGGTCAACTATGGAAATTTTCCTGTAATTAACTGAGTAGAAATATCACCACCATTAAGGGTTATCTAGTTAGCCTTGAGTATAATCAGGGAAATGAGTGGTTTTTAAAAAACACCCACAAAAATACAGTCATCAAAAGGAAAAAAAGTAAATGTTTTTATTAATTTTATTAATCTATTATAACTTAAGCTTCACCTTTCATTTTAAAGACTTTGATAGAATATCAGCCCTGTGCTAGTTTTTTCTTGTCTTGCCAACATACATAAAAAGGGAAACCCAATTACAACTGCAAATAATGATTATTCTTTTTGTAACTCAAGTTTTGAAATATCTATAGTGTTAAGCAAAGTCTCTGCTTGCTTGATACTAAGTAAACTGAAAAATAAAGGATCCCTTCATCTTAATTTCTCCCCTTCTCACAAGCTCAATCACTGCACATAATAGCCTATAATACAAGCTAATATTAATATAATCTTTTACGTATCTACAGAATATTTTCAGAATATTTAGTTAATATTTGTGAAAATATTAACTAATTTGATCTTCCCATGACTAAATAGTCATTCTTGAAAAGATATGTGATGTATAGTCAACATACAGAGATGACGGACACAGATCTCCTTCCTCATAATTTTAGCCACATTATCTCTTCAAAAGCTGAAAAATCTGTAACAATTTCTAGTTAGCCCAATATAGAAGTTATGCTTTAATTAAAAAATTGCAAATGAAAAAAAAATTGCAAATGGACACAAAAATAATTAAAATCCAATTATTACACATGTACTTTACTTTTAAACTAGCAGCTTTTTACATTTTTGGTCTCAGAACCAATATTCACCTTTAAAAGTGATTGCAGGCTGGGGACGGTGGCTCACTTCTGTAATCCTAGCATTCTGGAGGCCAAGGCAGGTGGATTGGTTGAGCTCAGGAGTTCATGATCAGCCTGAGCCAGAGCAAGACCCTTTCTCTAAAAATAGCTGGGCGATGTGGTGTGTGCCTATAGTCCCTGCTACTCAGGATGCTGAGGCAAGAGAATTACATGAGCCCAAGAGTCTGAGAATGCTGTAAGCTATGACACCATGGCACTCTACCCAGGGTGACAAAGTGAGACTCTGGTGTCAAAAAATAAAATAAAATAAAAAAGACTATGGAGTCTCCACATAAAAGTTTTATGTGGATTAATATTTATATTTACTATATTAAAAATGTAAATGGAGATTTTTAAAAACTATTTATTAATTCACCCAAAAGTAACTCATAGGTTAACATAAAAAGTATTTTCCATTATAAATATCTTTTCCAAAACAAAACAGAAAAAATGTTAGTGGGGAGTGACATTCTTTTATATCTTTGTAAAATCTCTTTAGTGTTTGGCTTAATATTCAACACGGCTGGATTCTTAAACCTGCTTCTGCATTCAATGTTATATCATTTTCCTTAAAGTGTAAGAAGAAAATCTGACTTTCCACAAATGTGCAATTAGAAAAAGGAAGAGTATTTTTTTTAAGATTAGACTTAATTTATTCCATAAACTTTTTTTGTCAAACACAACAGAACATTTCAATGAAAACATATACTTTGAGAAAATATACTGTTTTAAGAAAATATTTGTTTATAATACTATAAGTTTTTATTAAACTTATACCTATATAAATGTGATAGAAAATGAAGCTCAGTAAGAAGAGGAGAAATGAACCGAATTAAAAAAAAAAAAAAAAAAAGAAGATGAAGCTCAGATATTTCAGAAACAAACTACAACCTATTCACACAAAATATATCACATATACATTTGATTTTCACAGTCCAGGGCAATTTTACATTGGATGATCAAATAGACCTGCCAATGTACATTATTTTCATCTGTAATTTGAAGGATATATAAATTATTCAAGTGTAGTAAAACTCACTAACCTAGAGACATAAACATTGAAAATTAAAGAACGGAAGGTTTTTCCAGTTCTCCAGAGGAGGAGACTCAGGTAATCACCTAACTCAGGTTTAGTTAGGCACAGGTTGAGAAGGAGGCAAGCTGTGATAAGTCCCTCCATACTCGAAAAGAGCAGCAAACCAGGATTCTTAAAAACAGCAAGATAAGGAAGCACACATCTCTGAAGAGAGATCCACACAGTGTCAGTTTCTGGAATTCAAACCGGGGTCTCCAAGCCCTTTTTCTTAATAATCAAAATATTAAAGTGAGGGCGGCGCCTGTGGCTCAAGGAGTAGGGCGCCGGTCCCATATGCCGGAGGTGGTGGGTTCAAACCCAGCCCTGGCCAAAAACCACAAAAAAATAAAAAAAAATAAAAAGTTTAAAAAAAATATATTAAAGTGGTACAAATTTTTTGCTACATGGCTTGAGTCAGGGCTATAAACCTGCCCACCACAAATAGTGTTTATTGTACACATTAGGTGGGTTTTTGCTCCTCCCCATGTCCCCTCTATTGGTTTGATTTCCAATAACCTTTATGTCCCTCTGTGTGCTTGTATGCCCACAGGTTAGTTCCAACTTATTAGAAAGTCCATGTAGTATTTGTTTTTCCATTCTCAAGATCCTTTACTCAAGATAATGGTCTCTAATTCCTTTCGAATTGCTGCAAAGGGCATTAATTCATCCTTTTCTATGGCTGAGCAGTTCTCTATCATATTCACATACCACAGTTTGTTGATCCAATCATGAATTGATGAGCACTTGGGTTAATTCCCCATCTTTGCAAGTGTGAATTACACTGTAACGAACATTCAAGTACAGGTATCCTTTTAATAAAATGACTTATTTTCCTTTGGGTAGATACCCAAAGTTAGGACTGCTGGATCGAATGTAAGGTCTACTTTTAGCTCTTTAAGGAATCTCCATCCTATTTTCCATAGCGGTTGTACATGGATCACTACAAAAGTTTTTTTTTTTTTTTTTGTAGAGACAGAGTCTCACTTTATGGCCCTCGGTAGAGTGCCATGGCATCACACAGCTCACAGTAACCGCCAACTCTTGGGCTTAAGCGATTCTCTTGCCTCAGCCTCCCGAATAGCTGGGACTACAGGCACCCGCCACAACGCCCAGCTATTTTTTGGTTGCAGTTCAGCCGGGGCCGGGTTAGAACCCGCCACCCTCGGTATATGGGGCCGGCACCTTACAGACTGAGCCACAGGCACCGCCTCTACAAAAGTTTTGAAGCGGACTGTATTATGGTCCATTATTCCACTTCCAAGAAACACAACTGACAGAGTCCTTTCTGATTCATCCATGCAAGTTCAACTTGCTCAGCTTATCAGTGTCGCTGAGGGGATTCATTTGTTTCCATCCACACAGATTTTACATTTCTTAATTTCTGTGTATCTCAAAACTTTCATGACTCATGCACTAATTTATAGTCCCACAACAGTTATAAATGTTCCTTTCTCTTAGCATCTGTGGCTAGCATCTATTGCTTTGAGACTTTTTAATAAAAGCCATTCTAATAGGAATAAGGTGATATCTCATTGAGGTTATAATTTACATTTCCTGGATGATTAGTGATGTTAAGCATTTTTCATGTTTTTTGGCCATTTACCTACTTTTGAAAAACTTCTATACATGTCTTCCACCCACTTTTTAATGGGGTTGTTTTCTTCTTGAGGATTTGATTTTTTAATAGCCTTTTCATATAATTATCAGTAATTTCTCTTTGATACTATCAAAATTCAGTAATAGTTTTGTTTTTATTTTTTTAGGAGGGGACAAGAGTCTCACTCGGTTGCCCTGAGTAGAGTGCTGGGTCATCATCCCTGCTCATAGCAACCTCAAACTCCTGGGCGCAAGCAATCCCCTTGCCTCAGCCTCCCACCTGCCACAATGCCTGGTTAGTTTGTTTTTTTTTCCTGTTTTCTATTTTTAGTAGCAATGGGGTCTTGCTCTTGCTCAAGCTGGTCTAGTAAGAGTATTTCTTAAAGGCTAGTTGCAATGTGGAATTATCAATAAAGTTTTCTTAATCTGTTCTAGATTAAAACCTATTGGTATCTGGACATTTTCATTACATATGCATGACTCAACATATGTAATGAATTGGTCATTCTGAAAATGATGGTTCTTTGGATTATAGATATCTTCCAAATGCCAGCACGTTTTATTACTCAATACCAAAAAAGAAAAAAATCCACATTGATTAGTATCACTTCCAATTTCATCATAAAAGTCTTTAAATACAGGGCGGCGCCTGTGGCTCAGTGAGTAGGGCGCCGGCCCCATATGCCGAGGGTGGCGGGTTCAAACCCAGCCCCGGCCAAACTGCAACAACAACAACAAAAAAAAAAATAGCCGGGCGTTGTGGCGGGTGCCTGTAGTCCCAGCTGCCCGGGAGGCTGAGGCAAGAGAATCGCGTAAGCCCAAGAGTTAGAGGTTGCTGTGAGCCGTGTAACGCCACGGCACTCTACCCGAGGGCGGTACAGTGAGACTCTGTCTCTACAAAAAAAGTCTTTAAATATTAAAAAACCGTCAAACTCATGTTTTCTATAATTCAAATGTTATCACTAACAACAAATACAATCAGTTGTTTTCTTTGAAGTGACAGGCTTGCTTCATTTTTGAGAAATATCTGCCCAATACTCCAGTCTAAACAAACATGTTTATCGGCCAGTCATTCTTTCAAGTAAAAATGGTGTTCCACAAAATAGGAACTTGTTCAGCTTGCAACTCAAAAAATTACGAGCATGTTTTCTTGAGATACAAGGTTTGACAATTATAAAGCTCACGGACTCATTCTAGAAAAGTACTATACACCTCACTGTAGAATATCACTACAGTTACCTTCAAAGTGCCCCCCTTTCCCCAGCTTGGGAAGTTATGCACCAATGCCAGCACCTAGTCCACCCTGCAAAGCAATTCTGGAAGTTTTTCTGGAATGGCCAAAGCTATCTTCTATTACCTTTGATGTCCTGAAAGTCATCAAATGTCTTTCTTTCAGTATTTCCTTTATCTTCAGGTAAAGAAAAAAGCCACTGAGGGCCAGACTGGGTGAAGAGGGAGGGTTTTTCCAATATAGTTAATTCTTTACTGGCTAAAAACTTCCTCACAGACAGTGGCATGACAGCTGGTACACTGTCATGATGTAACAGCCATGAGTTGTTAGTGAAAAGTTTAGGTTGTTTCGGGAAGCCTTTGTAACACTTCCAAATAGTAAACGTGACACAGTCTGGTTGGTACAAATCCATAATGAACAATCCCTCTGATAGCAAAAAAGGTTAGCAACATCATTTTTGCCTCTTGATTTGAACAAATGGAACTATTGTGGTCATAGAAAATAAGCTGACTCCCATTGTTCACTTTCAAGCTTTGTTTCAGCGTTGGGTTAGCACATCCATGTTTCATCACCAGTGACAACGCAGCACAAAACACTGTCTTGCCTCTCCAAAAGGTCTTGTCAACCTTCGATTCTCCTTCATTTTTGTTCATCAGTGAGCTCCTTTGGGTTCATTTTGCATGTATCTTTTTCAGGTCAAGATTTTCAGTTAAGATTTTCCTGTTTCTCTATCAATGTTTACTTGGTCTGCTACATTTCTCACTGTCAGCCAATTATTTTAACAAATAATTTGACTAATTTTTGCAATGTTTTCATCAGTTCTGCCCACCTGACCTCTCTTCATCAGTGATACTTTCTCACCCCTCAGAAAAACATTTAATTGCGGGCGGCGCCTGTGGCTCAAAGGAGTAGGGCGCTGGCCGCATATACCGGATGTGGTGGGTTCAAACCCGGCCCTGGCTGAAAAAAAAAAAAAAAACATTTAATTGCCAGGAACGGTGGCTCATGCCTATAATCCCAGCACTCTGGGAGGCCCAGGCAGGTGGATTGCTTGGAGCTCACAAATTTGAGACAAGCCTGAGCTCTCAGAGTGAGACCCTGTCTCCACTAAAAAATAGAAAAACTAGCTAGGCGTTGTGGCACACGCCTATAGTCCCAGCTACTCAGGAGGCTGAGGCAAGAGGATCTTTTGAGCCCAAGAGTTTGAGGTTACTGTGAGCTATGATCCCACGGCACTCTACCAAAGGCAACAAAAAAGAAAAACATTTAATCCATTCGTATGCTGCCATTTTCTTCATGGCACTATCTCCACAAACTTGGACTAACATGTCCCTGACTTCACTTCCACTCTTGCTGAGTTTAACAAGAAATGTAATGTTTGTTCATTGCTCTAATTCAAGCTCCAACAGTCTCCAGACAGCACATAAAATGTGCAACAACAATAATGAACACCAGTCAGTAAGACACTGCCACATGTCTTAAATTTAATAAAAAAATCTTTATTCATCATCAATTTCAACATTGAAAAAAAAGTTCCCATAGGGCAACTCTAATATGAATTCCTACTAAATAAGAATAGAACAAGTTGATCACAATACTTATTTAATTTGTCTTTCTTTTTTTTTTGAGACAAGTCTCAGTCTGTCGCCCTGGGTAGAGTGCCGTGGTATCACAGCTCACAGCAACCTCAAATTCTGGGGCTCAAGTGATTCACTTCTTTAGCCTCCCAAAAAGCTGGAACTATAGGCACCTGCCACAATGCCCAGCTATTTTTTTAGGGACAGGGTCTTGCTATTGCTCAGGCTGGTCTCTAACTCCTGAGTTCAAGCAATCCACCTGCCTCACCCTCCAGGAGTGCTGTGAACAACCACACCTGGCCTAATTTGTCTTTTTTAATGTACCACAAAAGTACTCCAAAAGGATCAACACTAACTCCATTGTAAGCCTACCAATTAAAGGCAAAATAATAGATATCTATTCCAAAAGCACTGCTAAGGACAAAAAGTAAAGAAATATAATGAAAAGTAAAATGAAAGAGAAACAACAGCCACACACACATACAAGTATAATACTGAAAAAGATGTGATGAGATGAACAAGTTAGAGAAAAGATACACATATGAAGAAGGTATTATTTTTTTTTTTTTTTTTTTTTTTTTTTTTTTTAAGATTTTAGTTTTTATTTATTTATTTATTTTTGGCCGGGGCTGGGTTTGAACCCGCCATCTCCGGCATATGGGACCGGCGCCCTACCCGCTGAGCCACAGGCGCCGCCCAGAAGAAGGTATTATTAACAGATAAGTTAATGAAACTTGCAGCATGGTCTACAAATGGCCCTAGAGAAAGAAAATGTTTGGGGACTTCCAATTTAACAAAATGGGTTACTAGTTCTTAAAAGACAAAGGAACAAATGACCTATGATTTCAGAACATCATATTCTACTGTTCTCCAACTTGGATCCTCTACTAAAGTTAATCTCACCATCTCCCAAATCATAGATACACTGCTTTTTTCCTCAAGCTGCTTCCCTACCCTAAAATACCATCTTCTGCTCATCAATAAGTCCAATCGCCACTCATGGTTTGAATCAAATCTAATTTCCTCTACATATAGGTCTCCCTGATTACCATACACCTCCAGAGGTAAAACCCAACTTGTAAATATCAGGGCTCCCTAATCCACTTCCACTAATATAATCACACACACATAGGGATGCATGCATACGCACGCATACACATACATACACACACTCTCTCTCTCTCAAAAGAAACATATGAAATATATACAAATTAAAGAAAGAAAAGGAAAAAAAAGGCCAGGCCCGGTGTGGCTCACGCCTGTAATCCTAGCACTCTGGGAGGCTGAGATGGAAGAACTGCTTGAGCTCACAGGTTCGAGATCACCTTGTGCCAGAGGGAGACCCCCCGTCTACTAAAAATACCAAAAAACAAACAACAACAAAAAAAAAACCTGAGGCAAGAGGATCTCTTGAGCCCAGGAGTTGGAGCTATGGTGTTACCATGGCACTCTACCCAGGGCAACAGCTTGAGACTCTGTCTCAAAAAAAATAAAAATAAAAATAAAAAAACAGCTACTAACCAGAGATTTGTTTTCAAACACCTGCTTGGTCTAGTCAACATTCACTATAAGCTCACCTTAGTCAGTATATACATTCAATACTGTAAGTTAAATAAATACAAATAACTTAAGTTAAATAAAATGAGATACAAGATTCTGAATAGTTACATGTATATGCTATTTACAAAGGTGGAAATAAATCTAATCCATTTGCAAAGATCTTAAACAATGAGTGGAAATACTTAAGTTAACCTTCAAATATGAGAACACTGAACACTCCACTTTCTCCAACCACTCAAGTTAACTGAGATTATACTGTACATCACCCTTTTAAAACCAGTCTTAGTAAAAATAAATAGTGATACTGTCTCCCTTGGTCTTCTCCATAACTTCTCATCCTCCACTACTGTGTAAACCAAGTCTTAATTAAGAACTAAGACGCAATACTAAAACTAAACCATTTTCCATGGTACTTTACCAGCCAGGGAAAGGAGATAGTTACATAGTCAAAGATAATGTGAAGTTCAATTTTTCTTTCTAACCTTCACTAGGAAAATGAGTCACATTAAGAATGCATCATTTAGACCAGGCAGGGTAACTCGTGCCTATAATCCTAGCACTTTGTGGAGGGAGGATCACTTGAGGCCAAGAGTTTGAGAACAGCCTGAGCTACAGCAAGACCCCCATCTCTATAAAAAATAGAAAAATTAGCAAGTTGTGGTGGCACACACCTGTAGTCCCAGATACTAGGGAGGCTGAGGTAAGAGGATAGGATTGCTTGAGCCCAAGAATTTGAGGCTACAGTGAGCTATAATGATACCACTGCATCCTAGTCTGGACAATAAACTGAGACCCTGTCTCCAAAACAAACAAACAAAAACCATTTAAAAATTTTTCCTGAATAAATACTGAAATATTTCATGAAGCTTGATTTTTAATATAAGGATTATGTTACTATAAAAAGTGACAAACCATTACCAGTTTTCTTCTTTTCCCATTATTACATTATTCCTCAATTTTCCGACTGTTAAAAGTAGCTATTTATTGTTCTTTATTTATAGCTTCATAAAGAATGATGAAGTTCCTTCTCAACTTTAGTTATATTCACTGTATTTCATTTACTCACTCCTATTTATATTAGTGGTCCTAATCACTATTCAGAATAGCAGTATCCAATTCTGAATTTGCAGTTTCAAATTCTGAAAGTCCCCTCAGACCTCAACCTCCTATCTTTCTACCCTCTCACTCTTATTTCTTCTAAAACCCTTCTTCCTTCATTCTTATTTACAATTAATAATTTACAATTATCAGCTTCCCCTTTTGATATTAGCTTTCTTCCTTCTTTAATGCTCACATACTATTAATTTCAACTCTTCTCCCAAGAATCTCTAGTATGTTTTCTCTTCCATCCCACATCTACTTATTCAGAATCTCCAAGTCTAAATAAATCTTACAGATATTTTGGTCAGTTTCTGAGCGGCTAAGCATTACTAGGTTACTCAACCATGTGGATTGGCTCCAATACAAATGGGTAGTTTCCATAGCTCAAATAAGCCATCAACCCTGCATGACATACTTGTATTCATCTTTAACTGAGTCCTTTTGTGATTTCCTCCCAGTAGCCTTGCAAAATTTTCCTACTTTCCTCACACCTGATTCCTCCACTATTATTCACATCTTCATGCCTCTTTTCATACTATTCTTTGCATAAAATATCTTTCCTTCCATTCCCCCACTATTTATGACTACTGTTCACTCAGATTCCTCCTAGTAAACTTTTATGTCCAACTTAAATGTTACCTCCTCGAAGAAGCCTTTCCTCCCAAAAATCATCCCTAACTTCCTTGTGCCAAAACAGTATCAAGAACATAATTCCACATCATAGCACAGACACCACACCAGAATTTGCTCAAATGCTCCTCTCCCTTACTAGTGGACCAAGAATCATATCTCCAACACGTAGCAGAGAGACTATTATATAGCAAATTCTCAGAAACTATTCAGTGTATGAGCTGATCTTTGTTGAACCATGCCTTCATCACTCACTGAGAACCATATTTACATCCTGATAAGAGGGGCCTCTGCTCTGAGTTCCACTCTGGCCCTCCTCAGGCCATATACTTCTCCTGGGAGAGTGGTCTATGCAAACAAATGTGCCATCTAGATGACACTCCAGGTACCTGGAACTCCAAAATGTCTTGCCCAAACACCTCTAACCCTATTTCAGGGCCTGTACAGGCCTGTTTCCCAGGCCTATTCTTAGGATGAACTATGTGACAGATGAGCACACCTTTGGGCCAAGGAACAGTGGTTTGGGAAAGGAAGTACAAGAACTCGAACTGGGGCGTGCAATTCAGAGTGTTCACAGACATACATATAAGACCTCTTTGTCATGCCAGAAAGGGCTAGGAATGCGGGAAGGAGGTTAGGCTCCACCACCTTCTTTTTTGTGAAACTGCGACTATTTTCTGTTTTGTTGACCACTAAAGCC
The DNA here is from genome assembly GCF_027406575.1 of Nycticebus coucang. Taxonomy (NCBI): domain Eukaryota; kingdom Metazoa; phylum Chordata; class Mammalia; order Primates; family Lorisidae; genus Nycticebus; species Nycticebus coucang. Next base: position 54,123,050 of record NC_069783.1, read on the forward strand.
CCAATGCGGGTTGCTGTTATTATTTATCCCTGAGTTCTAAATTTGAACCTTTCAAGTTATAGTGAAGGTATCTTTTCAAGATAAAAGACTAGAATATATTTAATGATTTGTTAGCTTAGTTTACAACCTTAAAATATTTAGGCCTACTGTGGTATATTAATGCTTTCCCTGGGTCCCCCAACTGTTAGGGGAAGACATCTCTCTCTCTCTCTCTCTTAAGAGTAAAGCTGATGAGGTTTTATCAACCTAGTTTTATTAATTATTAAATAAGTAAAATAGGGTTAAGGGAGCATAGGAAAAAAGAAAACATTTAAAATTATTTTCTAATTTTAATAACTCATAACATACAACATTATATGACTAATCAAGGATTTAAATTTGTAACTATTTATAACTATCAAGTCCATGCTTTTTGCCTCTATACCACACTGGCTCTAAAAACAGCTAGTTTATACCATGCTGGGGGGGATCATGAAAAGAAAAAAAATTTTTTTATTAAAAATAAAAATAGGCCAGGCACAGTAGCTCACACCTATAATCCTAGCACTCTAGGAGGCCAAAGCTGGTATGCTGGAGTTTGAGACCGGCCTGAGTGAGAGCAAGACCCTGTATCCACTAAGAATAAAAAAATTAGACTACGTTGTGGCTGGTGCCTGTAGTCCCTACTACTCAGGAGGCCAAGGCAAGAGGATTGTTTGAGCCCAAGAGTCTGAGGTTGCAGTGAGCTACAATGATGCCAGAGTACTATATCCTGAGCAGAGCTAGACTCAGTCTCAGAAAAAAGAAAAAGAAAAGAAAAATTAGATGGGCATGGTGGTACAAGCCTGTGATCCTAGCTACTCAGGAGACTGAGGTGGAAGGTTCACATAAACCCAGGAATTTGAGGCTTCAGGGAGCTGTGATAGCCCCACTGTACGCCAGCCTAGGCAAAAGGAGATCCTGTCTCTAAAAATAATTAAATAAGAATAAATAAATAAATAGAGGGTATTCTCAAATTTTTGAAAATTAAAAAAATTATAGAATGCCTTCATTCATTCCTGCAACATTTCTGAAAAGTTGTGACATCCCAATTCCTATGGCTAGATGGAATGCTACGTGCCAGGTACTATGCCAGGTGCTAGTAATATGTAAGACAAAACAGTCTCTAAATTTACCCTCAGCTACTTTGGTAAAAGTACTACAGGATCATAGGAAAGAAAGCAATTACCTCTACCAAGGGACTTCACAGGGGGTTATAGGATGAATATGCATTTGCTAGGCAAAGTAAGGGAGAGGCCAGTCTAAGGGAAATTATTATAATAGAAGAAAAACAACAAAGACATTAAGAGCTAACATGTACTGAATATTCCTGATATGCTATGCACTGTGCACAAATTATTCCATCTGATTCTCATAATTCTGTGATTCTCTTTTTAACCTCAGTTCATAAATAAAGAAATTAAGCAGCACTTTGCTAAAGATCAAAAAGCTATATAGAGTTGACACCAACAGAGATCATATAAAAGTAAGCTGTGAACAATCATGATTTATTTGAAGACATAAATAAGTAGGAATGGTATGGCACAGAATAACGATGTCAGCAACCAGAACTATTAGAGTACAGCACAACACAAAATAGACATGTCTGTCCCTGCCTTAGTAGAGATTATGTCTAATCCCTCTACCCCAAACAGGACACATTATCTCCCATCTTATAAAGGTAAGCACTGAAGTTTGGAGACGGTAGCTAGTAACTACCACTAATAAGTAGCACAGATAGAACTAAACCCAAGTCTGTAGGACTCAAAAGCCCAAATTCATTCCATTTGACTACATACCTCTCTACTAGTCATTCATTTAACACACATATATCAAGAACCCACTATATGTCAAGAACTGTGCTAGGAATACAGAGATAAATGACACAATCCCTGGCTTCAGGAAACTTATTGGCTAGTCAGTACAGCAAGCAAACCAAGAACTTCAATAAAGTGAGATAAATGCTACCATCAAAGTATAGTAGAACCTCTGTAAGTTGACCACCAAAGGAACTGTAACAAACTGGTCAACAGATGGGAGTGGTCAATGTAAGGAACTTGGCCTATGGTACTGATACATACATGTAGTGCATGTTTGGTCTATAAAAATTAGGTCAACTTAAGGAGCTGGTGAACTACAGAGGTTCTATTGTATATATAGGGTCCCACAGAAGCAAAAGGATGACTATTATCCTAAAATGCACCAGGTAATGGCAGAGGAAGAGTGAAGGTAAGTAGGAGTCAGTTAAAGAAAGCAATAGTGAAGAAATGGAAAAGTATTCTAGGAAAGGGCAGAGTATTTGGAAAGGCACAGACACCTGAGAACACAGCTTGTCTTTGGGAACTACAATTTTGCCCAATCTTAAACTACATACTCATTGAATAGTAGTTCCACACTAGAGAAGTTGACAGCAGCCAGATCACAAAGGAGTGTGACCATGTAAGCAATGTGTTTACTCTGAAGGCAGTGGAAAGTTACTGAACCATTTTAAAGAAAGGAGTGACATGATAAAATCTGTGATTTAGAAAGCATCTTAGGCCAAGAGTGGTGGCTCGCACCTGTAATCCCAGCACTTTGGGAGGCTGAGGCAGGTGGATTGATTAAGCTCAGAAGATTAAGACCAGCTTGAGCAAGATCAAGACCCATATCTCCACTAAAAATAGAAAACCAGCTGGGGGGTTTGGTAGGAACCTATAGTCTCAGCTACTCAGGAGGCTGAGGATCGCTTCAGCCCAAGAGTTTGAGGTTGCTGTGAGTTATGATGCCACTGCACTCTAGCCTGGGCGATAGCATGAAACTGTCTTAAAAATTTAAAAAAAAAATTATTTTTATTTGGCTTATAATTCTGCAGACTGTATAATAAGCATGGTGCCAGCATCTGCTTCTGGTGAGAGCCTCAGGAAACTTACAATCATGGTGGAAGCGGGGAGCAGGTATGCAAGAAAAGGACAAAAAGAAAAAGGAGGTGATGGTGGTGCCAAGCTTTTTCAAACAATCAGCTTTTGGAGAGACTAAGGAGAAACTAAGAGTCCATTCATATAGGATCTGTCCATTCAGCCAAAACACTTCCCACTCTCACCTCCAACACTGGGGATCAATTTCAACATGAGACCTGGGGCTAACATCCACTCTGTATCAGAAAGTTTCATACAATCGTATTATAGATGCGGAGAAAACTAGAAGGGGGACAAGCCTAAAGGTAAGTAGACTAGTCAAGAACTACTGTATTAATCCAAGAGTTGGGACCTATCTGAGAAATATGGGAGGCATATCAGACAAACTGGTAATAAGATAGCAAGATAACTACATCAATGAGTATGTTTTTAAAAGAAGCAATAAAAACAAAACTCAACAGACACTATGAGACCTAGTAAGAAAAGTTGAGAGTAACCATATTAAAACTCAGAGCCAATGCCATACTTGGTAAGATGGCCTATGTATTTTATATGTCATTGTAGGGTCATTATAATCAAAACATTAGCACAATCTATTTTTGAAATTTTAAGCATTGATAGGACAAAAGGACATTTCTCAGTTAACTACCTCTATAAGATAAATGGCTTCTTTAGGTACATTTTATGAAGGTGATTCTTAAGCAAAAGTTGGATGATCATGGGTCAAGGCTTTAATTAAAAAGGATTTTTCATAATAGATGACTTCTGAAATCCATTCAAACTCAGGATTCTAAAAGAAGAAGAAAAATTGTAACAAGTATAATTAGTTACCAAGTGCTCCAAGTATAGCTCGCCACAGTTAGTTACTGGGGTTGAATCCCTGAGAGTAATTCCAAATACTGTTCTTATACTATTAATAATTTTCTCAGTACTTAAAATCCTAACATACCCATATTTTCAATTGTTTAGGTAATACAAATAGCATACTTTTAAAATTTTATGCATATGAAAACTAACTATAACGTCCTAAATTCTTGCAGGAAATAATATTCAAAATTGGCTGCAGAACTGAATGACATCTCAAATAGGAAAATAATTATTCCTATTTCACTGCCACCAAATCCCAAGTCTGACAACTAACACTGAAAAAAAAATATTTCATTCTGTTGAAGTAGGAAAATGCCCTGCAGCATGCAGAACAACCCATCATTCTAGATCTCTAAATAGCTTCTCCCTTCCCATTAGTTAAAGATAACTGATGCCATGTCACAAGTTCTTACAGAGATTCTTTGATTCAAGGAGCTACTCAATAAAATCAGGCTTCATCTCTGCATAGAATGAATCATAAGTCAGTGAACAGAGAACAAAATTATGGGACAGAATTAGTAAACAATGTCACAAATCAGTCAACTCTTCACTTTCAAGGAATCTGGGTACAAAATGGCAAAAGCAGAATCACTACAGTAATCAATTTCCTTATTCCTAAGAAACACTCTAAAAATTCTATAATATGGCTCCATAAAAAATGTCTATGTCATATCTAAAAGCAGCAATATTTGTATAACAGGGCAAAAATGTAATTACAAGTATATAAACAGCAAGGTACAATGGCACACGCCCACTGGCCCTGCCACTGGGGAAGCTGAGGCAAGAGGATCACTGGAGGTCCAGTGTTCAAGGCTGCAGTGTGCTATGATCACACCTGTGAATAGCCACTGCACTTCAGCTTGGGCAACTTGGTGAAACTCCCATTTCTAAAACAACAAAGAAAAGTATATAAACAGACTTTCACTGCTGGCTAAGATGGAATAACAGAAATGAAATTTATCCTTCTGACTGAAACAACTGGAGGAAAAAGAAAAGTAAAACATTTTGCATGACACTGGACATCAGGCAACAAAGGACAGTGAATCCCTGATAGATGGGAAAGAAACATGAATCCAACAATTGTTCCAGCTTACTGCCTTGGAAGAGTTTCCAGGCCACACAACAGGGAAGGGGGAAACCAGACAAGTGGTCTCCCTAAGTTGAGGAGACAGAAGTGAGTCTAAAGACAACAAGGTGTCTAAAGTACACAGGGCAGAGGACCTGAGAGGAGAGAGCTACACAGAAAGACTGGCATGGGGGTATCCCTCAAGTCTTCAGCTGAGTACTTACCAGTTCATGGTGTGATTACTACCCAAAGACAATGAAAAGAACCACTAAAAGGGATTAGAGCAAACACCACAAAACCGTTTCTGTTCCCAACAGGCACAGTATTCAGAAGGGTTCTGCCTCAATAATGAGACAAAGTGGTACTGTCTGAAAGACCTTAAAAGCAAGTCCCTTGAAGATCAAACTATTTCCAAGTAATTTAATGCATCCCAGAGCAAAGGTCAAGATTTTTGTATTTAATGGAATACAAAAATATGCAGCAGCCACCAAGGTAAAATGTGAAATGTTTGGCACCAAATAAAAATTTACCAGGCATTCAGCAGCAAGAAATGGGGAGAAATATCAGTCACTCAAAACCAACCAAAAAATGTCATAGACAGAATGAACAGATATGAACATTAAACCAGTTATAACTGCATTTCCTATGTTCAAGAAGCTAGAAAGTCAGTGCATGAAAAATATAGACAAGCAAGATAGAAAAGACAATTTCCAGAGGTAAATCTATGTCTGAAATGAAAAATGTGCTGGATGACATTAAGAGCAGATTAAACACTACAGAAGATTTTTTTTTTTTTTTTTTTTTTTTTGGAGACAGAGTCTCTCTCTATTGCCCTCAGTAGAGTGTTGTAGCGTCACGGCTCACAGCAATCTCCAGCTCTAGGGCTTAGGCGATTCTCTTTCCTCAGCCTCCCGAGTAGCTGGAACTACAGACACCTGCCACACGCCCAGCTATTTTTGTTGTTGTTGTTGCAGTTTGGCCTGGGCTGGGTTCGAACCCACCACCCTCGGTATATGGGGCCGGCGCCCTAGTCACTGAGCCACAGGCGCCACCCCTATAGAAGAAAAGATTAATCAATTTGAAGACATTACAATAGACTATCCAAAATGAAACAAACGCAAAAAAAATTGAATTGAAGATCCAGTAAGCTTTAAGACATCAAGCAGTCTAATATGCGTGTGATTGGACTTCCAAGAGGGGGAAAGCAGACAAATGTATATACGTGGGTACACATACATATACATTTGTAGAAATAATGGGTGAAAATTTTCCTAATTGGATAAAACTACAAACACACAGGGACAAGACACTCATGGAACTCCAACCACAAAAAAATAAAAAAAAAAAAGAAAAATATATAAACAGTTTCATTTACTAAGAGTTCTTGCTCACAAAATAGCATAAGGCTGACCTACAACTGACACTTTAAGAGTACAAAATCTCACATTAACCTAAGTGCTTAAAAGAAATTCTAATGATTTCAAAATTAGTAAAAGACAACTTTTAAAACAATGCATATTCTCTTGCCCTATCAGGTAATTTATTAAAATTTGTGTTGATCTTATTTTGGCAAATTATTTTTTAAAAAGTGGAAAAATAATTTTTTTCTTTCTTATTTCTTTTCCTTTAATTTATTAGGTCATTCAGAACAGAATTAGGACACTGAAAAAACTTCTAAAGTAACTGGGAGGTGGAACTGAAAATACAGAAGCAGATCGAGGTTTGGAAAGGAGCAAATCCTTCCCCCTCCCAAAGAAAAAACAACCTGGCAACCATTATTTTGGAACGCCATTTTGAAAATTCACACATATATATTTTAAGTATAAAACTGTATTCAAAGTGGAAACAAGCTAATGTATTTAACACCTTAAGTACTTAGAACTCCAAAAATAAAATCTAAAATTTTGGGGGAAAAAAAAATCATTCAAGTAAAACTGTTAGAGTAGAAAACTAAAATATTTTCCTATTTTTGTGGAAAAAAACTATTTTTTAGCACACAAATTCAAAATTTTCTGTCTGAAAACAAGCAACTGACGAGATATAAGAGAACAAGTTTTGAGTATCTGTTGTAATGTCTACGCTTCCTGTCATGTGGCTTCCCCAAAATAGAAATCAGTTTAATTATCCTACCTTTTAGCTTAGGAAATAGTGACATATTTCAAAGATAAAATATAATTCCATGAAAAAATACTACCAATAATTCCATGGTGCAGCTGCCAAAAATACACTTCCTAAGGGAAAAAAATAAATGTGTACATTTAAATGACATACATTTCTTTGGGTGCCTATGCAAATAAAACATTTTAGAAAATGTATGGGGAATAATACTTCGCTGTCGGGTCAACACAGAAAAAACAGCACACAAATCTCTTTGAGCATAGAGATTACGGATCTCTTTGAGCCCACAGAGAAGTTAACACTGGAATAATTATTTAAGGATTCCTCTCATACCCTCTTTAAGCAGAAAAATCTAAACAGAAAAATAATTTCCAACAAAATACAAAATTGACTTTTATATCTAAGATTATCAGAGCAGAACAGACATTCCCTAGTAACAACTACTTCTTAATAATTTACTAATTTCCCACACATACAAAATATAAGACATATAAGAACGTCTCCAAATCAAAAGTTCCAAACTACTCTTGTAATCAGATTTTATTCAGGAGAAATTAGGATATACACTATTTTGAGCACAACTGAAATATTGAGACTTTGATAACCTATATTAATTAGTGAGAATGCAAGTATGTTACAATACCTGTAATGATAAAAGTGGAGTTTTTAATTTTACTAATCCAGCTACCAATACACTTTCAATATTCAATTTCCATCTCAAAAACATACTTTCCAACTTAATACACACCCAATATTATAAACATAAAAGACAAAGATTTGCCTACTAAATAATCACCTAGTTGTCACCAAGACTTCACATACTTGTATTTCAAAAGCTTTATGAATACCTTTAAATGATCCTGAAAATATTAACCAACCTAATAAATCACACAATAAATCGTCTAATTAGACTTCAGTTAGTATAAGCACTTAAATTACTTGTTCCAGCAAAAGTCTTCACCAGTCAAGAACAGTTATTTGAAATTCTCTCTTCTGAAATGTTATTACTTCACCAGTTTCAAATTTTGAGCCATTTATTTTCAGATAAAAGGTTAATAAGAAACATTTATGCATTAAATGAACATAATAAAGCCTTTTTTTCCCCTCTTAGGAACCAGATTTCTCACTCTCCCTTATTTACCAAATTATCAAAGAAGACACAATGTGGTTTGGATTTCAGCACTGAAGACAATACAGGTTGGCAGAATGAAAAATTAAAGTTTCATGATTTTCACAGGTAAAAGTACTGGGTTGTGATATATGGACTGGGCTTGTAAGATTATTATTACACCTTTCATTATCCAATTGGTAAGCCACTTGAATTTTTCTAGCCAAAAAAAAAAAAAAATTAGGGGCTTCAAACGTAATGTCTCAAAGTTCACCGCATGCTATTTTTAAAAGAAAACAAGTTACCTAGAAAAGAAAGAACTTACATTTGGAGCATGACCTGGTTCAAGAATACCCCATCCACCAAAGCCACATATTCATCCAGGTTGGTCCCATTTCCTGCAGCCAGAGGTCCAAACGTTTTAACCTAGAATAGAAGGATCATCTCGACATGAACGCCCACCTCCATCTCTGCAGCCACAAATAACACAGCAAAATATACAATGAAGGACACCCACTTACCCAAGTGACCAAGGGGCTGGTCATGAACTGCTCCAGAAGGGGAGTAAAAACCTCGTTCTCCATTTTACAGACTATGTGTATGAAAAAAGGAACTACCACAAAAATACGCCTAGGGAATTGGTCACTAAACGTTGAAGAAGTAAGTAAAAATCAATGAAAGTCCATTCTGGCAAGGGAGGAAAAACCCATCGTGGAGGAGGGGGAAAATCCCTCTCCTCAAAAAACACCCCAGAGAGAAATCAGCCGAAATCCCGAGAAGTGGCTTCGACGGCCACCACGAGCAGCAGCCTGCGCTGGAAATGTCTGTACCGGGCGAGGAGGGGCACAGAAAAGGCATCTGGAGGAGGAGGAAGGGAAAGGGGGCTGGAACACAAGACAAAAAGCCCGTCAAGGTTGCCCAGCTCCTGGAGGAGCCAGACCAGGGACGCTGCCCTCAATGAATTAATTCCACCGCGGGCTAAATGAAACACCACGTTATATACCACGTTAAAGGTTCCGAGGGGCCGCCAGGCTGGACCTCGCGTTCCGCTCTACACGTTCCACCCACTGGGCAGGGCGTCCCTGGGACCCGCGGAGCCCCCGCTGCCCGCAGCCCCTCACCACCGACAGGCAGGGCTCGCCCCTCTCCCCCGACCAGGCACCATCCCTCCGCAGCCCTCAAGCCTCGCTCCAGCCCCCTTCCCCTCCCAGGGGGTGGGGGCTTGAATGTGTGTCCCTAACCCCCCAGCTTCTTCAGCCCGGCCAGCCTTTTCAGCGTGCCTCTGGGAAGCCCGGGCACAAAAATCACCGCCGCGCTCCAACCTCCTCCTCCGCCCTATCTGGAGGAGCCGAGTAACGGCCTCAGAACCGCAGTGCCGCATCACAACCCCGCCGCTCACCGCGCTCCGCTGCCGCCAGCCCTCCGTCAAAGGAAGCGCGCTGCTCCCTCCGCGCCGATATCCTTCCGCCGGCTCCCCGCCCCTCCCGCGCCGCTGCCTCTGGATTGTGGGAGAAGAAAACCGCTGCATGAGCGCGCTCCCGAGCGAGCGCGCCCCTGGGCTAGCCCCGCCGCCGCCCAAATCCTGGCGGCTGGCGCGACCGTGGACGCGCGTTCCCTGCAGCTGCTGCGGTACCCGGCTCGGCTCGCGCCCAAGACTGTTGCCAGAGCCTGGGGGGCGGGGTCCCGGAGGGCAGAGGACCGGGTCTGTCTGCTCGCTCATGCCTAATTATGGTTTATTTCCCCTCCGAGTGAGAACGAAATCCTTCTCTTTTAAAAACGTGAGGGATGCAGGCAGCCTTTTTCGGACAGTTTGATTTGATCTGTTAAGCATGCTCTCTCCTGAGCAAAATGGAATAGGAAAACTCACTGCAGCAAATGGCAGAGGGACTTGAGCAGCAACTTGACTATTTTTTCTCCTTCTCCTTTCCTTCTGCTTGTTCTTTTTATAAAATCCAATCCACTCAAGCATGAATGTTCTTCAAATTGGCAAGTGAAATATAGTGGGGTTCTAAATGACCAAAGCCGTCTTTCAGCATGTTGGTATCCCCTGACTGGAGCAACCGTGATTCAGATGTTGTTTTTTGACTATTTGGCCATTGAAAACAAACACGATCAAGAGTTATAAAGAGAAAACATTTGGAAGTTATCCCGCTTGGGTGACGAACAGATTACATATTTGTCATAAATCTTCATGCTATGCACGACTGGAACCTCAAAATAATCTTAACAGTTCCCCAGTAAAATTAAATGTTACTCTTCATTTCAAAGGAAAGTAAAGACCTTTTTCCTGGGCATGTAAAACACAATCTTTTTTTTTTTTTTTTGAGAAAATATATTACAGTATTACAATGTGTGCTGTGTTTACACTTACATAAATACCTGCTTTGAGTACTTATAGATTTTAAATTAGCAATAAAAATGTGTTTTGTTGTAACACTGAATTAAGAAACAGCACAATTTTAGCTCGGCGTCTGTAGCTCAGTAGTAAGGGTGCAGGCCATGTACACCAGGGCTGGTGGGTTCAAAGAAACAGCACAATTTTTTAATCAGGTAGTTGAAAGTTCTGGAGTCTACCTATCTTGTTTCCAATTCTTAACAGCTGTGTGAGCCTGGGCAAGTTACCCAGCCTGGGCTTCAGTTTTTTCATGTGTAAAGCATGGACAATAATAGGGTTAAATTGACCGCGGATGGTAAGTGTTCTATAAATGTTATTGATGTTTTTATCATTATTCCCTTCAAATGAATCATCTGTAGGAAACACTTGACATGTAACTTCTACTTTCTTTTTTTTTTCTTTTTTTATTATTAAATCATAGCTGTGTACATTAATGCCATCCCGGGGCACCATACACTGGTTTTATAGACCGGTTGACACATTTTCATCACACTGGTTAACATAGCCTTCCTGGCATTTTCTTAGTTATTGTGTTAAGACATTTACATTCTACATTTACTAAGTTTCACATGTACCCTTGTAAGATGCACCACCAATGGTGTAATCCCACCAATCACCCTCCCTCCACCCATCCTCCCCCTTCCCTCCACTTATGTACCCATTAATTAAAGTAACTTCTACTTTAACTCAATTACAGGGAAAAGGATTATGCTTTGGAAAGTAGAGAAATAAATAAAAATTAGGATGGATTCATGTGGCACTTTGCTAGATGATATACAGAGAAGAACCTTGCATTTCCGTGGCCAGGGTGCAACCCTTGAGACAACCTGGTTGGTAGCAATCTTCCTTCTGCTCTTGATGACTCTTTCTTAATTGCAATTCTTGGTGAATCAAAAGCAGCCAAAGGAGAGTGGGCACCAAGAAGACAACATTGCTTTCAGGAGCAGCCCAATGCCTGACATGTCCACTTCTCTTTATAATCCCTTAAAGGTTTGACAAAACAACATGGATGTATTCATGCCTATTCTGGGCTTTATTCTAAAACAGATCAACCTGCTACATTCATAGATGAAAAACCCGTGAAGTATTAACATTAAGTACAGCAGGTTAAGCACATTTGGGAGTGATGAATGAAGGGTTATCACAGGAGTCATATATTAAGATAGCATTGTTTTTATCCGTCTACATTTAGTACTCAGCCCTCACAGAAATCTGGATTCCCCTCTAGAACCATATGGTCCCAGATGCTTCCTGGTCTATCTTTAGGTTTTACATACACACATACACATACACACACACATACTCAACAAAGAAACATGAGGAGTTAATTGTAAAAACAGGAAACTTTAGACCAGACTGAGGTCTAAAGGAACTTATTTGAAAACCTACCAATTCACAATTCTCTACTTTAACAGCAGCCTTGAAAACACTTTATAATATCTCAAGAGTACAATCAGGAAATATCTCTGTCTGGCAAAAGAGGAATTGTATGTTATACACAATTTAATGGTCTTTGACTTGCAATGTTCTGTAAGATTAAATCCAAAAGTTACTTGTCCTCGTTTCGCTTAGCAAGAGACTTCTCAAGAGTTCTTCAAAGTACTTTTGTTTTGTACTTTGAAGTCATTTATTTGCCTGCTTGCATCCTTTCTTAGAATGTTAAATCCAGCAGGAAGAGACTTTGGAAAAATGATACCCATCTGGTTAAGGTATCAGTTCTTCCCTCATCTCTCTTCTTATTTGAAACTATGTGTTTGGAATGGACCGTCGTCCCATTTAAAAATAGCTAAAGAATGATTTTCTCCATCTGTTATAATTGAGGCTTTTCCCTCCAGGTTACAAACACATAAAATTACCCATTTACCAAAAGCACCTATATTTGCCTCAACTCTGAGTCTACTCTGCCTCTATTTGTCTGTCTAGATCTAGAGGAGGTGATAGACTCAGCCAGAACCAAGCACCTTGGTGACAAATATTTTGTAAGTACAGATTTGCAAAGTTAATCACATTCATGAGCTAGTACAATAAAAATAACACAAATACAGCACAGAACGGCGCTGTTGTTTATAATAGACCCAAAGTGGAAATAACCCAATGTCCATGGATTGATGAATGAATAAATAAAATGTAGTATATATACATACAATGGGACATTATTTGGCATTAAGAAATAAATTACTGATACATGCTATGACATGAACCCTGAAAGCATTATGATAAATGAAAGTTAATCACAAAGGACATCATATTGTAAGATTCCATGTATATGAAATGTCCAGAAGAAATAGATCTATAGAGATAAAAAGTAGATGAGTGGCTATTTAAGGCTGGGAAATGGGAGTGATGGTCTAGGGTGCAGGGTTTATTTTTAAGAAAATGAAAATATTCTAAAATGATTGTAGTAATGGATTCACAGCTCTGTGAATGTCCTAAAAGCTTTCGAATTATACACCTTAAATGGCTTAATGTTATAGAATGTGAATGTATATCTCAATAAAGTTTTTCTTGGCCAAGCGTGGTGGCTCACACCTGTTATCACAGTATTCTGGGAGGCCAAGGCAGGTGAATTGCTTGAGTTCAGGAGTTCAAGATGGGCCTGAGCAAAAGCGAGACCCCACCTCTACTACAAATACAAAAACTATCCAACCGTGGTGGTGGAAATCTGTAGTCCCAGCTAGATGGGAAACTGAGGCAAGAGGATCACTTGAGCCCAAGAATTTGAGGTAGCTTTGAGCTATGACACCATGGCCTTCTACTCTAAAAAAGCTTTTTTTCTCTTTCTTTTTTCTTGGTTTTTTCCCCTCTTTTTCTACCTTGCTCTGTTGCCTCAGCTAGAATGCAGTGTTGTTATCACAGCTCACTGCAACCTCAAACTCCTTGGGTTCAAAAGATCTTCCCACCTCGGCCTCCTGAGTAGCCAGAACTACAACCAGATAATTTATCTTTTTTTTTTTTTTTTTTGAGACAGAGCCTCAAGCTGTCACCCTGGGTAGAATGAGGTGTCATCAAGCTCACAGCAACCTCCAACTCCTGGGCTTAAGCAATTCTCTTGCCTCAGCCTCCCAAGTAGCTGGGACTACAGGCACTCGCCATATACCCCGCTATTTTTTGGTTGCAGTTGTCATTGTTGTTTGACAGGCTGGGCTGGATTTGAACCCACCAGCTCTGGTGTATGTGGCTGATGCCTTAGCTGCTTAAACTACAGATGCCGAGCCTAATTTCTCTGTTTTTGTGGAAACAGGATCTTGCTATGTTGCTCAGGCTGATCCCAAGTGATCTTCCCATCTCAACCTTCAAAAATGCTAGAACTACAAGTATGAGCCACAACCCTGAGCCTCAGTAAAGTTTTGTTGTTTTTTTTTTTTTTTTGTAGAGACAGAGTCTTACCGTACCGCCCTCGGAAGAGTGCGGCTCACAGCAACACAGTGCAGCTCACAGTGTGGCTCACAGCAACCTCTAACTCTTGGGCTTACGCGATTCTCTTGCCTCAGCCTACCGAGCAGCTGGGACTACAAGCGCCCGCCACAACGCCCAGCTATTTTTTTGTTGCAGTTTGGCCGGGGCTGGGTTTGAACCTGCCACCCATGGCCTATGGGGCCGGCGCCCTACTCACTGAGCCACAGGCGCCGCCCCTTGAGACAAAGTTTTACTCTGTCAACCTGGGTAGAGTATGAAGGCATCATAGCTCACAGCAACCTCAAACCCCTGGGTTTGGGCAATCCTCTTGCCTCAGGCTTCCGATAGCTGGAACTACAGATGCCACCAGAGCACCTGGCTAGTTTTTCTATTTTTAGTAGAGACTGGGTCTCACTCTTGCTCTGGCTGGTCTCCAATTTCTGAGCTCAAGCAATCCACCTGCCTAGGCCTCTCAGAGTGCTAGGGTTACAAGTGTGAGCCACCACACCCAGCCTCAAAAACGCTTTTTAAAATAAAACCTCACAGCTTTTATGGCTGTCTTTTTAAAAAGAAAAAAAGAATGATACTATTGCCTCATAAAGATTTGTTTAATGTCATCAAGAAATCTAATCTTATCAACTTTCCAAAAGAGCCCTACTGATCTAATGAATAAGATCTTTCTTGATCTAAGAAATAAAATTTTTAAATCACCTAAGAATACAGAAGACATATGTTTTAATCATCCAAATTGTCCAGTTTTAAAAGAAATATAGGAGGGAGGAAGAGAGGAAGAGAGAGAAAAAAATTAAGCGTGTTGCTTAACTCAGTGAGTTCGGTTTCGTTAGTTGTAAAATGTGCACGCTACAGGACATCTAATTAGACCAATGGACTTGTAGAGCTGCATCTCAGCTGAGAAAAGGAAAGGAAAGTTGGAAAGAGATGATGGGGAAGAGGGAGGGGTCTTCCTTTCAGTTCAATATCAATGGCTCTTCTTCAATGTCCTATTTCCATATTCAAAACAAAGTGAACCATCTTAAATTCACCATAATACTCCATGTGCTAGTGCCTCTACACCTGTTACCATCCCTGTCCAGGCCAACTTCCTGCTTGCTACCCAGGCCAACTCCTACTCATTCCCTAGGATTCAAATATTCCTTCTCTAGGAAGCATTCCTCCACCTCAGGTTGGGTTGACCACTTCCATTTTTGTCGCTGCAGACTATCAAATCTCCCCTTTTTTCTGCAACTATGATAGCTCTGCAAGGCAGGCATTTGCCTATAGTCTATTCTCCTAGGTGACTTCATTTTATTCATCTTCGTATCCCTGTGTTCCAGGCAGTGCCTTGCAATAGTGGCTATTCTGAGTCAATAGATGAAAGTCTTCCTTCAACCACAGTAACCAGTTTAGGTTAATTCCTGACAATTGGCAGGAGCTCACCACAAAGCAGCTTCTGAGAACTATTCCAATTAATTAATGACCATGAAGAGACATAACTTGAGTTTCTTGCTTACCAGTGAATGCGAAGGAGCAAAGGATTGGCTTCAAGACAATTCAAAGGCTTTTAGAATGTTCACAGCACTGTGCATTCATTACCACAATCATTTTAGAATATTTTCATTTTCTTGAAAAGAAACTCTGCACCCTAAGCCATCATCTTTCTTTCCCAGGTCATAAAAAATAAAATGGCCTTCAAGACACCTTTTTCTCAAGTCTGTTTTTTTTTTTTTGCAGGCTGGACACGGTGGCTCACACCTGGAATCCTAGCACTCTGGAAGGACAAGATAGGAAGATGATTTGGGGTTAGGAGTTCAAGACCAAATTAAGCAAGGCCAAGACCCCATAGAAAAATCAGCCAGATGTGGTGGTGTCTGCCTGTAGTCCTAGCTACTCAGGAAGTTGAGGCAGGAGGATTACTTGAGCTCAGGAGTTTGAGGCTGCAGTGAGGTATGATGCTGTTACTGCATCCTAGCCTAGGTGACAGAAAAGACTCTGTCTCAAAATATATATATATATATTTTATATATATAATTTTTTTTAGAGTAAAGCTTAGAGGAATACTAAGCATCATATAATCTTTTATTTCTCAATTGGCATATAATGACATTTATCTTTCTCAACACCTAAACTGTGTGTTTTTTTTTTATAATTTTGGCAGAAATTTTCTAAAGTGACGTTATATTTTTAAATATATTTAAATACATGTAATAGCATATTCTGAACATAAATCAACCTTTTATTACAGTAATTACATCATCACAATTGATCTAATTAATTGAGTCGTGCTTTTAATACAGTAATAAATTCAGAGGCTTTCAAAAAATGCAAGGGGTGCATTACTTACCTTGATTCTTAGCTTGTCAGGTTGGTAACCAAGACCTGGTGTCTTTTCCTGTCCCCTTTGATTCCTATTTTGTAGCCACCATGTGTGACTGTATTTCCACCCACATTGGCAGGCTGGTGCCCAGATGGGCAATGCCTGCTAGGAGCTCAACTGCCTGATAGCCAGATGTCAAGTGACAAAACCACTGAAGGAGGAGATGACTCCTTCAACACCTTTTTCAGTGAGATGGGCACAGGCAAGCATGTGCCCAGGACAATGTTTGTAGACCAAGAATCCATGGTCATCAATGAAGTTTGCACTGGTACCTACCACCAGCTCTTCCACCCTCAGAAGCTCATCACAGGCAAGAAAGATACTGCCAACAACTATGGCTGCAGGCTCTACACCATTGGCAAGGAGATTGTTGACCTTGACTTGGAATGAATTCTCAAGCTGGCCAACTAGTGTACAGGTCTTCAGGTCTTCTTGGTTTTCCATGACTTTGGTGGAGGAATTTGTTCTGGGTTTACCTCCCTGCTGATAGAATGTCTCTGTTGATTATAGCAAGAAGTCCAAGCTAGAGTTCTCCATTTACTCAGGCCCCCCAGGTTTCCAGAGCTGGAGTTGAGCCCTACAACTCCATCCTCACTGCCCACCGTCCTGGAGCACTGTGATTGTGCCTTCATGGTAGACAGTGAGGCCATCTACGACATCTGTTGCAGAAACCTCAGTATTGAGTGCCTGACCTACACTAACCTTAACTGCCTTATTAACCAGATTGTGTCCTCTGTCACTGCTTCCCTCAGATTTGATGGAACCCTCAGTATTGATATTACAGAATTCCAGACCAACCTGGTGCCCTCTGCCTGCATCTACTTTCCTCTGGCCACATATGCCCCCTGTTATCTCTGCTGAGAAAGCCTACTATGTATAGCTGTCTTGTAGCACAGATCACTAATGCTTGCTGTGAGACAGCCAACCAGATGGTGAAGTGTGATTCTCACCATGGTAAAAATGTGGCTTGCTGTCTGTTATACCATGGTGATGTGGTCCTCAAAGATGTCAATGCGGCCATTGCTACCATCAAGACCAAGTGTAGCATCTAGTTTGGGGATTGGTGTCCCATTGGCTTCATGATTGGCATCAATTACCAGCCTCCCTCTATGTTACCTGGTAGAGACCTGGCCAAGGTACAGAGAGCTGTGGCATGCTGAGCAACACCACAGCCATTGCCAAGCTTGGCTCACCTGGACCACAAGTTTGACCTGATTTATGCCGCCTGTGCCTTTGTTCACTGTTATGTGGGTGAGGGGATGAAGGAAGGAGAATTTTCTAAGGCCTGGGAGGACGTGGCTGCCCTTGAGAAAGATTGTGAGGATATTGATGTGGATTCTGTTGAAGGAGAGGGTGAGGAAGAAGGAGAGGAATACTAATTATCCGTTCCTTTTAGCACTGCAGCTTATCGTAAGCCCAGAATTTCAGCTTCGACATTAGCTGACAGGCCTTAAAGCTTTCTGGTTAAATTCTCATTCTGTGGTGTGTCTTGGTACATGGAATGTATACCTGCAGGATTTTTTCCATCATGTCTTAAAGTAAAGGCTTTAAGTGGGGAAAAAAGTGCAAGGGTGTGCTCACAGGCTCCAAACACATTTTGAGTTTTATTTTACTTTGAATAGCTTTCCTATCTTCTTTTGTGGCTGACCATATTTCTATCTATCTATAGTCTTCATTTAAATTTACTGCTTCTAATTTTCTGTGTGCTTGGAATACATAGATTGTTAAAACAGTCTGAAAGAATTAATCTCTGAGTGAAGAGCTGATGATGAGATCGCCTGTGGATAAAATCTATGGATTTGGGATAGACCTAAAGGATCTCTTCATGTACTGTTTTTGATTACTTTCAGTTTCCTAGGGTTCTTTTGTTTGTTTGTTTGTTTTATTTTGTTTATTTTTTTGAGGCAGAGTCTTTTTCTCTCACCACAGCTACTAAGGTGCAGTGTCATCATCACAGCTCACTGCAACCTCACGTGATCCTCCTAGATCACCCTGTTGAGTAGCTGGGACTACAGGCATATACCTCTGGGGGAGGCTAATTTTTTCTATTTTTGGTAAAGACAGGGTCTTGCTGTTGCTCAGGCTTGTCTCCAACTTCTGATAAAATAGACTTTTAGAAGGTGAAAAAATAACTGTCCTATTCTGATTGTAAGCGTATTCTTTACTTCCACTATTTTCCCATTTACATTCTAGAGACGGACATTAGCAATAACTAGTTGAAAGAGAACTTAGCCTGTGACAGAACAGATGATGGATCATTAATAAAACAGATACACATCCCACATGGTGGGCATTAGCCTCATGGTCAAGATTAAAGAAATATAACCAATAAATTATACAGCATTACACAAAAGCTTAAGATCTTTTAACAAAAGAAATACAAACTGAGTGTTCTTGAGTATAATAATACCATCTTCAGGACATGACTTGAATTTGTCATGCCGAATTTCCTTTAAGATAAATGAGCACGAAGATTTCTGCATAAAGAACCATTGTTAACTTTTATGTTACTGAAAATGTGTAAGTTAAAAAAATTAAATATGGGCTAGGCATAGTAGCTCACACCTGTAATCCTAACATTCTGGGAGGCCGAGAAGGGAGGATCCCTTGAACTATGCTTTGTGTAAGTTAAGTATATGGAGCATATGAAACACAGAGAAGATTGTATCTAAATGAAGCCAAAAGAAATAAAGCTGCAAATACTGTATGTCATTCAATCAATTAGTTTAAAGGCTGGCAAACTTCTGTAAAGGCCAGATAACAAATATATTAGGCTCTGTGGGCTATCAAGTGTGCTTGATACTCAACCCTGCCAACTACTCAACCCTACCATTTCTACTTTTCAAACTTTTGGTAGTATGTATGAAGAAACAGAGGGAGCTGACAAGTATATTAACAACCTACTTAAAATTTGCGGGACATCTATAATCTGTGAATGCAAAGTATTAACTAATATTTATTTTACTGATAAATATATGGAATTAGTGCCTTGCACACAGTATATGCTCTATATTGGATGAATAGATTTGTTGACATAATTAATTTTTCATATCTTCATTTAAAGAATTTGATTTTTTTCCATAGTACATCATGACACTCAAAGAGAACTTGATTTTTAATTATTATTATTATTTTATTTCAGTTTTTTTTTTTTTGGCTGGGGCCAGGTTTGGACCCACCACCTCCGGTATATGGGGCCGGCACCCTACTCCTTGAGCCACAGGCGCTGCCCAAGAACTTGATTTTTAAGTAGCATGAAATGTAATTTATTAAAAGACATTACTTTAAAAAATTAACAAAGTAAGGTTAAAGTGATTATGGGGCATAAATTACCTATGCTTCACTAATCTGTGTCCCCCATTCACCGCAAAAACTAGAACCTCTACACACAAACCAACATTCACCAAAACCCATTTGATAAACATTTATTTAGAATGTATACCTATTTGAAATCCCTTCCTCATTATTTTGTTTAATGTTTAATCACAAGCGTTCAGCACAATGGTTGGGTAAAAATGAAGTGCCAAAACACAACCCCAAACCAAATATTCATCAGAAAAAGCTAATGGTGTCTATTTGGTGGTCCGACGCTGGTGTTATCCATTACTACTTTGTGAAACCTGGTCAGTTAATTACAGAGGATGTCTACTGCAACCAAGTGGTCAAAATAATAAGGAAGCAGCTGAGATTGGCCAAGAGAAAAAGGCCAATCATCTTGCAAGACAATGCTCTACCAAAAGTCACTCAAACAACTCTGCTGAAACTACAAAAGCCAGACTGGGAAAAACTCTCTGTCATCTACCATATCCACCAGACCTTGCACCAACTGACTACCACTTCTTCCAGGCTTTGGAACATTCTTGCAAGGAATAACATTCAATTCCCAAAAAGCTATGGAAAATTCCTTTTGCAGTTTTGTTACCACTCACTCTCCAGGCTTCTTGGCTTGTATAAACAGGTTACCTTTAAAGAGAGCAAAACTGGGTTAACAGTTTAAATGCATACTTTGATTAATTGTACTGCTTCTTGTTTGAAATATAATAAACCAAACTTTTGCCTCAAAATCAGACATTTCATATTTAATAACCAAATAAAAGCAAAATGGACAATAAATCAGAGTTTATGCCTTTTACTTAATATTTGATAAAATTCAATGAGATTTTTCCAAAATCATTATGAAATCAACATAGTAGACAGCTATGATACTGATTAAAACAGTATTAGTAAATAATACCTTCCAACATATTTACTTTTTTTCTAATCATCAGGTACATTGCCCATATTTTGCAATACATTAATCATGTGAAGATTTGGGCTCTAAATTAGGAAGAAAAGATTTATTTCTAATTTTTACACTTCAGAAATTCACACACACCTTTTGTGGAAATGTACTGGTAGACAGGGCTTTCAAGCTCTGAGTTTATTTTGATTCTAGAAGGCAGCCTGCTCTCAGCTTTACATGTCAACCCCCTTTTTCTTTTTAGTTTAAGATGTGGCAGTGATATAATAATTATATTATGGTAGCTACAAATGGTTTTTGAGTTTTGGTAATTCTGAATTAGTTACTCAGCTGTCTCATTTTTGTTTATTTTCTCCTTTATTTACCAAGTCTCTATATAACTCATTCTTGAACATATATGTTTTTCAACAGGCTCATAAGGACAAAGGCCATATTTTTCTTACAGTGCAATGTGAAAGCATTTTTCTCTTACTCTATTAGCAAGCACATACCAAATTACAAACAATTGATGGAGCTGGAACATATTCTTCTTAGTAAAGTATCTCAAGAATGGAAGAAAAAGTATCCATTGTACTCAGCCCTACTATGAAACTAATTTATGGCTTTCACATGAAAGCTATAACCCAGTTATAACCCAAGAATAGGTGGAAGGGGGAAAGGGAGAGGAGGGAGGGGGGAGGTGGGTGGAGGGAGGGTGATTGGTGGGATTACACCTGCAGTGCATCTTACAAGGGTATATGTGAAACTTAGTAAATGTAGAATGTAAATGTCTTAACACAATAACGAAGAAAATGCCAGGAAGGCTATGTTAACCAATGTGATGAAAATGTGTCAAACGGTCTATAAAACCAGTGTATGGTGCCCCATGATCGCATTAATGTACACAGCTATGATTTAATAAAAAAATAAAAAATTATAAACAATTGGAAAAAATCAATATGATTTTATGAATAGCAAATCCTGCTGAACTAATTTTTTTTCCTTTTATGCAAATACAAAACCTGGCAGATGGTATAGTAATGATCACCTCTACAAAACATCATCTGTGTCTACTTACTGGTTTATACATCATGTGTTTTTAAACATACTGTGGTGCTCTAGTCTGAGGTAGGATCATGAAAGGAATGCTTTCCTCTCTCCCCATTCCATTCTTGAATGCTAATCTCAGCATACAGACATTGATGAAATGGTTACTAGCTATTAAGCATGCCATGTACACACAGATTGTAGACCATCCCTTGCCTCCAGAAAAGCAGAAAAGTAGAATTCTACCTCGTTTAGAAGTCAAATGACCTGGTACTTCCAGGATTTCTCCAAACTGTAAGCAACATAATACGCGTATCTCTATACTTCTGCACTCAAGGACCTCCATCTTAACCAGTACTAAAAAAACCCTGTCTGCTAAAAGGCTGTGAGGAAAGTAAAATTAACCAAAACATTTCTACATATTTCAAAAATAATCTTTTAATAACAACTCATGGTCCCTGAACTTGTAAGAAACGCCATCCACATACCTTACTTGTAACATCACTCTAAAATTTTATACAAAGTGTTTTGTCCAATATGAGAATTTCCTGTTCAGTCGTCTTCTTTATTCGTTCAATGAACACACATTTTGAGTAGTTACAGCACACCAGACACTGGATGCGTAGAGATGAATGAGATATATCTTGGGACACACAAACCCTCAGGGACCATATAGTCTGCTAGGACTACAGTCCCAACCAACCTCCCCTGCCCCTGCACCCCCAGCACAGACACCACTGGTCCATGGCCTATTAGGAACGGGGTAGCACAGCAGGAACAACAGATAAGTCAGTGATGCTTCATCTGTATTTACAGCCACTTTCCATCCTTCCCATCACTGCCTGAGCTTTGCCTGTTGTCAGATGGGTGGGGCATTAGATTCTCATAGGAGTGAAAACCCTACTGTAAACTGTACATGTGAGGGATTCTAGCTCAGGCCTCCAACCGATTCTACATTATGGTAAGATGTATAGCTATTTCATTATATATTACAATGTAATAATAACAAAAATAAAGTGCACAATAAATGTTGAATTATCCTGAAACCATCCCTCTCCCACTTTGGTAGGTAGAAAAATTGTCTTCTGTGAAACTGGTCTCTGGTGCCCAAAAGGTTGGGAATTTTAGCAGCTAAGGAATACAAACTCATTACTCTAAAACGGCGCAATGCATAATAGTATATGCTAATTGAGGGAGAAATAAGTTTCAATTTTAATGGAAAGTAAAAAGGTCTTTGCAGAAAAATAACTATTGAGGCAGACCTTTAATGAAAAGCAGGTGTTCCATCAGGAAGTACAGGGAATTTCAGGAAGAAGAAAAACAGAAGCAAAGCATCAAGGTATAGAAGAATAGAGAGTGTTTGGGAACCTATGAGTATCTTTATGGGGCTAAAGAAGTTTCCAAAGGGACGGTAGGGATAAATGAAAATTGAAGACATATTGAGAAGAAACCCAAATGTCATGCTAAAGAACTTGGCCTTTATCCTTTGGGCAATAGGGTATACAATTGAAGCTTTTTTTTTTTTTTTTTTTTTTTTAAATCAGGGAATAGTATCAGGTTTCTCTCTTAAAAAGAAAATTCTAGTAGCACTATTTTGGAGGCATTGGAAAGAGGCAGAGAAACAAGATAAGAGTCTCTCCTACTAAGGTTTTATAGTTTCAACATGTACTGTTTTTGTTTCTTGAAAATTTAATACTGACTTTTTTGAACTTTGGTTGAGACAGAAGATTGTGAATCCAGCAATTTGTTCATGTTGCCATCTATCAGCGGAAAGGAAAAGAAATTACGGTCCAGGGCATTATTGCACATTTCATGTGCTGATGATATTTCAATTTCCCTAAAATAATATTTGTTATGTTTGGTAACATGAAAAACACCTGCCAGTGTAAGTTAGCCAAATGCCTCATTTAAGAAAACAAAATAGCTGGGTGCAGTGGCTCACGTATGTAATCCTAGCTCTCTGGGAGGCCGAGGTAGGTGGATTGCTTGAGCTCAGGAGTTGGAGATCAGCTTAAGCAAGAATGAGACCCTGTCTCTACTAAAAATAGAAAAACTAGCTGTGTGGCATGGCAGGCGCCTGTAGTACCAGGCACTTGGGAGGCTGAGGCAAGAGAATCGCTTAAGCCCAAGAGTTTGAGGTTGCTGTGAGCTGGGACACCACAGCACTCTACCAAAGGTGACATAGTGAGACTCTGCCTCAAAAAAAAAAAGAAAAGAAGAAAAAGAACATTTGTGTTTATGGGAGGAAGTTAAAATATTAATATTCATAGGATTTGGAAGAAGTTGATTCCAACCCTCCTGGATAACTTTGAGGGGTTTAGATTTCAATGGAGGAACTGACTGCAGATGTGCTGGAAATAGCAAGAGAATGAGAATTAGAAGTGGAGCCCAAGTTGGGACTGAATTGCTGCAATCTCGTGATAAAATTTTAACAGATATGGAGTTGCTTCTTGTGGATGAACAAAACAAGTGATTTTTTGAGATGGAATCTATTCTTGGTGAAGATGCTGTGAACATTGTTGAAATGACAACAAAGGATTTAGCATATTCCATAAACTTAATTAGCATGTGGCACGTTTGAAAGTATGACTCCAATTTTGAAAGATGTTCTACTGCCAAACTGTATTGCATGCTGCAGAGAAACCTTTTCTGAAAGCAGGAGTCAATTGATGTGGTAAACTTCACTTTTGTCTTAATTTAAGAAATTACCACAGCCACCCTAGCCTTCAGCAACTACCACCCTAATTAGTCAGCAGCCATCAACATCAAGGTGAGACCCTCCACCAGCAAAAAGATTGCATCTCAGTGAAGGTTCAGACGATTGTCAGCATTTTTTAGCAATAAAGTATTTTTAATTAAGGTATGCGCATTTTTTAGATGTAATGGTATTGTACACAATAGACTACAATATGCTGTAAATATAACTTTATGTGTGTTGGAAACAAAAATATTCAGATGACTCCCTTTATTGTGATACATGTATTCACTTTATTGCAGTAATCTGGAATCAAACCCGCAATACCTCTGAGATACGCCTGTATATAAAATCATGATGTCTTCATTTGTTTCCTTAAGATATGTGTGTGGGTATCCTCAGGAGATGAATTGAGATGTGATTATTTGTCTTATTAGAAGTTAAGAGAGTGGGGTGGCGCCTGTGGCTCAAGGAGTAGGGCGCCAGTCCCATATGCCAGAAGTGGCAGGTTCAAACCCAGCCCTGGCCAAAAAAAAAAACAAAAAAAGAAAAAAAAAAAAAAGAAGTTAAGAGAGTGTTACAGAGAGGTCTCCATGCCGGAACATTTTTGTCTTTGATCTTCTGTGGTTGTTACTATCTACACTAGCCCCTTGCTGCCCAAAGCATGATATCTGAGGTATCCCTGTGACTGTAATACAATGGTGGTACATTTTGTTTGTTTGTTTGCTTACTTTTTTTTTTTTTTTTGTAGAGACAGAGTTTCACCTTATCGCCCTCAATAGAGTGCCGTCGCGTCACACAGCTCACAGCGACCTCCAAATCCTTGGGCTTAGGCGATTCTCTTGCCTCAGCCTCCCGAGCAGCTGGGACTACAGGCACCCGCCACAACGCCCGGCTATTTTTTTTGTTGTTGCAGTTTGGCCGGGGCTGGGTTTGAACCCGCCACCCTCTGCATATGGGGCCGGCACCCTACCCGCTGAGCCACAGGCGCCGCCCTGTTTACTTACTTTTGAGACAGAGTCTCACTCTGTTGCCCAGAGGAGAGTGTCGTGGTATCATTATACCTCACGGCAACCTCAGTCTCTTGGGCTTGAGCAATTCTCTTGCCTCAGCCTCCAAGTAGCTGGGACTACAGGTGCCTGCCACAATGCCTGGCTATTTTTTTGGTTCAGTTGTCATTGTTGTTTGGCAGGCGCAGGCTGGATTTGAACGTGACAGCCCCAGTGTATGTGGCTGGCACCCTAGCTGCTGAGCTACAGGTGCTGAGGCATCAAAAATGTTCTTAATGGCATCTAGAATACTAAATCCTTTCCAGAAGGATTTTGTTCAAATCCATCTGAGAAATTATTATCCAGAGCAGCTATAGTCTTACAAAATGTATTTCTTAAAAAAAAAAATAAGACTTGAAAGTTGAAGTTCATTCTAGATCCATAGGCTATAGAATGAATGTTGTGTTAGTAGGTGTGAAAACAATACCTATCCCTTTATACATTTCCATCAGATCAGGTACATTTTCAATGAACAGTAATATTTTGAAAGAAATCTTTTTTTCTGAGCAGTATGTCTCCACTGTGGCCTTAAAATAGTCAGTAAACTATGCTGTAGGTACTGATATCCAGGCTTTGTTGTTCCATTTATAGAACAAATGCAGAGTAGATTTAGTGTAAGTCTGAAGGGCTCTAGGATTTCTAGAATGGAAAATGAACATTGGCTTCAAGTCTCCAGCTGCATTAGCTAGCCCCCAAAGAGAGAGTCAGTCTGTCTTTTCAAGCCAGGTATTGACTTCTCTTCTCTAGCAATGGAAGTCCTACATGGCATTTTTTTCCAATAGAAGGTTGTTTTGTCTACATTGATTTTTATTTTTTGGAGACAGAGTCTCACTCTGTCACCCAGGCTAGAGTGCCATGGTGACAGCCTAGCTCACAGCAACCTTGGGCTCAAGGGATCCTCTTGCCTCAGCTTCTGAAGTAGCTGGGACTACAGGGGCCCACTGTGATGCCTGACTAGTTTTTCTATTCTTAGTAGGAATGAGGTTTGGTTCTTGCTCAGGCTCTTGAACTCTGAGCTCAAAGAATTAATTCTTCTGCCTCGGCCTCTCAGAGTGCTAGGATTACAGGCGTGAGCTACTATGCCCAGCCTATTTCATCTACGTAGAAAATTTGTTATTTAGTGTAGCTACCCTCCAAAATCACCTCAGGTAGATCTTCTGGAAAACTTGCTGCAGCTTCTACATTAAAACTTCCTGCTTCACCTTGCCTTTACATGTTATAGAGCAAGCTTCTTTTCTTGAACCTCCTAAACCAACCTCTGCTAGCTTCCAACTTTTCTTCTGCAGCTTCCTTGCCTTGCTTAGCTTTCATAGAGAAGAGAGGTAGGCCTCGCTCTGGATCTAGTTTTAGCTTAAGGGAATGTTGGTTTGATTTTCTATCCAGACCACTATAACTTTCTCCATATCAGCAATAAGTCTGTTTCGCTTTCTTATCATTTGTGTATTTGCTGGAGTAGCACTTTTAATTTCCTTAAAGAACTTTTCCTTTGCATTCTCAACTTAGCTAACTAGCTAACTCATAATCGTTTCATAGACAACATACTAATATATATAGTAGAACCTCTAGAGGTGACCATATCTCTACAATGCCCATATCCTAAAGTTAACCTAATTTTTGTAGACCAGATAGCTGCTACATGTAGGTATCAGTACTGTAGACTTAGTTCCTTGTGTTGGCAACCTTCACGTGTTGACCAGTTTGTTATAGTTCCTTACATGATCAACTTACAGACCCTTTTTACCCACTTACCAATATATCATCTACACATGTTCACTAAGCTTTTAAAATATAATTCAAATTAAATGAGAACTAATTTTTAAATAAAATCCTATCTATATTATTGGCCTATAGATTGTTTCCTACATTTTTTCCCACTACAAACATTACTACCACAAATACTTTTATAGCTCAATATTCTTGTCATTCCTTGTTTTCATAGAATAAATTCTCAGAAGTGGATTTACGGGAACAAATGTCATGGGTATTTAAAAAAATAATATTTCATGGAATTTTTGTTTTCAAATGTATAAATTTGAGTACACTAAGTCATAGCAACAAATAGTCTACCAAAATCTGGTAACTTAGTGTAGCATAAATTTATTGCTAGCTCATGGAACAGTTAAAGCTGGTATTCAGCACCATCACTCCATAGGCAATTCAGCGCTCCTTCCTTTTTCAGAATCTGCCTTCTCCTTGGGCTCTGTATCCAGAATGAAGAGTGGGGGTGAACATAACTGGTGTTCAAATTGCACAGGAGAGAACTTATATCCCATATGACTACATGTCTTAGTCCTGTGATGTCTCCAGCTATACTCCTATTATTATAACAGATTGAAAAAATGGATTTTGGTTGGTGGCCTCTGTCACAATATATGTTTGCTATATTTAAAAAAAATCAGAATATAGAGAATCATGCAGGGGAAAACATTTTTTAAAATTACTATCTCAACGTAAAATTTGTAGAAGCAAATTTTGTGTTTAGAAGGATATTTATGGTTTGTTTTCGTCTTTGTTTTTTGAGACAGGGTCTCACTGTTACCCTGGATAGAGTGCTATGGTGTCATAGCTTACAGCAACTTCAAACTCTTGGGCTCAAGCAATCTTCTTGCCTCAGCTTCCTGAGTAGCTGGTCTTCAGGTGCTCACCACAATGCCCACCTAGTATTTCTATTTTTTAGTAGAGAGGAGGAGTAGAACTTTTAATTTCCTCTTGCTCAGGCTGGTCTTGAACTCCTGAGCTCAAGCAACCCACCCACCTCGGCCTCTCAGAGTGCTAGGATTACAGTCATGAGCCACTTAAAGTCACGGTTTTTCAAGAAGCCAGAAATAAAAACCCAAATAAAACTTGAAGAGCTCACAAGGAAATGAGTAACACAATAGATAAATCAGTGGGTTATAAAACCAAACTATAATACAGAAAATTAACAAAACTAAAATTTACCTATATTGGAAATGAAAAGGAAAAGGTCACAACAAATTGTACAGACATAGGAAGGAGGTAGAGTAAGAATCTATTATGAACAACCCCAAGAGTCTTATGAACAAACCTACCTCCAATTTGTTTGAATTGGACACGTTCCAATGCAACTTACCAAAGCTAACAGAAGAAATAGAAACTTTGAAGTCTATTATGTACTAAAGAAATTAAATTCATTATTATAAACCTTCCCACAAAGAAAACCTCAGTCCCAGATGGCTTCACTGGCAAGTTCTTCCAAGCCATTTAAGGAGCAAATAACATCAAGCTTACACATATGTTGTAGACAGAATAATGGTGCCCCAAATATGTACATCTCCCAGTCCCTGGAAACTGTGATTATGTTACCTTCTAAGGTGAAGGGACTTTGCAGATGTGGTTAAGTTAAAGATCTTGAGATGGGAACAATATCATGCATTATCGAGGTAGATTCAAATGCAATTACAAGGGCCCTTATAAAAGGGAGACAGATGTGTTTGTCACAGTAAGAGAAATTCGAAGATGCTACACTGCTGGCTTTGAAGATGGAGAAAGGGATCATGAGCACTGGAATGCAAACAGCTTTCACAAGCTGGCAAAGACAAGGAAACAGATTCTCCCCTAGGACCTCAGGAAGGAATGTAGCCTGCTAACTTGTTTTGGACTTCTGATTTCCAGAAGTATAAGTATAATACATTTGTGTAATTTTAAGCTATGAAAATTTTGGTAATTTGTTACTGTAGCAATAGGAAATTAGTACAACATACTTTTTTAAAGAAAAAAGAAGAAACATTTTCTCTTTATGGAATCTAATATAATCTTGATTTTCAAAAACTGAAAATGACATTATAATAAAGGAAAATTATAGACAAATCTCTCTTGTGAATATAAGTGCAAAAATTCTTAATACATCAAATCCTGCAGCATATTAAAAAATACAGAGTATTAACAAAGCTAATCCAGCAATATATAAAAAGGATAATATGGCACAAGAGTTTATTTGTAATTATGTAAGGGTGGTTTAACATTAAAATATCAATCACTTTAAATCATCATCTTAACAGGAAAAAGGAGAAAAAAATCACATCATCATATTGATAGATGCAGTGTTTGAAACAATTTAATACTCATTCAAATAAAAGAGAAACAAATTTACCAAATAAGAGATGGAAAGGAATGCTCTTAATCTGACAAAAGTTATTGACAAAGCAATCAAACAACCTACAGAAAATATTGAACTCAATGGTAAAACAGGTAAAATTTCTCCAAGAAATTGGGAGCAAAACAAGGACACCTCTAACACTACTTAGTTTCTTTTTTGTTTGTTTATTTATTTTATTTTTTTAATTAATTTATTTATTTTTTATTTTTTAATTTTTAATTTTTTTTAATTTTTACTGTTAAATCATAGCTGTGTACATTAGTGCAATCAAGGGGTACAATGTGCTGGTTTCATATACAATCTGAAATATTCTCATCAAACTGTTCAACGTAGCCTTCATGGCATTTTCTTAGTTATTGTATGTAGACATTTGTATTCTGCCTTTAGTAAGTTTCGTCTGTACCCATTCTAAGATGCACCATAGGTGTGGCCCCACCCATTACCTTCCCTCCACCCTACTCTCCCCCCTCCCTTCCCCTTCCTTGGCCCTTTCCCCATATTCTTGTGCTATAGTTGGGTTATAGCCTTCATGTGAAAGCTATAAATTAGCTTCATAGTAGGGCTGAGTACATTGGATACTTTTTCTTCCATTCCTGAGATACTTTGCTAATAAGAATATGTTCCAGCTCCATCCATGTAAGCATGAAAGAGGTAAAGTCTCCATCTTTCTTTAAGGCTGCATAATATTCCATGGTATACATGTACCACAATTTGCTAGTCCATTTGTGGGTTGATGGGCACTTGGGCTTCTTCCATGACTTAGCAATTATGAATTGGGCTGCAATAAACATTCTGGTACAGATGTCTTTGTTATATTGTGATTTTTGGTCTTCTGGGTACATACCTAGAAAAGGAATTATAGGATTGAATGGCAGGTCTATTTTTAGATCTCTAAGTATTTTCCAAACATCCTTCCAAAAGGAACATATTAGTGTGACTACTTGGTTTCTTACTGGAGGTCCTATCCCAGAGAAAAGTTGTGTTTTTTTGGTTTTTGTTTTGTTTTGTTTTGTTTTTAATTTTGCACTGACTTTTTTTATATTGTGGTAATATATATATAATATATAAATGTTTTACATACTCAAAAAATAAATGCATTAATTTAAATCAACCAGAATGTGAGAGATACCAAAAATGGAATAAAAATGGTAACAAATTACAAATGAAGAGCAAATACAACTACACTTTAGACGTTAAGAAAGATGAAAACTAACTCAAGCAACCTTAGACAACAGTATTTTTTTTGGAGACAGAGTTTCATTTTGTCGCCCTCAGTAGAGTACTGTGGCATCACAGCTCACAGCAACCTCAAACTCTTGGGCTTCAGCAATTTTCTTGCTGCAGCTTCCCAAGTAACTGGAACTACAAGCGCCCACCACAATGCCTGGCTATTTTTTTTTGTTGTAATTGCCGTTGTTTGGCAGACCCTGGCCGGGTTTGAACCCCCCAGCCCCAGTGTATGTGGCTGGCGTTCTAGCCACTGAGCTACAGATGCTGAGCCTAGACAATAGTATTTTGACTGCATATTCTAAAGCATCAGGCAACAAATAAAGGCCTCTGGGCCAAATCCAGCCCTGTTTGTGTAAATAAAGTTTTCTGTGTATTAGACAAGGCCATGCTCCTTCATTTACATAGCTGCTTCTGCACCACAATGGCAAAGTAAGCAGTTGTCACAAAGACCCTGAGGCTTGCAAAGCTGAAAATAATTTGCTACCTGGCCCTTTATGGGAAAGTTTGCCCATCCTTGTTTTAAGGTTAAAAAGAAGTGTGTAAGTAGTGTACTGTAATTATTAAATTATGTTTTACATAAGGGTATGAGTTAGCAATTCTACAACTTTATGTATATTCTGGGATTAAGAAATTAAGTAAATATATTTTAAATAGTAAGAGCCAGATTTTACATGATAGTGATGTCAAATGATTTCAATTTAAGCTACCATCTTAAGAAAACTTTTTTCTTTTACTTTTTAGTCTATAAATTTGCAAACATACATAAAAGTAAAAAAAAAACAAAACTGTAAAATAAAGCCATGATATAGCTTTAATAATTGTCACTGTTTTGCTGATCTCATTTTATCTATGTATACCTTCCACCCTTCCTTTTTCTTTGTTTTTGGCAGGTGTCTTTGAAAGCAAATCTCAGACCTGTCATTATATACATACTTCTAGTATGTATCTCTAATTTACAAGGATTTTCTTCATAAAAATTTTCCAAATCTTTAAAAGTGATGTTCAAGTGTGTCTGAATGATTAATCAATAAGCTTTTTAAGAACAAGAAAACAAGCCAGGCACAGTGGCTCACACTTATAATTCTAGTACTCATGGAGGCCGAGGTGGGTGGCTTGCTTGAGCTCAGGACTTCAAGACCAGCCTGAGCAAGAGTGAGACCCACCTCTGCTAAAAAATAGAAATACTAGATGGGTGTTTTAGTGGGTGCCTATAGTCCCAGCTACTCAGGAGGCTGAGGCAAGAGGACTGCTTGAGCCCAACCGTTTGAGGTTGCTGTGAACTATGACACCACAACACTCTACCCAGGGCAACACAGTGAGACTCTGTCTCAAAAAACCAAAAAGAAGTTTAAGACCAACCTGAGCAAGAGTGAGATCCTATCTCTACTAAAAATGAAAACTGAGGCAAGAGGATTGCTTCAGCCCAAGAGTTTAAGGTTTCTGTGAGCCATGACACCACTGCACTCTACCAAGCACAACAAAGTGAGATTCTGCCTCAAGAAAACAAAAAAGAAAGAACCAGAAAATAAGGGGAGCCTTGACTCTCAGATAATAAAATCATATTTTAAGTCTATGATAATTAAGACAATGTATTTGGCCAGGAATGGAAGAGCAAGGGACAGGGGAAGAAATAATTTCCTATGCTGCTAACAGGTGTAAATTGGCACAATTTTATGAATGCATTTGGGCAGTAGGAAGCAATAGCCTTTCAAATGTATTTCCTTTTGTGATCTACAACTTACTCTCACATGATGGGGGTGGGGAGAGGACACATGCCTAGGAGGTCTGACAATTAAGTTCTGCGAACTTGTCCTAAAAAAGTGCTATATACCTCATTGCTGAATATTGCTATAGTCACTTTCGAAGTACTCCCCTTGGGAAGCTATGCATTGATACCAGTGCCTAGTCCACCCTTCAAAGCAATTTTGGAATTCTTTCCCTGGAAAGATCATCAAAGCTGTCTTCATACAGCACACAACAACAAAAATAAACACCTCTCAAAAGTCACTGCCTCATGAGGTCTTCATGAACATAGCTGTGAGACACTGATATACCAAGGTTATGACACCTTACTGAGTTGTCTGTACAGTGCTGCCAACCTAAGCGTTCCATGGGAAGTTGGTTAACTTAATTTGTCAGACCTCATAGGATGACAGCTCTGATGGCCACTCCAGAAAAAAAGTTCCAAAATTTCTCTGAAGGATGGACTAGACACTGATGTTTGTTGGTGCATAGCTTTCCAAGGGGAGTACTTCAAAGGTGATCATTGAGATATTCAGCAATGAGGAATGTAGCACTTTTTCTACAATGAGTTATCAAACTTAAATGATAGACCTGGTAGGTGGAAAAATCAATTGGTGAATCAAGTTGCAAGGTATACTTTTACTATGGTTATACATGTGTAAGATTAGTATTTGGGGAAATTAGGTGAAGAGTATACAGGAATTCTTTTTACCATTTTCACAGACTCCTTTGTAAATCTGAAATTATTTCACACTGAAAACTTTAATTATATATTTGGATATATACAAAATGTGTTCTTTTGTACTACTCGTGTAATTTTTTTCTATTTATTAGGAATTTTCAACAAAAAATTGTTTGTTCAACAAAACAAGAGGCAGTGTTTACAACTAATTGATCACAACCAGTTCCAGATTTCTTTGTTCCTTCTCCACTCCCACTTCTTCACTTGAATAGTGTAAAAAAAAAAAAGTAAACAAAACAAAGGTGTTTCCTTTTTGCCTTTAAGTTCATCATCACTAGTTAGCAATTCTTTATATCAAATTATTTCTGAAAATATAATTGATGTGGGTTCTGCCTCTTGAAGAATGGCTTGAGCTTAAAAGGAGAATGTATTATAGTTAATTCAGATGCATCTTGTGGAATCCCAAGGAAGAAATATCTCAGAAAAGGCATGAGATAAGACAATGGATAGCAACCAAAAAGTGCCTTCTCACACTTTGTCCCAGCTTCTCTGTTTAATTCTCTTATCTTTCTGCCTAACGACTGTCTCTGCTATTCAGTTTACACATAGGTTACAGCTATAGCCCAGCTTTGAAGTTTTTAAATTTCTTTCACTCAGGAGAGTAGTTCAGTCTGAATAAAAATATTACAGCCCCAATTTCAAATTCCTGGTAGAGAGAATCTGATAGACCTGGTTTGGTCAGGTGTCTTCACATGGTCAGGTTATCTGTGACCAAGAAATGAAGTCATGTAGTAGAGGTATGGTTGTCTGGGGGCTCATCTTGGAGGAGGAGGGAGCAAGCTCTGTCACAGTGAAATAAGCCAACACCTGAAAAGAAGCTACTAGGATTGTTGAGTGAGAAAAAATAAAAGGAGCCAGACATGTTATAATCTTATTGTGGTAAAACAAAACAAAGCTCTATCTGTATACAAATATATGTCTACTGCTAATTCAAATACTAGAAGAGTCTAGAAAGACTTTTGTGTACAGGAATATATATATGTACATATATATAATTAAAGTTTTTATTGTGAAATAATTTCAGATTTACAAAAGAGTCTGCAAAAAAGTAAAAAGAGCTCCTGTATGTTCTTCACCCAATTTCCCCAAATGCTAATCTTATACATGTATAACCATAGTAAAATGATCAAAACTGAGAAAATAACACCAATAAATATCACCAACCTATGGATCATATTTAAATTTTGTCAATTGTCCCACTGTGTAGTCCTTTTTCTGGACCATGATGCTATCCAAGATCTATAAATAGATGCATTTATTTATCTTGTCTGCTTGAATCTGAGATAGGTTCTTAATCTTTGTCTTTCATAACCTAGACACTTCTGAAAGTATGTGCCAGTAATTTTGTAGGATGGCCCTCATTTCAAGTTTGTCTGATGTTTCTTTAGGATTAAAATCAGGTTATATGTTTTAGCAGGTTATGTATTTTTGCCTCATGATTGGTGATATTGACTTGGATCACTTGATTTAAGGTGATGTCTTCTAGCTTTCTCTACTGTACTCTTTGCTGTCTAATGAGTATCTTCTGGGGAGATACTTTGCCACTAGGTAAAAAATCACATTTCCCTATATTTCAGCCAACCAATTATAGCATCCAAAATGATTCTTGCCTAAAACAGTATTTAGTGTGGTGTCTGGCAATTTCTGGTGTCTGATGATTGTCTATTTCCATTACCACTCTCCCAATTATTTGTATATTCAATGTTTCATTTTTATTTTTTTCTTTCTTTTTTTTTTTTTTGTAGAGACAGAGTCTCACTTTATGGCCCTCGGTAAAGTGCCATGGCTTCACACAGCTCACAGCAACCTCCAACTCCTGGGCTTAAGCGATTCTCTTGCCTCAGCCTCCCAAGCAGCTGGGACTACAGGCACCTGCCACAATGCCCGGCTATTTTTTTGTTTTACAGTTTGGCCGGGGCCGGGTTTGAACCTGCCACCCCTGGTATATGGGGCCAGCGCCTTACTGACTGAACCACAGGCACCGCCCCATTTTTATTTTTTATTAAATCATAAACACATAGATCATGTATACATTAATGCATTTATGGGGTACAATGTGCTGATTTCATATCGAATCATGAACTCTGTATCACACTGGTTAATGTATACCTCATGTTGTTTACTTATTGTGTTGAGACATTTATTCTCTATACTAATAGATCAGATCTGACATGTACCCTTGCATTATGCACCAAAGGTGTGATCCCACCATTCACCCTCTCTCTATCTGATCTCTCACCTGCCCTCCCCTCCCATCCCCCACCTCTCTCCTTGGGCCATAGTTGTGATCTATTCTTCATATGAAAGTGTAAGTGATTGTAAATTGGTTTCATAATAGTACTGAGTACATTGAATATTTTTTCTTCCATTCTTGAGATACTTTACTAAGTAGGGTATGTTCTAGCTCCATCCATGTAAACATAAAAGAGGTAAAGTCTCCATCTTTTTTAAGGCTGCATAATATTTCATGGTATACATATACAACAATTTATTAATCCATTCATGGGTCACTGGGCACTTGGGATTCTTCCATGACTTGGCTATTATGAATTGAGCTGCAATAAATAATCTGATGCAAATATCTTTGTTATAAAGTGATTTTTGTTCTTTTGGATATACACCTAGTAGAGAAATTGCAGGATCAAATGGCAGGTCTACTTTTATTGTTGAGTTCAACTTCTATTGTGTGATGATCCGAGAAAATACAAGGAATAATTTCTATACTTTTAAATTTGCTGAGGTTAGACTTGTGACCTAAGGTGTGATCAATTTTGGAGGATGTTCCATGGGCTGATGAGAAGAATGTGTGGACATTCTGAATCTTTTCACCACTGTGGAAATTGGGTTTTGGTCAAGAATTTCAGAGTGAATTTACTTTGGTGGTAGAGATGGTGCTGGTCATTATGAAGGACGGGTCTGAGGATATCGTGAACAACTGGTTTGGTTATGGCAAATTTCTTCAACGTGTGTATGTTATTAAAGTATTTAACTTCTCCATCATAAATGAAGCTCAATTTAGCTGGATAAAGGATCCTGGGCTGAAAGTTGTTTTGTTTTAGGAGATTGAAGGTCAATGACCATCATCCTCTGGCTTGAAAAGTTTCAGCAGAGAGATCTGCAGTCATTCTAATATTCTTCCCCTTGTAGGTTATGATTTTTTTTACATCTGGCTGCTTGCAGAATTTTCTCCTTCTTCTTAACTTTGGTGAAGTTAATTACAATGTGTCAGAAGATGCTTTATTTGGGTTGAGTCATGCTGGGGTTGTGAAACTGTCTCCTATCTGATCTGAATTTCAGTATCTCTTACCATGCTTGGGAAGTTCTCCTCAATTATCTCTTGGAGTAGAGTATTTGTGCCTTTTGGACCATCCTCTTCTCCTTCATTGATTCCTATGAGGCAAATGTTTGCTATTTTGGAGTAGTCTCATAATTTTCTCAGGGAATGATCCATTTTTGTTCTCCACTTCTCTTCCTCTTTGAGCATTTGGGAGCATTCAAAAGCTTTGTCTTCAATGTCAGAGATCCTTTCTTCTGCCTGCTCCATTCTGTTACTGAGGGATTCTACTGTATTTCTCAGATCTTTGAAGGCTGCAAGTTCTTGCCTCAATTTGTAAAAAATCTTTGGTGATTTTGTTTTTGAATTCATCGAATTCTTGAGACAACTTTTTTTTTTTCACATCAGACAGGTAATGTGCCAATGTCGTAACAAGATTTGTGGGAGGCACATCTCACGCATGCACATGAAAACCCAATCATCACTCTTATGAACTACAAAAGGATCTTGAGACAACTTTTGAATTGCTCCTTGAATTTCTAATTCCACCTTTACCTCCATTCTATTAATCCTATTTGCAATCCACATTCTGAATTCGATTTCTGACATCTCAGCTATTTGTTTGCGAATGGGATCTTCTATTGTGTCTCCTTCATCATTCCTTGGGGGAGTTGATCTACTGATTATTCATGTTGCCAGAGTTTTTCTGCTGATTCCGCCCATGATTATTTTTCACCATTTGGCTAGAAAAGCTGGCAAGGTGAAATTGAATTGAGGGCTCCTGGAATTGTAAATAACCAGCCCTTTACCAAAGAACTGGGACTGGTGATTGCACTTTTCCCTTACAGCTTTACAAAGGTCCCATTGAGAACTATAGCCTGAAACTCTGAGGACCTGCTTGGTCTGGTGGGGCTAGATGGCGCTGACCAGTATTCAGCTAGTTTCTGCCCAATCCTAGTGAATCAGTGGCTTTGGGCTGAAATCTCCACTGTGGATATATATAAGCAACTAAGACATCCTGCCCCCCCCCACAACTGGAAGGGGAGAATCCCACACTCCCATAACACCACAGCCAGGGTAGGATGTTGGTGGGCCCCTAGGTGATTGGCCCAGGTCAAGAGTTCCAAACCAATTGTCCTGGTCAACACAAACAACAATCAGGTGAGAGAGTTCAAAAGGTCTTCAGCATCTAGGCAGTGGGGCTCCACTGGCAGCTCACTTTGACCCAAGTGGGAGGGACTGGAGCTGCCACCACTGTCAGGGGCAGCTGCCACTGTTGGAGGCAGCACCGCTGGTCTGGGGTACTGCTGTGTGTGGGTCTCAGGAGCTGGTGGGGAGCTGGAGGGCGTTGCCACCTGTACAAGGGTCACAGGAGGGAGGCAGGGGGTAGAAACCGCAGGGCAGAGCCTCCAACCCCCAGCCTTGGGCTGCAGGAGCCATGTGGGAAGCCAGAGGGCTAAGTCACCAGCCTCTGGGGTCTCAGGGGTCACAGAAGCCAGGCAGGAGTCACTAGCCTCAGGCAGCAGGTCTCAGGAGCTGGGCAGGGAGCCAAAGGGCAGAGTCACTGGCTGCAGGTCTCGGGTCACAGGAGCCAGGTGGGGAGCTGGAGGGCCGAGTCGCCAGCCATAGGCCACAGGGGTCACAGGAGCCCGGCGGAAGTTGCTGGCCTGTGGGTAGCAGAAGTCAGGCGGGAGTCCCCAGTCACTGGGGTTCGCTGGCTCAGGCTGTGGGGCACAAGGACCCGGTGGGAGTCACCAGTGGTCGGCCATGGGTCTCAGGAGCCGGTTGGGAGTTGCCGGCCATGGGCGGCAGGTTGCAAGAGCCAGGTGGGAGTCCCCACAGTGGCTGCTCATCTCAGGAGCCCTGCGGGGAGCAGAGCTGCCCACTGCAGGCTGCCAAGCTGGGGAGCTGGTGGTCCTGAGCTATGCTCTTTCTAACACAGGGCAAGTCTCTCTCCACTTGTGACTCCCCACCTCTATTAAAGTTATAGCTTCAGCACAACTGCCCCACAGCTCATGAGTTGCCCCAACCCTAGCAAAAATCTGCCAAACACTCTGGATTTTGCTGGGGGTAGTCTTTCAGACTGCCAGGAGAGAGGGGAGGGGTGGATTGGGAGTTCAGGAAGGTAGGGAGAATATTAGATCAACTTTTGGCCCAGGCAAAAGACTGCCTGGGCTTGCAGCGGTATCTCTCCATGGAGGGAGTCCCGACTGGACCCTCAGTCATTCTCTCCCCTTTGGTGAAACAAAATGTCCTCTGTTCTCTACTCACCTCACACCCCTCTCCCGGGGGCAGGGGAAGGGAAGGATTCTCGTCCTCTTTGGGATGGGTTTTGTACCTGACATTTATTTCCTTGGAGTCCCGCAGCAGGGGAGATGTGAATCTATTGATCCTCTCTTTCCGCTCAGCTCCCATCTTCTGCTTTATTTCGTTATTTCTGGCCATTATTTCTCCCTCTGGATGGGAGCCTCTGCCGAATGCCAGCTTCAGTCTGCCATCTTCACTACTCTCAATGTTTTTATCACTATGGACTTACATATATTTGTTTTATTCCATGGATTATAATGTATTATCATTACGATTTATTTTGTTACTTAAATTGTCCCAGATTTTTGGGACACTCCCTCCAAATTGACTTCTAAAGTTTCTTTCTACATGCACCCATCATTATTTTGGCACTCACTTTGGCTTTACAAGTGTTCTAGTCCTGGTACCAGCCATTTCTTCAAGGACCCCTAATTTCTTTTCTTTCTCTTTCATTGTATCTTTTCTTTTCTTTATTTCCTTTACTTCCTTCCATGTTTCCTTCCCTCCTTCCTTTTTATTATTTATTTATCTTTTTGAAACTTGCATTTAGGAAACAAGATCTGGGCACCACGTATGTTCATTACCTCTGCTATTCCAGTAGCTAGAGGTAGGCAATATTTCATCTGTATTTTATAGAAGAAAAAGGTGAGAGGTTAATGTAGCTAATTATTTATAGGTGCTAGAACCAAGATTTGGACCAAGCAGTCTGACTCCACAATTCATGTTCTTGACCACTACGCATATCCTTTTCTTTTTTTTCAGTAGAGATAGAATCTTGCTCTTTTTCTTTCTTTCTTATTTTTTTTTTCATACAGAGTCTCAAGCTGTCCCCCTGGGTAGAGTGCTGTCATGTCACAGCTCACAGCAACCTCAAACTCTTGGGCTTAAGCAATCCTCTTGCCTCAGCCTCCCAAGTAGCTGGGATTATAGGCACCAACCATAACACCTGACTATTTTTTGGTTGTAGTTGTCATTGTTGTTTGGCGGGCCTGGGCTGGATTTGAACCCACCAGCTTTGGTGTATGTGGCTGGCGCCTTAGCCATTTGAGCTACAGGTGCCAAGCCAGGATCTTGCTTTTGTCTCACTCAGGCTGGTATGCAATGGTATGATCATATCCCTCTGCAGCCTCCAACTCCTGGGCTCAAGTGATCCTCCCACCAGAGCCTCCCAAAGTATTGTGATTGCAGGCATGAGTCACCACACCTGTCCTGCATATCCTATTAATAAAACTTGAGGAAACTAGCATAAAATAAA
The DNA here is from genome assembly GCF_027406575.1 of Nycticebus coucang. Classification (NCBI taxonomy): domain Eukaryota; kingdom Metazoa; phylum Chordata; class Mammalia; order Primates; family Lorisidae; genus Nycticebus; species Nycticebus coucang. The sequence goes on from NC_069783.1 coordinate 54,162,964, forward strand.
CCAATCTTACTCATATATAGATGGAATTTTCCTACCAAAGAGATTAAAGGATTAAATATAAAATCCCAAATAATTAAAAAAGAAGAAAATATTAGTGAATATTAATCTCAGGAGGAGAGAGAACTCTGTGGGTATAGGATGGTCCACTCCCCTAATGCATCACTCACTTCAGAATATACCCACTCCTTCAGCTCTGGCAGTAATTCATTAAAAAAAAGAAATTGCCGTTGTATGCATTTTCTTTTCTCAGTGACCATTTCTGGCTTGTCTGTCTTCCTCTCTGAACTCTCTTTGCATCGACTTCTCAGTCACCTTTGAATTACAGTTTCCTGTTATCATTGTCCTTTCTGAATTTGGCATCCTGACCACAGACTTTTGGTCTTGGCACTACTGACCCAGCAACTCCATAGGAAATTGACCTAGTAATTTTCCTCCTCATTTACCACAGCCTCATGCCCATGTCCAGCTCAGGGAGTCAGGAACCACATCTGTCCAAGATAGGTATTTGCAGTTAAAAAGTAATGGGAGGTTGGGCACAGTGGCTCATGGCTGTAATCCTAGCACTTTGGGAGGCTAAAGAAGGAAGATTGCTTGAATAAAAAATAGAAAAATTAGCTGGGCATGTGCCCTGTGCCTGTAGTCCCAGCTACTTAGGAGGCTGAGGCAGGAGGATCCTTTTATGAAATGAGAAACATACATGCAAACAAACACAGGAGAAGATGGACAAATTGGACTAAATAGTAAAGTATAAAGCTGTTACTCTTCAAGACAACCTAAAATTCTATAATCCTATATGCATATACATGCAATAGTTCTATGATTCTATATGTGCATACAAACAAAAATTAAATTTTTTTGAGACAGAGTCTTACTCTGTTGCCTGGGCTAGAGTACAGTGACATCATCATTGCTCACTGCAACCTCAAATTCCTGGACTCAAGTGATCCTTTCGCCTCAGCCTTCCAAGTAGCCGAGACTACTGGTGCCTACCACCACATCTGGCAGTTTTTCTATTTTTTAATGAAGTTCTGGTCATGTAGGCACATTCTGCTACATGACCATCCATGGAAACTGAAAGTAAGGACCCTAACAATGAGACTTGGCACAGATCATCTATCTCAATGTTTGTTTAAAACAATTATACTGACAATTTGGTAAGACATGGCTCATTGCTCCAGGTTTGAACTATAAAATCATCAACATTAACATAAAGAACCTCCTAAAACACATACTCCAGGGATTGACCAATGGTCAATCATAGGTCTAGACTTCCTTGGAGATAGGAAAAGAAAAAGCAACCAGACTGTTGTGTGAACTTCTCACATCATACCTTGTCGTGTTCCTGCTATTGGAACTGCCTTTCCTGAAAGCCTGGTTCAAGTTCCAGCCCATGCTCAGGGCCCTTCCTGTAGCAGGTACTTCCCACACCTATTCAATCCAGTTATCTCTTCCTTTTGACTGAATTTTTCACTTGTTTTACAACTGATCATATAATGCTTAAGGATATATCTTGTGTTATTATCCACTATTGTTAATTGGTTTTTTAAGTTTATATTTTATTCTTAATCAGATGCTAAATGACGATCATCTCTTAGGTCACTTTCTATTTATTCTATTACTCCCAGAACAAGATATTGATGCTTGGCCGGGCATCTGTAGCTCACATCTGTAATCCCAGCACTCTGGGAGGCCGAGGCAGGTAGATTGCTTGAGCTCAGGAGTTCTATACCACCCTGACCAAGCACAAGACCCTGTCTCTAAAAATAGCCAGGCAGGCATTGTGGCAGGCATTTATGGTCCCAGATGATCAGGAGGCTGAGGCAGGAGAATTGCTTGAGCCTCAGAGTTTGATGTTGCTATGAGCTATGATGCCACGGCACTCTACCCAGGGCAACAGAGTGGGATACTGTCTCAAAAAAAAAAAAAAAGATATTGATGATAATATACACTTAACAAATATTTGTTGATGCTGATAGATAACTGAAAAATACTCTCCTACAACTAAATTTTAAATTAATATAAAATAATAATGAATTAAGTCATTTTTGCAGTCACACATGCTGAAAGGAACTTGCCCTACTAAGTAACATAAGTAAATTGAAGCCATCTAGTCTTGTGAAAAAATAGTGAAAAGAAAAATGGATTTTAAAAGAAGAGTATGTGTTATAGACCAGAAATATCTTAGTAAGGTTGGGCATGGTGGATCACATGTTTAATCTTGGCAATTTGGGAGGCCGAGGCTGGAGGAGTACTTGAGCCCAGGTGGATTGAGACCAGCCTAGGCAACATAACACAACCCTGTCTCTACAAAAAAAAAAAAAAAAATTCGTAAATTATCTGGGCATGGTGGTGTGCACCTGAAGTCCCAGCTACTCAGGAGGATGCAGCAGGAGCATTGCTTGGGGATAGCCATGCAAGGTTGCAGTGAGCTAGCCTCAGGCCACTGCCCTCAACATGAGTGACAGAGCAAGACCTTGTCTTTAAAAACAGACAACAAAACAAATCAAAAAGAAATACCTTAGTATTGTGTATTTCACATGGCATTGTTTAAATATAAGAGTACAGAACTCTAGAGGTAAAAGTAACCTGAGAAGTTCTTGATGACTTGAAAAAAACTGATGAGGAAATGAGACTGTTTAGACCCAGCTAATATGATGAGACTACTTCAACTCAGCTCATGTGTAGATGTGACATTTAGGGGGCAATAAGTCACTGCAACAGTGGAGGTCTACTAAGTTGGTTTGTTGCTGCAAAAGAAACCCAGACGAGGCGCACTTCTACATCGTCAAGTCCTGTGGCTTGGGCAGTTCCATAAACCATCAGACAGTCCTTGTAACTAATTAGGAGGATACCTCTCAAACTTTAGCAGGCACTGGAAGCACTTGGAGGGTTTGTAGAACACAAATTTCTGGCCCAGCTCCCAGGATTTCTGATTCAGTAGGTCTAAGGTAGGGCCAAATAATTTGCCTTCTTAACAAGCTCCCAGGTGATGCTGATTCTGCTTGTCCACATACGACACTTCAAGAAGCAAGGTACCACCGTATCATTCCCACAGACCCAGTAGTATTTATATTCAGTACCCTGAGTACAATTCTCACCTAGGCCATAGTGGAACCTTGAGTGTATCACGCACACTGTTCTACCTTTATTTGGGACTTATCCACCTACATGAGGGTGTTATCTTTCATGTAAGAATGGTAATATATATTTTTTGTGACAGTGGCATTCTTCTTTAGGATATACTAAATAATAGAATTTTGTGCCAGAAATTTGCTAAGAATTGCATCAAGTGTTTCTGTTATGAACATTTAAAACTGCAACTTATGCCATTTATCCATTTTAAAATTAACACTACTATAAATTAGTCATCATAATATAATAGTCAGGCATTATACCATAATTTATCGTTATCTGATACTGTTCTTGCAACTGGCTCTCTTTGTCCCTCTTTAAAGCTTTTTAGTAACTATAAGAAGTGGAAAAATAATGGTGTCCACATGGCATGTGGTCAGACTTGACCTGGCACTTCACACCTGACAGACACTGTGTGGAGTGAGCTATTACCAGCAATCTGTTCCCTCCACCCTCCAGTGGGCACAGCAAATAGGATGTGTTCCAACTGGGCCATAGGGCTCCTCCAGAGCTAAATACTACATATGGCATTTGTTGAATCATTTCACTGTCCACAAGACAGAGATATATTTATCAAGGGCATCATTCACTTGGAAAATCTCTTAGCTTCTTACCTGTAGATGGTGATTAAACATGTAAACCAGCTTTTTTTTCCTAGTCCAAAATTCAACTAAGTGTACTAATTAAGGAAATCTATTTCGGGTGTGATATTTACTTTTATAGCAAATTGGTGCCTTTTTTCAATGTTAGCCTATGTCTATTTATAAAAACCTTCAGATTTCCACCTGTAGTCCCAGCTACTCGGGAGGTTGAGGCAAGAGAATCGCTTAAGCCCAGGAGTTGGAGGTTCCTGTGAGCTGTGTGATGCCACGGCACTCTACTGAGGGCCATAAAGTGAGACTCTGTCTCTACAAAAAAAAAAAAAAACTTTCAGATTTCCATTTCAGTGGTATCACTTGAGGGAAACCCCCCAGGAAGTTCTGACATCAGCAGCTCTACCTGGTTCCATCTACTGAAAAATGTGAAGAGCAGTAAAGTTAATGTGCTATGAACTCTTAACACAGAGAAAGCTTTAATATTTCTTATTTATTATAACATCCAATTAACATAAGTCAGTCAAATATCCCAAATACAGAAAAAGTAGAGGAAGGAAAATGCAAAGGTTAAGAGACACTGTGGCAACTATAGTTTTCTCCTTTTTCCTTCTCTTTTTGGTTTATTGAGGTATTAATATAATAGACAAGAAAAAATTGTATATATTTAAGGTACACAACATGATGCTTTCTTACATGTACACACTGTGGGATGATTACCACAATCAAGCTAATTAACCCTCACCTCACATAGTTACCTTTGTGTATGTGGTGAGAACACTTCAGATAAAAAATATGGAGTTCAGCTGGATATTCATGCCTGTAAATCCTAGCACTGGAGAGGCCAAGGCCAGGAGGACTGTCTGAGTCTAGGAGTTCAATAACAACAGCCGGGCAAGAGCAAGACCCCTCTCTACAAAAAAGAAAAAAATTAGCTAGTCTTGGTTGCATATGCCTGTAGTTCCAGGTACTTGGGAGACTGAGGCAGGAGGTTCCGCTTAAGCCCAGGAGTCTGAGGCTGCAGAGAGCTATGATGATGCCACTGTAAGCTAGCTGGGATGAGAGTGAGACCCTATCTCAAAAAAAAAAAAAAAAAAGGAATGCTTCTGGAATTTGCATGTCATCCTTGTGCACAGACCACACTAATATTTTCAGGATATGTGCTGCTCTACTCCTTCTAATAAAAATCCTCCGGGACCCACAGAGGATAAGGCAAGTAACTCAAACTTAGAGCATACCCCAACTTCCTGGAGAGAGGGATTGTCCCGGGATTATTGTAAGGGCAGGGGAAACAAATTGAGATAATCCGAGTCCTTCTCCAGCATGTACTCAGGGCAGGGCAGGGGTTGGGTCCTTTGGCTCTGAGGTCACGGAGCCAGAAGGAAACGAGCCAGTGGGGATTGCATGCCTTATGAAAAATCCTAGCAGAAAGAGAAGAGCATGAGGCCAAAACACAGACAGAAATAGGGCTATGAGGAAGATATACACACAAAGCAACGGGACAGGAAAAAACAGAGAATGAGAAGAGCTTTCAATATCCTGAGTCGCTGGGTCCAGAGTGCTGTGGCCACGACCTTCCTTCCCTAGCCTCTCAGGGACCATGAACCACTAAATTTTCCTTTGCTTAATTAGAGTAGAATTGCTGCCCTTTGACTAACTGTAAGATATTATGATATTTTATTCATTTCTGAGTAATGGCAACTATTTTTAAAAATCAATCTTACTCCAACACCTAGGAAGATAAAAAACATACTGGGGGAAGTAAAATTAGGTTTAAACTTTATTAGCTAAAGATGGCTGAGATTTTCATCTGGAATTTTCTGGTAAATATGCTATTTTGACGTGCATGTATATAAATTAATTCACACCCCAGAAACAATTATTTAACATTTTTGACACCCAGATCAGGAGTTCACACCCTGAGGCAGGGGTGAATAGCTAGCCATCTAAGGACCCTAATCAGCTGACCACCCACCGAAAGAGGCTAGTGTAGGGCTTTAGATATCCCTATCTGCACCTGTACCTTAAGAGACAGATTTTTTTTTTTCACAATGAATTGAGCAGGATTCAAGATACATCATCTATGTATTGCACTCTGCATGGATGGAGAATAAGAATCTGGCATCCCAGCTGCCTAACAGCCTTTGAAGTAGCACCCAAAGTCTAGAACTTGTTACTTCCACGTCACTCTTGTTAATTTAGGATTCTTTTGCTTGCAGTCATTGGAAGATCAGCTTGTCTTCTGAGAGAATACGGTTACATAGGGCTCCAAGTGAATCTTCCATGCAAGGTGTTTGTTAGAATGCCAAGACTAAGGGCTGTGGACTTCATTTAGTTTACAGGAACAATCTGTATGCCTGCTTTCTTTTGGCCTCTTTGCCAATACATGCTTATGTCTGTAGAAATTTAGGTCTTTAGTGGTTTTCATGGTACTATGTCATGGTAACAATGTAGAAGAGGAAGCATGGATTTCACCAGCCCCTAACTAGAAGGAATAGACACTCATTGAATGGACAAACTGGCTTTGGTTAGGTATCAATGATAACAGAAGCCCACTCAACGGACTCTTACTCAATGACCTCTTATGACTTAGATTCTTAAACACTTCGTAGGTGGGAGAGTGTGTGTGTCTTTGTGTGTGTGTAAGACAGAGCCTTACTCTGTTGCCTGTTGACTGGGCTAGAGTACCATGGTGTCAGCCTAGCTCACAGCAACCTCAAACTTCTGGGTTCAAGCAATCCTCCTGCCTCAGCCTCCAGAGTAGCTGAGACCACAAGTTACAGCCACAACACCCAGTTAATTTTTCTATTTGGGTAGAAATAGGGTCTCACTCCTGCTCAGGCTGGCTTGAACTCCTGAGCACAAATGATCCTCCTGCCTCAGCCTCCCAGAGTGCCAGGATTACAGGCATGAGCCATCACACCTGTTCCCCCACTCCCCAGTTTTAGGCTTAGGCCACCTATACTTACGTTCGAACACCACACAGCTCTGTCCCTCCCTTTGTACCCCTAGGCTGATTTCATTAAAGAAAATGTTCATTTCTATTTTGAATATGGAAAATATTATTGTACATATTAGTAACAATAATTTGTCTATAAAGCATCTTGTACTTTTACATAAAGACAGAATATATATACCTATACCTGTTTTTAAAAAGTCTTTAATATGAATAATATTTCACCATGTAATTTTTTTTTTTTTGAGACAGTCTCTCTCTCTGTCACTCTGGGTAGAGTGTCCTGATCATAGCTTGTGGCAACCTCAGACTCTTGAGTTCAAGCCATCCTCCTGCCTCAGCCTCCCAAGTAGTTGAGACTACAAGCCTGCACCACCATTCCCAGCTGGTTTTTCTATTTTTAGTAGATATAGGGTCTCACTCTTGCTCAGGCTGGTCTCAAATTCCTGAACTCAAGAAATTGACCTACCTTATCCTCCAGAGTGCTAGGATTACAGGCATGAACCACCAGGCTTATATGCTCTTGGAGTAGATACCTTTTTTTAAGAGGCAGGCAAATTTATAGATATAGTAATATCTGCTACATCTTTGGAGACTGAAAAGAATGGAAATGCAATTCCATCTCTATCAGGAAAACTACATGTGGGCTCCTCTCACTACCAGAGGGTGTTTTTAGTTTCTTTGTATTATCATAAGAAGAAAATATATATAAGGAACCAAGAAGGAATTAAATTAAGTCACCCCTAAAGGAGTGGGGTGGAGGGTTGAGTTTAGCAGAGACCTGTGTCCCATTTGAACACAGTGTGTGGATGAGGAAATGCCTTAGTGGGGTCTCAAGGTAGGTGGACACTAGGTGCTGTGGCTTGGAAGCTCTGGGAAGATTGTCCAAGCCCACACTTGGCCTGGAGAGAGCACAGTCGTCTGTTTTCAAAGGACCATGAGTGGTTATGGAGCATCTGATATGACAGCAACAATGGCCCGAAGACCAGAGTCTTTCTCTAAATGTTCTGGAGTGTGTATTTGCACTCCCATCATTTTTGGTTTCACTTCAAGATGATAGTAATATTAATTGCACACTTATGTCATGGAGCAAATTCACACCTACCACAAATAAATGCACAATTTTTTTTTTTTGAGACAGAGTCTCACTTGGTCATCCCTAGTAGAGAGCCATGGCATCTAAGCTTACAGCAGCCTCGAACTCTTGGATTCAAGTGATCCTCTTGTCTCAGCCTCCTAAATGCACAATTTTAAAAAAATTGAGATTAAGGCCAGGTGCAGTGGTTTAGGCCTGTAGTTCCAGTGATTTGAGAAGCTGAGGCTAGAGGCTCACTTAAGACCAAGAAAGAGTTCAGGACCAGCCTGGGCAACATAGTGAGACCCCCTCCCCCCATACATAAAACATTTGTTTTCTTTCATAAAATTTTAAGAATTAGTGGTGCATGGTATTACATGCCTGTAGTTCCAGCTACTTGGGAGGTTGAGGCAGAAAGATCATCTGAGTCCAGGTCTTTGAGATTACAGTGAGCTATTTTTGTCACTGCACTACAGCCTGGGTGATAAGAGTGAGACTCATCTTTAATTTTTAAAAAATGTTTTAAAATCTATATTAAGCCATTTATAACATATTTAAGCCAACAACAACTTCTTAGATTATTTTCTTTAAATGCTATATATCAGTCTCCCCAACCTTTTTGGCAACAAGGACAGGTTTCATGGAAGACAATTTTTTCATGGACCAGTAGGACGGGGAGGATGGTTTCAGGATGATCCGAGTGCATTACATTTATTGTATACTTTACTTCTATTTTTATTACATTGAAATATATAATGAAATAATCATACAACTCAACCATAGTACAGAATCAATGGAGGCCCTGAGGTTGTTTTCCCACAACTAGATGGTCAAATTCTGACTTAAAATCTGCCACCAGATATAGCTTTATAATTGAAGGTGCTCATTTGCCACTAGAAAGCCTGCCACCAGATGCAGCTTAATTGTCACTCAACATTCACGGACAGGATTTTGATATGAGTCGGCAAGCTATGGATGTATTAGGGTCTCTGTGTAGTCAAATCTCACTGCCCCGATAATCTGCTTTTGCAGCAGCTTCCCAGCACTACTTACTGTCTCAGCTGTACCTCAGATCATCAGTCATTAGATTCTCATGAGGAGAACCACCCTTGCAGGTACAGTTGATATTAGTATCTAACACCACTGAGGTCTGATAGGAGGCGGGGCTCATGCGGTGATGGGAGTGAGGGGCAGTAGCTGTAAATACAGATGAGGGTTTGTTGGCTTGTCTACTACTCCTCTCCTGCTGTGCTGCCTGGTTCCTAACAGGCCATGGACTGGTACTGGTCCACAGCCTGGGGGTTGGGGCCTGCAACCATGTAGTATGGAAGACTGAATCTATATGGAGTAGGTCTGTACTTTGTCTACATCAGAGTTTCCTCAATAGCATGCTTGGTTCTAGCCAACAGATACTCACGTCCCTCTGTCCTTGTGGCTGCTGGTCGCCCCTGGCTGGTTGTCTTCAGCTATAAGCAGCCTCTTCCTCTTACCCCATTGTGCCATACACGTGCTATACTCAGGGAACGCTATTCAGCCATAAAAAAGAATGAAATCTTGTCATTTGCAACAACTGAAGGCCATTATGTTAAGCGAAAGACAAATATTGCACGTTCTCACTCATACATGGGAGCTAATAAAGTGGATCTCATGAAGATAGAGAGTAGATTTGTGGTTATCAGAGGCTGAGAAAGGTGGGAGTGGGAATATAAAGAGAAGATTCCTAGGGACAAACACATACATGGTTGATGGAAGAAATAAGTCTTAATGTTAGATACAGCAGTAGGGTGACTATAGTTTACAATAATTTATTGTACATTTCAAATTAGCCAGAAGAGAATAATTCAAATGTTTCTAGCATAAAAAAAATACAAACATTTAAGGTGATGAATTTCCCAAGCACACTGATTTGATCATTACAAATTATATGAATGTATTAAATTGCCACATGTACTCTAAATGTATGTATATTTATTATGCATCAATAAAAAAAATCTGGGGACTGGAGGATACAGAGAAGTGTGCAGATAAAGCAGCTTGGGCCAGGTGCAGTGGCTCACTCCTATAATCACAGCACTTTGGAAAGATGAGGTGGGAGAATCATGTGAAGCCAAGAGTTTGAGAACAATTTGGGAAACACAGTAAGACCCCATCTGCACACACACACAAAAATAAATAATAAACAAAAATTAAAAAAGATGGGAGAAGGGCAAGTTGGCTGACTGAGAGCTACTTCCGAGGGAGGCTCCTGTCCAAAAGGAAAGATAATGTCCAGATAGTAAGCTGAAGACTGGGAGCCCAGCCGAGAGAGAGATGATAACTGCAGGTCACCCCTGCTAAGGCAAGCTGCAACTCCAAGAAACCAAGCTTCAGGTACAAAATTCATCTGGAAGGAGGAGTGTCCGTCCCTTCCCCCAAGAAAGCTGTGGTTTTTCTTTGTTTTTCTGTCTCTTTTCTTTTCTCTCTTCATTTGCTCCTGTGAGTTTTCTATGGATAAGCAGTGAATTGAGAACCTCTTGGCTCACCCCACGGGTGAGTGCTGTGGGAAGTGGGGACTACTTCCTCAGAGGGACCTCACTGTGACTCTGAACACTCTCTTGCCAGGCATAAATATCAAACTAAGATCTTTCCTGCCATTCTGAACTTCCAGTAGCCCAACCCCTGCTGAGACTGAGGAAGGAGGTTCTTGAGCAGTGCCCCTGCTCTCTGTCTGCCAGTCCAAGTGCCCCCCCCAGCAAGAGACTCCGGGGGCTGCGCTGAATTCCCCCACCAGGATCTCCACTGGCAGACACGTGGTCTTGCACCCTGCGCCCGCCTGCACCTATGTGCGAGTGGCCCCGTGACCTGCGACCTGCGACCCGTGCCCACCAGCCTCCACATGCTCTGGCCAGGAACTCCAGGAGCCGTGCAACCCTGCATCCTCCCTCTCTGCCTTCACACCGGCCCACTTGTCTGGCCAGGGACTCTGGTAGCCGTGGCACTCCAGAGCCCTCCCTGCCTCTGTGCGGAGCCCTTCTCCTGGCCAGAGACTTCTGGAGCCTTGGGCTCTCTGTGCCAAAGTTACCAGGCACCAGGCACTCCCAGAACCGTGTGCATCACCCCCCACCCTGTTGCTGAATCTGAGTGTGACACACTATGGAGCTGCTCCCATAACCAGAACTCCCTGGCTGGGGCAGCCCCAGAGGAGCTACACAGGGTCACTCCCTACAAAGATCCAGCAACAATAGAGTGATCCCACTGGGGTCTAATCTTGGAGAGACACCTCCCCAACTCTGAGGATGCCCAAAGGCAACAGTAAAAAAAAAAAAATGGGGTGAAATCAACAGAAAAATTCTGGCAATATCAATAATCAGAGTAGATCAACTCCCCCAAGGAACAATGGACACAGTACAAGATCCAATGCACAAACAAATAGCTGAGATGTCAGAAATCGAATTCAGAATCTGGATAGCAAATAAAATCGAACAAGAATTCCAAGCAGTAACCATAAAGATGTCTCAAGAATTCAACGAATTCAAAGACCAAATGACCAAAGATTTTGACATATTGAGACAAGAAGTTGCAGCCCTCAAAGATCTGAGAAACACAGTAGAATCCCTTAGTAACAAAATGGAGCAAGCAGAAGAAAGGATTTCTGACATTGAAGACAAAGCTTTCAAATGCTCCCAAACTCTCAAAGAGGAAGAGAAATGGAGGGCAAAAAAGAGCTTTGGGATAATTTGAAGAAAACCAATATTCGTCTTATAGGGATCCCTGAAAGCGACAAAGTGGCTTCACAAGGCACAGAGTCTCTTCTTCATGAGATTATGAAAGAGAACTTTCCAGACATGCCAAGAGATTCTGAAATCCAGACAGCAGTTTCAGAACTCCAGCATGACTCAACCTGAATAAGACATTCCCCAGACACATCATAATCAATTTCACTAAAGTTAATATGAAGGAAAAAATTCTGAAAGCAGGCAAACGAAAGAAAACCATAACCTACAAGGGGAAGAATATTAGAATAACTGAAGATCTCTCTGCTGAAAACTTTCAAGCTAGAAAAGGGTGGTCACCAACTTTTAATCTTCTAAAACAAAATAACTTTTAACCCAGGATCCTGTACCCAGCTAAACTGAGTTTCATTTATGATGGAGAAATTAAATACTTTAATGACATTCACATGTTGAAGAAATTTGCCATAACTAAACCAGCTCTCTAGGATATTCTCAGACCTATCCTCCATTAAGACCAGCATAATCCTCCACCACAAAAGTAAACCCACCCAGAAAATTTTGATCAAATTCCAACTTCCACAGTTGCAAAAGGATTAAAAATGTCCACCAGACTCTCGAAAGTCTTATCAATATTCTCAGTCAATGTGAATGGTTTAAATTGTCCTCTAAAGAAGCACAGGTTAGCTGATGATACAAAAACTCAAGCCAGATATCTGCTGCATACAAGAATCACATCTTACATTAAAAGACAAATATAGACTCAAGGTGAAGGGATGGTCATCTATACTCCAGGCAAATGGAAAGCAGAAAAAAGCAGGCATTGCAAACATATCCACAGATGCAATAGGCTTTAAACCAACCAACATAAGGAAGGATAAGGATGGACACTTCATATTTGTTAAAGGTAATACTCAATATGATGAGATTTCAATTATTAATATTTATGCACCCAACCAGAACACACCTCAATTTATAAGAGAAACTCTAACAGACATGAGCAATTTGATTTCTTCCAGTTCCATAGTAGTTGGAGATTTTAACACCCCTTTAGCAGTGTTGGATAGATCCTCCAAAAAGAAGCTAAGCAAAGAAATTTTAGATTTAAACTTAACCATTCAACATCTGGATTTAACAGACATCTTTGGAACATTTCATCCCAACAAAACTGAATACACATTCTTCTCATCAGCCCACGAACATACTCCAAAATCGACCACAACCTAGGCCACAAATCTAACCTCAGCAAATTAAAAAAAATAGAAATTATTCCTTGCATCTTCTCAGACCATCATGGAATAAAAGTTGAACTCAATAACAACAGGAATCTGTATACCCATACAAAAACATGGAAGCTAAATAACCTTATGCTGAAGGATAGATGGGTTATAGACGAGATTAAGAAGGAAATCACCAAATTTTTGGAACAAAAGAACAATCAAGACACGAATTATCAGAACCTCTGGGATACTGGAAAGGCAGTCCTAAGAGGGAAATTTATAGCACTGCAAGCCTTCCTCAAGAAAACAGAAAGAGAGGAAGTTAATAACTTAACTTAATGGGACATCTCACGCAACTGGAGAAGGAAGAACATTCCAACCCCAAACCCAGCAGAAGAAAATAAATAACCAAAATCAGAGCAGAATTAAATAAAATTGAAAACAAAAGAATTATACAACAGATCAATAAATCCAAAAGTTGGTTTTATGAAAAGATCAATAAAATAGATAAATCTTTGGCCAACCCAACCAGGAAAAAAAGAGTAAAATCTCAAATTTCATCAATTAGAAATGGTAAAGATGAAATAACAACAGACCCCTCAGAAATTCAAAAAATCCTTAACAAATATTACAAGAAACTTTACTCTCAGAAATACGAAAATCGGAAGGAAATCAACCAATACTTGGAAGTACACCACCTACCAGGACTTAGCTAGAACGAAATGGAAATGTTAAACAGGCCTATATCAAGTTCTGAAATAGCATCAACTATACAAAATCTCCCTAAAAAGAAAAACCCAGGACCAGATGGCTTTATGTCAGAATTCTACCAAACCTTTAAAGAAGAACTAGTACCTATATTATTAAACCTCTTCCAAAATATAGGAAAAGAAGGAATACTACCCAACACATTCTATGAAGCAAACATCACCTTGATCCCTAAACCAGGAAAAGACTCAACAAGAAAAGAAAATTATAGACCAATATCACTAATGAATATTGATGCAAAAATACTCAATAAGATTCTAAGAAACAGAATCCAACAACACATCAAAAAAATTATACACCATGACCAAGTGGGATTTAATTTTTATTTATTTTTTTGCAGTTTTGGCTGGGGCCGTGTTTGAACCTGCCACTCTCAGCATATGGGACTGGTGCCCTCCTCCCTGAGCCACAGGCACTGCCTGACCAAGTGGGATTTATCCCAGGATCTCAAGGCTGGTTCAATATACGTAAATCTATAAATATAATTCAACACATAAACAAACTAAAAAATAAAGATCATATGATTCTTTCAATTGATGCAGAAAAAGCTTTTGATAATATCCAGCATCCCTTCATGATCAGAACACTTAAGAAAATTGGTATAGAAGGGACATTTCTTAAACTCGTAGAGGTCATCTACAGCAAACCCACAGCCAATATCGTATTGAATGGAGTTAAATTGAACTCATTACCACTTAGATCAGGAACCAGGCAAGGTTGCCTATTGTCTCCATTGCTCTTTAACATTGTAATGGAAGTCTTAGCCATTGCAATTAGGGAAGAAAAGGTGATATCAAGGGTATCAGAAGAGATCAAACTTTCACTTTTCACAGATGATATGATCGTATAGCTAGAAAACACTAGGGATTCTACTACAAAACTTTTAGAAGTGATCAAGGAATACAGCAATGTCTCAGGTTACAAAATCAACACCCATAAATCTGTAGCCTTTATATATACCAACAATAGCCAAGCCGAAAAAACAGTCAAGGACTCTATTCCTTTCACAGTAGTGCCAAAGAAGATGAAATATTTGGGAGTATACCTAACAAAGGACGGGAAAGATCTCTACAAAGAGAAGAGAACTATGAAACTTTAAGAAAAGAAATAGCTGAAGATGTTAACAAATGGAAAAACATACCATGCTCATGGCTGGGAAGAACCAACATTGTTAAAATGTCTATACTACCCAAAGCAATATATAATTTTAATGCAATTCCTATTAAAGCTCCATTGTCATATTTTAAAGATCTTGAAAAAATAATACTTTGTTTTATATGGAATCAGAAAAATCTTCGAATAGCCACAACATTACTCAGAAATAAAAACAAAGCAGGAGGAATCACGCTACCAGTCCCGAGACTGTACTATAAATCGATAGTGATCAAAACAGCATGGTTGGCACAAAAACAGAGAAGGAGATGTCTGGAACAGGATAGAGAACCAGAAGATGAATCCAGCTACTTACCATTATTTGATCTTTGACAAGCCAATTAAAAACATTTAGTGGGGAAAAGATTCCCTATTTAACAAATGGTGCTGGGTAAACTGGCTGGTGACCTGTAGAAGACTGAAACTGGACCCACACCTTTCACCATTAACTAAGATAGACTCTCACTGGATAAAAGATTTAAACTTAAGACATGAAAGTATAAAAATACTTGAAGAAAGTGCAGGGAAAACTCTTGAAGGAATTGGCCTGGGTGAATATTTTATGAGGAGGACTCCCCAGGCAATTGAAGCAGTATCAAAAACACATTAATTGGACCTGATCAAACTAAAAAGCTTCTGCACAGCCAAGAATATAGTAAATAAAGCAAGCAGACAGCCTTCAGAATGGGAGAAAATATTTGCAGGTTATATCTCTGATAAAGATTTAATAACCAGATTCCACAGAGAACTCAAACGTATAAGCAAGAAAAGAACAAATGATCCCATCTCAGGGTGGGCAGAGGTCTTGAAGAGAAACTTCTCTTAAGAAGACAGACACACAATCTACAGACATATGAAAAAAAGCTCATCATCCTTAATCATCAGAGAAATGCAAATCAAAACTACTTTCAGATATCACCTAACCCCAGTAAGAGTAGCCCACATAACAAAATCCCAAAACCAGAGATGTTGATGTGGATGTGGAGAAAAGGGCACACTTCTACACTGCTGGTGGGAATGCACACTAATACGTTCCTTTTGGAAGGATGTTTGGAGAATACTTAGAGATCTAAAAATAGACCTGTCATTCGATCCTATAATTCCTTTACTAGGTATATTCCCAGAAGACCAATAATCACATTATAACAAAGACATTTGTACCAGAATGTTTATTGCAGCCCAATTCATAATTCCTAAGTCTCAGAAGAAGCCCAAGTGCCCATCAACCCATGAATGGACTAGCAAATTGTGGTACATGTATACCATGGAATATTATGCAGGCTTAAAGAAAGACGGAGACTTTACCTCTTTCATGCTTACATGGATGGAGCTGGAACATATTCTTCTTTGCAAAGTATCTCAAGAATGGAGGAAAAAGTATTCAATGTACTCAGTCCTACTGTGAAGCTAATTTATAGCTTTCATATGAAGGCTACAACCCAACTATAGCACATGAATATGGGGAAAGGGCCAAGAGAGGGGAAGGGAGGGGGGAGAGTAGGGTGGAGGGAAGGTAATGGGTGGGGCCACACCTACGGTGCATCTTAGAATGGGTACTGGCGAAACCTACTAAATGCAGAATACAAATGTCTACATACAATAACTAAGAAAATGCCATGAAAGCTACGTCGAACAGTTTGATGAGACTATTTCAGATTGTATATGAAACCAGCACATTGTACCCCTTGATTGCACAAATGTACACAGCTATGATTTAACAATAATAAAAAAAAACCAGACTGACCATGAATTGATCATTTTTGAGAAGGAATTTGGGTTCATGGAGATTCATTATACTATTCCTTTTACCTTTGTGTTTGTTTGAATTCTCTGTAATAAAACACTTTTTAAATCCTCCCCCCCAAATTCTCTGAGGCAGGGAGTATAGTTAGTCTAGAGTAGGTTACACACCCACCACTTGTCAGGGTGGTGAAAGGAAGTCTGGAGGAAGGGCCTGCAGGGACTCCTCCAGTTTCTGTACTAGAAGAGCACTTGGGTTTCTCATTCCACCAATGGGACAGGAGGGGTGAGGTGATTTCACTGACAGATTTGGGTGCCATGCAGTTAGAAAAAGGGATGGCGGCTGTGTGTCCATTTAATGATAAACGTGGCCTCCTTTGCATGATAGATGAAGCACTTTACCAACTCTCCTCCTTCATCTCCTGTCCTGTGCCCTGCGCTCCAGCCACACCAGCCAGCTATGCTTTCAGGCACCCTGTCCTCCTTTGTCTCTGTGCCTCCCCGCTTGCCGTTTCTGCCTGACAGGTCCCTCTCCTGCTTGTCCCTTGATGTCTGCTCATCCTTCATATTCAGTTCAGATGTCATGTCCCTAGACTTTCTAAGCAGGTAGTAGATTTTGAATGGCCCTCAACTTTTTGTCTTACAATAATATTTACAGCTGAGGACCTGGTTAAAACACAAATTCTTTGACTTTGCCCTTAGAGTTTCTGTTTCCATAGGTCTGGAGAGGGAGCCTGAAAAAGAAAAAAAACATTTTTTTTTTTTGAGACAAAGTCTTACTGTTGCCTAGACTAGAGTGCAATGGCATTATTGTAGCTCACTGTGACTTCAAACTTCTGGGCTTAAGCAATCTTCCTGCCTTAGCTTCCTGAGTAGTTGGGACTATAGATGTATACTATTCCACCTGGCCAATTTTTCTGTTTTTTTTTTTTTTTTTTTTTCTTTTTTCTTGTACAGATGGAGTCTCCCTCTTTCTCAGGCTGATCTTCAACTCCTGTTAAGCAATCCTGCCTGCTAGGCCTCCCAGAGTACTAAGATTACAGGCGTGAGGCACTATACTCTGCCAAAAATTTGGATTTTTAACAAGTTCCCAGGTGACGCTGCTGCTGCTGGTCCAGAGACCACACTTTACTAACCTCTGCTTTGGAGCACTGGTGTCCAAATCTGACTACGTGTTAGCCTCACCTGCAGAACTATTACACTCTGTAGATTCCTGGATCAATTGCAGGCCAGATAGTCTGAGACTGGGATCCAGGAAGCTGCATTTTTAATTAATTTCTCAGTTGTTATTTCTGCAGTGCTCCTGACAGTTTTTTTGGGACAGACATCGGGGACCACAATGTCTGTGGGTGAGAATTAGTCAGATCCACCTCCCAACTGTAGGCAAAGAGACAGAACAAGTGGGATTATTTCTTCCTACTATGACAGAATAGCACTGAGAAAAAAAGATGCATTTTTACTGGTTAAAAGAGTATGACTGTGAACATTAACATAGTTTCACCCAAATATTCAGAAAGTATCCCAGTTAGTAATTTAAACATTTAAATTAAAAGAAGATACCAATTTTTATGTCTTAATGAGGAAAACATTGGAATAATTTGATGGATTGCAGAGGTTGGGTCAAAATGCTTACTCTCATTCATTGCTGTTGGCATTATAAACTGATACACTTTCTTTGAAAAGTAATTTAGCAATTTACATTAAGATTCAGAAAATGTTTGATTTTGTAATCTTGATTCAATGAACTTTGATTCAGTAATCTCACTTCTGGGAATCATTCCCATGAAAATAATCCATAATATATTAAAACATATAAATGAATGTATATTATTGTATCATCATAATAGTAAAACAGCAATCTAAATGTCTAAAAAATAGAGTACTGATATATAAATACATGTACTTGATGGGAATTATACATAAAAATAGTTGCCAAGATGTCCCCAAAGGCTTATATTAATTTGCGCTTTCCCTAGCATTGTATTTGTACCTACAATGGCAATGGAAATCATCATTTTACAAAATAGCTGTCAATGGTATTTTGCAAATATGTATTATATTCAGAGTGGAAAAATGCTAAAATTACAGTTTTTAAAGATTTTTTTTTTTTTTTGAGACAGAGTCTCACTATGTTGCCCTTGGTAGAGTGCCATGACGTCACAGCTCACAGCAACCTCAAACTCTTGGACTGAAGCGATTCTCTTGCCTCAGCCTCCCAAGTAGCTGGGACTTACAACGCCCACCACAACACTTGACTATTTTTTTGCTGCAGTTGTCATTGATGTTTAGCTGGCCCAGGCAAGGTTCTAACCCACCACCCTTGGTGCATATGGTTGGTGCCATAACCACTGCGCTATGGGGGCCACCCAGTTTTAAAAGATTTTATCAATTAAAGAGAGGTGTATAACAGGTACCATAGTTGACTATCAATGTTTTTATTTCTTTTCTTTTTTTTTTTTTAAGAATTGCTAAAGCCCATGTGTTTTATTTTATTTATTTATTTATTTATTTTGTTTTTTGGCCAGGGCTGGGTTTGAACTCACCACCTCTGGCATATGGGACCGGCACCCTACTCCTTGAGCCACAGGTGCCGCCCAATGTTTTTATTTCTTATAGTTCCTGTAATGTTATGCAGCTTAAATTTTGAAATGGTTTAATTCAGGATAGCCTTTGCCCTGAAAAAAGACTATTCATTGAAGATTCAAAGGTTTCTTATTCATATTCCTATGCATTTGATTCATTTAATTCTAATTACACATGAAGGACACATTTTTCATATGGGTATGAGGTTGGATAATTAAGTTTGTGAACTCATCCTAGAAAAAGTGGTACATACCTCACTGCTGAATATCACTACAGTCACCTTCAAAGTACTTCTCTTGGGAAGCTGTGCACCAATGGCAGCACCTAGTCCACCCTTCAAAGCACTTGTATTCATCCAAATAAGGAATCAAGGCCAGGTGCAGTGGGTCTCTGCTGTAGTCTACTCTGGGAGGCTAATGCCTGAGCTCAGAAGTTTGAAAGCAACCTGATAAAGAGTGAGACTCTATCTCTACTAAAAATAGAAAAGTTAGCCAAGTGTTGTGGCAGGTGCCTATTGTCCCAGCTACTTGGGAGACTCGGGCAAGAAGACCTTCTGAGCCCAAGAGTTTGAGGTTGCTGTGAGCTATGATACCATGGCATTCTACCCAGGGCCACAGAGTGAGACTCTGTCTCAATAAATAAATAAATAAACAAACAAACACATACACACACATATCTGTAGCATATCAGGAACCTTTAAAATGTTCTAATATTTATGCCCAATAATTATATTTTTGAAAATAAATACTAGGGCTATAATCCAAAATGATTTTAATATTTAAAATTATACGAATAGGGCTGGGCACAGTGGCTCACACCTGTAATCCTATCATTCTGGGAGGCCAAAGCAGGAAGGTTACTTATAGGTCAGAAGTTTGAGATCAGCCTGAGGAAGAGGGCGACTCGTCTCTACTAAAAATTGAAAAAGAATTAGCTCTGGGCAGTGGCATAGCACCTGTAGTCCCAACTACTCAGAAGGTTGAGGCAGAAGGATGGCTTAAGTCAGCAGTTTGAGGTTTAATGATGATGAGACTCTGTCTTAAAAAAAAAAAAAGATAATATTTATAAGGGGGTAAAAGAACATAGGAAAATATTTTGTTAAATTAAAAACAGTATATAAGACTGGGTGCTGAGGCTTATGCCTGTAATCCCAGCACTCTGGGAGGCCAAGACAAGTGGAATGCTTGAGCTCAGGAGTTTGAGGCCAGCCTGAGCAAAAGCCCAACACCATCTCTAAAAAAAGCTGGGTGTTGTGGCTGGTACTTGTAGTCCCAGCTACAGGAGGCTGAGGCAAGAGGATTGGTTGAGACCATGAATTTGAAGTGGCTGTGATCTATGGTGCCATAGCACTCTACTGAGGGCGACTAAGTGAGATTCTGTCTCAAATCTCCCCCCAAAACAAAAAACCAGTATATAATCTTGAATATTTATTATGATCATTCTACGTAAAATATATTTATTATGATATAACTATGTAAAACAAGTTTCTTGTGATCATAACTATGAAAAATAAGCATTTAAAATACTGCAAAAACTCTGAAATACTAAACTGGTTTTACTTGAATCATGAGAGAATAGATGATGTTTTTTCTTTATACTTACATGTATTTTCCAAATTTCTTTTATAGTGAACATGTAGTACTTTTATATTTAGAAAAATGAAAGTATATAAAGACAATTTCAGTTGAAATTGACAGAAATACATCTCTAATTTAAGCCAAAAAGAGAGAGAAATTGAAGGGAGTTGCGGGTGGGGGAGACAGAGAGAGAAAGTTAGTTCCTGTATTTGGCTTCAGGCCCAGATGGAAATTATATCATCAGCTTTTGCTCCTTTCCCCTCCCCCAGTGTCTCAGCTCAGGCTCCTCTGAGTGATGACCTCATTTTCTTCCATTTTCCAGGCTGCCGGAGAAGTAGGTTGCCCACAGCTCTAGGCTTACATCATCTGCTTTAGGAGTCTCAGTGGAAAGAGACTGCTATCTCCCAATGTCTCCCTATCAGTTGCAGCGAAGGACTCTTATAGGCCCTTCTTGGGCCATCTGCCTACCCCTAGAGTAATCACAGGGTCTGGGGAATGGAGTTTTTAAAATGAGAGGGCTGTGACATATGCCCACATCTATCCTGGAGGAGAGACTCTGGTCCTGGAAGAGAGTAAAAGAATGATGGCCAAAGAGATATTGGGGCCAGGCATGATGGCTCACAGGGGCTCACGGTGGCTCATGCCTGTAATCCCAGCACAATAGGAGGCCAAGACAGAAGCATCACTAGAGGCCAGGAGTTCAAAACCAGGCCAAGCAACACAGAGACTCCTATCTCTACAAAAAAATAGAAAGATTAACCAGGTATGGTGGTGTGTACCTGTGCTCCCAGCTACTCTGGAGGCTGAGGCAAGAGGATTGCTTGAGCTTCAGGGAATTTGAGGTTGCAGGGAACTATCATGATGCCATTGCGCTCATGCACAGGCAACAAAGCAAGACACTATCTTCAAAAAAAAGTGTGGGGGTTGGGGGGGAGAAAAAAGAAAGACATCAGGCAGCACAGATTGCTACCACGCTTCACTGTCATTATCTACACTGTGGTCTTTCCATCTATGCAATTCCAAAAATGCTCCTTATTGATTTTAATGAAATATCTCCACATACTGTTCATATCCCAACAAGATAATTTATAGTCTCAACTAGTGATTACATTGTCTTAAAGTCTAGGCACTCTGGGCCATTTTCTTTCTTCCTTGTAAGGTGCAAATGGGGCTCTTTATGGTCCTGCAATGCCGATGTCATCTACATTTTCTTCTCTGGCAGTGAAATAAGTCTTTGCTGCCCTGAGTGTGCACACATGAGGAACAAATCTCTCTTGTCTATCCTATTTCAGGATTGCACTACTGTAGCCACCAACTTCTTTCTGGACTGACTATGGAGCCTAGGTATTGCCTTAAACTATGAACAAATACAGGGATACTTCCGAATTAGGGTTTTCTGGCAATATAACTCCCTTCAGACCTCAGCTAACTCTTTGCCTATTTTCCACCAAGGGATTCCATAAATTAGGCACCAACACTGGAAATCTTACCCTGCCCTCACAGTTTCTGTCTCTTAGCAACAGATCTCAGATTTGCTCATCCTATAAGCTCTCAGTTTGCCCAGGCAATAGTCTCCCTCAATGGCCAACTAGTCCCTAACTGTATCCCAGTGGATATATTTTGCCATAGGCATGCATTTTGTGTTGGGCAGGGAATAACAGAGTTGAAAGAAAGGGACAAGCAAAACTGGGTTCCTTAATTTGTAGGCTCTTTTCAAGTCCACAGTACTTTTCTTCCCTCCCCCCACCCCTGCCCCTGGTATTAATTCAATTTGGAGCAGAGAGATCAGCTTTTTTAAGTCATCAGGAAGAATTATTTGACCCTCAATGGTTCTGGATCACTGGCTAGAGGCAGAACAGGCCTTCCCCGATGTGGCTGCCTTTTTGCTTTCAGACGAGTGAGCTTAGATCCAAGTTTGTCTCTTCCTCCTGGTTTAGGAGGACTTCCACTTAGCATCTTCATGTTGGTGTCATCACAGCATGGTGGTACGTTCACAGAAATGGGATACTATGTTTGATTTGGTCTGAGTCATGTGCCCAGTGCAATGGGGCAGAATTTACTAGAGAAAGGGATGAGGATTGGGAATACATGCTGAGGTAGTCTACAAGCCACAATCTAACATTTATTTTTAAAAGAACTTAATACTTTATATAGAAATCCTCAAAGCTAAAACTGTAAATGTATGCGTAGAAAAGAGTCTTAGGATCACACCCAAATCTTTAAAAATTACAAGGTGATCTCACACAGAATAAGAAAGAGTCATAGAAACAGAACAAGGAAAACAGCAAAAAACTTTGCCACCCTGTCTTCACACCATGAAAAAAGCAAGAGTCAATCTTTTAAATATTCATTAACTTCTAACAGCATCCAAATTAACATGTAGAGTCTAAATTTCAAAAATACTTTTAGAAGATGCCTCACTCAGTGTTATATCCATCGTTTTCATTTACATATAAGCTTAGATTTTATAATATCTGTTTTTAAAACCTCATTTTTAGATTTATCTTACCATTTAGTGAATACCTATATTCCCAATCTAGAGAATTTCTTTTCTAGTCAAGAACTTTCTGCCAGCTTTGAAGCTCCCTACTCAGAACTGCTCTTGGCTCCAAGCTTTTTTGGTTTTACATCTTGGTTCTTTGACTTGTTTTTCCCCATAACCCCATGTCCTGTCCAGATCCCCAGAATAATGAGGCTAACCCACTTCACAGAGATACAATGGAAAATACAACTTCAACATATTGCTAAATTTTTTTTTTAGGTTTTTAAAAATAAAGTTTTGATTTTAGGATAATTTTAGACTTATAGACAGTTGTAAGGTGGTATGGAAAGTCCCCGCATATCTTTTATCCACTGTCCACTAATGTTAACATCTTACCCAGCCAGGGTACATTTGTCAAAATGGTGAACAAATGAGAATTTGAAAGAGCCAGTCCTTCTAGATAGTTCTAGAAGCTAATTGGGCCTAAAGTGAAATAGAGACAAGTGTCCATTTTCCAGATGTCACACTCATACTTTGACTCCCATGGAGTCAAAGTTAAACTTGGTCCTCTTTAACTTTGGGAGTTTCAGCACTCACGGGAACCAACCAATCAGGGCTCATCTATATTGGCTGGCCAATTGCAATTGCAACCCAGTTGCATCAACCAATCAGTACAAAGCAAATTTCAATCTTTCATTTGCATAAAAAGAGATGATTGGGACCCTGGATAGAAACTTTTGCTGTAATACCTGAGCCGCCTTCACTTTGTTCACTGTAACACACCTTTATTTTACTGTAGGTTGTAGCTCGCTGTTTGAAAACTGTTCATGAGAACAGGCTGTCTTCAAATTCCTAAGAAATTAACATTATTACATTACTATTAATGAAATGCCAGCCTGTATAAATTTCACCAGTTTTCCTCTAATGTTTTTTGTATTCTAGGAGCCAATCCAAGATAGCACATTGCATTTAGTCTGCTAAATTATAAAACAAGTTATTTTTTCAAGTCATTTCCAGTTAAGCTATGACAATTATGAAAAAATGTGACATTTTAATATTTAAGATAAACTATTCATTAGCAAAAACAGCACAAGTTGTCAAGATGCCACTTGTTATTTAATTATGAACTCCTCCAGGAAGAGTTTCTATTTCTTATTTAGCATATTCTACCCATATGTATTAAATAATTTCACACATTCTCTACCGTTTGTAGTTTTCACAGCAGTAAGAGTTGAGAGAAATATAAGAAATTGATAGCATTCTATTTACTTTGTTTTGTTTGTTCTGAAACAAGAGTCACTCTGTTGTCCCAGGGTAGAGTGCCCTGGTGTCAGAGCTTATAGCAACCTCAAACTCCTGGGCTCAAGGGATCCTCTTGCCTCAGCCTCCTGAGTAGCTGGGACTATAGGCATATGCCACAATGCCCGGCTAATTTTTCTACTTTTTTTTTTTTTTAGTAGAGATGGGGTCTCACTCTTGCTCAGGCTGGTCTCCAACTCCTGATTTCAAGGAATCCACCTGCCTAGGCCTCTCAGAATGCTAGGTTTATAGGCGGGAGCCACTGTGCCCAACCAGTATTCTAGTTTTTAGTGGAAAATAATCTCATTCCTCCTATTGTAATTAATAGAGTTTGGATTTTATTACTATGGCAAGGGTAGTGTGAATATAACTTATTAATACATATAATAATCATCACAGTCTGAGCCACAGAAACCTCAAAAGACCACAGAAAGCGAGTCTTATCCAACCAACTTCACTAGGGGGAAGGACAACTGCCAACAAAACCTTAAATCTCTGTGGGAGGAATAATCTGAAGTAATTTGGGGAAATTAAAAGTTACTTTACAATTTTAAATAAAAACATTTTCAGACCTGTAGAAGCTATCTTATATTACATTCAAGGCCCTTTAAAAAATCACATGTGGTGGTGCCTGTGGCTCAAGGAGTAGGGCACTGGCCCCATATACCAGAGGGCCTAATTTGAAATTGAGCCAAGTTGGGTTCAAACCAGGCCCCGGGCAAAAACTGCAAAAAAAAAAAAAAAAAGGAGACTTAAATAATCACGTCTTTCATTTTAAGAGACCAGTATTTTAGGTATTTAAACAAAAGAGCTATAAAGAATTCTACTTGAAGTTAGTTAATGAATTTATTCAATCCAAGAGAAATGCAGAATTTTGCTAGGTAATATTCCATCTCATTTCTGCCACAATTTGTAGTTATCTTCAGGTGCCTATCATCAAGCACAGGATAATATGTAAAATTCTTATACACGTAGAAGGTACTCTCTTTCTCTTTCCTCCCTCTTTCTCCCAGAAAAAAAAAATTAAGATTTACCTATATTATTTTGTAAAACCCAAAGAAAGAAAACACAGAGGTGGAGGCTGGGTATGGTGGCTCATGCCTACTTTGGAAGGCCAAGGAATTGCTAGAAGCTAGAAGTTCAAGACCAGCCTGAACAAAAGTGAGAAACCCCCCCACCCCTGCCACCCCTGTCTTCCCCATCTCTACTAAAAAAATAGAAAATGTAGCCAGGCATAGTGGTGTGTACCTGTAGCCCAAGCTGCTTGGAAGGCTGAGGCAGGAGGATCATTTAAGCCTTAGAATGTGAGGTTGCAGTGAGCTATGATGATGTCACTGCACTCTAGCTCAGGTGACAGAATGAGGTCCTATCTCAAAAAACAAAACAAAAAAAAAAAAAAAGGAGGAATGTAACAGAGAACAACAAAATATTTTTCTAACATTAGACTATAAAGAAGGCAAATGAATATATTCTGTCTTTAAGTTTTCATTTAGCAGGGTTTTTTTCCTGAAGGGATAAGGAATAGAGTTATTTGGCCAATTAATAAAAAAAGAAACTGAAACAGAATATTTACATAATATTCTAATCTTCCTAATCACTTGCTTATCCATGGTATCTTGAATGGTAACTGGTGACTTTATATTTTAGGCACAGCTACTGTGAGTACTGGCAAAAAGTAAACAATGTCTAATTGTCACCTGAGGCCATTTCAAAATTTTACTTTCTCTGAGAGTGTTTCTCACTCTTTCTAGCTCCAGTTTGAGGGTTAAATCTGCATTTTCTCCCCTTTGCTCCCAAGATACTTAATACATTAATTTTACATATTTCTATGATAGCACTTATCAAATTATCACCTTTTAGTAATACCATCTTATTCAACTTTTCATCTTCACAAAAGGTAGCAATATTATAGGCTGAATTGTGCCCCCCATCCATAATGCAAAATCTAACACTCGGGGCCTCAGAATGGGTTTGTGTTCGGAGAGAGAAAAGGCCTTGAAAGAGGCAAGTCAGTTAAAATGAGGTCTTTAGGGTTGGCCCCAATCCAATAAGATTGGTGTCTTATAAGAAGAGGAAATTTGGATACATGGAGACCCAGCAGGGGGACGTGTGCAGATAGAGAAAAGACCAGGTGAGGACACAGTGAGGAGGTGGCCAACAGCCAGCCAAAGAGAGGCCTTAGAAGAAGCCAAACCTATTGACACCTTGATCTTGAACTTAGAGCCTCCAGAACTGTGAGAAAATGAATATGTTTAAGCAAATCCAGTGTTGGTATTTTGTTATGACAGCCTTAGCAAAGTGATACAGACATAGTGTTTCAAAAGTGCCAGTTTATAATGTGTAATTGGCAGTTGTTTTGCATCTATATCTTGTATACAGATTATTTATGTACATGCTTAGCAAGTTTTAGGAATTTATGTATCGATGCATTCATGTCTCCTTTATGATTGCCTTTAAATTCTACGGGTATTTTTTTCTTTGTGTTAGGCAGCTGAGTGAATTATTGTTTGCAATAATTTACCTTGTCTTTAGAGCCCTGAATGATCTGACTGCAGACTACCCTCTCTAACTTCATTTTCTACCTTTCTCCTCTTTTCTCTCTGCTTTACCCACAGAAGCCTACTTGAGGACCCTGAGACACGCTATACTATTAATAATTCCATCTGCCCAGAGAACTGCTTTTCCTCAGAGTCACATGACTTATCTTTCTCTCTTATTCTAATCTCTAATGTCACCTCATCAGTTCTTCCCTAATCGTCCAGATAAAGCACATCTCCTGTCATTTCCTTTCTTCTTATCTATTGTTTCATTTTCTTCAGAGCATTTATTAATATATAGGCATTGTATATTTATCTGTTTACTGTCTCTTTTATCACAACTAGATTTTTAGCTCCAGGACAACAGGACTTTGTCAATAAATGTGATTGGATGAATATTTACAGCATCAAATGTTAAAGGTCTGAGATTACAGCTTTCAAAAGTCTTTCATGATATAACTAGTATTGCAATGAAGTAGTCAAATAATGCTGAAAAGATAGATGCCACTATAAATTGATTGCATTATGTCATCCCAGAAATTTCTATATTTGTTATTTTGTACTGAGTAGTTGACACCTTTCAGGGTGTCTGTTCTGCTTAGAACTTTCGCCCAGTGTCTCAGAACTGCCCCTGGTCCTCAGAAACAAATTCTTGGTAGCTATAAAAGTAATATTGTCTGATAGAAATGTAATTTGTGCCACATATGTACCTAAAAATTTTCTAGCAATAGTATCACTGCTAGTAACAGTAGTCATATTTTTAAGTCAAAAAGATTGGTAGAATTAAGATTAGTTTTAACCTAATATTTTTTAACATATAGCACTTTTTATATATTTAAAATGTGTATTTAATTTATTTAACACAAAATATCCAAAGAATTATCATTTCAGCATGTAATCACTGGAAATACAATTACTAGTGAGGTGTTTTACCTTCTGTTTTTAATGTTGTTTTTAAACCTGATGAGTATTTTACACTGGCAGCCTGTCTCAGTTCAGATGATAAATTTTAATAATCAAAGTAAAATGTAGTTCTACCAAAATAATAAAGTCGTGTGTAATGCAAAAATATTTTATATTGCTTCAGCTTTAAAATTCAAACCAATAAAAATGAAATTAAGTAATTCAGTTCTTCAGTCGTTCCAGCCATATTTCAAGTGCTCCAGAGCCTTAAGTGTCTCGTGGCTTCTGTCCTGGGTAGTGTGCAGGATAGAGGATATGGGCCTCTGGCTCCAGGGCAGACGGAATGGAACAGCCACAGCCTTCTAACCACCCATGAACCAATCAGATTCTTCCCCCCAGGATTTTGAATTTTGAACTGAGATACACAGAGAGTGAAGTTTGGCACTGGGTCATGTCAGTGGCAGAATTCCAAGGGAAGGTTTTTGAGCAGCTGTTGCCAGGGTCCCAAAGCTTCTGTAACTTTCCGCTCTTCATGGTCAGTTCTTTAGTTCTTTGGAGTCTGTGAGAGAGCCTAATATACGTTTTTATTTTCTTGCGCCAGCTCAAGTTGCTTTCTGTTACTTGTAACATTAATTTAAATAAATAAATAGGTAAAAATCTTAGCAAGAGGAGATATATAAAAGAACATAATTATGCAGACAAATACATTTATGCAAAACCGCTTTGACTACCTTAGAAAACTCATAATTATCCAGGGTGTTACCAACTTTCAATAGAATGGAACAATAATCATTCCAAATAGTAAATTGATACAAAAAGAGCATCTATTTGGCTTTTGGAATGCATTTGTGTGAATTGGGGATGGAGATGGGGGCAGAGCAAAAACAAGATACAGCTTCCTAATTGTTTTACAGAGAATTTAATCAGCATGAATTTTCTAAGAATGACGTTGATCACACAGCAGGTGCTTGATAAATGCATGTTGATTAATTGATTTAGAATACACCAGCTGTCGGTGAAAGAATGCAATCCACAATCAAACCATTTGACAGAAGAAAGCCAGGATGGCTTTTAAAATTAGTAACAACATGGAATTCTACATGCAAATAATCCAGAGATGGTGTTGCTGTCTTTAGTTCCCTTCCTATATAAGAACGAGATAATCACACTCTGCTTTCCAAGGAAGCTATTTAGTGTCTAAGGCTGTAAATGGAGGTAAACACATTCTGCAGTCATTTGTTTCCAGTCCTGGGTGCATATCTGGAAGGCTTTGCATTTTCAGATACCACATTGGCGGGGGTGGTGGGGTGGTGGTGGTGCTGGTATTGTGGGGGAGCACATGCAATCATAAAGGATTTCCCCTGATCCTAGGGAGCTTCCATTTTTTTCTCCTCTTAGCATTAGATAATCAACATTCAAATTTCACAAGATTGAAAAAGAGCATTTAAGAGGATTTAGTATCAGGCTTTAATGGGTGGAGGTGAATCTAATCAAGCCTCTAGAGCTGCTATCAGTTACAGAAATATCAGACAAAGAATGTACATGGGAAATCAAGAAGGGGAGGGGTAAGAAACCCACCTAACAATATTGTCACCTGAGCAATATTCAGGTGACAGGTACATGGATAGCCTTGACTAAAGCATTGTAAAGTTATCCGTGTAACAAAAACATTTGTACTTCCTTAATATTTTGAAATTAAAAAAAAATTTTTTTTAAATGCACACAAGGATACCATCAGCCGAATCTATGATATGGAAAATTCTACAGAAAAAAATGACCTGCCTTTTTTTTTTTTAAACAAATAATACATTCTAGAATTATTTTGTAATTCTCCAATTATATTGGGAAATGGTGTCCCCTTCCTCATAGACCCTTGTTTTAGTCCATGTTCCCTAAATACAAATTTTGAGGTGGAAAGTTGCATGGGGAAGTTTACTGGGGAGAGACCTCTGTGAAGAAAGTGGGATTAGATCCTGAAAAAGCTGACCCCACTTAGGTTCCAGCAGTGGCCTTGGTCATCCTACAGGGAACTCTGGAGAGGAGATGACCTTTCAGAGTTGTTCCAAATTGAGGTGAGGAGGCTGGGATTTGATTTGGGCTGCTTCCTGGTAAAAATACAACTCCAGGAGAGGCAGCTCCTTGCAGCCAAGGGATGTTGCCAGCCACAGGTACAACAGCAGCTGATATCCCAGCAGTTATGAGAGTGTTGGCCCTGAGGAAGAACTCTAGATTGAGAACAATAGTATCCACTCTGCTAATATGAACAGGATTGAACCCTGAGATTAGTGACTTAGCTATTATTCAAACCACAATTTGCATAATATTATGGATATTTTATTTATAAAATTCTAAAACATCATTACTTTACCATAAAAGTTCTGGCATATGATGTCAGTAAATTACGTAGTATCTATTTGACAGTATCTGGTATCAGTTGTGCTATATTTTAACATAGGAAAATAAAGTACTGTGTTGTATTCACTTCTTAAACCCTTTAATTATCTGTGTACTACCATTTTTAGAACCCTGGAGGAGGGCCCTTTCTTCTTTTGCCTGCAGGCTGCCAGACTTGTTTTCCTCCCACCTCACTGGCCGCTCCTTCATCTTCTCTGCTGACTTCTCTTGTCTATGGCCTCTGAATTTTGGAGCGCTTTAGTAGGCTTAGTCCTTAGACTTCTTTGTTTTGTATTTTATTTTTTTAATTTACTTTCATTTTCTAAATGTTCTCATCTAGTCTCACAGCGTTAAGTATCATGTATACCGTGATGACTCACTGATGTTTATCTCTTCCTTGAACTCCAGGCTGGCATATCCAAATTCTTACTCAATGTCTCTATACAAATTTCAAAATTTACGTTCAAACCAGACCTATGACTTTCCCTCACTCCCATCCCCTGCAAAACTGTCTTTTTCCACAGTCCTCAAAAATCTTCACAAATAACAACCCTACTCTCTCAGTTGCTCAAGCCAAAAATTTTGGACTTGTTCTTGAATAATCTAAAGAAAATTTCAGACATTATGTCAATTTTCTCATAGGTACTTTATTATGCATCTATAAGTGAAAGGTCTTTTTTTTTTTTACATAAACAATAGCTAACAAAGTTAATGTACTTCTTTAGTACTATCTAATACCTGGCTTATATCGAAATATCCCTAATTGTTTTAAAGATGCCATTTTTACAGCTGTTTTGTTCAAATTACGATTGAAGGGACAGAGTCAATAAACAATTCAATATAGGTGGGGTGCTCTTGCTCACACCTGCAATCCTAGCACTCTGGGAGGTCAAAACAGGTGGATCCCTTGACCTCAGGATTTCTAGACCGGCGTGAGCAAGAGTGAGACCCTGCCTCCACTATTTTTTTTTTTTTTTAAAGGAAAAACAAATTAGTTGGGTTTTGTGGTGTGTGCCTGTACTCCCAGCAAATCAGGGGGTTGAGGCAGGAGGATTGCTTGAGCCCAGGAGCTTAGGGTTGCAGTGAGCCTGCCACAGTGCCCAGCTAAGGCTAGTCTTGAACTTGTGAGTTCAAGCAATCCACTCGCTTTGGCCTCCCAGTGTGCTAGGATTACAGGCATGAGCCAGGAAAGTCCTTTATGATAAAGTCCTTTACGACATTTGAGCAGAGATTGGAATAAAGTGTTTTAAGGAGAACATGATCAATTGTGTCAAATGCAAATTGTGTCATTGAGTACCTCGACTAAAGTTGCTTTTGTGGAATGAGGGAGGTAAAGGTGGCACCTGTGGCTCAAAGGAGTAGGGCCCCATGTGCTGGAGGTGGCAGGTTCAAACCCAGCCCTGGCCAAAAACTGCAAAAAAAAAAAAGTCTGACTGGAATGGATTCTGGAGAGACTAGAGAGATGAGCTGGGACAATAATATAGACAATGCTTAGAGTAATTTTCCACACAGGGAAGCTAACAGATGGGGCATTGGCTAGAAGGGGTGTGGTGCTAATGGATTTTTTTTTTCAAATGGGAAATATTACAGCATGTTTGATATTAATAGGAATATTTCATAGGAAGAAAATATTGATAATGCAGGAGAGAGAGTGAAACAGAACAATTGCTAGAGAGAGGGAGAATGTACGGGGGGATAGAATCCAGGGCACAACTGTAGGTGCTGTCTTTAGATAGGCAGACGGACTGGGTATCCATAGTAACAGGAGAGAAGGCAGACTGGATGGGCATGGATGCTGGTAGGCCAGTAAATGTGATGGTTGTGGTGGAAATTCTCTTCTCAGTGAAGTAGAAAGCAAAGTCATCAGCCCAGGGATCAGAAGACGTTGGAAAGTTGAAGAGAGGAAAAGGAATGAAATAGTCCTCTAGCAGAGTCAATACGAAATGGGCTGGGGAATGTACCAGTGTTTAGTCGATTAAAGCCCCATTTGAGGATGGGGCCATGAATTTGCAGTGAGTATCTTCTGCATGGTTGTTTATTTTTTTGCCAGTCACATTTAGCTGCTGAGTGTGACACAGGAAGAGAGTTGGATTTAACTGGGCCTGAAGTTTAGCCACAAAGGAAGAGAGAGGATTTGAAGCATGTATGCAAAAGAGTAATTATAATGATGGACCATGAACTGCAAGCTGGAGAAGCAGAAAAGAGAGAACACAAGGGGTAGTTATAGGCGGTAAAAACATGATAACGGCCTGGAGGATTCAGAGAAGTGAATGAATTATGGGAGTCAAGGAATAGTGAGGATGAGTTGGAAAAACAGAAGGTGGTGGTAGATTTAAGGCAAAATGTATAGTGTAAAATTAAGGGAATTAGGAAAATACGCAATCTTATGTACTGATAATGGTAATGTAAAGTATTACCTCTTTTGGTGGGGCAAAACATGAAAATACCTATCAAAATATTAAACACCTTTGACCTAGCCATTCTTTTTCCTGGAATTCATCTAACAGTTACCATTGCCTGTTTGTATACAAGAAATCAGTGTGTTCCTTGTTTATAATGGCAAAAGACTGGAAACATTGTTTATAATGGCAAAAGACTGGAAGCATTGTTTATAATGGCAAAAGACTGGAAGCATTGTTTATAATGGCAAAAGACTGGAAACAACCTAAGTATCTGTCCATAAGTAACTTAAATAAATAATGATACAATTCTACACTGGTTTATTACACAACCATTAAAAAAGAATAATTTAGTCTTGGTGCTCATAGCACAGTGGTTACAGTACCAACCTCATACACCGAGGCTGGTGGGTTCAAGCCAGCTAAACAACAATGACAACTGAAAGAAGAAATAGCCAGGCATTGTGGCAGGTGCCTGTAGTCACAGCTACTTGGGAGGCTGAGGCAAGAGAATCGCTTATGCCCAAGCGTTGGAGGTTGTTGTGAGCTGTGATGCCACAGCACTCTACCCAGGGGAACATAGTGAAACTCTGCCTCAACATTAAAAAAAAAAAAAAAAAAAGAAGAAGAATTTAGAGAATCACCATTTTAGGCCAGGTGCAGTGACTCACTCCCGTAATCCCAGCACTTTGGGAGGCTAAGGTGGGAGGATCACTTGAGCCAGGAGTTTGAGCCCAGCCTGGGCAACATAGTGAGAACTTGTTTCTACAAAAATAAATAAATTAGCCATTTACAAAGAGTACACAGAGTGTTAATAATGGACACTGGAGACTTGGAAGAGGGGAAAGTATCTACAGGGTACAACGTATATATTTGGATGACAAATACACCAAAAGCCCAGACTTCACCACTATACGGTATATACATGTAATGGAATTCAACTTGTACCTCCTAATTCTATTAAAAATAAAATTAGCTAGCTGGGTGCGGAGTCTCGTGCCTATAATCCTAGCACTCTGGGAGGCAAAGGTGGGTGGATTGCTTGAGCTCAGGAGTTGGAGACCAGCCTGAGCAAAAGTGAGACCATATCTCTACTAAAAATAGAAAAACTAGCTGGGCATTGTGGCAGGTGCCTGTAGTCCCAGCTACTTGGGAGGCTGAGACAAGAAAAATCTCTTGAGCCCAAGAGTTTGAAGTTACAGTGAGCTATGATGGTGCCACTGCATTCTACCCAGAGAGACGCAGTGAGACTTTGTCTCAAAAAATGAATGAAGAAGTAAAATAAAATTAGTTGAGAGTGATAGGGCTGAGGTGGGAGGATCACTTGACCCC
The DNA here is from genome assembly GCF_027406575.1 of Nycticebus coucang. Taxonomy (NCBI): domain Eukaryota; kingdom Metazoa; phylum Chordata; class Mammalia; order Primates; family Lorisidae; genus Nycticebus; species Nycticebus coucang. The sequence goes on from NC_069783.1 coordinate 54,196,816, forward strand.
AGGAGTTCAAGGCTACAGTGAGCTTATGATCTTGCCACGGCCCTCCTGCCTGTTTGACAGAGGGAGACCCTGCCTAAAAAAGAAAGAAGGAAAGAAAGACATTTTTAGACCCTCTCTAAAAAAGAAAGAAAGAAAGTAAAGAAAAGAAATTACCATTTAAAAATCCCAATGCAGTTGATTCAGGCAAGGATCATTAATGGATGCTAAAACCATTGTGTGAAAGGTGAATGGAAAACAGGACATTTACACTGTCTCAAAGAAATCACCCCACAAACGACTTTTTAAAATTTGTCTTCCTCCACTGCTCCCTTTCACAGTGTTTAGCACATACACCTTTAAAAATAAAGGGAAAGGATGCTTTCCACTGGAGATATCAGGTAGATGTCAGCTGAGCATCACCAGCAATGGAACAAACTGCCATTACAGGCTTTCTGATGGAATGCAATGAGAAGCATAATTTCTTCTATGATATTCTTGCAAAAAATGTTTCACTTGAATATAATAATGATAAAACAGTTAGATAAATGCAGAATGTAGGACACTCTACAAGGCAAATTCCTGGACTCTTCCAAAATGTCAATGTCAAGAAAGAAAAAAAAAAAGCAAGGGATGATAAAAGACACTAAAGAGACATTTCTATTACATGCAATGAAGAAGACTTGATTGAATTCTAGATAGAAAAAAAAAGCTATAGAGGACATTTGGGAGTGAACAAGGGAAATTTGGATATAAGTTATATGTTAAATATTATAAGACCGATATTAAGTTTTTTGAGTCTGATAATGGGGCTTTGGTTTTGTAAGAAGATGTCTTTATTCCAGGAGAAATATACAAATGATAAATCATCATGCTCTCTGCAATGTGTTGCCAAATGACTCAGCAAAAACAAAGCAAATGTGGCAAAAAATTAATCATTTGTGAATTAAGATAAAAGATACAAGTATTTACTGTGCTATTCTTTAAACTTTTTCTGTAGGTTTAACATGTTTTAAAATAAAACTCTAGCAGGAAAAAAGAGTAACATAGATCTATGAGCACTGATCTCATTATGTTAATATCACTGGAACCAAAATTTTCAGCATAAGTCAAAAGAGATGGAAATGTGCAATCAAACCATCCACATAAAGCTCTGTAATCTTAAATCTCAACAGCCTTTTACAGGTCCTGTAGAGTCCCTGTGGAGAGAAAAATGAAATTCTCATATCTAATTTTTCTGTGGGGCAATATTTACATGGCTACAATATGTAAATGATTGTTCTTGCTTTTCAATTTTTAGCAGCAGTCTAAGAACAAATCAGAGAGAACTCAATATGGTTACTAGCGAAAATATAAATGCCAACTTTTAAAATGTGAAAGTAACAGTATAAGTACAAAAAAAACAGGAGAAAGAGGAAGGTGGGAAGAAGGGAACTTATCTAATACAGCAATTTATTAGTAAATCAAGAAATAGTAGCAGGCTCGGCTCCCTTAGCACAGTGGTTGCAGCACCAGCCACATACACTGAGGCTGGAAGGTTCGAACCCAGCCTGGGCCAGCTAAGCAACAATGACAACTGCAACAAAAAATAGCTGGGTGTTGTGGTGGGCGCCTGTGGTCCCAGCTACTTGGGAGGCTGAGGCAAGAAAATGGCTTAAGCCCAGGACTTTCAGGTTACTGTGAGCTGTGACGTCACAGCACTCTAACCAGGGCGACAGCTTAAGACTCTGTCTCAAAAAAGAAAAAAAAGAAAAGAAAAGAAAAAAATAAAGAAATAGTAGCAAAGGCCCATTGTTTAGAATTAGAGAAGTAACTATTTAAAAAGTCTTGGTAGAGGCTGGGGTGTTGACTCATGCCTGTAGTCTCAGCTACTCGGAGGCTGAGACAGAAGGACTGCCGAGTCCAGCAGTGCAGGCTGCAGGGAGCTATCATGGTACCACACAGTACTCCAGCTGGGGTGACAGACTGAGTCTCTGCCTCTTAAAAACAAAGAGGGGGAAAGTGCTTTGAAACAGAAACAGTTACAAGTAGTTTCCTCTGGGAAGTCTAATTAGGGGTGGTAGAGGGTGAACCAGTTGACTATGTTTTTTCATTATAAGACCTACTTGTGTTCTTAGTAACAAAAATAAAGCTGGGGGCATCAGCATACCAGATTTTAGTCTGTACTACAAAGCCATAGTGGTCAAGACAGCATGGTACTGGCACAAAAACAGAGACATAGACACTTGGAATCGAATTGAACACCAAGAAATGAAACTAACATCTTACAACCACCTAATCTTTGATAAACCAAACAAGAACTTACCTTGGGGGAAAGACTCTCTATTCAATAAATGGTGTTGGGAGAACTGGATGTCTACATGTAAAAGACTGAAACTGGACCCACACCTTTCCCCACTCACAAAAATTGATTCAAGATGGATAAAGGACTTAAATTTAAGGCATGAAACAATAAAAATCCTCCAAGAAAGCATAGGAAAAACACTGGAAGATATTGGCCTGGGGGAAGACTTCATGAAGAAGACTGCCATGGCAATTGCAACAACAACAAAAATAAACAAATGGGACTTCATTAAACTGAAAAGCTTCTGTACAGCTAAGGAGACAATAACCAAAGCAAAGAGACAACCTACACAATGGGAAAGGATATTTGCATATTTTCAATCAGACAAAAGCTTGATAACCAGGATCTATAGAGAACTCAAATTAATCCACATGAAAAAAGCCAACAATCCCTTATATCAATGGGCAAGAGACATGAATAGAACTTTCTCTAAAGACGACAGACGAATGGCTAACAAACACATGAAAAAATGTTCATCATCTCTATATATTAGAGAAATGCAAATCAAAACAACCCTGAGATATCATCTAACCCCAGTGAGAATGGCCCACATCACAAAATCTCAAAACTGCAGATGCTGGCGTGGATGTGGAGAGAAGGGAACACTTTTACACTGCTGGTGGGACTGCAAACTAGTACAACCTTTCTGGAAGGAAGTATGGAGAAACCTCAAAGCACTCAACCTAGACCTCCCATTCGATCCTGCAATCCCATTACTGGGCATCTACCCAGAAGGAAAAAAATCCTTTTATCATAAGGACACTTGTACTAGACTGTTTATTGCAGCTCAATTTACCGTTGCCAAAATGTGGAAACAGCCTAAATGCCCACCAACCCAGGAATGGATTAACAAGCTGTGGTATATGTATACCATGGAATACTATTCAGCCATTAAAAAAAATGGAGACTTTACATCCTTCATATTAACCTGGATGGAAGTGGAAGACATTATTCTTAGTAAAGCATCACAAAAATGGAGAAGCATGAATCCTATGTACTCAATCTTGATATGAGGACAATTAATGACAATTAAGGTTATGGGGGGGGAAGCAGAAAGAGGGATGGAGGGAAGAGGGTGGGGCCTTAGTGTGTGTCACATTTTATGGGGGCAAGACATGATTGCAAGAGGGACTTTACCTAACAATTGCAATCAGTGTAACTGGCTTATTGTACCCTCAATGAATCCCCAACAATAAAAAAAAAAAAAAAGAGAGAGAAAAAAAAAAAATAAGACCTACTTGTTTTTTTCCATGCATGTAATTATTGTGATGAAATGTTTCCAAATAAGAAAGTTCTTTCTGGTGGGTGCTGGGGCTGACTCCTGTACTCCTAGCATTCTGGGAGGCTAAGGCGGCAGGATCCCTTGAGCTCAGGAGTTCAAAAGCACCCTCAGCAAAAGCAAGACCTCCTCTCTACTAAAAATAGAAAAATATCTGGGCCTTGTGGTGCGTGCCTGTAGTCCCAACTACTTGGGAGGCTGAGGTAGGAGGATCCCTTGAGTCCAGGAGCTTAAGGTTGATGTGAACTAGGATGATGCCACAGCATTCTAGACTGGACAACAGAGTTAGGCTCTGTCTCAACAAATAAATAAAAAAGAAAGTTCTAATAAAGAAAGGGAAATGACTTAACAATTCATAATGCCTGGTGTTTAAATTTATCTGTTTTCACACAGTTTCCAGAGTGGGATTGGTTATTAGAGGATCTATCAGCAGAAGAGTCTCATGTAAAGGAAGGGGAAAGGGGAGAAGGGGGCAATAAAAGCTTCGCAAATACAAGGCTTAGTTGTCAGCAGTAATTTTGAGTGTGGTACAGGGTATTTTAATCATATTCTCTAACTGTGCCCCAGCAACTAGGAACTTGGGCCAAATCTCTGGGGAGAGATAACTATTATTTAGAAAAGAGTGAAATTCCTGAAGTCTCTGAAGGTGTGAGTTGCATAAAGCAACATTGCTGGGCAGAGGTCTAGAGGTGGCAGTGAACACTGCTACCATCTTAGCAGACTAGGACCCAGGGTGGAGGTGTGTACACAGAAGAATCCTCCTGGGCATAGGGGCACTCCTTGCAGAAGCACATGTAGCACTTGCTGGATTTTGAGAGAGAGAGAGAGATGAGGCTTTATCATATGTATGGGCTAAATTTGAAAAATATTCTTCTCTTTTTATTTATTTATTTTTTTGAGATAAAGTCTCATTCTGTCACCCTGGGTAGAGTGCTGTGGCATCATCATAGCTCACAGCAACCTCATGATCCTGGGGCTTAAGGAATCTTCTTGCTTCAGCCTCCCAAGTAGCTCGGACTATAGGCAACTGCCACAATTGACCCAGCTAGTTTTTCTATTTTTAGTAGCGATGGGGGAGGGGGTCTCACTCTTACTCAGGCTGGTCTTGAATTTCTTTTCTGATTTTTAAAACAGGGTCAGAAAGTATGCACTATTCTCTTAATGTTAGTATAACCCATAGTAGCCACAGCCTGGTGTGACCTATAAACACACAATCAGCACATCTGATTTTATAGCAAAAGCAATAAGGGAGGCAAATTGCATTATACCACGATTAAAGATACATTTAAAAATGAAAACATAAATACTATAATGGTAAGTCTCAAACCTAATCCAACAATCAAATGGAGTTTTGATGTGACAGAGATACGAGGATAAACCCCTCTGGTTGCAGCATTATGGGGGATAACATGGGATAGATTATATTGCTATTCCCTACTATTTACTGCCTTCCCTATGAAGGATTATGTTCACCAACCCATTTCCATCAAGGCCAAAACTTCTAACTTACTTTGGAATGTGTGCAGAAGTGATTTATGCCCCACATCTGAGCAGCTTTAATAGACATCTGGTAGTTGAGACATGAAGCCTATATGTCCTACATAAAAGTTGTTCTTCGGCCTATATTCTGGAATGAAGAACCTGAAACAGAGCTTGTAACCATCACACACAGTGGATGAGTAATAACCCTTTGTTGTTGTCAAGCCACTGTGATTCTGGGGCTTTTTGTTCCACAACATAGTATAGAGAGAGCTAACTCTCTCTAAGATACTAAGATTATGCAGCATAATCTTAAAATCCTTTTGCTACCAACACCCCCAAAGGCTATTTAAATTATAGCAAATATAATTTTAAATGCATAACTCCTAAGAAAGTAAGAGAAATCTCCAGTACCTCTGACTAAAGGGGCTACTGAAACAAAGTGTAAGTTCTTGAAATGATTCTGCAGTTACAAATGTTAATAAAAAAAGAAATGCAATAAATGAACCTAAATAAACTAGAAAAGAAAATGGATAATTTCTTAAAGGCAAGAGGAAAAAAGGGAAATATTGAAAACAAAAGCAGAAATGAACAGATTGAGTAATAGAAAAGCAGAACATGAAATACATGCGTCCAACAACTATATTTATTTGCTTAAACATTGTTTCTAGAGTAACACTCCCCTTGCTGTGTTCCTATGCTCTTACTATGAGGCTTAACTCCCAAACTGTCATGGGTTTGAGGTTTACTTTGAGAAAACTAACACATTTGTGGCACATCAATAAATAATATTTAACAATAATTAATGTAGGCATTATGTAAATTACGAACACATGTTCATGTTTCCTTAAAGAAATAAAACAGAAAATATTCTCTCTCAGTCTACATCTTGACCAGTCCAGCATATAAGGGGTAACTCTTGAGTTGTCATAGAGTTGTCATGATCAAGGTCAGTGGTTTGCAACTGAGGATTACAACTTCCTGGTATATCATGAAATCAGTTTAATGGGTTACAGTTTACATTGAAAAATAAAAAAGAATAGAATTTGAAAATATCACAGTGCAATGTATGCAGTTAAGTACTATTTCATGAAACATTAGTTTTAGTTCTATATTACATGTGCGTGTCCTAGGTTGAGATTAAAATGTACATTTTACTGCAGGTGGATTAAAGTCCAAAAGGTGGATTAAAGTCCAAAAGTTTGAGCCAGGCACAGTGGCTCATGCCTGTAATCTTAGCACTCTGGGAGGTTGAGGCAGGTTGGATTGCTTGAGCTTACAAATTCGAGACCAGCCTGAGCAAGAGCAAGACCTCTGTCTCTACTAAAAATAGAAAAATTGAGGCAAGAGGCAAGAGGATTGCTTGAGCCCAAGAGTTGGAGGTTGCTGTGAGCTGTGATGGTGCTATGATACTCTACCTAGGGCGACAGCTCAAGACTTGGTCTCAAAAAAAAAAAAAAAGTCCAAAAGTTTGAAAATCATTGATTCAGGCCCCTGTAATCAAAATATTTAACAGCTGGTAAAGCACGGGCATAGTTCAGTCAAAGCTAAAGCTGGCTGCAATGTCGGAACCCTGCTATGCCAACCCCTTTTATGTAAGACTGAGAGTCAGGATGGTGGAGGCAGCAGTAGGTTTAGGGCAGTGGCTTTCTAAGTGTATTAGTTTTCAGCTGCTGCAGCAACAAATTAGTGAATATTTTGTGGTTTAAAATAACACACATTTATGAGGTTACATTTCTGTAAGTCAGAAGTCAGGCTCAGGTCTTATTGAGCTAGAATAAAGCTGTTGACATGACTATTTCTCTCGGGGGTTCTAAGGAAGAATCTGTTTCCTTGCCTTGTTCAGCTTCTAGAGGCTGCCCACATTCTTTGACTCATGGCCTCTTTCCTCTATTTTCAAATGTTGCACCTTCCACTGTCCCTTCTTCCATAATCATATCAGTTGATTGCAGCTGAGAGAGATGCTCCCCTTTTAAGGATCCATGTAATTAGATTGGGCCCATTTCAAGATCCTTAACCTTAACCCCACCCGCAAAGTCTCTTTTGCCATAACATTTTCACAGGTTCCAGAGGATGAGGGAATAGAGATGCCTTTGGGGCCATTATTCTGCTCACCACAGTGGGTATGGAAAAGTTTCATTATTTGAACAACTAGCACAGCCACACCCGTGCATACTGCTGGAGGGAAACCAAGGACAGGGCCTCTGTGAATGACCCTCCAAAGACCTTTGGAGTCTTTAAGCAATACTCCACAAATGTGTCTTGAATGTTCACCCCATCTCCTCCACGACAAGAGAGGGGAAAGTTTAAACTACACAAACTAATGTGACTCAATTCATTGCTTTCACATCTTAGATATTGTCCTAGGAGTTTTAGCTATGGAATTGATTGATTATCCCAGACCCAGGAAAATTGGGAGAAAATTGTGCACAAACTTAAGAAAAGTATCTAATAAGAAATACTGTTATTTTTATCACAAATGAAAAATTTAAACACCCTGTATAGACAGGGTGGACATAAAGTTAAATCGCACACAAACTTTATGTCCACCTTGTATATGAGCTTGTTTTATTATCTTTATGGTATTAATTTCCGTTAGGTATACAGTATGCATGATGACAGCAAGTGGCAGCTTTTAAAAAATAAATTTCCAGAAATCTATCCTAATTTTTATAATTCCAAACTGTTTCAGAATTCTGGGAAAAAGTCTCTGGAACAGCAATTCAGAGTGGTACCCCATAAAATATAATCATAAATTAAAATTGTGCACATATACATATAACCTGGAAAGTAGCAAAGTTCATTTTTAAAACTAATGTTTTAAGTTAATAAGATCTTCTAAAATTGAAGGTGTTTTATTGTACAGCAGAACTTTCAAAACAATCTCTGAAACGACCTGTGTATGTTTACCATTAGAGCAACCATTCTGCTATCCATTGCTCATTGAATGTTTTTTGTGTCAACAAATAAAACAGGAATTAACTCATTTTTGAGTCATTTAATTCCAACCACAAAAGCCCAGGGAACTCTAGCAAAGCACTTTATGAATCAGCATAAGGGTATAAGAAATAGGAGTTAAAAATAATTCCACATCAGGTATCAAATGATGGTAATGTGAGCCTTTTACAAATGCTTGTGGATATGCCTGGGTGGTGTATGAAAGGAAGTTAATTTGGGGACATAACTATTATGTATGCTATTTTACTCAGTTGTCTAAAGACATCTAAGGATGCTAATTTATGTAGCTTTTGTATTTTAGGTGACTCATTTCTTCCATTATAAAGGAGACTTTTCACATAATTATTTAGCTAGACTTTTTCCTTGTGAATCTCATTGGCTCTTGCTACTTAGACAAAAGGAAAGGTTGTTATTGCTGCTTGCCTACATCCATCTCCAATTTTGAAGACAAAATTGGAAAAATGAAGTTTTGTTCAAAATCTGTCTTTTCATTAAGTTATCTGTGTATCTACCCTTGAACCTGACCCACACTGTTTTTCTTTTTTTTTTATTGTTGGGGATTCATTGAGGGTACAATAAGCCAGGTTACACTGATTGCAATCTTCTTTTCTTTTTTTTTTTTTTTTTTTGCAGTTTTTGGCCAGGGCTGGGTTTGAACCCGCCACCTCCGGCATATGAGGCTGGCACCCTACCCCTTTGAGCCACAGGTGCCACCCCTGTTTTTTCTTTCTTACCTTGACCATCCCTGATTCCCTATCTCAGTTCTGTGCTATTGCTACCTTAAGAAGCCTCAATGACAGGATGTCTCAAGAAATGATAGGAAAAAAGTTGCACTCTACGGAGGGCAATGAAGTAAGACTCTGTCTCAAAAAGATAAAAAGAAAAAAAAGGCCAGGCGAGGTGGTTCATGCCTATAATCCTAGCATTCTGGGAGGCCGAGGGGGGTGGATTGCTTGAGCTCATGAGTTCAAGACCAGCCTGAGCAAAAGTGAGACCCCGCCTCTACCAAAAATAGAAAAACTGAGGCAAGAGGATCGCTTGACCCCAAGAGTTGGAGGTTGCTGTGAGCTATGACGCCATGGCACTCTACCCAGGGAGACAGCTTGAGACTCTGTCCCCCCCTCCAAAAATATTAATTAATTAAATTTTTAAAAAAGAGAAAAAAATGGTGCTGTACATTTGTCCATTCATTCATAACTAATTTTATATCAAGTATAATTGATTGAAATTATTTAACATCCACCTGATTGACTGATAATATTATTGTGCCATTTATTTGATTCAATGTTACGCTCTCCTTTCCGTCCTATTTTATAACTACAGGGGCTGGAAGCCTGTATACTCCATTTTCCAGAATCTCTTACCAACTGGTTTCCAGTCAAGGTTAGCCCATGGGTGTTACAGGTAAGAGAAAAGAAGCCATTCTGGCCTGACACTAGTGGTGGAGGTGTCTCAGTGGTTGATTCTGCACCAGCCACTGGACTCCAGCAGCAGGTGCAGCCAGAGGGCTCCGCCTAAGAGCTTTCTCAGCTCTGGGCAGCATTCTTCCTTTTCTCTCCCTTTCTCCTCTAGCCCTTCCAACACCTTTATAACCATTTCCCAGAATTAAATGCCTTCTCTTTGAACTTTGTACAGTAGTTTCTGTTTTCCTGACTGGATTGATATAGACCAAACTATTCCTGCAGCTACCAGAGCTTTGGGAAATCCAGATGTTTGTAAATGAAAATAGCATAATAATTCTCTGGAAACGACTTCTCTGGAAACTGTTAACACACAAGTTTTATGCCATTCTTAGTCTTATGCACATGTGGCTCTACCCAAATGCAATGGATTATGAAGTTTGGCTCCTGTTTCAGGGATACATATGGGATACCCACTGTGTGCTTTGGGCAATACGAATAGCTAGTTTATCTTCTGCTCAGAGATACCCTGGATTGAGGTCTCAGAGTCTGCTAGTTTCTTGAAAACTCATTGAAAACATTTAGTAGTGGCTCAGTGCCTGTAAGCTCAAGTGGCTCAGGCGCCAGCCCATATACACCAGAGCCAGCAGGTTCTAGCCGGGCTCGGGCCTGCAAAACAACAATGACAACTACAACCAAAAAATAGCTGGGCATGTGGCGGGCCCCTGTAATCCCAGCTACTTGGGAGGCTGAGGCAAGAGAATCGCCTAAGCCCAGGAGTTGGAGGTTGCTGTGAGCTGTGATGCCACAGCACTCTACCTAGGGCGACAGCTTGAGGCTCTGTCTCAAAAAAAAAAAAAAAATTAGTAGTTTGTAAGTGAGGAAGGAATTTGGTCAGGAAATAAAAGATTAAGGGGTAGTTTAGGTGCTCTTCCCTAGGTCTTCAAATGTCTGACAACTATATCTAGCAGGACTAGTTCAGCTGCTAGTTTTCCAGTTTTCCCATGGAAAACTCCAATGGGAATAGTGCTACTGAAGTCTGCCTCATGTGACAGAACAAGATTCTGAAATTTAAATTAAATTGCCTTTGAAATTTAAATTAAATTGCCTATTTTAATACCCAAACATCAATATAACAATAACTTCTTCAAAAGTTCCAGAAGTTTATGGCAACAAATTTTGAACATTCTTTTTGTTTTTTGAGACGAGTGTCTTGCCCTGTTGCCCAGGCTAGAGCTCAGTAGCATCAGCCTACCTCACAGCAACCTCAGACTCCCGGGCTCAAGCAATCCTCCTGCTTCAGTCTCCCAAGTAGCTGGGGCAACAGCCTCGTGTGCCGCATCTGGCTATTAAATTGTATACCATAAATTATGAGCTGGTGAGGACAAAGGTGATAAGATTATATTTCATCAGGACACTAGGCTAAACCTCTGTTACAGATTTGAGTGAGGTAGTATGTCTGGTCTGCTTTGTCCTAAAGACTTCATGAGTCACCTCTCTTATTCCATTACTTAAAATGACCTCCACCTCCAGATTCAGCATCTTCATGGGTAATTTTCTCCATGATGGAAAATTTATATTTCGAAGCTCGAGTTAGAATTTTTATGTATCCAGCTGGTCCAATATTTCCATGTTTTCAAAATCTGGATTCCATTCACAGATATTTTCATTTAAAATTACCTTTTGGAAATGAGTATAATTGTGATGGATGTATTACTTAGTTCAATGTAAGCATTTCACATTGTATATCAAAGCAGTACAATGATCCCCATAAATGCATCAATGTACAAAGTTATGATTTAATAAAAATAAATAAATAAAATAAAATTACCTTTTGGTGTTTTATATTAAGGCAGTTCCCATTATTCTGAACTACTGAAGATTAAGATTTAAATGATGACTTAATCTATTAAATGATGAAGCTTTAATATCAAATGAATGTTTGCTCCAACCTCTCTAAAAATAGCGTTTTGATATCTGTTAATCATAAAATAATTCATTGAAATAATTCCTTAATCCTATTAGGTCATTTGAAACCATAATGCTTTTCAAATATACAATTAAACTGCTCCTAAAGAAACAAAACAAACAAAATATGTAGTATTGTTACAATAGTGTAATTATTACATCTTAAAGTTTTGAAAACAATAGAACTGGATGTGAAAATTATAGGTAAAACTAGTGTATACTGAAGTGCACATTTTTACCAAGTTTAAAACGTAATGATAGTAATGGATTCAGTAAAATGGATTCATCTTCAAAAAGTTCAATGTCAGAGCTGACCATACTAGTGTGCTGATTTTATTCTTATAATTCTCATTAAAATTGTTTTGGGCAAACTCTTCTTTTTTGGGGGTGGCGGGCAGAGTCTCACTATGTCAACCTCAGTAGAGTGCTATGGTGTCACAGCTGACAGCAACCTCCAACTCTTGGGCTTAAGTGATTCTCTTGCCTCAGCCTCCCAAGTAGCTGGGACTACAGGTATCCGCCACAATGCCTGGCTGTTTTTTGGTTGCAGTTGTCCTTGTTGTTTAAATGGGCCAGGCCGGGTTCAAACACACCCGCCTTGGCGTATGTGGTTGGTGCCCTAACTGCTGAGCTACAGGTGCCGAGCCTGGCAAACTCTTCTTAATATTTTTTACCCATTACCTGTTTTAATACAATTATCTGTAATTTGTATATAGCAAAATGTTCATGTCCAGTATTTAAATGACTTACTGTGATTTGAAATGATTTTTTTTAAACAAAGCAAAAATCCGGTAGAGTTGATGCAAAATTACAAAGACAGAACGAAAGCATGTAAACAAAGAGAAATAGCAGTTACAAATGCCAATGACAGAAAAAACAAATACTTCTCAGAATGGCAAAGAAGGTGGCTCAGACAGGAGGTAGTATTAAACTAAAAATGCAAGGATAAATAACTTTGGAGAAGTAAGCAGAGACTGTTACTGATTCTCAATTGTCAAAATACTGGCATGTGAAATTTATTTATGCATAATAAGGAAACCTTTAGTGGTGAAACATTCTGAATTTTTAATATACCCATATTGATTAAATTTCATACTTTCCAGCTGCATTATTCAATATGGTAGCTACATTAAGCCTCTTAAATTTAGATTAATTGAAATAAAAATAGAAAGAAAATTCAATTCCACAGTTGTATATGCTTCACATCCTCCAGAACCACACTGGATGCAGAGACCCATTGGATGCACAGAAACAGAACATTGCCATCATAATAGAAAGTTCTGTTGAACTACCTGAAATAGGACCAGTAGTGAGTGGAAGGGTCCTAATTAAGCTATATCAATATTATTATTCTAGCAATTTACCACCTATGCTTTCATTATCCAAGCCTCTAGTTACTCCTAGAGGCAAGGTATACAATTATATAAAATAAGGGTCAAATTCCTTAATGCCTTTTTTCTCTTCCAAGAAAGACTTCCTTGGAATATTATTACCTACAGCAAGTAAGAAATGTAATGTCTTATTGTGGATATTATCTACCAGCACATAAGAAATGTCATAATATCATGAAAAATAAGTATGCAGCAACTTTTGGCTTGGTATAACATTTCACATGCTGAATCACCAGGCATTATCTTATTCTTTCCATGATTGAGCAAAACAGCTGACAAAAATAAAGGATTTTGTCTGCTTGATGTAATGGTATAACCCATAGCACATCCAGACAGAAATAATCTTTTATAATGGGACCGGCATTTCTTTAACATGTTGGGATAGAAAAACCCCATTTATTAAAAGTTCTTTAAGGTTTTGAATTACAAAACACTTCTACTGTTATATTACAGCATTTATCTTCATTTAAAAAATTTTAAATAATATTATTTTTACAACTGCCTTAACAATATAATAATAATAATAATATTGAAATAGATAAAAATCACCATACATTTATTCTGGAATATAAAGCACAGAAAATTATTGGATGTATCCAGTTCTTTTTTTGAGCTAAATATAGTTCTGGTCCTGTAATTCCATAAAGATATGATACACTAAAGGGAAAAAAATAGTAAGACAAATCTTTATGGTGAACATTATACACAAAATAAATAAAATGCTAGGAAATCTAGTACAAAAATACATTAAACTTTCAACCACTGAGGTCAAGAATTTACCTCATAATGGAAAATTGACAATATAAGGAAACTTATTAATACAATAACCATATTAATTGGTTAAGAAAAATTACATGGCCATTTGCAGTGGTTCACACTTATAATCCCAGCATTCTGAGGGGCCAAGGCAGGTGGAGTGCTTGAGCTTAGGAGTTCAAGGCCAGCCTGAGCAAGAGCAAGACCAGTCTCTACTAAAAATAAAAAAACTAGCCCGGTGTTGTGGCAGGCGCTGTAGTCCCAGCTACTCAGGAGGCTGAGGCAGAAAGATCTCTTGAGCCCAAGAGGCTGAGGTTTCTGTGACCTGTGACACCACAGCACTCTACCCAGAGTGGCAGAGTGAGATTTAAAAAAAAAAAGAAAAGGAATATTACATGATTCTCTGAGTAAATGCTAAAAAGCTACCGAATGAAATTCAACACCCATTTATATACTAAATAAAAACATATTATAATATAAAATTAAAATAAACATAATGAATCATATCTATTTCAAGTAAAAAGTCCACTTACAGGACAGGTGTAGTGGCTTATGTTTGTAATCCCAGTGCTTTGAGAGGCTGAGGCAGGATTGTTTGAGGCCAGGAGTTGAAGACCAGTTTGGGCAGTATAGTGAGACCATGTCTCTACAAAAAATAATTAAAAATAAATTAGCTGGGCCTATAGCTTAGCTATTCCAGAGGCTGAGTAGGGAGGGTCACTTGAGCTCTAGAGGTTGAAGTTACAGTAAGAGATGATTGCATCACTGCACTCCAGCCTGGGTGATAAAAAAAAAGTCGATTGTACCGAGTAGAGATGCATTTTTTATCAACATTTTTAGATATTTCATATTGCTATATCATTATTAGCCAAAGTAATGGAAGCATGAAATAGAAAAACAAGAAATAAACAGTGGAAAATCAAAACAAAAAATTTTATGGAAATTTTCAGAATATAGGATTGCTCAGTAAGAAAATAAAATTGAAAAGAATGAATTCATAGTTACTAGAATTAATACAAGAATACAGAAATTAAATGTTAACTGTGCAAAAGTCAATATATTTCTGTAAAATCACCAAAATCCAAGTATGTCAAATAAACCTGTTCCCAAATAAAATTTTTTATATGTAAGAAAAACTTCATCTTTATAAGGAAAACTACATTACTGATTCAGAGATATGAAACACACTGTTCTTCAACCAGAAAAATAAATATCATAAGGATCTTGATTTTTTTTCAAATTATCTTACAGATTTGGTACAATTCTAATTAAAATATTATCTTTGCTGGCCTTAACAATGATAATAAAACTCATAAGAACAAAAAAACTTGTTGGCTGATAATTAAATAAATATATATTACTATGGTTTAAAACAATGTGTCTGACTAATCCCTTCTGCCCTTACAATACTAGTGGGAAAGCAAATTCCCTAATAGCTCCAGGCCTGTGGGATCTTGGTAGACAAGGGTTTCTTCTTCTTTTTTTTTTTTTCTTTTTCCTGTGGGCTGCCATCTGGTGTCCTGATTCAGCAACTGCGTTTCAACTATTGCAAGACACCTACAATCTGCTTGTTGCTTCTTCAGTTACCAACTTTTTCTCAATACCCAAGGAATTAGAGGTGATTCCTGGGTCAAAGAGCATTAAATGACATTTTGCAATCGTCTTCCCTTTATGTATAAAATGATATGACATCTGGGTTTGGCAAAAATGTTGGTAATTATTGAAGCATGGTGCTTGTTTTCTGTATACTAGCAAATTTCCATAATAAAAAGTTAAAAATAGAAACAAAATAAAAAAAAAATTGTTCCTGTAACAGTAAGTGGCCAATTAATATATAAAAGAACTCCCAGTCTCATTACCAATTAAACAAAGGCAAATTAAACCAAGTAAATATTTTCTGTCTTTTAGACCAAAAAAGAACATTAAAATACTAATAGTATTCTGTGCTAAAGAGGGTGTTGAGAAAATACGCAGTCATTCTTTTGGTAAAATCATCTTTTGGAGGGTAATTTAGTAATAGCAATGGAAATTTTTATTGTTCCAAATGTTTCTTATCCTTATACCCAGAATTCCACTTCTCTCTTATGAAACTATTTAGGCAAGAATGCAAAAATACAAGTTCATGGATGTTTATTGTACCATTTTTTTAAGAGCAAAATCGTAGGAATGAGTACAAATAAGGCATTCATTAAATAAGGAAAGACACAGCATATAATGAATACCATACATCATTAAAGAACAATCTCTTTAATTAATATAGGAATATATCCTTGGAAAATTAAGTAAAGAAAATAACTTGTATAAATGAGAGTGGCTTCATTTTGGTTAAAGAAGATAATACCTGTTAGTATGTACCTTAAAAAAAAATCAGGAGGCCAATAACCAGGTAATTATAGGAGTTTTCTTTAGATGGAAAGGAAAATGGGAGACTGCCTTTATTGTATAGTTCTGTAATGTTTGAGAAAACAATTTTTTTTTCAGACAGAGGCTCTCTCAGTTGCCCTGGGCAAAATGCTGTGGCATCACAGCTCACAGGAACCTCAAACTCTTGGGCTCAAGTCATCCTCTTGCCTCAGCCTCCCAAGTAGCTAAGACTACAGGTGCCCACTACAACGCCAGGGTAGTTTTCTATTTTTTTTTTTTTTTTTTTGAGACAGAGTCTCAAGCTATCTCCCTGGGTAGAGTGCTGTAGCATCACAACTCATAGCAACCTCCAACTCCTGGGCTCAAGCGATTCTCCTGCCTCCGGCTCCCAAGTAGCTGGGATTACAGGTACCTGCTACAATGCCGGCTGTTTTTTGGTTGCAGCCGTCATTGTTGTTTGGCAGGCCAGGGCTGGATTCGAACCCGCCAGCTCAGGTGTATATGACTGGCGCCTTAGCCGCTTGAGCCACAGGTGCCGAGCCTAGTTTTTCTATTTTTAGTAGAGATGGGGTTCTCATTCTTGCTCAGGCTGTTCTTTTCTTTCTTTCTTTTTTTTTTTTTTTAATTAAATCATAGCTGTGTACATTAATGCCATCATGGGGCACCATACACTGGTTTTATAGACCATTTGACACATTTTCATCACATTGGTTAACATAGACTTCCTGGCATTTTCTTAGTTATTGTTTAAGACATTTATATTCTACATTTACTAAGTTTCACATGTACCCTTGTAAGCTGCACCACAGGTGTAATCCCACCAATCACCCTCCCTCCGCCCATCCTCCCCTCTCCCAATCCCCCTTCCCCATATTCTTAGGTTAAAACTGGGTTATAGCTTTCATATGAAAGCCATAAATTAGTAGGGCTGAGTACATTGGATACTTTTTCTTCCATTCTTGAGATACTTTACTAAGAAGAATATGTTCCAGCTCCATCCATGTAAACATGAAAGAGGTAAAGTCTCCATCTTTCTTTAAGGCTGCATAATATTCCATGGTGTGCCTACACCACAATTTATTAATCCATTCGTGGATCAATGGGCACTTGGGCTTTTTCCATGGCTTAGCAATTATGAATTGGGCTGCAATAAACATTCTGGTACAAATATCTTTGTTATGATGTGATTTTTGGTCTTCTGGGTATATACCTAGTAGAAGAATTATAGGATTGAATGGCAGATCTATTTTTAGATCTCTAAGTGTTCTCCAAACATCTTTCCAAAGGAATGTATTAATTGCATTCCCACCAGCAGTGTAGAAGTGTTCCCTTTTCTCCATATCCACACCAACATCTCTGGTCTTGGGATTTTGTGATATGGGCTAATCTTACTGGAGTTAGATGATATCTCAAAGTAGTTTTGATTTGCATTTCTCTGATGATTAAAGATGATGAGCATTTTTTCATATGTCTGTAGGCCATGTGCCTGTCTTCTTCAGAGAAGTTTCTCTTCAAGTCCTTGCCCAATCTGCGATGGAATCACTTGTTCTTTTCTTGCTTATACGTTTGAGTTCTCTGTGGATTCTGGTTATTAAACCTTTGTCGGAGACATAACCTGCAAATATCTTCTCCCATTCTGCGGGCTGTTTGCTTGCTTTACTTACTATGTTCTGGCTGTGCAGAAGCTTTTTAGTCTGATCAGATCCCAGTAGTGTATTTTTGAAGCTACTTCAATTGCCTGGGGGGTCCTCCTCATAAAATATTCACCCAGACTGATTTCTTCAAGGGTTTTCCCTGCACTCTTGTAGTATTTTTATAGTTTTGTGTCTTAAGTTTAAATCTTTAATCCAGTGAGAGTCTATCTTAGTTAATGGTGAAAGGTGTGGGTCCAGTTTCAGTCTTCTACAGGTTGCCAGCCAATTCACCCAGCACCATTTGTTAAATAGGGAATCTTTTCCCCACTGAATGTTTTTAATTGACTTATCAAAGATCAAATAATGGTAAGTAGCTGGATTCATCTCTTGGTTCTCTATTCTGTTCCAGGCATCTACTTCTCTGTTTTTGTGCCAGTACCATGCTGTTTTCATCACTATCGATTTATAGTATAGTCTGAGGTCTGATAGTATGATTCCTCCTGCATCGTTTTTATTTCTGAGTAATGTCTTGGCTATTCAAGGTTTTTTCTGATTCCATATAAAATGAAGTATTATTTTTTCAGATCTTTAAAGTATGACAGCGGAGCTTTAATAGGGATTGCATTAAAATTGCATATTGCTTTGGGTACTATGGACATTTTAACAATGTTGATTCTTCCCAGCCATGAGCATGGTATGTTTTTCCATTTGTTAGCATTTTCAGCTATTTCTTTTCTTAGAGTTTCATAGTTCTCTTTATAGAGATCTTTCACGTCCTTTGTTAGGTATATTCCCAAATATTTCATCTTCTTTGGCACTACTGTGAATGGAATAGAGTCCCTGTTTTTTCAGCTTGACTATTGTTGATATATATAAAGGCTACTGATTTATGGCTCTTGATTTTGTAACCTGAGATGCTGCTGTATTCCTTGATCACTTCTAATAGTTTTGTAGTAGAATCCCTGGTGTTTTCCAGATATACAATCATATCATCTGCAAAGAGTGAAAGTTTGATCTCTTCTGACCCTATGTGGATACCTTTGATTGCCTTTTCTTCCCTAATTGCGATGGCTAAAACTTCCATTACAATGTTAAAGAGCATTGGAGACAATGGGCAGCCTTCTCTTGTTCCTGATCTGAGTGGAAATGATTTCAATTTAACTCCATTCAATACGATATTGGCTGTGGGTTTGCTGTAGATGGCCTCTATCAGTTTAAGAAATGTCCCTTCTGTATCAATTTTCTTAAGTGTTCTGATCATGAAGGGATGCTGGTATTATCAAAAGCTTTTTCTGCATCAATTGAGAGAATCATATGGTCTTTGTTTTTTAATTTGTTTATGTGCTGAATTATACTTATAGATTTACGGATATTGAACCAGCCTTGAGACCCTGGGATAAAAGGGTCTTGATGTATAATTGGTCATGATGTATAATTTGTTTGATGTGTTGCTGGATTCTGTTTGTTAGGATCTTGTTGAATATTTTTGCATCTATATTCATAAGTGATATTGGTCTATAATTTTTTTTCCTTGTTGGGTCTTTTCCTGGTTTGGGGATCAGGGTGATGTTTGCTTCATAGAATATGTTGGGTAGTCTTCCTTCTTTTTCTACATTTTGGAACAGCTTGAGTAATATAGGTACTAGTTCCTCTTTAAAGGTTTAGTAGAATTCTGACATGAAGCCATCTGGTCCTGGGCTTTTCTTTTTAGGGAGATTTTATATGGTTGATGCATTTCAGAACTTGATATTGGCCTGTTCAACATTTCCACTTGATTCTGGCTAAGTCTTGGAAGGTGACATGCTTCCAAGTATTGGTCAATTTCCTTCAGATTTTCATATTTCTGAGAATAAAGTTTCTTGTAATATTCATTAAGGATTTTTTGAATTTCTGAGGAATCTGTTGTTCTGTCATCTTTGTCATTTCTGATTGATGAGATTAGAGATTTTACTCTTTTTCTCCTGGTTAGGTTAGCCAAAGGTTTATCTATTTTATTGACCTTTTCAAAAAACCAACTTTTTGATTTATTGATCTGTTGTATAATTCTTTTGTTTTCAATTTTATTTAATTCTGCTCTGACTTTGGTTATTTCTTTTCTTCTATTGAGTTTGGGGTTGGAATGTTCTTCCTTTTCCAGTTACTTGAGATGTCCCATTAAGTTGTTAACTTCCTCTCTTTCTGTTCTCTTGAGGAAGGCTTGCAGTGCTATAAATTTCCTTCTTAGAAGTGCCTTTGCGGTATCCCAGAGGTTCTGATAATTTGTGTCTTCATTGTCGTTTTGTTCCAAAAATTTGGCAATTTCCTTCTTAATCTCATCTCTGACCCAGCTATCATTCAGCATAAGTTTATTTAACTTCCATGTTTTTGTATGAGTATGCAGATTCCTGTTGTTACTGACTTCAACTTTTATTCCATGGTGGCCCGAGAAGATGCAAGGAATAATTTTTATTCCTTTAAATTTACTGAGGTTAGACTTGTGATCTAAGATGTGATCAATTTTGAAGTATGTTCCATGGGCTGATGAGAAGTATGTGTATTCAGTTTGTTGGGATGAAATGTTCTGTAAATGTCTGCTAAATCCAAATGTTGGATGGTTAGGTTTAAATCTAAAATTTCTTTGCTCAGCTTCTTCTTCTTCTTCTTTTTTTTTTAATTGTTGCAGTTTGGCCAGGGTTGGGTTTGAACTTACCACCGTCAGTATGTGGGGCCAGCACCCTACTCACCAAGCCACAGGCATGACCCTGCTCAGCTTCTTATTGGAGGATCTATCCAACACTGCCAAAGGAGTGTTGAAATCTCCAACTATTATGGAACTGGTGGAAATCAAGTTGCTCATGTCTGTTAGAGTTTCTCTTATAAATTGAGGTGCATTCAGATTGGGTGCATACATATTAATAATTGAAATCTCATCATATTGAGTATTACCCTTAACAAATATGAAGTGACCATTCTTATCCTTCCTTACTTTTGTTGGTTTAAAGCCTATTGTGTCTGCAAATAGAATTGCAACACCTGCTTTTTTCTGATTGCCATTTGCCTGAAATATGGACCATCCTTTCACCCTGAGTCTCTATTTAACTTTTAAGGTAAGGTGTTACTCTTGAATGCATCAAATATCTGGCCTGAGTTTTTGTATCCAGTCAGCTAACCTGTGCCTCTTTACAGGACAGTTTAAGCCGTTCACATTAATGGAGAATATTTATAAGTCTGGTAAAATTTTGGGTATCAAGTTTTTTGAAAATCCAGTGGACATTTTTAATCCTTTCACCACTGTGGAAGTTGGAGTTTGATCAAAAGTTTCTGAGTGAGTTTACTTTTGTGGTAGAGGATTGGGCTGGTCATTATGGAGGATAGGTCTGAGAATATCCTGAAGAGCTGGTTTGGTTATGGCAAATTTCTTCAACATATGAATGTCATTAAAGTATTTAATTTCTCCATCATAAATGAAACTCAGTTTAGTTGGATACAGGATCCGGGGTTGAAAGTTATTTTGCTTTAGGAGATTAAAAGTCGATGACCACCCTCTTCTGGCTTGAAAAGTTTCAGCAGAGAGATCTGCAGTCGTTCTAATATTTTTCCCTTTGTAGGTAATGGATTTCTTATGTCTAGCCAGACATAAGAATTTCAGAATTTTCTCCTTTATATTAACTTTAGTGAAGTTAATTATGATATACTGGGTGATGTCTTATTCAGATTGAGTCGTGCTGGGGTTGTGAAACTGTCTGCTATCTGAATTTCAGAATTTCTTTTTTTTTTTTTTTTTGTGGTTTTTGGCTGGGGCTGGGTTTGAACCGGCCACCTCTGGCATATGGGACCGGCGCCCTACTCCTTGAGCCACAGGCACCGCCCTGAATTTCAGAATTTCATGGAGAAGGCCTCTGTGCTTTGCGAGGCCACTTCATCACTTTCAGGGATTCCAATGAGGCCCATATTAGCCTTCTTCGAATTATCCCAGAGCTCTCTGAGAGAATGATCCATTTTTGCTCTCCATTTCTCTTCCTCTTTGAGAGTTTGGGAACGTTCAAAGGCTTTGTCTTCAATGTCAGAAATCCTTTCTTCTGCTTGGTCCAGTCTGTTACTGAGGGATTCTACTGTATTTTTCAGATCTTTGAGGGCTGTAAATTCTTGCTTCAGTGCATCAAAGTCTTTGGTGGTTTTGTCTTTAAATTCGTTAAATTCTTGAGACAACTTTTGAATTTCTCATTGAATTTCTAATTCCGACTTTTGAATTGCTCCTCAAATTTCTAATTCCAAATTTTCCTCCATTCTATTAATTTTGTTTGCAATACAAATTCTGAATTTGATTTCTGACATCTCAATCAGCCGTTTATGAATGGGATCTTCAGTCAGATCTGCCATATCTTTCCTTGGGGGGGGGGGTTTGATGTATTCTGGTTATTCATGTTACCAAAGTTTTTCCGCTGATTCCGCTCCATGATTATTTTACACCGTTTGATTTTTCCCCTGGAGCTTTGTTGAGGAAACCCACATAGTGCTATGGCCTGAGAAACTGGGGACCTGTTTGGTGTGGTGGGGTAAGTGGTTCTGTCTTGTTTTCAGCTGGTCTCTGTCCAACCCTAGTGAAATAGTTACTCTGTGTTGAAGTCTCAGCTGTGGAGAAATACCAGCAATTAAGTCAATCTTCCCCCCACAGGCAACAATTGGAAAAGGAAAATCAAACCTTCCTACAACCACACACCCAGGGCACCACTTGAATAGTCCTTGGGCGATTGGCTCAGTTCAAAAGGTCCAAATCAGTTGTCTCAGTGAGCACCTGTCTCAGGTGGAAGAGTTTAAAAGGACTCTGGCAAGTGGATAGCAGAGGTCTGGTGACAACTCAGATATGACTTGCTCCGGTGCTCCGTGAAGTGAGGAGGACCCACCCAGCAAATAGATTAGTGTGGGAAGGTTGATGCCTCCTTCCCTACTTTGCACCTCTATCACACACAGTCACTGATAGCCCTGCAGGGCTGTGACCCAGTTGCCTCTAGTGAAGAGATACTCCAGGGGTTTGCACCTGCCTGAGTCACAAGGAAATCTATATCTGCTCAGCCAGGCCACTGCGCTCTGCCTCTATCCAGCAGGAGGAGGTGAGGCCTGACAACCTTGGGCGCTTGATGGAGGCTGGGGGGTGTTTACTCAGTTCCAGCCCCACCCCTGATTGATGTTACTGACAGAACAGAACAAACAACTTCGTAGGAATTTGTTTCTGTCCCTGCTAAATTCCCCTGCAGAAGAGAAGGTGTTTTGAGTTCCCAGAGCCTGTGCCTCAGACCTTGTCTTTGCTCCTACAGGTTTGTATTCGGTTAGCTGTCAATTCTAGCCTCCCACCTTCCTTTGTCTATAGGCTGACGATCCCCTGAGGGCCGGGTGCGTCTTAGGCTCAGTAATGTGGTCCTCTGGGTCAGCCCCACCCTGGGAATTTTCTGGCTCTTCATGTGCATTTTCTAGTCCCCACACCCCACCCAGGCTGGTACTGCCTCAGGCAAACCCTTTACTCACGGGGCCTGTGTTTCCATCCCAGATCTGTTCCACGGTGGTTGCCACAAGATGCCTGGCCTCCTCTGGTTGCCCAGGGAGAAAGGGGGTGTGGCTTCAGAATTTCTGGGAGTGAGCCTTATTGTTGCCAAAAACAGCTGCTGCTCTGTACCTCGGGGCACCGCCGCTCTGGTGTGGTTCCCTCTCAGCTGATCATCGTCTCCTCACTCCCGTGCCACAGAATCAGCACTCACCAGCTGTAGTCTGGGCCCTGTCCACACCCCTCAAGAAATCACCCAAGAATCTGGACTCCTGGGGGACAGGCCTCCAGACCTCAGAGTGAGAGTGAAGGGGAGTGCTGGGAGCTCAGAGTTGCAGTTAGAAAATATATACAGTTTTAAGACTGGCAGGAGAACGTTGTGGCACCCTAGTAGGGGAGGTAGGTCCAGTTTTTAGAGGGTCTCTGTTGTGGAGTGTAGTGGGAGGACCTTTGAATTCTGCTCGTTTGTTTGTGGGGCAAGCCATTCTCATGGGGGAGGGGACTCCCGTCTGCTTGGTGATATATTTTGTACCTTTTGTTTGTATCGTTGGGGTCACAGCTCACCTCAGTGGGGTTGATGTGCATTCTTCAACCATCTCTTTTGGTGCAGCCCTAATCCACCAGGTGACTTGCTAAATTTCTGTCCTTTAACTCTCCTTCTGGATGGGAGCCTCTGTGGAAAGCTGGCTTCAGTCAGCCATCTTGTCTCTGCCCCTGGCTCAGGCTGTTCTTGAATTCCTGAGCTCAAGAAATCTACCTACCTTGGCTTCCCAGAGTGCTAGGATTATAGGTGTGAGCTGTGTTTGAATTTTAAAAATGCACCTGTGGGACTTTTTCAATAGAAAAAGCAATATAGATAAAATTTTAAAATAAAAAAGTAGAAGTTTGCTTCTCTGCCTTCCCTGAGAAAGTTCCATTATTAAACCCAACCTCCATATCTCCCAAGTTAGGACTGGTTCCCAGCCCCACTCTAAAGGCTTTTGGTTTGAAAGTCTTAAGCTTGATGTCCTGGGTTCTGAATATGAACTTCAAAATTCTCCTCACCCTTTCGGCCAGAATATTCTAAAGGGACTAGAGCAAATAGGACACTCAATGGCTTCCTTACTGTCTCAGAAGGATAAAACGCAAACCAGTTACTTCCACAGTGTGTGCACAAAGCAATGCATTTGTGCTCAGGGAAAAAGCATTAGAATTTCAACCTACATATTTTTATCTCACACATTGTTAATAAAATGAGTTTTATTTTGAAATTATATATTATATAATTATTTATAGTCACAAATGTGTATGTACATTTATATAGTTGTAAATAAATATACATATGAACTGAGGCAAGAGGATCTCTTTAGCCCAAGATTTGGATGTTGCTGTAAGCTATGATGCCACAGCACTCTATCCAGGGCAACAGCTTGAGACTCTGTCTCAAAAAAAAAAAAATATCTATATCTATATCTATATCTATATCTATATATCTATATATAAAAAACATATATTAAGTGAAATGTTTAAAAATCTTTTTACTGATGGAATATCTGATCAAAAATGTTCAGAGGTGGCCAGGTTGCTCATGCCTGTAATCTCAGCACTCTGGGAGGCTGAGGCAGGTATAGTGCCTGAGATCACAGGTTTGAGACAGCCTGAGACAGAGCAAGACCCTGTCTCAAAAAATAGCAAGGTGTTGTGGCAGGTGCCTATAGTCCCAGCTATTCTGGAGGCTGAGGCAAGAGAACAGCTTGAGCCCAGGAGTTTGAGGTTCCTGTGAGCTATGATGCCACGGCACTCTACCCAAGGTAACTGAGTAAGAGTCTGTCTAAAAAAAAAAAAAGTTCCAAGGCTATTAATCTTTGCTGCAGATGCTTTCAGAACTAGGATCACAGCTAAACTATACAGAAACATGTTCAATAAATTAGCTCCCCTCCCAAAGCCACTAATACATTACCTAAAAGAAAAAAGTAAACAAGAAAACTGGTGATAAATACAATAAGAGAGAGGGAAGAGTCAACAAATAATAAAAGGTAAAAGGGAAGAGAAGAAAGTAAAACAGAATAATTATTTACACATACACAAATCAGACAATAAAACAATGAATAAAACCCTGATGAATAAGGAGAGGTGAACTAAACAGAAGGAATAATCCACAAAACACCTTGAATTTAGAGATGAAATGAACCACATCGTATCCTGAAAATAAGCCAACTGTCACACAGTTGGAATTTAGAATGTATCATATCCAGAGCTCTGTGGTTTCCAGCATAATGCTTCACACATAGTATGCACTCACTAAGTAAGAAAGAAACGGTTTTAGCTTATGACATTTTATATCAAATGAATGTGTCTAGCCACAACTGGAAAAGTCAATGTATTTTTGTTATTTCTCTTCTTATGTTTTAAACTGAGTTGCTGAATATTTTATAGATTATGTGGGAGGAATAGAAAAAGTAAATTGAAAAGAGAATGGAAGTTCTGTGATGGTACATTTGTAAATGCAATAAAAATCTAAGGATTCATTTAGAAAATTTGAAGATAGCCAGGTAATTATTTATTTGCCAACTCACGGAAACTTCCCCTTGCTATTATAGGAGACAAATAATCAAGTAAGTATATTTGGAAAGAACCTGTAATTTAGAACTTCTAAACGGTTTTTCTATAGCTGGAATAAAGGCAATAAACAGGATTAAAGCAGTGACCTTTTTTCCTCTCTTTATTAGGAAGCTGAATTCATTAGCAACGTTTTATAAGGTCTATAAATTATTTTTGAAAATAACACTTCTGTTGCATCAGTATTTTTAAGCCTATTACCAATAGTAACTTTCAGCCATCTGATGGAGAATAAAGCATGTTTGGTTAGAGTTAAAAACATAACCAAGCCCTGGTCTGCCAGCAGTCCTGCTTTTGCCATCTCCCCTAAGGGCAGCAAAGAGAAATAGATTAATTTTTAGGCAAACACGAGGCACTACACGGTCAGATCACCATTTACATCTTAATCAAAAATTCCTTGAGGGTCTTTTTAGTGCCAAGCATTGTGTTGGAATTGGAGGTACATGTGTAAAATTAAAAGATTATTCTCGACCAGAATTCACAATAATTTCTCTAGCACTCCCTTGATTAATTTAGCAATCTCCAAACTGTCTGACATATAGCTATGCATTTGTATGCCTCGTATAAATCCATGAATGTAGATATAATATTTAGTCATGATTATTGCAGAGTATGCAATGCTTATTCTTAAAAAAAAACCCTATAGGTACAAATGTCTTTAAAAACTGCATAATATGTGATTCAGCAATTCCACTTTTAGGAAATCATCTTCACAAGATGATATAGATTACCTTTAATTACAAGGATGCTATTGTTTTTTGAATAGTGCAAGAAACAGCCTAGATCAATACAGGATTGTTTAAATAATTATGCTTTGTTTACATAATGAAAAACTAGGCAACATTTGAAAGGATTGTGTAGAAGCATTTTCACTGACATGGAAAAATTTCCATGATATATTATACAGTGAAAATTGGAAGTTACCTTGTTGCTTAAGTGTCAAGTACAGAAAAAAGCAAGCCCATACTTTGCGCTGAGTCCAGGCAAGAAATATGACCTCACAGAGTCTTAGTTCTCCTATCTGTTATGGATAGGACGGGTCCTCTTCCTCCTCTAAATTCATATGTTGAAGTTCTAATCCTCTGTACCTCAGAATGTGACTATATTTGGATCATGGTTTTTAAAGAGGTAATTAGGTTAAAATGAGGTCATTGAGGTTCCTAATTTAATATGACTGATGTTTTTTAAGAATAGTAGTATAGGCAATACAGAGGTCAGAGCATGTGAAGACACAGGGAAAAGATGGCCATCTGGAAGCCAAGGGGAGAAGCCTCAGAAGAAGCCACCCTGCTAACATCTTGATCTATTTTTTAAACTCGAGAACTTTGAGAAAACACATTTGTATTGTTGGAGCCACCAGTTGGTGGTACTTTGTTATGGCAGTGCTAACAAACTACCCTGTTTCCCCGAAAATAAGACCTAATTACAGGAAAGATAAGACGTCCCCTGAAAATAAGACCTAGCGCATCTTTGGGAGCACACCTTAAAATAAGACACTGTCTTATTTTCAGGAAAACAGGGTAATACACTTTTTATAAGGTGAGAGAAAATCTTAATACCATCTTTATTTAGCTTTCAAAGTTGCTTTAAGTCAAATAGATGTAATCTCTTCGTAAACTGTAAATCACCACATAAATGTGAATAGTTATTATTCTCATGGTTCCTGAAAATCCTGGAGGAACGTAGTCACCATGTTCAGATTGAACTTTATAACCCATTACTAGGGCAGACACAGTATCAGCACAGGGGACAGGGAGAAGGGCAGAGACATTATCAGTACAGAAGACAGGGAGAAGCAAATTTCGGTAGGTTGGATTAAAGCACACAAATCATTTGTCAGTGAAAGGAGAAAAAGAATAATTCCTGCCTGGGTACAATAGCTCATGCCTGTAATCCTAGCTCTTTGGGAGGTGGGAGGATGACTTGAGGCCAGGAGTTTGAGATTGCAGGGAGCTCTGATGACACTATTGCACTCCAGCTAGGGCAACAAAGTATGTATATGTATATCTCAAAAAGAGAAAAAAAAAATAGTTTCCTTACATCCACACTGCATATTGTTAAGCAAATAAACAAACATCTGAACTACATATAATTACAATAGCCAATCTTTATTAAGAATTTAACAAGTATCAAGTATGCTTCCAAGTACTTCTAATATGCATTCTCTAACTAAGTCTTATATCAACCCTATGGCAAAAGTGCTCTGTATGTGTAGGTGTTTTTATGTGTGTAATGTATTTTTTTTTAATTGTTTAGGATTCATTGAAGGCACAAAGAATTAGGTTACAGTGATTGCATTTTTTAGATAAAGTCCATACTTGTGTCCTGCCCCCAAGAGATGTGGCATAGACTGTGTCCCCCAATCCCTCACACCCCCTTCCCCCCCTTGTATT
The DNA here is from genome assembly GCF_027406575.1 of Nycticebus coucang. Lineage (NCBI taxonomy): Eukaryota > Metazoa > Chordata > Mammalia > Primates > Lorisidae > Nycticebus > Nycticebus coucang. The sequence continues at coordinate 54,224,874 of NC_069783.1, forward strand.
AGCTCATCTACTGCTTTCCCATTAGAATTGAGTACACTGGATTCTTGCTTCTCCATTTTTGTGATGCTTTACTAAGAAGAATGTGTTCCACCTCCATCCAGGTTAATACAAAAGAAGTAAAGTCTCCATCTTTTTAATAGCTGAATAGTATTCCCATGGTATACATATACTACAGCTTGTCAAACCACTCCTGGGTTGGTGGACGTTTAGGTTGTTTCCACATTTTGGCATTTGCAAATTGAGCTGCAATAAATAGTTCTAGTGCAAATGTCCTTATGATAAGAGGATTTTTTCCCCTCTGGATAGATGCCTAGTAATGGGATTGCAGGATCAAATGGTAGGTCTAATTTGAGTTCTTTGAGGATTCTCCATACTTTTTTCCAAAAAGTTAGTATGTACTGTATTGTATGTACATGTTTATTGTGTGCATCTATTTCAGTCTCTTCTATTACATGTATCTTTTTCTTTTCTTTTCTTTTCTTTTTTTTTATTGTTGGGGATTCATTGAGGGTACAAGAAACCAGCTTACACTGATTGCATTTGTTAGGTAAATTCCCTCTTACATATTACATGTATCTTTAACATGAAAATTTGCTTAGATACAGTTAATAAAAAAAAAAATTTCCAAAATGAGAAATTGTCATTTTCCAAGACTATGCTTTGCATTACCGTGAAACACTGAAAACACTATTGACTGAATGAAATGACCTATGGTAAAATACATAATCCTATGAATACATAATATGTATTTATATGGATTAATATGGTAAAACACATTAATATGGTACATACATTAATATGGTAAAATACATAATCCTATAAAATACATAATGACCTATGGTAAAATACATAATAATTGACATCTGCTTACTCTTACCCCAGCACATCCACATGCATTGCCCCGAGAGTGTGCCTACTGTTCTTCTGAGTTGTGTTTATTTCAGGTAAGTGTATTGATTATATTATCTCAAACATGTGCAAGCATCCTGATTATGAGATCTCAAGTAGAGGATAAAAAAGACAAGCCTTAAGTTTTAAGGAGAAAATTAAAATAATAAAATATTTTGAAATAAATGAGAGAACTTGCAGACCTAAAGAAACCCACATTGCTCACATTTAGGAACAAAACTAAGAAAATAAAGGAAAGGAGAGAAGCTTGTACATTGCAGTTATCTGCTTCCAGTGGAACTGAAAAGCACTTGGAAGAAACTAAAGACTCTGGTGTGAGTAATAAGAAATGAAGGTGGATAGTGTTTTGTGGCCACCATGTCCATTAGAAACCACATAAGCAGCTTCCTTATGAAAGGAAGAAATAGGCCGAAAAATAAAGTGGGATTTCTATAAAAACAGTACAACAGTCAACAATAATCCACCTTGGGAGGAGTCACAGTATTTTAGCCTAAGAATGAGGATGTCCATCTTTCCAAAAACCACAACAATTTACCACATCCATTTCCAGTAAGTGGTGTTTGGAGCATGGCTATCTACAATGGAAATAACTTATTACCTTCCATTTAAAGTCTACATGGAAAATAAAAAACTTCTATGAGCAAAAGATACAATGAACTAAATTTAAAAAAGACAAATGATATCTCTCCACAAAAAATGATAACTATGTAGTAATACATGTGTTAATTAGCTCAACTTGGCCATTCCACAATGTATTCAGATGCTCCTCAACTTGTGATGGGGTTATGGTGCCTGCTGACTTTGTATCATTTTCTCAACATGGCAAAGTAAAGAAATCCTAAGTCAAACAAACCATTGTTTCTCAGGGATTGTACATATTTCAAAACATGTTGTACACAATAAATGTATATAATTTTTAGTTGTTATTTAAAATGAAAAATTCTATTTCCAACAAGGAAATGCTTTTTGAAGATTAAAAACAAGATAAATGATAGAAATGACACTGCAATATATGACAAAGGTTTAAAATTCTTCAACTGCATAAAAAGCTTTTACAAATCAGTAAGGAATAACCCCACAAATATCTCTACACAAAATGGTCAAAGAGTATGAAAAGGGCAGCACCCATAGCACAGTGGTTACGGCACCGGCCGCATGCACCAAGGGTGGCGGGTTCCACCTGGGCCTGGGCCAGCTAAACATCAATGACAACTGCAACAAAAAAATAGCTGGGTGTTGTGGCATGTGCCTGTAAGTCCCAGCTACTTGGGAGGCTGAGGAAAGAGAATCGCTTAAGCCCAAGACTTTGAGGTTGCTGTGAGCTGGGACGCCATAGCACTCTATCAAGGGCAACATAATGAGACTCTCTCTCAAAAAAAAAAAAAAAAAAAAGAGTATAACAAAATAACACAGGAAGAAACACAAAGGCTAATCAACACAAAACTGTTTAATTTCAATAAAGAAATTAAAATTAAAATTATGAATAATTACTTACCTAGTAGATTGGCAAAGATATTTTTAAGAAAGGTTTAAAAAAAACCACTTCAGTAACTTTCACTTAAGAATTTATTCAAAGGAAATAATAAGTCTTGGGTTCAAAAACATATGTGCCAGTGTATTCATGACACCATTGTTTATGGGTTAAAAACATTGAAGTAATTTAAGGTAGCAATTGAAGATTGGTCAAATAAATCAAGGTATATATTCTTTCATTTATCATTTCTGCTAGATTCTATTCCTTGGAATAGTAAATAAAACTAACAGTTCCTAGAGACCCAAATATTTATTTTAGCAGTTTGTAGATGCTAAAAATGATTGGGGGGAGAAAAAGAAAGAGAAATAATTACAGATTCAATGCCATCCCCATTAAAGTGCCAACATCATAGTTGGTATGAAAAAGCTCAGTATAGCCAAGGTAATTTGTAGTAGTAAAACAAAGCTGGCGGCATCACTCTTCCAGACTCCAGGGTTACATTACAAGTCCACAGTGATCAAAACAGCATGGTATTGGCACAAAAACGAAGACACAGACATATGGAATAGAATGAAAAACCAAGAGATGAAACCAGTCTCTTATTTTACCAGCCTAGTTTGATAAAGCAAACAAAAGCACACACTGGGGAAAAGAATCTCTATTTAATAAATGGTATTGGGAGAACCAGATAACCACATGCAAAAGACTGATGAAACTGGACTTGTACTTTTCCCCACTTACAAAAATTGATTCAAGATGGATAAAAGATTTAGATCTAAGGCACAAAATGATAAAAATTCTTGAAGAAAATGTGGGAAACACACCGATGATGTTGGACTGGGGAAAGATTTTATGAAAAGGACTTCGGTGGCAAAAACAACAAAAATAAATGAGTGGGACTTAAACTGAAAAGCTTCTGCACGGCTAGGGACACAACAATTAAAGCAAAAAGACAACCTTCAGAATGGGAAAAGATATTTGCACGTCACGAATGTGACAAAGGCTTGACAACTAGAATCTACAGAGAATTTACATTAATCAATAAAAAAAGAACAAATAATCCTATCTCTAGGCAAGAGATATGAACTGAACCCTCTCTGAGGAAGACAGATGAGTGGCTAACAAATATATGAAAAAATGCTCATTGCCCCTAATCATCAGAGAATTGCAAATCAAAACCACCTTGAGATAACACTTCACCCCAGTGAGAATAGCCCACATCACAAAGTTCCAAAGTTGCAGATGCTGGTGTGGATGTGGTTGGATCCCAAACTAATACAGCCTTTTTGGAAAGAAGTATAGTGAATCCTCAAAGAACTCAAATTAGACCCCCCCATTTGATGCCATAATCCCATTACTAGGCGTCTACTCAGAAGAAAAAAAATCCTCTCATCACAAGGACATTTGCACTAGATTTACAATTGCCAAGATGTGGAAACAGCCTACATGCCCACCAACCCAGGAATGGATTAACAAACTGTAGTATATGTATACCATGAAATACTATTTAGCCATAGACAGAGACTTTACTTCTTTCGTATTAACCTGGATAGAGATGAAGCACATTCTTCTTAGTAAAGTATCACAAGAATGGAAAAACAAATATCCAATGTACTCAATACTAACATGAACTTAATTGTAGACAATCTAATATATGCCCACATAAGAGAAAAATTTAATTCAAGTTGGGGGGAGGGTGAATGCGGAAAAGGGGAAGGGAGATTGGTTGCTCCTACTTACAATGTGGGCACAATGTAAGGGGGTACATGGCACACCTCTTGGGATGCAACTGTAAGAGGGACTCTACTTAATAAACGTAAACATTGTGACCTAGTTGTTTGTACCCTCATATTAACCTGAAATTTAAAAAAATAAAAAGAAATCAATTTGTGCATTAATCACCTTTTTGCATCCAAATAAGTTTTTATGTGTACATACAGTAAATAAAAACATAAAGGATGCCAAAAAGATATACACATTTTAAGAACTGAAAAAACAATTAAAATTGTAATACTCAAGTCATGTTAGACTTCTGCAACTGCAAGAGGTGCTCAAATGTGACTTGTATTCATCTTTTGCTGATATATTTTGAGCATGACGATTTTCATAGTTTTTTTCTTAAAATGTGTACACATATTTTTGCACCCTCTGTAGACTAAATCGTTAGACTAAATCGTGGTGTATAGAATACTATGCAGCTGTACAGATAAAAAGATAAAAATATAGTCAGTGAAAAACTGTATATACTATATAGTGGGTATTATTTATGTTTGATGCTATTTTGGGACTCCAAGCACCTTTACAATGACCTTTGAAGACCCCATTCTACTATGGATCCCAATCTAAAAGTTGAGTTGTACTTAACTGACACAGATTTGGTTATGAAGACATTTATTTAAATGAATATTAATTTTTTATTTTGCCCTTGAAAAGCCCCTATTTCCAGTTATCTTTATCTATGCAAAAGAGATTAAAGACCCACCTGAAGGTACATATGCAAACTGACTTGCAGAGCGAGTCCTTCAGAGCTACTGTACTTGGCTCTGTATTTTCAGACAATCTTTTGATTAAAAACACTTCCAGGCCAGCAGGTCTGAAAATGAGGGCTAGGAATACAAGGAGAAATAAACATTTTGAAGCCCTGTCAGTCCCAGGCCGGGTAACCGTTGCCCCTTACGGAGACATTTCGTTTTGTTGTTGAGACAGAGTCCCATCCTATGCCCTGAGCAGAGTGCAATAGCGTCCCAGCTCACTGCAACCTCAGACTCGGACTGTGGGCATCCCGCGGCCTCAGCCTCCGCAAGCCGCTGGGATTACAGGCGCTCGCCGCAGCATCCAGCTGGGTTTTTCCATTATTTTAGGAGTGGGGGTGGTGGTGTCTGCTCTCGCTCAGGCAAGTCTCGAACTCCTGAGCTCAAGCAATTCTCCCTCCTCAGCCTCTCACAATGCTGCGATTACAGGCGTGAACCACCGCCTCGGCTTCGAGCGCTTCCAGCAAGGGGGAACGCGGAGATTCTGCCTACGATCTCCAGCCAATTGCCACGCTTCTGCGCTCAGCTATGACAACTCCGGACCAATAGACGGAGGGCTATTTTTTTCAGCCCCCTGCTGTTCTTTATCAGCCAATCAGAAACATTCTTCACCTGTCTCCCTCCTCCGAGGAGCTCAAGCTCCGGGGAAGCGGGATTCACTTCCGGGCCGCAGCTACGCAAGTTGCCATAGCGACCATTTTACGTTACTGGTTTGTAGTTTTTATCCGGGTGGCTGGGCGATTGCGGGGCGACTCTTTCCCGACTCCCTCTCCGTCCCCTGCGGCCGAAAGGCGTTAGCAAATACCCGGGGTCTGGCCTAGGGAGCCGTGTTGCCCAGTGGGGGTGAAGGAAGGAATGGCTGCAGAAGAAGAGGACGAGGTGGAGTGGGTGGTGGAGAGCATCGCGGGGTTCCTGCGAGGCCCGGACTGGTCCATCCCCATCTTGGACTTTGTGGAGCAGAAATGTGAAGGTAAAACGAACAATCTTTTCTCCCCTCTTTCATACCAGCCGTCGGCAGGAAGATGGTCACCGCAAACCCTCTTTTCCCTGTCTCCACCTCTGTCGGCCATGCTTAGAGCTGGTTATGTGGGAGGAATTGCTTTCACTCTGCCGGTGTTTTCCTTCGCGGACCTGAAAATGGGAACCGAGACGCCTCTCTCCTTGGACACGATGGCACGTCCAATAAACGTTAGACTTTACTCCTATGCGCATTCTTTCACACCATACTGTGTACCGCAGATTTTTGTCCTGGGTGGGTGGGCTGTTTGGGTGGGCGTCTTAAACAGCTTCACCAGTGATGTGAGAGGAGAAGAGGTCGTTTTTCTTCTGAATTCCTTATGATCTCTAGCATTTGCCTTGAGTAGTCAGTTTAGGAAAGGAGAAATGATTCACTCCAGACCAACAGTTAGCTGTAAAGGAGGGTAGTATGAGTACTCCTGTAGCTCCGGAGCCAGTGATCTCGGTGGCCTCGTATCCCCCTTGTTGACCTCTCTGATTCTTGGTATCTAGAAAATGAATGGGTGGTGGTGGTGATCTTCTAACAAATGAGTCGTATTCTCGCTTAGAGGTCTACATTCAGTTCTTGAAGAGAAACTGGAGCCCATTCGGGGGAGAATGAACCAGAAACCATGTCATATGAATGAGTGCCCACCTATTCTTGTGGTGGTTTAGCCAAGCACCAAGCAAGACTTAGAGTAGTAATCTATTCATCATTTGAACGTCTTCCTTATGTTGTGGATGTTAGACTTGTGTAAGGTTCAGTGGGATCCAGCCTTCGCAGGTGGTACAAGCTACAGGGAAACAAATTTCTGTGACGGAAGTGCTTCGTGATAGAAGGTATCCAAGATGAGTTAGTGGGCCTCAGAAGGTAGTGACTTCCCAGGACACAGCAGCATTTGAAAGGATCAGATAAAGACTTAATGGCGATGTTAGAGGGGATTCACCTAGCCAAAGGTTGGTTATCCTGGATGATCTTTTGAAACCTTTCAACCCTAAGATTCATGAATCTGGTGAAGATGAAATTTAGTTTGACCACTGAATGTTTTCATTACAATTCTCATTGCCATAATACAAATGCAAATAATAATTAAGTGTTGTAGTTTTTAAGGATGTTTACATACAAAATAAATTCTATTTGTACTGTTTTTGAGAATCTAAAATGCCATTACGAGACTGATAAGGAATGTGGGATTCTGACCTCCTTGAGCAGAAAGAAGAAATTATGTCACCTTTTGATTTTGCCCCCTGAAACTAAATGCTGAAGTGGAAAAAAATTTAAAGCATTGTTCATCTATATATTCCCAAATGTCAAAAGTGACTACATCCGGGCAGCGCCTGTGGCTCAAAGGAGTGGGGCGCCGGCTCCATATGCTGGAGGTGGTGGGTTCAAACCCAGCCCCGGCCAGAAACTGCAAAAAAAAAAAAAGTTACTACATCTCCGTAATAGCATACCTGATTATGTGATTTTGCAGAGAATCAGTAATTCACACCCTTATAAACATGTACTGTGCTTTCAGAATAAACTGAAAATAGTTTTCAGTAGCTGCTTTATTGCTTGAATGTACACTGTTATATAGAGCAGATGCCAGGATAAATAAAAGTGACATGCCAGTGACACTTGAAATAACTGTTTATGCTTCACTGACTTGGCGTTGTCAGTGTGCTATTCTACCTCAGATCATTTAAAGACTAGTTTGATACAACGTGGGACATCAGCTTTTATTTCTACGAACATTTATTGAGTGTGTCCTTGGGTCAGAAGGTGGGGATAGAAAGATAAAACAAAATCCTGTGATTGAGAAGTTTATAGCCTAGTAGGGAAGACAGGCAGGTAAACAGACTATAACACAAAGTTTTGGCAGCTGCTTTATAAAGGTAGGCATATGGTGTAGTACAAACACATAAGAGTTGAGAGGAAGGGATCTAACCAGCCTCAGAGTTGAGTGGATAGCAGGTCATGGAGAATGTGCCACTTGGGAATATTTTGAAGAGGTTGGGACAGTAAGGGAAAAGTGGGTGGAGTAAAGCAGGAGCATGGAGGTTTGAAAGTAGGTTTGGAGGTGTGTCAAATAGTTGTGTATTGTCAGGAGTGCAAGGTTTGGGTTTTAGAGTGGTGGGAGATAAGATGGGATCTACTCATGAAAGTCTTGTCTGACTTAAGGCTTTTATGCTTATTCTCTAGATCAGGTGTCCTCAAACTGCGGCCCGCGGGCCACATGAAGCAGTGTGAATTGTATTTGTTCCCATTTTGTTTTTTACTTCAAAATAAGATATGTGCAGTGTGCATAGGAATTTGTTCATAGTTTTTTGTTTTAAACTATCGTCTGGCCCTCCAACGAACGGTCTGAGGGACAGTGAATTGGCCCCCTGTTTAAAAATTTTGAGGACGCCTGCATAATGAACATTTGTTAAAGAGGTTTAAGCCAAAAATTGCAGAAGTTTTTTTGCATTTTTAATTTCTTTTCTTTTCTTTTCTTTTTTTTTTGAGACAGAATCTCACTGTTGCCCTTGGTAGAGTGCCGTGGCGTCACAGCTCACAGCAACCCCAAACTCTTGGGCTGAAGTGATTCTTTCGCTTCAGCCTCCCAAGTAGTTGGGACCACAGGTGCCTGCCACAAAACCCAGCTATTTTTTCTTGTTGTTGTTGTCATTGTTGTTTAGCAGGCCGAGGCTGGGTTCCAATCCACCAACCCCAGTGCGTGTGGCTGGCAGCCAGCGAGCACCCAGCCTAGTTTTGCATTTTAGAAAGATCATTCTGGGAGAATGAAACAAGTGTTTATTGTTTACAATTCATGGGTTTGTCCTGTTTCCCTAATTAGATTGTAGCTTCTGGAGAGAATGTGTATCTTTCTAATCTACATTGTTACACACATAAGATCATTGAGTAAACATTTGCTTTGGTTTTACATGTTTTAACTTCTTTATTGATCTACCATAGCATAAATGGCCTAATCACTTTCAGTAAAATTTGTATCAGCAAATTTCCAGAACAGTAAAGTAATGTGGAGCCTGATTTAATATTCCATTAAAAGTTTATGGAGAAATCATTGCCTTATATTATTGATTGAAAAGGGTCAAATTAGTGTTTTTCTTAAGTATGAGGTTGTGTTTATTTTAAATATTTTCTCAAGTAGGGGAAAAAACTTGTTTACAATCAATGGTGTATATTTATATATTATATTAAAGAAAAACTGCAGGGATTCAAAGTTCAAGAGCTAGATTATAAGAACATTAGTTCTACTTGTAAGGAGTAGATTTTTAGATTTGCTTTAATAAAAGGGTTTGTTTTTATACTATGCAATATTTTCTTTTAAATTTAGTTTTTGATGATGAAGAAGAAAGCAAATTGACCTATACAGAGATTCATCAGGAATACAAAGAACTAGTGAGTATTTTTTCCCACTAATTTTTAAAGATAATTAGGATGATATTACTTGTAGCTTTTCTAAATTTAAGAAATAGATTTTTAAAATTTTTAAAAATTCTTTAATTTTACAAGAATCCAGTCTACCCTAACAATACTACCAGTTATATTAGGCATCAGGGCTTCTCTGAGTCTCATTTTTATGACTTTTTATCTCTTCTATTCTACAGTCTTAAGAATTGGTTTGACAGCTATTTGCAGGTTCTTCTGCTGATATATCCAGGGATACGTTTAGTTATTCAATGGTTGTTTTGTGATTTTTAACAATGCCTCTCGGTAGCAGAAGATTGGTGCCATGCAGAATTTCATAAAGTCATGCTGACTTTAATTATTTCTAGTAAAGGAAATAAATTTTCGTATGATTTTCTGCAAAAGCCGAACTTTTTGTTGGTGAAAGATAATGTCATTGCCATGTAATATTATGTCGATTCATGTTTACAAAGTGTATTTGATTATACTTTTCTGAACTCAATACTTAATATGTGGACTGCCATTTAGAATTTTTGTATGTAATTATACAAGTTAAACTTTGTTTTTCTAGGTTGAAAAGCTGTTAGAGAGTTACCTCAAAGAAATTGGAATTAATGAAGATCAATTTCAAGAAGCATGCACATCTCCTCTTGCAAAGACCCGAACATCGCAGGTTTTTGCTTTTTGTTTTAGTTTTCCATTTTATTTAGGAAAATCAAGCATATAGACCCTGTTTCCAGAACTGTAAACCTGAGAGTGGGTAATATAAACCTGAAGTATCTCTATTGTAGCATGGTGTTTCTTTTTAAAAAAATTTTTTTATTAAATCATAGCTGTGTACAATCATGAGGTACAATATGCTGGTTCCATATATAGTCTGAAATATTTTCACTGAACTGGTTAACATAGCCGGTTTTTGCTTTTTGATATTCTGCTAGCATACAGTTTTGACAAAAATGTCCAGAGTTTCCTTAAATTTGGGTTTTTGATTGTCAAAGAATAATATTTTAGACATTGTGAGAGGTGAAAAGGTAATTCATCCTATATAGGTTCTTTTTTAGAGCAACCTTGACCAATGATAATTTGAGACATTAATGAACTGATATAATTAAAAATGAACTTTCTGAACTTAGAATTATAATTAGATCACAGTTTTCTTTTTTTTTTTTAAAGATCGTAGGGTTTATCCGAAGTCCTCCTTTATTTATATAGATTCTTGACAATTCTATAGTTGTTTTTTATTTTAATCTCAGCAGATCTAGTTCCTGGGGCTTCCTTCTCTTGGAACTACTTTTTTGTCTCATTAAATGTGCAGAGCTGAGATAAAGTAGATAATATATGGATTTATAACTAATGTGTATTGAGAACTTGTGCTAGTTGATGTTTTAGGAATTTGACATGTCTTATCTAATTTAATCTTACTGACACCTCTTAAGATATTGTACCATTTAACTTTTGTTTAGAAAGGAGAAAGCTAGCCTGGTGTAGTGGCTCAGGCCTGTAATTCTAGCACTCTGAGCCACCCAAGCAAGAGGATTTTTTCAGTGCAAGAGTTTGAGATCATCCTGTGTATGAGGGAGATCCTGTCTCGACTAAAAATAGAAAAATTAGCCAGGCATTGTAGCGGGCATTATAGTACCAGCTACTCCAGAGGCTGAGGCAGGAGGATTGCTTGAACCCAGGAGTTTGAGACTGATTGGGCTTATACCATGGCACTCTAGCCTGGAGGGACAGAAACTAAAGCACAGGGATATTAAGCAACCAGTCCAAAGTCTACAACTAAATAAGCAGTAGAGCTAGTATCTCTGCCCAGGTGATCCAACTGAGAACCCTTGCTCAGAGGTTGAGGATAGGGATATGTTGCTACTCCCAGGTAGTTTTCCTCTCAAAAACTGGCTTTGGCATCTTCTCATCTGTCAAGTAAACTGATTCCTTAGCAAGATATAGTGAAGATTATCTATACTATAATGTGACTCCAAGTTGTAGTTTCAGCCTTGATCTCATGCTGTAGTTCTTCACTACGTTATATACTAACTACCATCATCCATCATTCCAGACCACTTGCTCTTATAAGCATCCAGGCATCTTGCTTTACTAATACTGTCTCTTAACCTGGAATGTACAGCCCGCTCCCCATCCCTTCCTTAACTCAGAGACATGAGTAAAATGCTACTCATGGAGAGCATCTTTGCTACTTCTAGTCAGACCAGAACCCATTCTCCCTCACTACTGGGTACTTATTTATTTATTTATTTTACTGGGTACTTTTACATTGATATTTCTGGTACTCTGCCTTGAATTATAGTTTCCTTCAAGCCTGTTTTCCCTGTTATAAATCCTTTGAGCTGTTTTAGTATCTTTCTACCCAGCTCAGAGATGAAAACTTGGTTCCTAATAGGTAGGTTATCAATAAAAGTTTATTAAATTATCTTGCTGTTACGGCCTGGAAGAGCTCACTTTGACTGCATTTAATCCAGCACTTTCTGATACTGTTCACTTTTTATAAGTTCTCATTTAAAGATCACCTCTACTTCTAGAGATAGAAAATCTTTACTATAACATGACATAAAAAAAATAATACTATTTAGGCTGGGTGCAGTGGCTCATGCCTTCTGAGAACATGATCCTAGCATTCTCAAAGGTCAAGGCAGGTGGATCTCTTGAGCTCAAGAGTTTGAGACCAGCCTGAGTAAGATAGAGACCTTGTCTCTACCAAATATAGAAAAAACTAGCTGGACATTGTGGCAGGTGCTTGTAGTCCCAGCTACTTGGAGGCTGAGGCAAGAGGATTCCTTGAGCCTGAGTTTGAAGTTGCTATGAAGTCTGACACCATAGCACTCTACTCAGGGTGACAGAGTTGGACTCTGTTTTTAAAAAAAATTAATATTATTGGTATACCTACATTAATGTAAAAAAAAAGATGTTATTAGTTTATAATTCTATAATTCTATGAAATATAATTCTTTATAATTCTATGATTATATATATAATTCTATAATTCTTTATAATTCTATAAAGCAAAAGTTGTTTTACAGTTCACCTGTAGTTTTTATTCTGTAGGTACCATAATTTTGGTCTGAGTAACAACCTCAGGCATTTCTGTTTTAGTTGAATAGGAATAATTTTATTGAAAACTATTAACTGATATTTAAATTTCTATTAAAACACTGGTGTTTGTTTTTATTTTCCTTTTTCAGGAGTACTTTTTTGCTTTGTTTAAAATTTGTTAACCTCTTAAGCTATTATGAATGAGTCTAAATTTGTGAATGAACATGTTCACAGTAATAGTAGACACTAATTGTCTTTTGTTTGCATTATCAGGGTAACTTTAAATTATTTGTTAAAGGTAGAGTGTATCAGAGTTTTCAAATATTGTTTTCAAATTAAGATCAGCACACCTTTCTCTCTGGTTCTCCTGTATACCTTTTGAGTTGACTGGTAATTCAATCATATTATACACAAAGAAAGCCTTTGATACAGATCTGCATTTGAGTCTTAGAGCTTTCATTTACTAGCTATAAGACCTCAAGACAAAAGCTACTTTTTTTTTTTTTTTGAGACAGAGCCTCAAGGTGTCACCCTGGGTAGAGTGCTATGGCATCATAGCTCACAGCAATCTCCAACTCTTGGGCTTAAGTGCTTCTCTTGCCTCAGCCTCCCAAGTAGCTGGGACTACAGGCGCCCGCCACAACGCCCAGCTATTTTTTGGTTGCAGCTGTCATTGTTGTTTGGCGGGCCCCGTGCTGGATTCGAACCCGCCAGCTCAGGTTGTATGTGGCTGGCGCCTTAGCCACTTGAGCGACAGGCGCCGAGCCAGACAAAAGCTACTTCACAATTTTACTTTTTTTTTTTAATTTATTTTTAAATATGTAGCACTTCACAAATTTGTGTGTCATCCTTGCTCAGGGGCCATGCTCATCTTCTCTGTATTGTTCCAATTTTAGTGTATGTGCTGCCAAAGTGAGCACCAGTTTTACTTGTTTAACCATTCTGATTCTCAGTTTCCATATGCATAAAATAGGGATAGCATCTACTTTGAAAGGTTTATGTGACATTTCAGAGCTAGTGTACATAAAGCATTTAGCACAATGCGTGGTGTATCTCAGGTGGTCTATAAATAAATGGAAGCACCTCTTGATTAATGGTAGCTATTTTGGTGGTTGATTAGCAGCAGCGTGCTAATTAGGCGAGGGTCATGGATTCAATCCCTGTGTGGACTAGTTAGCATTATTCTCTACTGCAGCAAACTTTTAGATAGCAGATAGCAATATTGAATCAGACAAAGCTTTCACCATTACTGGAAACACAGCTTGAAGCACATTTACTGCTTGGCAGCAGTCTAGTATTTATGTGTTTATACCTGTAGATTAAATTGTGCCAATATGAAGCGACTATGAGTGAATTAAAGAAACCAGTTGATTGCCCGAGGTAATTTATGAAGTCATTTTTGTGTTGGTTTGGTTTGCTTAGTTCGGTTTTGATTTTCTAAATTAGCTGCCACTTTCATTTGGTATCTAAAACACACCTGCAAAATTCTTTTCACCTGGTTTGCTCATCATTCGCCTTAGGCCACTGATCCTGACATACTCTTTGTGTATTAAAGCCAGGCAGAGAGGCAAGGGGTGCATCAGATAAAGAGCTCCAGTTAATAAACAAAGACAAATAAACCTTTTCAACAGTATGGCTTTTTTGGTTGTTTATGTGTAGTTCTAAAAAAATGCCCATGAATTAGGATATCTTTCTAAACAGTTCAGAAAAGTATGATGTAATAAATACTGAGATTTATTATTTTAGTCATCTTCAGTTAAACTTTGGATTTTTTTTTTTTTTTTTGAGATAGAGTCTTACTTTCTTTTCCCTGGTAGAGTGCTGTGGTGCCATAGTTCACAACAACCTCAAATTCTTGGGCTCTAGCGATCCTCTTGTCTCAACCTCCCAAGTAGCTGGGACTACAGGTGTCTGCCACACACCTGGCTATTTTTTAGAGACAGCATCTCACTCTTGCTTAGGCTGGTCTTGAATTCCTGAGCTTAGGCAATCCACCCGCCTTGGTCTCCCAGAGTGCTGGTATTACAGGCATGAGACACTGCCTGGCCTTAAAGTTTGGAATTTTGATTAGTAAACTTTGATTATTCTGAAAAGCTGTGATATTTTCCAGTTGAAACAGACAAAAGTGACTTCCTTCATTGGTTGTGTTTTTTGGTGAGGATAAAACTTATTGTTAATTTCATGTATGGCCAAAGCCAGGGACTTCTAATGGCAAGAAATGAAAGTATTGGCTTGGCGCCTGTGGCTCAAGCAGCTAAGGTGCCAGCTACATACACCTGAGCTGGCAGGTTTGAATCCAGGCCAGGCCCGCCAAACAACAATGTCGGCTGCAACTAAAAAATAGCTGGGCATTGTGGTGGGCGCCTTGTAGTCCCAGCTACTTGGGAGGTGGAGGCAAGAGAATCGTTTGAGCCCAGGAGTTGGAGGTTGCTGTGAGCTGTAATGCTACGGTACTCTACCTAGGGCAACAGCTTGAGGCTCTGTCTCGAAAGAAATGAAAGTATTTTTGTTTTTGTTTTTTACTTGATTTGCTTTGACCTTTTTAAGATGGAAATAACACTTTCAGAAACATTTGTTTTATAATAATTGTAATTTGGGAGAATGATTCTTTTTTATCAATAATTTGCCCACTTGAAAGATTATATATGTAACGTTACCATTTACTTTCTAAAAATATGCACAGGATATTTATTTAACAATATTTTGTGTGAGTGCTTGTAAGATTTTTAAAAAGTAGTAGACTTTATTTTTTAGAACAGTTTCAGATTTATAGAAAATTGAGCATATAGTACTATTTCTCCAATTCAATATTTCCCTTGCATCATTTGGTACATTGTTATAATTCATAAACCAATATTGATACATTATTCCAATTAAAGTCTGTAGTTTGACATTTGGTTTCTCTCTTTGCATTGCATAGTTCTATGGGTTTTGCCAAATACATGTCATGTATCCACTCTAAGGTCATACAAAATAGTTTCCTTGTCCTAAAAATTTCCTGTGCTTTACATATGCATCCTTTTGGCCTTGCCCTAGACCCCTGGCAACCACAGGTCTTTTTATTATCTCTATAATTTTGCCTTCTCCTGAATGTCATATAATTGGAAACATATAGTATGTGTCCTTTTCAGACTGGCTTCTTTCACTATTCAATATACGTTTAAGGTGGTTCTATTTGTGCCTTGATAGCTCATTTCTTTTTATCACTAAATAATATTCTATTTTATGGAATATTATGTACCACAGTTTGTTTATCTATTTACTTTTTGAAGGACATCTTGATTGTTTCTAGTCTTTGGCAATTATGATAAAGCTGCCATAAAATGTAGGCTTTTGGGCGGACATAAAGTTTTCAACTCATTTTGATAAACACCAAGGATTCAGAGAAGACAGAACTGGGGGGTGGTGGGGTGGTGGGCACTTAGGAATGGGGTTGCTGAATCACAGAATCAGACAGTTTAGTTTTGTAAGAAATTGCCAAACTGTCTTTTAAAATGTCTGTACCATTTTGCATTTCCAACAGTAATGACTGGGATTCCTGTTTCTCCATATCCTACTCAACACTTGGTATTGTTGGTTTTTTGGATTTTAGCCATTCTAAAGTGTATAGTGGTAATTCATTGTTTTCTTTGGCTCAGTTTTTAATTGAGTCATTTGTTCTCTAATTGTTGCTTTAAGAGTTACTTGCATATTTGGAGGGTTTATTTCTATTTGTTGCTTTAAGAGTTACTTGCATATCCTTTATTAGATAAGTGTTTTTGGAAATTGCAAAATTTTTCTTCCGTGGCTTGTTTTTTATTCTCTCAACAGTATCTTTCACAGAGAAGACATTTTTTTAAGAAAGTGTGCTTTATCAGTTTTTTCTTTCATTAGTTATGCTTCTGGTGTTATGTCTAAAAAGTCATTGCCAAACTTAAGGTTATCTAATTTTTCTCCTGTGTTACCTTCTAGAAGTTTTATAGTTTTGTGTTTACATTGAAGTCTACAATATATTTTGAGATAATTTCTGGGAGAGGTGTTAAGGTCGATGGTAATTTTTTAGCATGTGGATGTCCACTTGTTCCAGTTGTGCTGAAAAGACTTGTTTTTCTGCAAAGATCCATTGGCTGTGTTTGTGTGGGTCTATGTTTGGGTTCTATTCTGTTCCATTGATCTTTTTGTCTACTATGTAACCAATGCTACACCATCCTGATTATTGTAACTTTAAGGTAAATTTTGAAGTCAGATAATGCCAGTCTTCTAACTTTGTTCTTCTACAATATTGTGTGATTACTCTGGGTCTTTTCCCTTTCCATGTAAATTGCAGAATCAGTTTATCAATATCCATAAAATAACTTGCTGGGATTCTGGTTGGGTTTGTTTGACTCTACAGATGGAGTTGGGAAGAACTGACATGTTAACAATATCAAGTCTTCCTCTTTATGTAGCATGGAATAACTTTCCATTTATTTAAATCATCTTTGATTTCTTTTTCATTTTTCTCATCTAGCTCTTATGCATATTTTGTTAGCCTGCCTGCCTCCCTGCCTGTCTTCCTTCCTCCCTGCATCCCTCCCTTCCCTTTTTCCTTTCTTCCTTCCTCATCATAGCTCATTGCCATTACTGATAGGGGTGTTGAAATCATGGATTTGTCTATTTCTCCTTATAGTTCTATTTTTGCTTCACACATTTTGGTGCATTGTTGTTAGGTAGATATACATAAAGCATTGTTACGTCTCTTGGAAGCTGACCCTTGTATCACTATACAATGCTCCTTTCTATTCCCGATGATTTTTCCCGATGAGGTCTGCTTTGTCAGAAATTAACATAGTTGTTCTTGCTTTCTTTTTTAAAAACAACTTTTTAAGGATATAATTAGGATATAATTTGCATACTAGAAATTCACCCTTTTGAAAAAAATTTGAATTATGGTAAAATACACTGAATATAATTTACTAACTTAACCATTTTTAATTGTACAGTATAGTAGTGTTATGTATGTTTGCTCTGTTAGGCGACTAATCTTTAGAACTGTTTTCATCTTGCAAAACTCTGAAGCAGGTTCACTGTACGCTGGTTACCAACCTTTGTCTGAGCCCTGTGAGACAGAGCACACTCATAAGTTATGGGAAGGAGATTTATTTTATTACTTACAGATGTGCTGCTAGGGATGACAGATGTCTGTGAGTCATTGTGAGCCAGTCCCTAAAAGTTAAGCAAGCTGTCAAGTGGCTGGAGTCTCATCAACACGTGCCTCATTTGTGCCACAGATGGGGGATTGTGAAAGACAGCTGCAGTGGGTTATACTGTGTATACCTTCGAGTCACTGGACTCACTGGCCTAATATGTTGAGGGATGTCCTGTTCTGGGGCAGGGCACTGGAACAAGCCCTGGCTCTTTTATCCAGATTTCCCCTTATCTCAGGATATTGCATTCCCAACACATTCTACAGCTGTTCTGTGGAACTGCAAGCAAGAAAGGGAGAGAAATGGATCAATCCAAGGCCACTTGGGGTACAGTCCTGCAGAATGGATACTCTATACCCATTAAACACCAACTCTCTCCTCCCCCTAATCTCTGACTACCTCTGTGAGTATGATTATTTTAGGTGCCTCATATAAATGGAAGCATACAGCATTTGTCTTATTGTGGGTAGTGTTTTTTATATCACATAATGTCCTCAAGGCTCATCTTTCTTACAGCATGTGTCAGAATTTCTTTTTTTTTAAAAGTTGAGTAATTTTCCCTTGTATGTGTATACCATATTTTGTTCATTCATCCATGGGTAGACACTTGGGTTGCTTCTGTCGAAGTTAATAATGCTACTGTGAACATGGTTGTACAAATATCACTTTGAGATCTTGCTTTCAGTCTTTTTGAGTGTATACCCAGAAGTGGAATTGCTGGACCATATGGTATTCTATTTTAAATTTTCTGGTAAATTTCTATACTATTCTCTTTAGCAGCTGCACCACTTTACATTGCCACCAACAGTGTGTAACAGTTCCGGTTTCTCCACATTCTTGCCAACCCTTGTTATTTTCTGTTCACTGAGCAATGGTTATCCTAATGGGTGTGGTGGTCTCTCATTGTGGTTTTGATGTACATTTCCCTGATGATTAGAGCATCTTTTCTGTGCTCATTGTCCATTTGTATATTTAGAGAAATTTTTATTCAAGTCCTTTGTACCTTTTTTCAATTGGATTGTTTGCTTTTTTCCTTGTTGAGTTGTAAGAATCCTTTTTATATTCTGGATATCAATCCCTTATCTGATATGTGATTTGAAAACATTTTCTTCCATTTTATGGGCAGCCTCTTCGTTGTGCTGATAATGTCTTGATACGCAGAACTTTTTAGTGTTTCGTTTGTCTGTTGATTTTTTTTTTTTTTTACCCTAGACGTCCTAGAGATAGACAAAAGCTTTTCGTTTTACCAAAGTCTAAGTTATCTATTTTTCTCAGGATTTTTGATCATTACTATTCTGAGAAGGCTGTGAAAAATGGAGTCAGATCTCATTTAAATATCCATCTATGCTACTTAATTAAATAGTATATCACTAATAAATACAGAGAACTGGCTGAGCGAAGTGGCTCATACGTGTAATCCTAGCCCTATGGGAGGTGGAGACGGATGGATTGCTTGAGCTCAGGAGTTTGAGACCAGCCTGTGCAAGAGTGAGATCTTGTCCCTACAAGGGACAGTCAAAGAGCTGGAGCATAGTCAAGTTGGAAGCTGGTTTTTGATGTCAAGGGCTGATTTTCTCTCCCAAAGTAGCAATGGGTCTCAAACTTTAATGTTAAAGAATTCCCTGGAGAGTGGGCGGTGCCTGTGGCTCAGTGAGTAGGGCGCCGGTCCCATATGCCAGAGGTGGCGGTTCAAACCCAGCCCCGGCCTAAAACCACAAAAAAAAAAAAAGTCCTCAGCCATTTTTAAAATAAACTTTATAAAAAAAAAAAAAAAAAAAAAGAATTCCCTGGAGAGATCTCTGGGCACCCTTCCTCTGGAGATATATACTCATTGTGTCCTATTTCTCATTCCCTGCTTTGGGGACTTCTGGACAGTGTTTGTGAATTTAAGGGGAAAGAAACATTCTGGGTTTTTCTCTTGCAGTTGACTCCTTATAGATATCCCCGAGAGCTGCTTTTCCAGGTTACCTTTGTTTTACTGTACTGTAGGTGTCTAGGGTGTGAGCTGGTTGCTGTGGGAAGTGCTCCTTCCTCTTACAAATAGAGCTCTTTGATGGAGCTTTTGTTGAGGTGTTCCTTATGACATACGGCTGCTGCCTTCCTGGTAAATAGCACAGCCTTTCCATTACTATCATGTAAAGCTGGAAAAGAAGAGGATAAGATATGAGTTTTTGTTGGATTTTCACGCAGTTCATACCTTATTCTACTTATTGATTGGCTTGGGAATTGGTATATGCATGACTATATAATATTCTCAATAGTTAAGGAAGTATTCACTTGAACACTCCATTTTTTTCTTGATTTATTACACGTTAATTAATTAATTAATTAATTTTTGAGACAGAGTCTGACTCTGTCACCCTGGGTAGAGTGCCGTGGTGTCATAGCTTACAGCAACCTCAAACTCTTGGGCTCAAGAGATCCTCTTGCCTCAGCCTCCTGATAGGTGGGACTACTGCTGCCTACCACCATGCACAGCGATTTTTAGTAGAGATGAGGTCTTGCTTTTGTTCAGGCTGGTCTCGAACTCCTAAGCTGAAGCAGTCCACCTGCCTCAGCCTTCCAGAGTGCTAGAATTACAGGTATGAGCCACTGTGCCTGGCCTTTATTATACCTTTAAACAGTAAATTTCAAGTGACAGAATATAAACCAATTAGATATTATTTTGGCTTAAAAATTCATATACTAAAGTGGTAACTTTAAAAAGTATGCCAGATTCCTGTGTTGTTTTTCAGAGTCATTTAGCACTGGCTTGTTTGGAACAGGTATCACTGACAAACTTAGTTTCTGGAGGCATGGGATTTTGGACAGTCAACTTCTTTAGGCTTCTAAAGTAAAATTTTAAAATTGTCCTTTTGAGTCACTTATTTATAAATAATAATGGAGCTTTCTTGAATGAATGCACTGGAAATGATTTAAACGTGTGGGGATTAGTTTTAAAATTGAATCTTCATTTAACCTCCAGACTTCTTTCCGCAGGCTATTTTGCAACCTGTGTTGGCAGCAGAAGATTTTACTATCTTTAAAGCAATGATGGTCCAGAAAAACATTGAAATGCAGCTGCAAGCCATTCGAATAATTCAAGAGAGAAATGGTAAATTGTTGAATTTAGAAATCTAAGTTCTAAATGCATATTTTTTTTTTTTTTTTTCAGTTTTGACTATTCTGATTCTAATATAGTCATAAATGTAGCTGCCTTATGTATGTTTATTTTAAGCTAAAAAGTCTTTGGCTGATTTAAGAGATTTAAGAGTGTAAATCTTCTGATCTATATATATTTGACATCTCAAAGAAAGCAGACCAAAATTTGATTTAATGATGTTTTGATTTCAGAGAGCTTGATTTTGTGCTCAGCCATTGTGTTTATAAATTCAATATTTTTTTTTATTTATTTATTTTTTTTTGTTGTTGGGGATTCATTGAGGGTACAAGAAACCAGGTTACACTGATTGCATTTGTTAGGTAAAGTCCCTTTTACAATTGTGTCTTGCCCCCCAAATTCAATGTTTTTGAGTGGTCAGAGTTACAGTTACTGCTGAGCGATGGTGATTACTCTTCTCATGTTTATCATTGTTAGAACATTTGTAGGAGACAGTGGTTCTTAAGGCTTAGCAACATTGGAAGCAATTGGAGTGCTTGTTGAAACACATATGGCTGCCTCCCAGTTTCTCATTTTATAGGTGTGGAGTAGGACCTGATGATTTGCATTTTTAACAAGTTTCCAGGTGATGCTGAAGCTGCTGTTCTGGGACCACACTGAGACCCACTATTCTAAGGGAACAGGCAGATGTGATTGCACCAGTGTTGGGTAGAAGAGGAAACAGAATTTAAAGTCCTAGAAACCCTCCTTAGCCTTATCTTTTCCGTGACTTTGTGCTCAAACTTAACTTTCTGTAGTCTTCCTTCTTTTGTTCTCTCTTGTGTAACTGAACTACATTCGACATCCTAATTCGAAGTTAACTGTACTACTTGTTATTGTACCATCTCCTTTTCAATCCAGATTCTCATCTCTATTTCTGGCTCTGGTAATCTCACCTTAATCTCTACGTATTCCTTTGCTCAGTGGATTGCCACTGATATCCTTTACCTGGTCTGTAACCTTTTTAATGGTCTGGCATCAGGACCTTTGATTGTTTCTATAGTTCAGTTGTATTGTTTGCTCTTAGGGTTTTGGATCACGCAACAATAGGGCTTCTGTTGTTGTAGGGTGAACAATAGAATGTTGCAGTGCTTGACTGGGGAGTTTCCTTCTCATTTGTCTGATATGAGTAGAAACTGTCTCTTAGAGCCAGCCACCATCATAACCATCCACTAAGATCCTAATATGTTTTCTACCCAGCAGGTAATAGAACTGTTGCCTGTGGGTAGGAGATAACACCATTCTAAGCCTAAAGAATTCATGATACAGTGCTCTTATATTGGTGTAAATAAGTTTGGAAAATAGTTTCTTTGTCTTTCTACCATGGCTTACTCTATAAAATTCTTTTGTATGAATTTTCCCGGAACTATGGTTTATTCTGACCTAAGGGATAGAGGATTTTAATAATTATGTTAGTAAAATTTGTTTTGTGAAGGAATCAGGTTTGATAAAAAGAAATAGTGAACTTGACATTGGTGTTCTAGTTTCCAATTTGGAATTTAAACTGGAAACTTACTAAGATTTTAATAAAAGGGGAATAAATACATATGCTTGTATCATCTGGATACTTCGGGCTGCCAATAATGGAACACCCCATTGAGAATGGCCTAAGCAATTTGAAATTATCATGTCACAGAACAAGAAGTCTGGAGCCAGGGAGAGAAGGAAGATAGGACGGGGCTAACTGAATGGCTCAGTGATGCTAACAAGGACCCTGACACTTTCTCTTCTTTCATTCGTCATCCTCATCATTTCTCATAGTGCTATTGATCAGGACTGGGGTCATTTGCCTTTTTAAACCATCTGGCAAGGGAAATGAGAAATGTGATCACTATGATTGGATTAAACCAACCCTGAGTCACTCCCTTGGGGTTGGTGAGCTGTCTGATTACTGCAGAAAACCTGGCTTATGTTAGCAAGGGAGGAGGAAGGGGTGACGTGAAATAGTGGCTGCTGTCACTGCTGTCACTGTCACACAGTGTAGGATAGTTTGCTCACATTTAAACTTAGACTGATGCAGAAGAACCTCTGCAGCTGACCACTCTCTGCATGACCACTCCATAAATGACCTAATCTTCACGAACTAGACATGCACCGTGTGTACAAATCAGTACGGTAGGCCTACTTCCTTATGTTGACCACCCCTGTATGTTGACCAGTTTGTTACAGCCCTTGGGTGGTCAGCTTATAGAGGTTCTACTGTATTTACTTTCAACTATGGAATTTTTAATACATTATTTAAGAATATTTTTTAACTTAGATCAGGGTCAGTATCTTAGATCAATGGTGATTGTACTCAAAACTGCAGACTGTGTGAAAATTGCCTTTGTATTGAGAAAAATTCAAAGGCTTTCTGGGGCTCAAGAAGCTAAGGCGCCAGCCACATACACCTGAGCTGGCAGGTTCGAATCTAGCCCGGGGTCCACCAAACAACAATGATGGTTGCAACTAAAAAATAGCCAGGCATTGTGGCGGGTACCTGTAATCCCAGCTACTTGGGAGGTGGAGGCAGGAGAATCGCTTAAGCCCAGGAGTTGGAGGTTGCTGTGAGCTGTGATGTCACGGCCCTCTACCCAAGGCAATAGCTTGAGTCTCTGTCTCAAAAAAAAAAAAAAAGTACAACATTAAACCTTAAATTTCTTAGTAATGCGGGGCAGGCATTTCTAGATATGATACAAAAACCCCAAGGTCTTGAAAGAAAAGAAAGATTGACTTTAAAAAAAAAAAAAAAACAAAGGCTGTCTGGATTTTTGGTTGTATATTACTAAAGAATTTTGGGAAAATGCAAATTAGAGCATCATTTTGATGGTTTTGAAGTACTTAATATGACTATTAATTTTTCTATAGTACTTTTAATTTTCCATAGAAAGATTATTAGGAAAATAATAATTTTGTATCTTTTGGCTGAGCAAAAATGCACTTAAGATTGGTGGGATGTATAGATGTTAGTTTTCTGGTTGTGATGATGTACTACTATAATTTTGCAGGACGTTACACTGGGGGAGACTGGGTAAAGGTACATGACGTCTTTCTGTATCATTTCTAACAGCTGCATGTGAATCTGTAGTTATCTCAAGTGTTTAATTTTCAAAAATGCATTTAAACAGCAGGGGATTAGAATTATAAAGCTCCTTTACTTTAGAGCACGTCCAAAAATCTTATAGTCACATATGGATAAAGAAATGGAAGGTAAAAACTAAGAGATGTTCTGCTAATGTTATGGAATGTAATAATTATAGATATGCACAGAACACTTACTGCCAGTCTATTTGCTCCTCAGGAAGATACACGTAATAATGTAAATTAAACTAACATTTTAAATTACTTGCCATGAATTTTTATTTTCCTGGGGCTGAAGTTGGTACTGCCCTGCTTTATATTTATTAGACCAATATCTGAACAGAAATTACAGGGGAAAGATTGTTTTATTCATCCTTATTCATCCCACGGTGCTTAGCACCA
This sequence comes from Nycticebus coucang, assembly GCF_027406575.1. Lineage (NCBI taxonomy): Eukaryota > Metazoa > Chordata > Mammalia > Primates > Lorisidae > Nycticebus > Nycticebus coucang. The sequence goes on from NC_069783.1 coordinate 54,248,995, forward strand.
GGCTTTTATTACATATAGTAAGTAGGTTCCTTTTCCGTAGCATTTGTTGTAGTAAGAATGAAAAGTAGGAAATGTTGTTTCAGTTAATAAAATTGTATTTTGTTTTGTAAACTTGCCATTTAAGGGACACCTTGCGAGCATAGTTTTATTATTAACCTTTTAGTTTAATGATTTCAGTGGTATAGCCTCAGACACTATATTTTTATGGAAGATAGTAGTTACGTTAATTTTTGTTGCCACATATTGTTATTTTTAATAGCCAATGAAAATAATTATTAAGAGATATTTCTAGGTAAACTTGTGGCATTATTGGTGGGGATTATTCCATAAAATGAGAAAAGATTAAAAGGATGATAGGTGAAAAGATAATAGCTTGGAATGTTTTTAAAAGTGATTTTAAACTAATTTGTACTTGAACTAGAATAGTGAGAAATAAAACTCACTATTGGTTGAGTTGACATTCTTTCATGTGGTCTTTGGTTTTGAACAGGTGTATTACCTGACTGCTTAACAGATGGTTCTGATGTGGTCAGTGACCTTGAACAGGAAGAGATGAAAATCCTGAGGGAAGTTCTTAGGTACCCTTCTTTACTTATTTTTTTACTGAATTATTTATAAAATTTTAATATCGATACATGTGTCTTTTTACCCAGAAAATATTATGAACTAATAATATAGCTAAATTCTCTATTGAAGACTATCAAAATGACTTATCATTTTATTTGTATTTTTAAAACTTTTATTTTTTTTAAGGCTAGTAAGTATTTTATCGTTTTATAACTATGTATATGTTGTATTTCTTAATGGATGGGAAAAATTATTTTCAGATAACTTATACCACATTATCTCAAATGAGAGGGTCTTTTCCCACACCCATCAAAAGAATAGGAAAGCAGACACCAATGGAAAAAAGTGAAGTTGACCCAGCATGACCCCTGGAAAACAATGTAGTAACTTGAGCTAAGCAGCATACTCCTTGGCTTCTGGAGCCCAGTACTGAAGTGGCTGGTTCTAGGTGTCCCACAGTAGGAGGCTGGGCACCCAGACTCCACAGATGGAGTAGCTGACTGGGTGACAGTAACTGCAAGGGAGGGAGGACAGTGAGAGGCACCCACCACAAACGAGCATCTTGCTGGTGTCTTCCTCTTCCCAGTTACGTGATTCTCAGTCAGATGCCTGGCCTGGAGTTTGCAGCCTACTAACAGTGCCCACATGGGAACTAGGAAAGCTTAGTGGACAGTTATTTTTTCTTGGGCTCGTAGTGCCCTGACCTTTATGGGAATTTTGGAAGGGAATTGCAACTCCTAATTTTTAAATCTCCAGTGAGAATGTACTAGGTTTAAAGCAAAAAGACACTTGCAGGCACTGGGTCACCTGCAGAACTGGGCCTTGAACTGTGGGGATACTGCTTCAGCTGTACTGTGGTACATGACCATCTTCTAGCGTCCTGTTGTCCCACCTCCAAAGCAGAAGAGAGGATAGGCAGAACAGTGGTTAAGAGGATGGGGCTGGGGGAAACTATGGCAGGAGCTCCAGGATTAAGTGGGTAGTTTCAGGGGATTTGAGTGATAATGGGGAAGGAGGCATATGTTTGGGTGAACTCAGCCCTTTCCTGCCAGATCCTTCCCTGGGTGGCAGGGGCAAATGAGAGCCTGAGACAACACAGAACACTTTTGAGTTTGTAGGCTTGAAAGGCAAGGGTGTTTGGTTGAGAGGACTGGTAAAATTTGTGCTTGGATTGGTTGCATTGGTGGATTGGTGGTCTGAAAACTGGCCAACACTACATTTACGTTTTATTTTCTTAGTGCTTTTGAGGGAGAGAATACTACTGTGTAAGTAGTAGAACTGAGTTATGAATATGTACAACTGTTGACTTTGGTTATTTTCCTAAATCAGACTGTGTGAGTGCATAAAAGTTGATAGTGTTTGGCATGGAGGCACCGTGGATGCTTTATGATAGCTCAGATGCCACTAGAAAAAAGTAGAATGAGAAGAGTAATGGCTGTTATCAGGAGGGAGATAAGTGATCTCTCTAAAGGTAGTCTTTATTCATAGCATTTGCCATTCCAGTTTGGGTTTAGGATTTCAAATCTGTTGATTTTTGATCAGCTAGGATTCATTCAAATTTCTGGAAGAAATGCATAGACCTGTATTTTCTGTTGCTTGTGTGTGCCTACATAAATGTTGATAGAGGTGATTGACTGTAAGTCACTTTAGAGCAAGGCCTGATTATTTTCCATATTGCGTCCAGAATGCCTTGCTTATATGATAAGCTTAGGTTAGTATATTGCTTGTTCTTTGGCTAAAAAAGGAAAGTTTACTTTTATACCTTATTTTTGTATGTTTCAGAAAATCAAAAGAGGAATATGACCAGGAAGAAGAAAGGAAGAGAAAAAAACAGGTACTTGAAGAACATATAACAGAAATATTTCATTGCTGTTATCTCTTATTAAGTTTATACTTAATTTTTGCTGTTTAAGCTTATATGGAACCACACAGTTCCTCAGAGTATCATATTTTCCCAGCAAGTTTAAGCACTTATATTTAACTTATTATATTTTTTTAATATAGAAAGTATATACTTTCTTAAAAGACTGTATACTTTGTTTTTTTTTTTTTTTTGTAGAGACAGTCTCACTTTATTGCCTTTGGTAGAGTGCTGTGGTGTCACAGCTCACAACAACCTCTAACTCCTGGGCTTAGGTGACTCTCCTGCCTCAGCCTCCCAAGTAGCTGGGACTACAGGTGCCCATCACGACGCCCGGCTATTTTTTTGTTGTTGCAGTTTGGCAGGGCTGGGTTTGAACCTGCCATCCTTGGTATATGGGGCTGGTGCCCCACCCACTGAGCCACAGGCGCCGCCCAAGACAGTATACTTTGTTTTAAAGAAAATTACTTTCTTTATAACTTATTCATTTTATAATTCATCCAGCAACCTATGTTTTAAGTTTCATAATGGAGACAAAGATTATTAACTCCAAAAACTGTAATACCATTCTGATTAAGGGAGGTTCCTTACAATAATTCTCATTGATTTTATGACTAAAAGAAGATTAAGAAATCCTTTTACTTTCCTATTCTGCTTGACTTTGTTACTATGTAGAAACAGCAAGTACAGCTACTACCAAAGGTACCTTGTAAGCTTTTATATTACCAGTTGAAGCTGAGTAATTCAGAACACATTTCCTGGCATACGGTTCTTCTATTGAGAACCATTTTCATAAACTGCCTCCTAATCTTGCCTCAGGATAAATTAAACATGTATCTTGCTGAGGTGAGGGAAGGTAATATTTATTCCTTCCTCTCCCATTTTCTCACTGTTTCTCTTAGGTTTTCCCGGTCTTCCTGACAGGAAAGAGAAACCTAATATAAACTCTCTCTTAATAACCTGAGAGTCATTCCTTCCTCCTCTCCCCATCACTATTATACATGCTTGTACCATTTCATTATCATTGAAAAACCTGTTTTACCCCGAGGTACCCAAGAAAGAGCAGAAGGAGGAGAGATGCTTTAAGATTTAGAGGTGATTTAGTATCTTTGAGTAAATATTTTTTTAGTAAATGGAGGCAAAGTTCTTAGCTATTAATAAGGATTTTAAAATACAAGGGTATAGAACAAAAACCAATTTAAAACTACTATAGAAGACATTAGTGTTAACTCTCTGATATATATACACACACACACACACACACACACACACGTATGTAAACTATATGAGGTTTCTCAAATAATACTATGTTTTAGATATACAGCTGTTTTTTTTTTCTTTTGAGACTTTTTCTTATGCAAATTTCCAAACATACTAAAGTAGAGATGTTAATAATAAACCCTCAGGTATCCATCACCCAGCCTGTGAAGCTTATGATTTAAATAACAATGAATTGCCTAATAAGTATATGTGATTGGATTTTCTTCTAAGGAAAAATGAATTAATATCAGTTTACTTCTTTCCAAGATTTAAATGATTTCTTTGCTTCATACTGTTCCATTTTAAAAATGGAAATAAAGCAGTTTATGGCTACTCTATGCATTTTGTAGTAGTGGTATATGTATTATTTTAAGTGGAAAAATACTATAATTCAGTGGTTTTATTTCTTTTAGAGTATTTCTCAATGTCTTGCTCAAGGTCACATAAATTTTAAGAGTGGATCCCTGGTTTTAACCCAGTTCATGCTAAATCCAAAGTTCTAACCATGTTAGTTACCCTTAGCACTGCATGATTTGAAATGAAATGTTTACCTGCCTCACAAACTAGGAGATGTAAAATGCTAGCAATATTTTAAAAACTTTGGAAGTAGAATGTCTTCCTTATCTAGTCGTAAACAATAATTAAAAAAAAAGTCTTTGGATCTTTTAGGTAGTAGATTGCTCAATTAACTAAATTGTGTGTTTTTTACATTGTATTATGGATTCCTGAAGTTATCAGAGGCTAAAATAGAAGAGCCAACAGTGCATAACATTGAAGCTGCAAAACTGAGTAATTCCCAAGGGGCTGGTGAACATTTTGCACACCCACCCTCAGGTAAGGCTGAGGTGCACTGAACTTTCTCTAATAATATGGATTGTAAACATTGTGCAGTGTGTTACTGTCTCACACATATTTAACCTTCAAAAACCCAGGGAGTATTGAATGGCTTTGGTATTTAAAGTTCTTTGTAAATTTAGTTGAAGAGGTTGCACATAGAGATACTCAGCTGAAAGAGAGGGTGTAGTCTCCAATTTCTAAGTAAGGGCTGGAACCCAGAGCAGTGAGCAGAACTCCTTGATGGAGCCACCAACCTTTGTGCCATGGCTACAGCATATTCTCAGTAAGTTCATGTAACATTTGATATTCTCTTCCTTGGTCACAGTTATATGGTGTATGAGAGTGAGAAGCTGAACTTGGAAAGATATTATTAAATTTCTTTCCTAATGAATGAAAGTACAACTAGAAAATAAGATGTAACCAGTTTGTCCAAATGTTCAGTCAGAAATTGTCGTTGAAACCAAAATTGATGAGAATTCTTGTAGGAAATAGTAGTCCATGAATTTGTTCAATATTTGCCAAATCCACTTTCCATATGCTCTGATTTCCTATATAAGAAAACAAGTATTCCTGAAACAGAAATTGAATTGTGGTCATGATTTCAGTTCATTTTATCATGGATTCCTATTGTTTTAAACAAATGTCCTTAGTTAAGAAAAAAAACATTGTGAGGTAAATATTATAATCTTTCTTTTTAACAAAAGAAATTCAAGAAAACCAAGTGACTTGTCCAAGATCACTGAGCTCTTAAATGGTAAAACTGTGATTTATGTTGGTTTTGACTGTAACTGTTGTGTTCTTCTACACGTTAGAAGAACTGCTGTAATTGAGATAAGTTTGATGTTTACTCATTAATTTTTTTATATAAGATGGAGAGCAACTTTATTTTTTAAATACTTAATTTTTTTAAGAGCCATTTTAGATACACTATAAAATAGAGCAGAAGATACAGAGATTTCTCATATAGTTTCAGCCACCACATAAGCATTGCCGCTCCCATTATCATTTCCCACAAAAGTGGTACATTTGTTATATTGGTGAACCTACGTTGATACAACATTACCACCCTAAAATCACATTAGGGTTCACTTTTGGTATTGTACATTCTAGGGATTTGGAAAATGTATCATGGCGTGTCTCCATGGTTATAGTGTCATATAGAGTAGTTTTGTTGCCCTAAAAATCCTCTGTACTCTGCCTCTTCATTCATCCCTTCCTCCTAATCCCCGGCAACCACTGACCTTTTTACTGTACCATAGCCAGAATGTCATATAGTTGGGATCATACTGTATGTAGCCTGTTCAGGTCAGCTCCTTTCTCTTAGCATTATGCATGGAAGATTTCTTCATGTCTTGTTTGGGCTTGGTAGCTCATTTCTTTTTAGCACTGAATGATACTTCATTGTCTAGATGTGCCACAATTTGTTTATTCATTCATTTGCTGAAGAACATTTTGGTTGCTTCCAGGTTTTGTTAGTAATGTACGGCTTTTGTGTAGACATAAATTTTCATCTCTTTTGGGTTGACCACAATATCACATGGGAAGAGAATGTCTGGTTTTGTAAGAAACTGCCAAACTGTCTTCAAAGTGGCTGAACCATTTTGCATTCTCACAAGCCATGAATGAGAATTCCTTTTACTCCACCTCCTTGCCAGCATTTGGTTTTGTCAGTGTGGCAGATTTTGTCCATTCTGTAGTGATACCTGGTTTTATTTGCATTTCCCTCATCAGGGAAATGACGTAGAACATCTTTTCATATGTTTATTTGTCATCTGTATATCTTCTTTAGTCCTATGTCTGTGATGGTCTTTGACCCATTATTTTAATTGAGTTGTTTCTTTTCCTATTGTTGAATATTTTTTTTAAGCCTTTTTTAAAATTTTTTATTTTTTAGGCAGCGTCTCACTCAGTCTTCCTGGGTAGAGTGCCGTGGTGTCATAGCTTATAGCAACCTCAAACTCCTGGACTCAAGGGAACCTCTTGTTTCTCAGCCTCCTGACTAGCTGAGACTATAGGCACCTGCCACAACATCCAGCTAGTTTTTCTATTTTTAGTAGAGATGGGGTTTCATTTTTTTTGCTCACGATGGTCTGGAACTCCTGAGCTCAAGCAATCCACCCACCTCGGCCTCACAGAGTGCTGGGATAACCAGCACTGGCCTTTATTGTTGCGTTTTAAAGAGTTCTTTGTGTATTTTAGATAACAGTCCTTTATGATAAAGGATATGTTTTCTGAAAATATTTTCTCCTAGTCTGTGGCTTGTCTTTTCATTCTCTTGATATTGTCTCTTTAAGGTTTTGCTCTGTGATAGCAGGTGTTTTAAATTTAGTCAAGTCAGTTCATTATTTTTTTTCATAGGTTGTACCTTTGGTGTTGTATCTGATAAGTCATCACCAAACCCAAGGTCATCTAGGTTTTCTCCCATTTTATCTTCTATGATTTTTTGCTTTATATTTTATATTTAACTCTGTGATCTATTATTATTATTATTATTATTTTTGTTTGAGACAGAGTCTCACTTTGTCGCCCCTGGTAGTGTGCCGTGGTGTAGCTCACAGCAACCTCAGACTCTTGGGCTCAAGCGAGTCTCTTGCCTCAGCCTCCCAAGTAGCTGGGACTACAGGCGCCCACCACAATGCCTGGCTATTTTTAGAGACAGGGTCTCACTCTATCTTGGGCTGGTCTTGAACATGTGAGCTCAGGTGATATGCCTGCCTTGGCCTCCGAGAGTGCTGGGATTACAGGTGTGAGCTACTGAGTGATCTAATTTGAGTTAATTTTTGTGAAGGATGTAAATTCTGTGTTCCAATGAATTTTTTTTCTTTTTTTGCACATGGGTATGCAGTTGTTCCAACACCATTTGCTGAAAACAGTATCTTTTCCTCATTGTGTTATCTTTGCTCGTTTGTCAAAGATCAATTGACTATTTTATGTGGGTTTATTTCTGGGCTCTCTGTTCTGTTCCATTGATCTATTTGTCCATTCTTTTGCCAATACTACATTATCTTGATTGCAGTATCTTTTTTTCCACAATTACACCCTTTTCTTAATAGTTTTGAAATGTACCATTGCATTATGCATATTGGGTGAGGTCCCCCCAAATACCCTCACTCCTTTCCCCCTCCCCTCTTGCTCCTCTTCCCTTCTACTTTCTGGACTGTAGTTATGTTTTGCCATTTGTATGTGTGTGTAGGTGATTATATATTGATTTCATAGTAGTATTGAGTACATTGGATACATTTTTTCCCATTCTTGAGGAGATACTTTACTAAGAAGAATGTGTTCCAGCTCCATCCAGGTAAACATAAAAGATGTGAAGTCTCCATCTTTTTTAATGGCTGCATAGAATTCCATTGTGTACATATACCACAATTTGTTAATCCATTCATGTGTCGATGGGTGCTTGATCTGTTTCCATGACTTGGCTATTATGAATTGGGCTGCAGTAAACATTCTGGTGCAAATGTCTTTATTATAAAATGATTTTTGATCATCTGAGTATACACCTAGTAGAGGAATTGCAGGATTGAATGGTAGGTCTACTTTTAGTTCCTTGACTATTCTCCAAACTTCTTTCCAGAAAGGTCATACTAGCTTGCATTCCCACTAGTATTGTACAAGTGTTCCTTTCTCTCCACATCCACACCAACATCTGTAGTTTTGGGATTTTGTGATGTGGGCTAATCTTACTAGAGTTAGATGATATCTCGAAGTGGTTTTGATTTGCGTTTCTCTGATGATTAAGGATGATGAGCATTTTTTCATGTGTTTTTAGGCTATGCTCCTGTCCTCATCAGAGAAGTTTCTGTTCAAGTCTCTTGCCCATGTAGAAATGGGGTTATTTGTTCTTTTCTTATTGATTAGTTTGACTCTTCTGTGGATTCTAGTTATCAGACGTTTGTCGAAGCATAACCTGCAAAAATCTCCCATTCTGAAGGTGGTCTGTTTGCTTTACTTACTGTGCTCTTGGCTGTGCAAAAGCTTTTTAGTTTGATCAGATCCCAGTTGCCAGAGTGGGGGGGTGGGTCCTCCTCATAAAATATTCTCCCAGGCCGATTTCTTCAAGTGTTTTCCCTGCACTCTCTTCTAGTATTTTTATATTTTCATGTCTTAAGTTTAAATCTTTTGTCCAGAGAGAATCAATTTTTGTTAATGGTGAAAGGAGGGAGTCCAATTTCAGTCTTCTACAGGTTGCCAGCCAGTTCACCCAGCACCATTTGTTAAATAGGGAGTCTTTCCCCCACTGAATATTTTTGATGGCTTGTCAAAGACCAAATGACGATAAGTAGCTGGGTTCATTTCTTGGTTCTCTATTCTGTTCCATGCATTTACCTCTCTGTTTTTGTGCCAGTACCATGCTCTTTTGATCACTATAGATTTATAGTATAGCTTAAATTACGGTAATGTGATACCTCCTGATTTATTTTTATTTCTGAGTAATGTATTTGCTATTCGAGGTTTTTTCTGATTCCATATGAAACGAAGCACTATTTTTTCAAGCTCTTTAAAGTATGACAGTGGTGCTTTAATAGGGATTGCATTAAATCTGTAGATTGCTTTGGGTAGTGTGGACATTTTAACAATGTTGATTCTTCCCAGCTGTGAGCATGGTATATTTTTCATTTCTTAACATCTTCAGCTATTTCTTTTCTCAGAGTTTCATAGTTCTCTTTATAGAGATCTTTCATTTTCTTTGTTAGGTAAATTCCCAGATATTTCATCTTCTTTGGCACTACTATAAAAGGAATAGAGTCTTTGACTATATCTTCAGCTTGACTATTGTTGGCATATATAAAAGCTACTTGTTTGTAAGTATTGATTTTGTATCCTGAGATGCTGCTGTATGCATTGATCACTTTTTTTTTTTTATTGTTGGGGATTCATTGAGGGTACAATAAGCCAGGTTACACTGATTGCAATTGTTAGATAAAGTCCCTCTTGCAATAATGTCCTGCCCCCATAAAGTGTGACACACACCAAGGCCCCACCCCCTCCCTCCGTCCCTCTTTCTGCTTTTCCTCCCCCCATAACCTTCATTGATCACTTTTAAGGGTGTTGTGGTTGAGTCCCTGGGATTTTCCAGGTATAGGATCATATCATCAGTGAAGAGGGAGAGTTTGATCTCCTTTGATCCTATTTGGATACCCTTGATTGCCTTCTCTTGTCTGATTGCAATGATTAAGATTTCCATTACTATGTTGAATAGCAGTGGAGACAGTGGGCATCCTTGCTTAGTTCCTGATCTGAGTGGAAATGTTTTCAATTTTACACCATTTGGTATGATGGCTGTGGGTTTGCTGTAGATGGCCTCTATCGGTTTAAGAAATGTCCCTTCTATGCCTATTTTCTTAAGTGTTCAGATCATGAAAGGATGCTGGATATTATCAAAAACTTTTTCTGCATCAATTGAGAGAATCATAGGTCTTTGTTTTTTATTTTATTGATATATATTGATTTTTTAATTGATGTATATTGATTTTATAGATGTATCATATTTTTAGATTTGTGTATGTTGAACCAACCCTGTAACCCTGGAATAAAATCAACTTGATCATGGTGGATAATTTTTTTGGTGTGTTATTGAATTCTCTTTGCTAAGACCTTATTGAATATTTTTGCATCAATATTCATTAAGGATATTGGTCTATAATTTTCTTTCTTTGTTGGATCCTTTCCTAGATCAGGGATCAGGGCAATATTTGCTTCATAGAATTTATTGGGAAAGTATTCCTTTTTTTTTTTCTATGCTTTGAAAAAGGTTGTATAATACGGGTACTAGTTTCTCTTGAAAGGTTTGATAGAATTTGATGTGACGCCATCTGGTCCTGGACTTTTCTTTTTTGGGAGATTTCATATTATTGATGCTATTTCAGTGATTGATATAGGTCTATTCAAGATTTCTAATTCTTTCTGGTTGAGTCTAGGAAGATAGTGTACTTTCAGATATTGGTCCATTTCCTTCAGATTTTCATATTTCTGGGAATAGAGTTTTTTATAGTAATCATTGAGGGATTTTTTTTTTTAATTTTGAGGTGTCTGTTGTTACTTCTCCTTTATCTTTTCTGATAGATGATATTAGAGATTTTACTTTTCTGTTTCTGGTTAGGTTGGCCAAAGGTTTATCAATTTTGTTAATCTTTTAAAAAAAACAACTTTTTGTTTTGTTGATCTTCTGAATGATTCTTTTGTTTTCAATTTCACTTAATTCTGTCCTAATTTTGGTTATTTATTTTCTTCTGCTGGGTTTGGGGTTAGAATGTTCTTCCTTTTCCAGTTGCTTGAGATGATCCATTAAGTTGTTGGCTTCCTCTCTTTCTGTTTTCTTGATGAAGGCTTCCAATGCTATAAATTTCCCTCTTAGGACTGTCTTTATAGTATCCAACAAGTTTTGATAATTTGTGTCTTCATTATCATTTTGTTGCAAAAATTTGGTGATTTCCTTCTTAATCTTGTCTTTTACCCAGCTGTCATTCAGCCTATGATTATTTAGTTTCCATGACTTTATTTGAGTATGAAGATTCCTGTTGCTCTTGAATTCAACTTTTATTCCATGGTGGTCCGAGAAGATACAAGGAATAATTTCTATACTTTTAAATTTGCTGAGGTTAGACTTGTGTCCTAGGATATGACCATTTTGGAGGATGCTCTTTGGGCTGATGAGAAGAATGTGTATTCAGTTTTATTAGGATGAAATGTTCTGTAGAGAGGTCTGTGAAATCCATTTGTTCTAGGGTCAGGTTTAAGTCTATTATTTCTTTGTTTAGTTTCTTCTTGGAGGATCTATCCAGAACTGTCAAGGGGGTGTTAAAATCTCTAAATATTATAGTGCAGGAAGATACCAAGTTGTTCATATTCATTAGGGTTTGAATTATAAACTGAGGAGCATTCTGGTAGTGTGCATACATGTTAATTATCGAAATCTCTTCATGTTGGGTGTTTTCCTTGACAAATATGTAATGACCATCCTTATCTTTTTTTGTCTTATGGTTTAAAGCCAATTGTATCTGCAACTAAAATTGCAACCCTGCTTTTTTTTCATTTCCATTTCCCTGTATTATAGATGTCCATCACTTCACCCTGAGTGTATTTTTATCCTTTAAGGTAAGGTGAGATTCTTGTATGTAGCAGATATCTGGTCTGAGTTTATGTATCCAGTCTGCCAGCCTGTGCCTCTTTAGAGGACAATTTAAACCATTCACATTAATTAAGAGAATTGATAAGCCTGTTTGTGTTTTGGTGTCATGGTTTTTGGATGTCTAGTGGACATTTTTAATTCTTTTGCCACTGTGGAATTTGGGTTTTGTTAAAAAATTTCTGGGTGCGTTTACTTTGGAGGTAGAGCATAGTGCTGGTCATTGTGGAGGATGAGTCTGAGAATATCCTGGAGACCTGGTTTAGTTATGGCAAATTTCTTCAACGTGTCTATGTCTTTGAAGTATTTGATTTCGCCAGCACAAATGGAGAAACAAATTGAGCTGGATCCAGGATCCTGGGCTGGAAGTTGCTTTGTTTTAAGAGATTGAGGGTTGATGACCATCCTCTTCTGGCTTGAAATGTTTCGGCTGAGAGATCTGCAGTCATTCTGATATTTTTCCCTTTGTAGTTGATGCTTTTCTTATGTCTGGCTGCTTGCAAAATTTTATCCTTTGTCTTAACTTTGGGAAAGTTAATCTCAATGTATCTAGGAGATGCTTTATTTGGATTGAGTCTTGTTAGGGTTCTGAAACTGTCTACTATCTGAATTTCTGTATTTCTTGCAGTGCTTGGGAAATTCTCCTTCATAATCTTTTGGAATAGAGCATCTGTACCTTTAAGACCATCCTCTTCTCCTTCAGGAAGTCCTATAAGACGAATGTTTGATCTTTTGGGGTGATCCCACAACTCTCTCAGGGAATAATCAGTTTTTACTCTCCATTTGTCTGCCTCTGAGTGTTTGGGAGAGTTCAAAAGCTTTGTCTTCAGTTTCAGAGATCCTTTCTTCTGTCTGGTCAACTCCATTACTGAGGGATTCTACTGTATTTTGGAGCTTATCGACTAACTTTTTCAGTGCCTTGAGCTCTGCTATCTCTTTTTTCATTATGTCCATATCTTTGAATTCATTAATTTCTTGAGACAATTTTAGAACTACACTTTGGATTTCAATTTCTAACTTTTCTTCCATTCTATTCCTCTATTTGCCATCCATATTCTGAATTTGATTTCTGACATTTCAGCCATTTGTTTATGCATGGCATCTTCAGTTGTATCTCCTTTGTCATTCCTGTGTGTGTGTGTGGGGGGGTGTTGATCTGCTCTGGTTATTCATGTTGCCAGAGTTCTTCCATTGATTCCGCACCTTTTTTATTTTCCACTGTTTGGTTATTAGAACTGGTAGGGTGAGATTGAATTGGGGTTCCCAGGTAGTAGAGATAATCAGCCCCTTACCAAAGCGCTAGGCTTTGTAATTGTGGCCTATCTTCTACAGCCTTACAATGACCCCTTCCAGAGTTTTGGTCAGAGACTCTGAGGACCTACTTGGTGAGATAGCACAAGCTAGCTGTTTTGATATCAGCCAACCTCTACCCTCTTCTAAGAAGCCATGGTATTAGGTTTAAATATCGACTGTGAAGAGATACAGAAAGTTCTGGAACCTAGCCCCCACCCTTCAGTTCTTTTCTTTACAGAACTTCGAAGGTCAACCTCAGAGTGTCCCTGGGTGGATAGCCCCAGGCACAAGTTTCAATTAAATTGCCTCAAGCAGTGCAAACCCTGCTCAACAGAGAGGGATCCAAGGGTCTCCACCAGTACAATTGGAGTCAGGGATCCTGTGGACCCCTGCCTGCCAGGCTCAGTCCACATTGTTGTCTGCTTCTCTGCTTACAGGCCTAGTTGGAGCTGGGGACCACGCCCCCGCCTACCGGTCTCAGTCCACACCCAGTAAGCCTCTGCTTGCCAGACAAGGACCACCCCACTACCCACCAGTCTCAGTCCACACCCAGCAAGCCTCTGTTTGCCAGCTCTGTTGGAGTCAGGGCACCATGCCCCAGCTGCAGGTCCCTGTCCACTCCGGGAGGCTTCTGGCTCTGTTGGAGTCAGGGGATCATGCTCTTACCCTTAGGTCTTGGCCCACACCTGGCAAGCCTCTGCTTGCAGTACCAGCTGGGAACCAGCCCTGCCCACCAAACTCAGTCCACACTGGCAACCACTCTCCCACTGTGGGTGCTGTCAGAGCCAGAGGTTCTGTATCACCTCCTGCCAGACACAGCCTGAACCGAGGGTCAACACCACCAGTAGCTGGGCAAAGTCATAACCAGTGGACTGCTCCTCCTTCCCCCAAGTGTCCTTGTCTTCCCACAACATCTTTCTTCCCCACTAGTCACAGATTCCATCCTGATGGTTGGCAATGCACACTATGCCCAGATCTCTCAGGAAAAGACCAAACATTGTGTGCTGTGCAGGGGGCAGAACTTCAGAATGCCATGTGAGGGGGGCAGGGTGGACTGGGAGTTTGGAATTGTTGGGGAAAATATCTGTTTAATTTTATGCCTAGTAGGTTGGTGCTTAGGTTCATAAGTGGGACCTTACTAGAGAAAGAGACCTGGTGTTTAGCTGCAGCTCTCTCCAGTGAGGTAAAATGAGAGGCCTTTTGTTCCCTGCTTCCTTGCAGAGAGCCTGAGGTGAGCCTACTGCTTGGGGGAGGGGTCTCCTGTCATCTAGGCTTTTAACCTGTAATTTGTTTTCTTGAATGCTCTTCCTTGAAGTCACAGTTGCCGAACTTCTTTCTTGGCTCAGCTCCCCACCTTTGGCTTCATAGCGTCTGATTCTATCTAGTTTTTCTCCCTCTGGTTAGGAGCGTCTGCCAAGACTTGGTACCAGTCAGCCATCTTCCCAGAATCCTTTTGATTACTGTACCTTTAAGTCTTTAAATTGGGTAGTACCATTCTCCCAACTTTTTCTCTTTCAGTTTTGTGTTGGCTTTTCTGGGTCTATTGCCTCTCTGTATAAACTTGCGAATCAGTTTGGGATTATCCACAAAATAACTTGCTGAGATTTTGATAGGGATTGCACTGGATCTGTAGCTCAAGTTGGGAAGAACTGGTATCTTGAGACTTGAATATCCTATCCATAAACATGGACTATCTCTCCATTTATTTAGTTTTTCTTTGATTCTTTCATTGGACTTATGTAGTTTTCCTCATACAAATCTTGGGCATGTTTTGTTAGATTTTATACCTGTTTCATTTTGGGGGATGCCAGTGTAAATGGTATTGTTTTTTAATTTCAAATTTTATTTGTTCATTACCGGTATAAAGGAAAGTGATTGACTTTTGTATATTAACCTTGTATCCTGTACTTATACTCTCATCTTTAGACAAGCATTAGATATTTTTGTAGTTATTGTACTATACAAACAGGAGCTTAGTACTTGTTGAAATGTCATTATTCTTAAGGTAAGAGACTACAGTTCAAGATTCTTAAGGACGGAGACCATGTTTATTGTTCTTACCCAGTGACCTGCACAATGTAGACACTGAATACATGTTGATGAAACGAATATGAGGAAAAATAAGTAATATTAACATTAGCTCATTTTGGTGAACCTAGTCTAATACTTAGATATCTTATAACATTCTAATTGGTCTTATTGTCTTATTAACTGCCAGAAGTTAAAATGCATGTTGCCAATCAGTCAGTACAACCCTTGGCAAGAAAGGTGGAATTATTGCCTGAAACTTCCTCCCTCCCACAAAAAGGCGTGAAGATTCCTGGCTTAGAACATGCAGGCATTGAAGGACCAATAGCAGTAAGTAAAAGACATCACTTTTTAAGAACTATGAGCAAAATGACAAGGTACTGGGAACAATGTAAACAGACATAGTCTTCGCTTTTGTTATGATTTTGAACTCAAATTTCTAATTGAATCAGTTAAGTGGGTATCTGTGCCACTTATTATGTGGACTTGAATTTATATAGTTCTCTTATTTGACCCAGAATTTATCAGCACTTGGAACAGAAGAACTTCGGCAACGAGAACACTATCTCAAGCAGAAGAGAGATAAGTTGATGTCCATGAGAAAGGATGTAAGGACTAAGCAGAAACAGAGCATGGAGCAGAAAGGAAAACCTGGGGAGGCAGAGGTATGGCTAGCCTCAGCATGTCGAAATCTGCTAATCTAGAAGTGGAATTCTCAAAATCACAATATGTACGAGAATGCTCTGATTAATTTTGCTTTTAGTGCCATTCATGGTAACCACCCTGCTAGGGCAATAGCTGCTAAGTGCTTTCTAGGAAAGTGAGAGTTTTGATGAGCATTTTGTGAGGTAGAAATAATAGCAGTTTCATACTTGTTTCATTTGTTTTGCTCTGAGTGTATAAGAGTTAGTGGTCTTTTGTATGAGCCTTCCAAAATATTCGACTGTTTCATCATAAAGCAGCATCAGTACCCCAGTCACCATCTCCAAGAGGCTTCTTCTCACCCAAGAAGTCAGATTTTACAAAGAGATTTAGGAATCTCAGTCCGTGTCTGGTTCCCTCATCCTGCCCCCACCTCCAAATGCCCTTAATCTTTGTTCATTTGAAGGCAGTATGTTGGGAATTTTAGACAAATGAACCCATTTTACACTGTAGCCAATTTTTTTCCTTTTGTTTCTTTTTAAAGGAAATGACAGAGAAACCAGAAATGACAGCAGAGGAGAAGCAAACATTACTAAAGAGGAAATTGCTTGCAGAGAAACTTAAAGAAGAAGTTATTAATAAGTAATAATTTAGAAAAACAATTTAGCAAAACAAATTAAAATTTTCTTAAAAAATAAATTATTTAACCCTTACCTGGAGACTTTTAGTTTCAAACACTTGCTTTTATAAATGCAAATATAAACTCATTATTATTTTAAACATTTGAGGTAAAAGGTGGTAGCAAAGGCAGGCAGCTACTTACGTTTAATACAAATCTGGGTAATGTTTTCTCTTGGAGAGCGGGTATAGGAAGTAACTTATTGATGGTATATTCATTCATTCAAACTTTATCACCTACTGATAGTGACAGGCATTGTGCTTTGCACAGAGGATATAGTAATCGGCTGATAGATGGGGTTGCTGCTGCCTTCATGAGCTAGTGAAGACGGTCCAAGGAGCAGTGTTAGAAAGGAAAGATGCAGGGGCGGCGCCTGTGGCTCAGTGAGTAGGGCGCCGGCCCCATATGCCGAGGGTGGCGGGTTCAAACCCAGCCCCGGCCAAACTGCAACAAAAAAATAGCCGGGCGTTGTGGCGGGCGCCTGTAGTCCCAGCTGCTCGGGAGGCTGAGGCAAGAGAATCGCGTAAGCCCAAGAGTTAGAGGTTGCTGTGAGCCGTGTGACTCCACGGCACTCTACCCAAGGGCGGTACAGTGAGACTCTGTCTCTACAAAAAAAAAAAAAAAAAAAAAAAAAAAAAGAAAGGAAAGATGCAGCCAGGCAGTGGCTCAGGGTTGTAATCCTAGCACTCTGAAGGGTGAGGCAGGAGGATTGCTTGAGGTTAGGAGTTTGAGACTTGCCTGAGTAAGAGGGATCCTCCTATCTCCACAATAAAAAAAGAAAAAAAAAAAAGTTAAGGAAAAGTAGCCAGGTTATGTGGTATGCATCTGTAGTCGCTACTCAAGAGGCTAAGGCAGGAGGATCACCCAAGCCCAGGAGTCCGAGGTTGCGGTGAGCTACAATGAGGTCACTGCTTTATAGCCAGAAGGACAGAAAAGCAAGACTCTTAAAAAAAAAAGGAAAAGTGTAGAGTTCAGGGTTGCAGAAGCCTCCTTGAGGAAGTGATGTTTTAAGTTGATTAGGAGGATCATTATAGGGAGAAGAGGAAAGGAACGACTCAGGTCCCATAGCAGGAAAGAATAAGAATATATACTGAGAAACTGGAGAATATATAGAATACGTAGAGAGGGCCAGCATGTGAAATTGGAGATAGGAGGGGTGCTGATTATACAAAAATCTGGTAGGGAACATGAGGATTTTAAATTTTGCAATATGTAGGATGGGCAATGGTAATTCACTGAAAAAGATTTTAAAATAGAGAAGTTACATGATCAGAATTCTCAATTTTATTATATGGAGACTAGCATATAGGCTAGAGTGGTTGTGGCTGTACACAGTACCAGCTCTGAAGCAATCTAATCTAGAGTAGGTGGCTTAGGCAGTTCTAAGATGGATTTTACATTTACCATTTAGAGTTATATACAAGATTTGAACTTCTGGTGTTGACATCCCACATCTACCCTTTTCTATAGGACAAATGAGGTTTAATTTATAATTGCATTTTATTTCCTTAAATATACAATTATATACTTTTAAAAAGGGATGCCAAAATTATTTTTTTAATGTGCTTATTTCAGTTATATAGTTGCAAACTTCAAACTACAGAAAAACGTATTCTGTATTTGCTAAGTTTTCATCATTATGTGGATAAGAGGAAAAGCTAGTGATTAAAACACAGCAATCTGTTTCATGTAATTTTTTATTAAAAATAGATTTTATATTGGATACATGTCACAGATATCATTTTAAGAGGACCTAAGGCATACAAATGTGGGCTCTGGCTTGCTTTGCTGAGTGCAGGTAACGATATAAAAAACCCAGATCTACCAAGAGTAGTCATTTAAGATAGCATATTCAAGGAAGATTTTTACAGTTTTGGGCCCAGGTTTGAACCCACCACCTTTGGTATATGGGGCTGGCGCCCTACTCACTGAGCCACAGGTGCCGCCCTCAAGGAATATTTTAAATCTTGTTCTCATATTGTGGGTAAATATGTACCATGAAAATTGTTACCTGTATTTCAAGAAAACATTTCTGCTTTAAGAAAAGATTCCTAGCTGAGCTTGGTGACGCATACCTATAATCCTAGCACTTTCGGAGGATGAGATGTAAGGATTACTTGAGGCCGGGAGTTTGAGACCAGCCTGAGCAAGAACAAGACGCTTTCTCTACAAAAAAAATAGAAAAATTAGCCAGGTGCTCAGCCTTCTGAGGCAGGAGGATCACTTCAGCCCAGGAGTTTGAGGTTACAGGGAGCTATGGAAGATGCCACTCCAGGATGGGAGTGGCATTGGGGGCATTCTGGGGCTCACTCCAGCCTGGGCCGCCCCCTCCCCACCAAATTTAAGGTTTATGGCAGTTTTTCAGTAAGGAAACAGTCCTATTGGAACCTTTAAGTTATTTAATAACAAATATAAATAGGGAAATGTTTTATGCCTGCGTTTCTTAGATTATAAGAAATTTAATAAGAGCTAAGAAAGGTCTTGATAAAACTTGCTTGAAAGTAAGCATATTTATATGGTAACTTTACTGATCTTGATATCCTGAGTCACTTGCCTTATGAGGTGGAAAGTCTTTTATTATGCGTATACCTTTACTCAAAGGGGTAAGAACAGCTCTGTGCTGTGATCCTTTGGTGCTGAGATTTGCTCAAGGCTTACCGTCTATAAGTAGTCAGTGATTATTATTTAAAGTGCAGTTGACCCTCATTTGTTTAGAATTCCTTTATTCAGGTTTTGTGTGAACTAGTGGCTCATAACAAGTATCTATGGATAATTTTCTGGGCTTTTATAAGAATGGAGTTGATTTATATTTACAACAAACCAAACACAAGCAGCAATCATGGAATTACAGGGTCACATTTTAATTCCTGAATTTTACAGTTCAGCATTAATATCACCACATGTATACAAATGGTGTAAAACAAGTACAGTGGTATTTTTAATACAAAATAAACATCTGTTTTATGGAAAAACTATACTTCATATCTACACAGACAGCCCATCTTTTCCAAACAATAGCCAAAATTAAAATTAACTACAAAATCTCCAAAACAGGGAAACTGCTTCAGTTTAAGCTACTCCAGGAAAAATGGACCCATAACACATTACAAGGGTGATCTAAAGATTGTAGCTGGACTTACTATTTTTTTTCCCTCAATCCACTGAGTTGTAGTTTAGGGGCACTGTTCTCACTTCAGCATGATCTCAGATCATAGATGAGCAAACTAACATTAAAATATTTACAGTTTACTTGCTGTCCTAAAAATAAAACCTCTTAACTGTTTGCCTCAATGTTTTTAAAAGTCACTTACGAACATGGAATGTGCTTTTACTCTTTTTTAAAAAGCAGCTTTCATACATATTACACCCTTGTTCATGGAAAAGCTTCACGTGCTACATGCTGACTTTGACTTGAGTAACTTCTTGGATCAAATGGCTTATAGATGTTAAATGCCACTTAACTCAGCACTATTCTTTATTAGTCTTTATAAATTACACTTTAAAACTTGCCTTCAGCTCTGCAGAGAAAGAGATAACTTTACTAACATAGCAGAAAGTTACTTCAAAGTGTCTTCCACAAAAGATTGCAATGGTAGGTTGCTGAAAAGCCTTTTGCTCTATCCACTCTTCTGAAGATTCTAGAGAAAATCATTTTGGAATACTATTGTACTGATTCTCGGTCTCTGTTATCTCTAAAAGTGCTGAATTTTAACATATTAACAAAACTCTCCATTTTGAATCCAGGTTTTCATCAAAACACATACAGAAAATTCCTGGTACAGAAAACTCAACATGTACTGTAATACAGGGTACGCTTCCTTCCAATATCTAAAAGGCTGAATTTCCAATAAATCTTTAAAGAAATGGTCCCAACAGCTTAACTTTATTTTTTATGATAGCTGAATTTGTTTTCCATAAAAATTCTTTTAAAAAGAGGCAACTGATTAAAACAAACAGTATGGCCAGCACCATTATACAAGTAATGTTATTGAGTTTGCAACTGAAGTTTTATAATTGTTTCTACATTAGATACTCCCACGGAGCAACCCTGCATTAATATCATTATATCAACCTTTCCCTTTCCCTAAACCGTCCCAAAACCTGACCTGAGACTTTCCTTGCTGAGAAGCTATCTCCCAGGTTCTGGTTATTAACTTTTTTCTGGACAGCCTGAAAGGCATAAACCCCTTAATTACTAGCAAGCAATCAAGTTCCTGGGAAGCCTGGGTTTTTTACAGAACTAAACTCTCCTAGCTGATACACTGAGTATCTTTTGCTACTCCTTGTATATTTTTATAAGTTCAAGTGAGAAAGCTTTCTTATTCAGATTTTCAGCTCATTGAACAGTTGCAACAACATTTTAGAAAGACCACAAGTTGAGGGTCCCCCAATAAATATTTTATGAGCCAAGACGAGGTCTTTTCCTGGGGGATGTTTCTTCTTCTTCATCTTCTTCCTCATCATCTGGATAATCCACTAAGCCAACCAAACTTCCCTATTGAAGAATTGAAAAAAAAAAAAAAAATTCTTTCAAACATACATAACATAGTACAACTAGTCACTTTTAAAGATATCAGAAATCATTTTTTAAATCAATCATATTATCTGAAATTAACACATTTGAATTTGATAAACTGCTTGAAATTATGAACATTTACTGAGGAACTGGTGGCACTCAGTAACCTTCATCTTTTCTATTTGGTTCTTAGATTTTTAATGATACCTCAGAACTCATCTGAGCAAATTTTACTGTGGGAAAACAACTTTTTCCAAATAGTAGGACTAACAAAGAATCGTAACATTTCAAAGTTGGAAAGGACCTTGGATATAAACTAAGTTCATTTTTCTAATTTTACTCTAGAGAAGATAATAGCCAGTGGCAAGAAGTCTCCTTGTAGTCTCTGTTTACCATATATGTATTTCAACACACAGTACACATCATTGTATTAATTCTGCTTTTGGAAAAACAGTATAAACAGCTTACTATAACAAACACATGAAATGGTTCCTAGCTCTCCATAACCAAAGAAAAATAAGGATGAAATAAATTCAGAGTTTTGGCCTGTCATGAGTAATGAATCCCTTTGAAAATGCTATTAAAACTCTGAGGACTCTCCAGAAAATTATACATGTCCACAGGATTGCATTCATTCTGAACCAATTCTACGGAAATTTATACACAGGTTCTACAGGTTAAGAGGGTTACTATAAACACTATTCAGTTCAAACCCTTCAGACCTTTTAGCCAGGGGTCCTCAAACTACAGCCCACAGGCCACATGAGGCAGTGTGATTGTGTTTGTTCCCATTTTGTTTTTTTTACTTCAAAGTAAGATATGTACATATTTGTTCATAGTTTTTTTTTAAACTATAGTCCGGCCCTCCAACAGTCTGAGGGACAGTGAACTGGCCCCCTGTTTAAAAAGTTTGAGGACCCCTGAAAAACTGAATTAACTCATAATTCATATCTCTAAGTTGCTTTATACCCTAACAACCCAGTTATCTGGCATTAACACTATTACCAGAATAACACTATTATCAGAATATAACCAAAACACCGTAATATTAGTCAACTAAAAAAGGCCTTTGAGAGGCTAGACACAAGTTATCAGTCTGTGAATTATGGTAAGTTTTATAAATAAAACATTCGGTGTGAGAATCCTTTCTCAGGTTAATCACACATTTTTACAAGTCTTGATACACAGGAGTCAGGATAGCTGAATTGTTAAAAATACATTGATAGTAGTCTGTCTGGCCACCACTATTTTTTTTTTTTTTTTGCAGTTTTTGGCCAGGGCCAGGTTTGAACCTTCCACCTCCGGTATAAGGGGCCAGTGCCCCTACTCCTTTGAGCCACAGGCACCACCCCCAGTGCCACCACTTTTTATCTAAAAGACTTTGGGAAATTCATTTAATATGTCTGTGGCTAATTTTCTCATCTGTACAATTTGCACAGAAGTACTCAGACCTCATTGAAGATTACTTTTTTGGGGGGCAGACAGAGTTCACTTTGTAGCCCTTGGTAGAGTGCTTTGGTGTCACAGCTCACAGCAACCTCAAACTCTTGGGCTTAAGCGATTCTCTTGCTTCACCCTCCCAAGTAGCTGGGACTACAGGCACCTGCCACAATATCTGGCTATTTTTAGAGACCAGGCTCAGGCTGGTCTTGAACCTGTGAGCTCAGGTGATCTACCCACCTTGGCCTCCCAAAGTGCTAGGATTACAGGCGTGAGCCACCCCGCCTGGCCCTTAAAAATTAAATGGAAAACAAAACATATAAAAGCACTTTGGCACAGTGCTTGATATGTTGTTGAATGTTCAATAAGTGCTATTAGCTGCCATTACCATCGTTATTATATTTCTGTTATTTGGTTTCTAAGAACAAAAAAATGGAAGAGGGGAAAGAAGAAAATTACAATGTAAAAAGGCATAAACTTGACGTTCACAAAGATGATAGTGAGTTACCAAGAAGTGTCAATTATGAATGTACAAACATTTTGGTCTCAAGTGGTTAATACTTATAATGAGTGCATAAAAACTCAATTATACAATTTTACTTATATTATCTATGTGTACATACACAATAAACTAATATGACATAATAAAATTTTTACAGTAAAAAGAAAAATTTGCAAAATGTGAAATGTTCAAAGAAAAAAGGCTAGCGATCCTGAGGCACACCCTGCAAAGGTGATAAATTTCAGACTCTTAATCAGGACCTAGAAATGTATTTTTTTTAAATATTGGATTGCAATTACACCTACCCTTAAGTAATCACACTTAAAAAAATACATTATAGAAAGCTGTGATGTTAGTACATAATGTACTATTTCGTTCTTTTAAATTCTTACATTCCTGGTATAAAAGTCACCATTAAATTCCTTGTTAGACATTTGAGTTATTTTCCCAGGGTAATTGGCTGAAACCATCTTTGTTTAGAAATATGTGAAATTGTTAAGGTTTTTGCACCTGTATTAGGAAGTAAAATTTTATAGTTTTTTTTTCTGTTTTAGTGCTAGATTTTAAAGCTTTGTACTTGTATAAGTAGAAGAGAGAGCTCACAGTGACTGATGCTGTTGGGAGACAGATAAAAAGTATTTACTTCCATTGTCTTCTGAAACTTTACTAAAATGAAAGTAAAGAAATTTTTAAAAGTCTATATCCAAGACAGAAAACAGGAGAGGAGAAAACAGCTGGTGAAAGCTGACAAGGCATTTTTAGAAAAGAGAACTCAGAAGCAAGGTAACTCATAACGGGGGAAGCCAAGAACTGTCTGCAGAAGGATACAGGAATGAGGAACTCATTTGTCTTAAAGAACCTCAGAAAGGACTAAGCAGTAAAGACACTAAAATACTGGTGAATGGAGGGAACACAGTTCAATTAGTAAAACAGGTACGCCCTCCTCCTGCCCCAACAGCCAGTAGATTCCTGTTCCTCTACCACCACCATCTATAGAAAAAGTGCAATCTATACAGAAGATGAATCTATAAGGAATGAACTCAATAGAGAATATCAAACTCTGTACAGAAAAGGACCCTACACTCAGGGCTTTAGACCTGAGAGTAGTAAATGCCAAGAGTTAAGCAAGGCCAGGCTGAAAATGAAAGATTTAAATTCTGCCAATGGAGCAGAGACACCTCCACCCCAACACTCATCTTTCCTATCTAAGCTCTCAGAACATCAACAGCTAACCTTTTTTACTTCCAAGATGTAGAAAGTTTAAAAAAATTAGATGGCTTCATAGCAGGGGTGAGGCGGGGGGAACTACAGATAACACCCCCAAAAAGTAGGGCATTGCTCTAAGTCTAGAGACCATAAAATCACAATTTTAAAGTCTACAATTTTCACCTATCATAAAATTCACCACTTTAAGGTATACAATTCAGAGGTTTGAGTATATTCACAAAGTTGTGCAACTGTCACCACTAATTTCAGAACATTTTCATCACTCCATGCACTGAAAAAAGTTCCCATTCCTTTTCATGGCCAAATGATATCCATTGTATGCATGTACCACCTTTTGTTTATGCGTTCACCAGCTAGTGGTTCCCACTATTCAGCTGTTACAAACAATGCTGCAATAACATTCATGTACAAGTTTTAGAACGGACATAGGTTTTTGGCTTTCTTGAGTATATACCTAGGAGGGAATTAACTGGTGGATCACATGGTAACTCTGTTTACCTTTCTGGGGAACTGCCAGACTGTACTCCAACTGCTGCACCATTTTACATTCTCATTAGCAATATGTGTGGGTTGCAATTTCGCTACATCCTTGCCAACACTTGATTTTGTCTTTTTTATTATAGTTGGAACATGTGAAGTGGTACCATGTTATGGTTTTGATTTCCATTTCTGTAATAGACTAAATGTGCTCAGTATCTTTTCATGTGCTTATATGAGCCATTTGTATTTTCTTTGGAGAAATGTCTACTTAATCCTTTGCCCATTTGAAAACTATGCTGTCACATTGAGGTATGAGTTCTTTATATATTCTGGATACTAATTCCCTGTCAGATAAATGATTTGCAAATATTTCCTCCCACTTTGTGTCTTGTCTTTTCAGTTTTTAGTAGTGTCCTTTAAAGCATAGAAGTTTCAAGTTTTGATCAATTCCAATTTTTTTTCTTTTGTCACTTGTGCCTTTGGTGTCACTTCTAAGAAATCATTGCCTAGTCCAAGGTCATGGAGATTTATGTCTTTTTTGTTTTCAAAGAGTTTTATACTTCTAAGTTTGGGGCAGCACCTGTGGCTCAAAGGAGTAGGGCGCTGACCCCATATACCAGAGGTGGTGGGTTCAAACCCCGCCCTGGCCAAAAACTGCCAAAAAAAAAAAAAAGAGTTTTATACTTCTAAGTTTTTCATTTAGTCTTTTTATCCATTTTGAGTTGAATTTTATATATGGTGTGAGATAGGGGCCTAACTTCATTCTTTGCATGTGGGTATCTAGTTGTAACATCGTTTGTTGAAAAGACTATTCTTTCCCCATTAAATGGTTTTGGCTGCCTTGTTTTTTCATATGAATGAAAATCCAAGGATCACCAAATACTTGTGTAAAATTTCCAATATGAAAAAAGATCAAACAAGTGATAATTAAAAATAACCTATGTAGGGGCAGTGAAATTTTTTTCTGAAACAAAACAATAAAAGAAATAAATTATAACCAAGTAGAGTTTACTCTAAGGAAGGGTGTTTCCATATCAAAAAAGGTAGGAAGCTATAATATATAATTCATCATATTAACAAATCAAAGGAGATGGAATTAATAAATCATCTTTTACTCAAAAAATAATAGATCTTACTGAAACATGACTTTAAGAAGTTTTTAAAATCATCAGGAAAAGTGATAGTTTATGTATGTTCTTTCTGGTTTTTTTTTTTTTTTTTTTTGAGACATAGTCTGTGTCACACTTAGTAGTGGGGCCATGGTGTCACAGCTCACAGCAACCTCAAACTCTTGGGCTTAAGCGATTCTCTTGCCTCAGCCTCCCAAGTAGTTGGGACTACAGGTGCCCGCCACAATGCCCGACTATTTGTTGCAGCTGTCGTTATTTAGCAGGTCCGGGCCAGGTTTGAACCACCTGCCTTGGTGCATGTGCCTGGTGCCTTAACCGCTGAGGTACAGGCACCGAGCTTGTTCTTTCTGATTTTTACAACTTAATCTTTTCATTTCACTTAACTGCACTGGCCAGTAACCCTAGAACAATGGTTAAAATAATAGCAGTAACAGGGGCGTAACAGGGGCACCTGTCTTGTTCGTGACTTAGTGGGAACCTTTCTGGTATTTCTTAAGCTTTTGGTATCATACACATATATCAAGTTAAGAAATTACTGATTTTTCCTACTTTACTGAACATTTTTATTTGGAAGTAAATATCAAAACTGTACCTGCATGTTCTGTGTAGAAATACCCATGTATGTGAAATAATGTCTGTAGGTGGTCACACTATAGAAGGCTGGAAACAACTTTAATGTCCATCAGTAAGGTTAATTATAAGTTAAGGTATAGCCACTTTTAAATTCCATGCATGAAATTTTTTAATGTCCTGATATGGAGAGCTTGTCTATATAAATATGTTACATAAAAAAGCAAGATGCTGGTTTCTCAAATGTGTATCTGTGGCAAAAGGAGTGTTTAATTTTAGCCAATGGCTTCTTATTCCGATTTTATAAGTATTTTTCCTTATGGAAAATATGCATGTTTTATAGCTGTACAACTATTTTATGTCTTTATAGCATTCATATTTTAAAGAAATTCTTTTCTTTCATTAGTAGCTAATGTCTTGCAGTCTTCAACTATAGAAATTAATATTGAAGGCGAAACTAAAGGGTCACTGATGATAACCTGCTACCACCTAGGAATGTGGTCATAGTTTGTTAAGAAGCTTGAGCCAACGAAATTGTTGCTTTACTTCTATGAACTCCTGGCTTGCTTAATTTCAAATTTTTGTAGCTACAGTAATGGAAGAATTAATCTGTTTTTCAAGAACAATCACTGCTTTCATCCCTCTCTCTAAAGAAGACACAGAACAAATGTATTTTGTAACCTACTGTGTCAAAAAGGATGAAAAATGAATTGCACTTCATTTTGCTCATTTAATAGTAAAGAATTATCTGGAAAGATAAATTAAAAACTCAAAAGAAATATCACAGAAAATAGAATAGGAAAAAATAAAGAGTAATAGGAGAAAAAAGTTATGAAAATTACAAAGTCAACCCAGAAGGCTCCAAACAACAGTGGGTTATAGTGAAGTATTCTAAAACTAAAGGGACAAGACGATTTAACTGAAGAATTCCCAAACCATATCAGCATAAATCTTCAGAGGCAGAGATAAAACTCCAAATGCTTCCAGGAAGAAAAAAATAAAACCACACAGAAAAGGACCAGGCATAAGAATGTCTCTGGACTTCCTGACAGCAATTAACTTAAAATTTTTGAGAGAAAATTATTTCCAATCTGGTTTGCATTCAGTTAGCCAACTGAGTGTGAAGTTTGAATAGAGTCATTTTCATACATGCGAATTTCACCTCACATGGGATTCTTTTCCCAATAAGCTATTAGAAAATGTGTTCCACCAAAATGAGACAGGAAATCAACAGAACTGAGACATGGAATCCAGGAAACAAACAGTGCAAAGTAGTTGACAGGCTAAAGGAAAATGCAGGATAACGACCAAGCAGCCTCTAGACAACAGACGTATAGCAGGTTGGGAGAGCAACCGAGCTAGACTGGGACAGGATAGAAAATGAGATTTCAAGAGAGATGTCTCCAAGGAGAGAGCTTGAGAGGTACCGAAAGAATTAGCAAGAAGTACGTAACTACTACAACAAATGAAAACAGAGGCAAATATTTATTCTAGAAAAGATAGAAAGTTACAAGGAAACCAGAATTTTTAAAAAGAGTAAGAAAAATAAATAATATATTGTGTCATAACTATGAAACTATCAATTATTATTTTAATAAAAAATTGTGATACAGGGAGAACTAAGGGTGAGGGTATGGTAAGGGGTATTCAATTTATGTGTGCATATATGAAAGCTAATTTCTCATTTAGCATAGTAAGAAATTAATAAATTAAGTCTACAGTAAGCCAAACAATATAGAGGTAATAAAACAGAAGGGTTCAAAACTATCTTTATGGAAATTACATTAAGAATATCTGCCATGTGGTTATATTGTGTGGGTTCAAATCTTGGCTCTGCCTTTTTCTATTTCAGAAGATTGATTTTTTTTCTAATATAAACTTGCCTTTCAGTAATACTTAACTTTCGAAAATAAGTGCACATACAACTTTGATTAAACAACAAAAAAGAATAGTTCACTTATGAGGTCTGACAATTAAGTTCATATCACATCATCTTCAAAGTACTTTCCTTGGGAAGCTATGCACCCACACCAGTGCCTACTCCACCCATCAAAGCAATTTTGGAACTCTTTTTCAGGAACAGCCATCAGAGCTGTCATCGTAAAAGGCCTGACAAGTTCATGAACTTGCTACTGTGCGCCTTACATTGGCAGCACTGTACGAACAACTTGGTAAGGGTTCATAACTCTGGTATGTCAGTGTCTCAGAGCTGCATCTGTGTTGACATGTGGCAGCATCTTGCTAATTAAGTGGCTCATTATTGAGCCAAGCACACTCAAGAGACTCCATAAATCGGTATAAACTTTCTGAAGAGGAATTTAACAATGTGTGAAGACATTCTACTATCCAAGAAAGTAATTTAAAATGTAGTAAACTATTTTAAATCACACATGAACTTTATGGACACCCTGTATTATGATACAGCTAAATAAAATGAAATTCTACCAAGGGTGTCCAACCTACCAGATTCTGTGAAGACTGTTTTGCTTATCTGCAGCATCGGATATTGCAAAAATTATGCAAAGACCTTTGTTTTGCTCATCAGTTCTTGTTAGTGTTTGTATATTTAATGTGTAGTGTTTAATATAGTGTTTGTATATTTAATGTGTAGCCCAAGACAACCCTTACTCCAATGTATGGCAGAGAAGAAAAAAGGTTGGACACCCCTGTGACATCAATAATGTTTTAATAACAGAAAAATTCTTATAATGAATAATAAAAGCAGGGTACAAAACTGTGTTTATAGATAGACATCTATTAAGTGCTAAACTCATATACCCAAAGATAAATCCAATCTATAAAATGTGTGCAGTCATAGTCTCTGATGATCATATATGCAACTTTATTTCCTTCTTTGAAATTGTTTTGATTATCCAAATTTTCTTCAGTAAGCATGAAATAATTTTACAGATGGAAAAAGCAAAATTTGTTTACATATAGTGCTGTCTTACATACCTTGGTGGTTGTTACTGAAGTAGCCAAGTTTGGAGTTTTGGAAGAGGACCCATTAGAACTTGCTGGTGATGTCTGAGCTACTACAGATTTACTATTTGTTCCATTAGCAGTACTGGCAGAGTGGGAGAAAGTAAATTTGAAGCCACCAGGAGATGTCCTTTTGGGAAGATTTTCCTTATCTTCACTTTCTTTTGCTAAAGTGAAAGTAAAATTTTGAACTATAAGTATTCCTAAGCCAAAGCATCTGAAAAGAACAACAATTTAAAAATCTTCCAAACACTGTTTTACTTTCCAAAAGCTAAATTTTTAAGTCTTTATTAGCTAGAATCATACACATTTCTGTAATAATAGAAAGGACCTTAAGAATCATATAACAAAATTGGCCAACTTATGCTACAAGTCTACATTCTGGCATCTAATGTACACTTCCAAGGACTCATTAACTGTCTGAATCTTCCATTTATTGTCTCCCTGTAGCTTCCACTCACTGACTCTACACTTCTCCACTCACTGTTAGAACCTAAGAATTTCTCCACAAAGTCATTATTTCAAATACCAAAAGACAAAAGACAATGATCAAATCTGTAAGTCTCTCATTTCCTAAATATTCTAGTTTTCTTTTTCTGTTTCTTTTATGACATAGGTATCCAGTCCCCTTTAACATCTGGTTGCTAATATTTTTTTGTATGACTCTCAACAGCATGGCACTCAACAGTGGATACAGTATTTCAAATATGGCTTTACAGCCTCTTTTGACAGTAGTTGGGGAAATACCTATAATGCATGACGGTAAAGAATTTGTTTACTAAAGATACCTACTCCTTGGGACATTTTAATAGGCTACTGTTACCCCAAACCAAAGCAAATAGAACTCATTGCATTAATGAGTGTAAAATGAGTGAGGTTGGGAGCAATACTTTCAAGGAAAAGGTAATAAATCAATGACATTAATTCTCTGATGAGAACTGCCTTTCCCCACTTCAAAATTACAGACTTATATAATAAATTCAGGAAAGACTTCTGTCTTTCAAGACACGAGTTTTTATTAAATATTTACATGATATATGTAGGACAGTATTCCAAAAAATGGTAATGCTTTGGGCCACAATTACAGTGATTAGTTCAGCCAGGTGCCGTGGCTCATGCCTGTAATCCCAGCACTCTGGGAGGCAGAGATGGGTGGACCTCTTGAGCTCAGGAGTTTGAGACCAGCAGAGCAAGAGTGAGATCCTGTCTCTATTAAAAATAGAAAAAACTAGCCAGGTGTGGTGGTGCACACCTGTAGTCCCAGCTACTTGGGAGGCTGAGGCAGTAGGATTGCTCAAGCCCAACCATTTGAAGTTGCTGTGAGCTATGGTGACACCAAGGAATCTACCCAGGGTAATAGAGTGAGACTTAGCCTCAAAATGAATAAATAAATAAGTAAATGATTAGTTGTTAAAAAACAAGTTAAGCATATTTGAAAGCCAGGAGAAATTTTACTTTTTCACTTCTTTTGATACTATATATAACTTTTATAATAATTTTAAAATTTCAAATAGCAAAATTACGTCTTTGAGCTCAGTTTCCTTAGCTGTAAAAGGTTCAAGCAGCAAACTCTAGAGGGTTTCTATAGGTCTCCATGGTCTCTATTATTACTGGAGATATTACTATAGAAATAAAGTTAAGATTACTGAAATAAGGCAAAGTTTAAGTACACAATGCAATTTCTAAATAGCCAATGAACAGCATCACAAAATGGCAAGTTTTAAGAAATACATTTTAAACATGAAAAGAATTCCTAAATAGATTTGGAAAAAGTACAAAATCTTAAAGTGACATTCATAAAATACATAATGTTCATCTTTCTTGCTGTAAAAACTATGATCAAACCTTCATAAGCAACTGAATAATTTCTGCCCTAAATTATTTAGCTCCTATTTATGGGGGCTAATTTATGCAAAAATTCAAAAATTTAATACCTTTTTTGGTCTCCATGAATTTTTCATAGGTATCTGGAAAATCATCTTCTGGTTTAGATTTCTCCACCGGTGCTACAACTGCTTTTCCTTCTTCCTCTTCATCTTCATTAAACCACATTTCTTCATCCTCTTCCAAGGCTTTTGCATCTCTGCGAAATCTGTTACTACGCAATATAGATGGTACACTGTAAGAAATATATTACAAATATTGAGTAAAGATTTAAAGTTTATAATCTTATTAAACTGAAGGAATACTTTATAATCAAGAGGAACTGAAGTAGTTTTAACTTAGCATAATTTATATCAAAATCACCTCAGTCATGAATATATAAGCCAGAGAATGTGCCAAAATGTTTAGGATGTTATAAATTAAACTAAAAATTCATCTTGAATTACAATACAGAGTAGTAATTCTTCACATAGAGGATTCCTGGAAAAGAGGACATTCTAGCCTCCTATATATAACCCTGTGCTATCTAGTGATGGAAAGAAAATCCCTTAGTAAATTTTGTATCTAAGATCTAAACTACAGATAATTTCAGACACAATTTTGTAGGCTATAAATGCAATATAATTAAACAATACCTGTTCAGTTTCTGATTTTGTTTGTCTTTTTCTTGCTCATATTTAGTCTTCAATCCTTTAAATGTCTGAACATATTCAATAGATTCAAGTGCTTTATAAAAGTTTTCAACTATATGTGCAGTAAGAGACTTGATATCTTCCTGTATAAGCACAAA
This sequence comes from Nycticebus coucang, assembly GCF_027406575.1. Lineage (NCBI taxonomy): Eukaryota > Metazoa > Chordata > Mammalia > Primates > Lorisidae > Nycticebus > Nycticebus coucang. Next base: position 54,280,815 of record NC_069783.1, read on the forward strand.
ATTTACATTTGAAATATAATACAATGCTTGTTAGGAGACAAATTAAAAAAACTTATTTTTTGTCGCTTCAAAGCTGATCAAAAAAGGTTTTCCAAAATCACCTTCCAAAAGTAAATGTCCTAGTTTCTTAGTACCACAATGAAAACTAAAAAAAAAAAGAGAAGCAATTCACTGGAGCTCTTTGGGGGGAATTCTTTGCATTTATTATTGCATTAATAATCTTATATTAATTGTAACACTCTACAATTGAAAAAGCACTTTTACATACAATTTCAATTGATCCTCATGACAATTCTATGAAATAGGTTTTATTAACTCCATATTACAGAAAAACAAAACTAAGTCTTTGAGAACATACAGCTAGTTAGAGGGCAGATGTTAAAAGCCACATACAGAACCTGGCAAAGGCTTGAAGACAAAGAGAACTCTCTGAAGTCTTTCCTGCTTAAGAAGACTATCTTAAGTGGAAGTGGAAGAAAACAAAAAAGGAGATGTCCTTACATAAATAATAATAAGCAGCACAGCTTCCTCCAACTATATGACATACACAGATCTGATAAACTATCTGAAATTCTACTCCTCTATTTCCACAGTCATGGAGTGGTATAATCTGTGTGAAATAAACTACCTGATATAAGAAATGCACAAGCAACTTTTCTGATATGCCACAATCTGGTGGCATTAAGGATTTTTAGTTTTTTAACATAGTTCCCTTGGATAATAAAAATATATACAAAGGAGAAAAATCAGTTAACTTAGGTAAAATGGTTCTGTGTTATATATGGAACAAAAAGATAAGTTTTGGGATTCAGTGCTCAAATTTATTTGCTGCTCAAATTTATTCTCAGAAAAACATAATTCTATCATGGGAATGAGGATGGGTCAATAATCTTGTAATGCATTTTATTAATATCTCACCAAAAATTTAAAGGAGAAAAATATAAAATTTAATAAACTAAAGAATAACATTTATAAAAATATAAAAAGTTCTGATTCACTAGAACAGTACCCTGTCAACCTGAATTCAGATACCTAGTAAGTTAGTTAACCAGATTCCTTCTTTATACTTCTACCCTCTTCATCCTTTCAGCCAAATAATCTTCATGTGAGAATACCATGTCATTAGTAGAAATCTGATTTATAAGAAGAATAGGCAATAAGTTTTTAGCTTTGACCTTTTCTTTTTTTTGGGCCGGGGCTGGGTTTGAACGTACCACCTCCGGTATATGGGGCCAGCACCTTACTCCTTTGAGCCACAGGCACTGCCCTTTAGCTTTGACTTTTTTCAAGTTCCTTCCAACCATGTAGCCATTTATTCAGTGGAATGATTTCAGTGTGTATGTGTAAGAGATGCAAATTCTTTATATTTGTTCCACAGTTATTCACATAGGATTCTCTCCAAATATTCTTATGACAAATCTTTTGTTGCCTAAAACTGAGTTGGAATACAGCTTCAAGCCCTGACTGTGCTATCATCCAAATGGATGCCCCTGAATTGGTCACTTAATGACTTTAGATATATTAATTTCTTCAACTGTAAAATAAAATAGTTGGAGTAGTCCTTCTAATTTTTTGGTCTCATCAACTTAAAATTCTAGGATTCCATCCCACCTTTTATGCATTTTATATCAATGTCTACTGAAGGGATTATTTTTCAATCTTTCTATTCATTTCTTAATCCCTACCCCTACAAAAGAAAACCATGTTTTCTTAAAAGAACAGATAAATAAGGTATGCTTGACTGAAATGTCTACGTATGCCAAATGTGATCCTAAAACAAACATTTGGTCAATAAAAATGGAACTAAAATAGTGAATAAATATGAGTTACTATGCTGAATTTCACACTTTAAAATATTAACATTACTAAATGTTTATATTACCATGTGGTAAATAAGAATAAAAAGTAACTGATTTTTAAAATTTCACTTTATTAGAAATAGATTCTAAGACACGTAGAATAAACAATTTCAGGAGAAAAAGAGGAATGAAGAAATCATTTTGCATACATATAATTCTTTTATTATTTTCATATAATTACTTCTTTATATAATTAATTCTCTTAGATATAATTACTAAGTTCTTTAATACAAACTTACCACTCTTATAAACTCAAACAACTCAACAACAGCTGAATTCAACAGATTGTACCGAGTTCCATTATCCAGAAGTGCATTTATAACTGGCTCAAAAAGATTTCCCTTGGTGATGTAACGATTATAAAATTCATCTTTAAGGCCAATTATCCGCCTCATAAAGCGAAGAGCACCTAATTAAAATATAATATAGGGGAAAAATAATATGGGGAGTAAGTTGATGATCTTACTAATATTATTACATAGACATTTTAAAATATAAAGAACATATAAAGTAATGTATACATTCTTCTAAAAAAGTAAAACTATACACCTAAAAACCCACAGGCAGGACTTAGAGTCATGCTGAGACAATGCAGTGAAGACAGCTCAGGATCAGTGAGGAGCTGTCATTAAGGTGGGTACAGAAGTGGTGCAACCTGCCACAAGCCAAGATTGCCTGGCTTCTCTGGTGGAGGGAACTTTAGAGACAGGGTTTTATTAATTTTCAGAAAACACAGCCAACTCTTGATGCCAGTAACATAACAGGAGATTTAAAGTTGTTCTACTTCTCTGATGTAGGCTACAGTTCCAGTCCCCATTATTCCACCCCCCACCTTGTCTTGGAAAAATCATTTGTGAACCAACACTATCTCCACATCATAATGACATCATTCTCTTGCTTACCAACCGATTGAGGTATTTTGTCTATATTTTGTGGCAGATCAGATTATATTTGTAAAATACACATTTCAGAATACCAAAAAGAAATCTCCCTTTTAACTACAGTTTTCTCTAGCTAAATAAAGTTAGCAATATTACTGTTGAAATTTATGTGGAACATTAAGGACTGTAATTTCAACATCTTAGTGTTTTTTGGCCCTTCCCCTAATTTATTCTACAGATAACAATAGCCAAATATTTGAAACACAGGGCTTCTGATTTTGTAAGTCAGTCTTCATTCCAATCCTTTCTGTGTGGATAAGAAGTCATTTACCTCCTTTTGTGGCAGGGTAAGAAATAGTTTACTTAAAAAGACTGAGGTACTGACAAAGGTGGGAATGAACAGCATTCTCTTTACTGCTGTAAGATAAATTGATATACACACAAAGCTATAGTTACAACAGCACTGTTTATAATAAAGGTAATTCTGAAACAATATAAACAAATTCTGGAAATTCACTCCATTATGATATATCCACATTAAGAGGAATACTCGCCAAGTAGGAAAACATAAGAACATTAATCCTTCTAAAATTAATATAAAAATATAATTCTAATCAAGATGAACTGGATAAAGTTCTTTTTTTTTTTTGAGACAGAGCCTCAAGTTGTCGCTCTGGGTAGAGTGCTGTGACAGCTCACAGCAACCTCCAACTCCTGGACTCAAGTGAGTCTCCTGCCTCTGCCTCCCAAGTAGCTGGGACTACAGGTGGCCGCCACAACACCCGGCTATTTTTTGGTTGCAGCCATCATTGTTGTTTGGTAGGCCTTGGCTGGATTCAAACCTGCCAGTTCCGGTGTATGTGGCTGGCACCTTAGCCGCTTGAGCCATAGGCGCTGAGCCAAAGTTTTTTTTTTAGAGACAGGCTCACTTTATTGCCCTCAGTAGACTGCCGTGGCGTCACACAGCTCACAGCAACCTCCAACTCCTGGGTTTAGGTGATTCTCTTGCCTCAGCCTCCTGAGTTGCTGGGCCTACGGGCGCCCACCACAACGCCCGGCTATTATTTTGTTGCAGTTTGGCCTTGAACCTGCCACCCTCAATATATGGGGGCAGCACCCTGCCCACTGAGCCACAGGCACCACCCAGAACTGGATAAAGTTGTTGTGGAAGAATACTTGTCCAAGAACCAAGAAAATTATGAAAAAGAAAAGTGAGGGAGGGCTCAGTAGGTATTACAACAGAGATACTACAATGGCATAAGGATAAATACTGCCATTATTTCATTTGGTGAAATCACAATCCAGAAATAAGACAACTATGTATGTTAACTTACTGCATTGATAAAAGTGATATTCAGTTCAGAAGAAAAAATATGGTTTAATAAAGGTATTGGGGGGCGGCGCCTGTGGCTCAGTCGGTAGGGCGCCGGCCCCATATACCGAGGGTGGCGGGTTCAAACCCGGCCCCGGCCAAACTGCAAAAACCAAAAATAGCCGGGCGTTGTGGCGGGCGCCTGTAGTCCTAGCTACTTGGGAGGCTGAGGCAAGAGAATCGCTTAAGCCAGGAGTTGGAGGTTGCTGTGAGCTGTGTGAGGCCACGGCACTCTACCGAGGGCCATAAAGTGAGACTCTGTCTCTACAAAAAAAAAAAAATAAATAAATAAATTAAAAAAAATAAAGGTAATGGGATAGTTGGCTATCTATCTAGAAAAAAATAAAGCTAGAACTTCACTTCAAATCATATGCAAAACCAAAGTTCAGATGTATTACATATACTATAAATGTAAAAAAGGAAATAATAAAAATACTAGAAGAAAAATGAGGAGAATATTTGTATTATCTTAGGACACAGAAGACTTTCTTAAGACAAAAAATTCGAAAGTTAAAGAAAGAAAAACATTTTTGTCACCATAAGTAATTTGTAAAGGTATACGGAAAATAACAGCAGATACAAAGACAAAGACAAAAGGCAAACACGACATCTGTCCTTCCAAAATATCATAAATTGTTCATATCTTTAATATAGAAGAGCTCTAAGAAAAAGACAACAGGCAATACACAACAAACAAAAATGCAAACTATACTAAAGTAAGAAAAGATGCTGCCAGGGGAAAATGGAAATTGAACAAAAATGGAATACCAAATTTTCATCATTAGATTGTTAACATTTTAAAAAGTAGTAATCTCAAGTACAGGGAGAATGTCAAGTGCTTCATTCAATCTTTTGAGAAAGTAATCTGGCAGCTATTAAATTAAAATGTTAAAGGATATATTAAAAAGTATAAAACAGGGAGGGCATGAGTGGTTCATGCCTGTAATCCTAGCACTCTGAGAGGCTGAGGCAGGAGGACTGCTTAAGTTCAGGAGTTTGAGAACAGCCTGAGCAAGAGTGAGACCCCATTTCTACCAAAAAAATAGGCGGCGCCTGTGGCTCAAAGGAGCAGGGGGCCGGCCCCATATGCCATAGGTGGTGGGTTCAAACCCAGCCCTGGCCAAAAACTGCAAAAAAAAAAAAAAAAAAGAAAAGAAAAAATTAAAAATTAGCTAGGCATAGTGGGACACACCTGTAATCCCAGCTACTTGGGAGGCTGAGGCTGGAGGATCACCTGGAGTTTGACTGTTTGATGGCTATGATAACGCCACTGCACTCTCTATCTTGGGCAATAAACCAAGACTCTTTCTCAACAAACAGCGTAAAACATATAAGGATTTTGTCCTGGCAATCTCATTATAAATAAACTATCCTAAAAAACACATCAATTAGCACTTAAAAGATGTATGTGCTATATGCTATTTATCAATGTGGTTTAGAGTGCAAAAAAGCAAAAACAACCTTATAATCCATCCACTGGAGAATGGTGGAAGAATTTGTGGAAAAGCCCACACTGTGGAATCTTACTCAGGTATCTTTAAGGAAGAAATTCACACCCTATCAATTAACCTAGAATATTATTAAAAGGGTGAGAAATGTATTAGTATAACCTTGTTTTTGTAAAAATAAAAATAAAAAAATCTATGTGTGTGTGTGTGAGGGTGTGGGTGTGAGAGTGCGTGAATGTGTTTATGTAAATTGGTACGAATATGGAAAAAAGAGTGAAAAGAAATAATGCAGGCAGTAAGAAGGTTTGGGAGATTAAAATTTTCTCTACACATTAAATTACACAAGAGAGTGTGTGTGTGTGTGTGTGTGTAGTACAACCTCCATAGTTGACTACCTTCTTACCTTGATCTAATTTTCATAGACTGGACAGACATCACATATGCTTATCAGTGCAGCAGGCCTAGTTCCTAATGTTGACCACCTCTGTTATGTTGGCCAGTTTGTTACAGTCCCTGGGTGGCCAACTTACAGAGAGGTTCTACTGTATATATGTATACTTTTTAGAGGTGAAGTCTAAGTTGCCCAAGCTGGTATCAAACTCTGGGCTTCAAGTGATCTCCCTGCCTAAGTCTCCTGAGTAACTGGGATTATAGGCACATATCTGTCTAAAATATATATAGGGACATATATATTTTAATCTATAATCTTTATAATTATGATAAAACCATAAAGCTCTTTTCATTTTGGGGGAGAAGACAGTTTCTTTATCTCTATTTGCTAGTGAAATTGTGAAGATTAAAGAGAAGTTTACGGTTTCCAAAAATAAAACACTGAACCAAACACAAGGATAATTACAGTTGTTATTAACTGACCGTTTGATGACGCACAAGTAAACGCTAGCAGGATTGGTTCTATTGGTACAAATGTTGTCACTACACATGGTACTGTATCACTACAAAAGTTATGCTAATTGAATCAAAATGTGTAACCTTTTAAATAAGAACAGAAAACAAAAGAGTAGGACATAATCATCTCTAATAGAATATATACTTCTAAAAAGAAATACATAACTTTAAATGGGTAATTTCAGCTTTTCTATTAAAATGTTGCTTCTTAAAACATTTTATACTTACATAAGGCCAGAAAAGTGTGCTTTGAGTTCATCAAGACCAAGACTCTTCTTAGCAAGTCCTTATTCATAATATAGTTTTTTATGTGATAGGTATGATGTTCCACACAAAACGTGAGTAACTCTAAAATTAAGGCAAGCAGCTGTGCTGTTTGATAATTATCTACAAAAGAAAGTCATCTCATGAAAATAAAATACTGACTACATCGAAATAGAGAATAGAGCTTACATCCTGTATTTTAGTGCAAAGGTTAAACTGCATTTCCTCCATTACTATATTAATCAAAAATGCTATATGTTTTATGTTTTTTAGGCAGACTCTTCATAAGTGTATTGTCAGTGTTACCTACCAGATAGATATTTTCTAAGACTCTTCCTTGTATAAAATACTAAATGATATTAACAAGAAGAAAAACTAGCTAAAAACCTACAAGCATATTAATATTCACTGCAGTGAGGCTTTCTTGGTGATGTTTCCTTTTTTTTTGTTGAGACAGTGTCTCAAGCTGTTGCCTGAGGCAACATCACAGCTGTGGCATATCACAGCTCACACCAACCTCCAAATCTTGGGGGTCACATGATCCTCTTGCCTCAATTTTTTTTGTTTTTTTCTATTTTTAGTAGAGATAGGGTCTTGGTTTTGCTCAGGCTGGTCTCGAACTTGTGAGCTATCCACCCTCCTTGGCCTCCCAGAGTGCTAGGATTACAAGTGTGAGCCACCGTGCCCAGCCAATGTTTCCTTAATAAGTGCTATCATAATATTAATAAATCTATAGAAAGGGTCACAGGAGAGAAAATATTTGCTTAAAGAGGCTCAATCCAAATTTCTTAAGAAAAATACAGCCTTTAAAAAAGTCATTTTTAAGCAAAGGATATTTTTGACTATTTGAGTATCAAATGAAAAAGATTATGGCAAGTTGTTTTTCCAGAGTATTATTTTGTCACCCTTGGTAGAGTGAACAGCTCACAGCAACCTCTAACTCTTGAGCTCAAACAATTCTCTTGCCTCAGCCTCCCAAGTAGCTGGGACTATAGGCACCCGCCACAACGCCCAGCTATTTTTTTTTGTTGTTGTTGTTGCCATTGTTATTGTTGTAAATTTAGCAGGTCCGGGCTGGGTTCGAACCGGCCGCCTTGGTGTACGCAGCTGGCACCCTACCCACTGTCCTACGGGCCCCCTCTACGGCAAGATTTTTTAACAATAATTTTTAAAACATCAACTCACATGATATGCACAAAGAGAGGCTAATAAACTAGCTTTTTCCCCCTCCTCTCTCAGGAAGCTTTGGTTTAAACATTTATGGAATAATTTTGAATTATTTCCTGAATATCAAGATTTTAACGTATGTCAAGGTTTTTTTTTTTTTTTTTTTTCGGTTTTTGGCCGGGGCTAGGTTTGAACCTGCCACCTCTGGCATATGGGACCAGCGCCCTACTCCCTGAGCCACAGGCGCCGCCTATGTCAAGGGTTTATAAGGACAATCATTCACTCCTACAACAAATGCTTTAGAAAAAGAAATACTACCATGAAGAAATTCTAAAATCACAGGCTTACTGAATAAAAAACCGACATCATCTAGTACAACTATTGTACTTACTCAAGATTAAACACATAAATATTTTGTCAAACTACAATGCTATCAGGAATAAATGAGCATTATTTTAAATAAAAGAATAGCTATCAAATGCACAAAGTAACATTCCAGTGTTTCCACGGTCATTTCCATTATACTTGAAATGCAAGAAAAGAGTTTGCTCCAGACCAATTTACATAACAGTCAATATTATAGCCAAAATTTAAACTAGTCCATCAGCATTGAAAACAAATCCCAAAATTTACTTACAAAAGACTTTTTAACAATGATTTATAGAGTTAAACAAATGTGAATTTCATTTTTCTATGTTAGGATAAGAAATGACCCCTATCTCTAACTAATCTAATCTCTGAATAGCGTTCTTATTTGAAACTGGCTTTCCTGGTGCTTTGATAAGCGTGTAGAAAAGACAGAATGCCAGGTATCCATAGCACACTTATCTTCAGTAATACCAGGCTCAAACCTGGGACGCTCTAAGTACAAGCAAAAGTTTAGATTCAGATTCATGAACAGTAAGCGTAAGGTGGACATAAAGACCAATTCTGAACCAGCTAGTCTTTGTTTACTAGATTTCAAATATAGGAACTAAATAATTACCTTTCAGACTATGTCTCTTCAAACAATGTCAGAAAACAAGCTGTAACCTTACAGAACACAAAAAAATCCAACTGGTTTTCCATCTTTCATGTTGGACAAAGTAGAATTTTGCTTTACAATGGAGAAAAAACATCTATGCTTGGATTTTGTTTTTATGCTGAAGTATGCTTTTCTTAGCCTTGCATAAATGTAATATAATCTGAGTAGGAATAATCTTACAATTTGCATGAGTTCTTAAAATATGAATTAGTACTTACCGGGACAAACTGTGTTGTTTTTGTTAGATCCAACTATATTATCTAATAAAAAAAATTAAAATCAACTACTTAGTAATAATATCTCACATTTTCCCAGTAATTTATAAAATACAATGCACATCTTCATTCATAATCTCCTTTTACTCTCGAAATAACCATAAAGATTTGTTTGTGCTGATCAAATACTATACCTATACCTGCAATCTTTTACAAAATTGGGTACAGATGTGAAATTATGAATATAGCAAAAATATTCTAATAAAAAAGTAAGATTATATAACCAGGGATAACACTGACATATTTTGTTTTAACATCTCCTATTCATCATGCAACAATTAGGGTATGTCTCTGCATCTCATTTTTAAAAATGGGAAATGTAAAAATTTTTAAATCCAGAATAAGACATATGTTAACAATGTATTTATGCTTTGAATTTTTAAAAAAACCTTAATTAAGTAAGCCATTATAAATAACTTTTGATTTCCAGGCATACACCCTAGAATACATCTACACACGCATGTATAGGGAAACCCAAGAATGCATTCTGATGCATTATTTGTAATAGCAAAAAGCCAGAAAGAAATGTATATCAGGGGCAGAATGTCCCAATTATAGCTTTATCACATAACTATGCAGGAGTTTAAAGTAAGTAAGAAGTGGGCCGGGCGAGGTGGCTCATGCCTGTAATCCTAGACTCTGGGAGGTCAAGGCGGTTGGACTGTCTGAGCTCACAGGTTTGAGACCAGTCTGAGCCAGATGGGGACCTCATCTCTAAAATAGCTGGGCGTTGTGGTGGGTGCCTGTAGTCCCAGCTACTTGGGAGGCTGAGACAAGAGAATCGTTTGAGTCCAAGAGTTTAAGGTTGCTGTGAGCTATGAAACCACAGCACTCTACCTATGGCAACAAAGTGTGACCCTGTCTCAAAAAAAAAAAAAAAAAACAGAAAAAAAAAAAACCTCTGGGTATCATTATGAACAGATCTTAAAAATAGCATTGGATAAAAAGAAAAAATGCAGAATAATATATAATAGTAAATGTATGTCAACATTGAAAATATGGAAAATAATACCATATTATACATATTATAATAGCATAATTGAATATAGGAGTGATGAACTCCAAATTTAGGATACCCTCAGAGATAGAAGTTGGGATGGGGTGGGAATAAGAAAGTGAAGGGGCACAAAGGAAACTCCAATTAAATTTGTAATTTTTTTCTTTTTAAAAACACCTGAAAAAAGATATGTTACCAAAACCCGAGGGATACAGCAAAAGCAGTCTTAAGAGGGAAATTTATTGCATTAGATGCCAACATTTGAAAAACAGAGAGTGCATCAACAAATGCACAAACCACCTAATGGAACTGGGAAAACAAAATCTAATCCCAAACCCAGCAGAAGAAAAGAAATAACCCAAATTAAATCAGAGATTAATGAAATTGAGAACAAAAGATCACTCAGAAAATTAACAAAACAAAAAGTTGGTTTTTAAAAGAATTAAAATAGATAAACCTTTGGCCAGATTAACTAGAAACAGAAAAGTGAAATCTCAATCAGAAAAGATAAAGAGGAAATAACAAGAGATGCCACAGAGGTACAAGAGATCATCTCTGAGTACTACAAGAAACTCTATGCCCAGAAATTAATGTGGAGTAAATGGATCAACACTTGGAATCACACCCTCTCCCTAGACTTAACCAAGAATAAATAGATCTCTTGAACAGATGGATTTCAAGAACTGAGAATGAAGAAACAATAAAAAATCTCCCTGGCTCATGCCTGTAATCCCACCACTTGGGAGGCTGAGGAGGGTGGATTGTCTGAGCTCACAGGTTTGAGAGCAGCCTGAGCCAGAGCAAGACCTCATCTCTAAAATTAGCTGGGCGTTGTGGCGGGCACCTATAGTCCCAGTTACCTGGGAGGCTGAGGCAAGAGAATCACTTAAGTCCACGAGTTTGAGGTTGCTGTGAGCTATGACGCCATAGCACTGTACCAAGGGTGACAAAGTGAAACTATGTCTCAAAACTAACAAACAAACAAAAAAACCCTCCCAACAAAAGCCCTGGTCACAGATGGCTTCACACCAGAATTCTATCAAACCTTCAAAGAGCTTATACCCATACTGCAGAAATTATTCCAAAAAATTGAGAAGGAAAGAATCTTCCCTAGCACCTTCTCTGAAGCAAACATCACCCTGATACCAAAACCAGAAAAGACCTAACTAAAAAGGAGAACTTTAATAAATTTAGATGCAAAAATTCTCAATAAAATCCTAGGCAATAGATTATAGCCTCACATTAAAAAAATCATTCATCACGATTAAGTAGGAATGCAAGTCTGGTTTAACATACACGAGCCCATAAACATAATTCACTGTATCAACAGAAGCAAAAAGACCGTATGATCCTCTCAATAGGTGCAGAAAAAGCATTTGATAAAATTCAGCATCCTTCCCTAATTAGAACACTTAAGAATACAGGAATAGGTGGCACATTTCTTAATCTGATTGAAGCCAGCCATGACAAACCCCAGCCCATATTATACTGAATGGAGTAAAACTGAAAGCTTTTCCACCCAGAAATGGAACCAGACAAGGTTGTCCTCTATCACCACTAGTATTCAGCGTAGTGCTGGAAGTTCTAGCCAATACAATCAGGTAAGAAAAGGAAATAAAGGGCATCCAAACGAGGGCAGAGGAGGTCAAACTCATGCTCTTTGCTGATATGATCTTATATTTAGAGAACTCCAAAGACTCAACCACAAGATTCCTGAAAGTGATCAAAAAATATAGCAATGTCTCAGGATATAAAATCAATTTCTACAAATCAGTAGCCTTTGTATATGCCAATAACAGTCAAAGTACACAATTCTCTTCATAGTAGCTTCAAAAAAAAAAAAAATGAAATACCCAGGAATACACATAACAAAAGAGGTGAAGGAACTCTAAAAAGAAAATTAAGAAACCATAAGAAAAGAAATAGCAGAAGATATTAACAAATGGAAGAACATACCATGTTCTTGGCTGGGAAGAATCAACATTGTGAAAATGTCTATACTACCCAAAGCAATCTACAATTTCAATGTAAGCCCCATTAAAATACTGTCATCATACTTTCAAGATTTGGAAAAAATAATTCTTCCTTTTGTATGGAACAGGAGAAACCCCATATAGCCAAGGCAATTCTCAACAATAAAAACAAAGGCGGGGTTATCACCCTACCAGACTTTCTGCTGTACTACAAGGTCATGGTAATCAAATCAGAATGGTATTGGCACAGAAACAGAGACACTGACATTTAAAACCAAATAGAAAACCATGAGATGAAACTAGCATCTTATAGCCTGATTTTTGATAAATCAAACAAGAACATACACTGGGGAAAAAAATTCCTATTCAATAAATGGTGTTGGGAGAACTGGATAACCACATGTAAAAGACTGAAAGTAGACCCGCCTCTCTCACCACTTACAAAAATTGATTCAAGATGGGTAACAGATTTAAATCTATTGAAATAAAAAAAAAAATACTCAAAGAAAGTGTGGGAAAACACTTGAAGATATTGGCCTGGAGAAAGATGTTATGAAGAAGACTTCTGTGGCAATTGCAACAACATAAATAAACAAATGGGAATTAAACTGAAAAGCTTCTGTACAGCTAAGGAAACAATCAAAGCAAACAGACAACCTTTAGAATGGGAAATGATATTTGCATATTGTGAACTGGACATAAGCTTGGTAACTAGGATTTATAGAGAACTCAAGTTAATCAACAAAAAAAGACCCAACAATCCCATATATCACTGGACAAGAGACATGAATAGAGCCTTCTCTAAAGAAGACAGATGAATGGCTAACAAACATGAAAAATGCTCATCGTCCCTAATCATCAGAGAAGTGTAAATCAAAACCACCCAGAGATATCACCCAACCCCAGTGAGAATGGCCCACATCACAAAGTCTCAAAGCTGCAGATGCTGGCATAGATGTGGAAGTAAGGAAACACTTTTACACTGCAGGTGGGACTGCAAACTAATACCACCTTTTTGGAAGGAAGTATGGAGAATCCTCAAAGAACTCAAATTAGACCTCCCATTTGATCTTACAATCCTATTATTGGGCATCTACCCAGAAGAAAAAAAATCATCTTATTGTAAGGACATTTGCACTAGACTGTTTACTGCAGCTCAGTTTACAATCACCAATCACTAATTACAATCACTAATACAATGGGGGTGGGGGATAGAAGGGGAATGAGCAAATGGGGAGAGGGCGGGAGGGAGGGAGATAGGGGTCACAGAGTATGGCACACCTCTTGGGGGCGGGACACAATAATAAGAGGGACTTTATCTAATGAATGCAATCAGTGTAACCTACTGCTATGTACCCTCAATGAATCCCAAACAATAAAAAAAAAAAATTTAAAAATTTAAAAATTTAAAAAATGTGAAAAAGATATGGTAAATTAGTTTTGATAAAGCCAACAGGGAGTATATGGGTCTCTATTATGTTATCATCCAGGTATTTCTGTACACTGGAAGTATTTTAATGAACACTAGAGATGCATTTAGTTTAATTTACATAAATGGAACCATTCTGCAGTAAAACATTCTGTGATGAGCTTTATATTTTTGAGAATCATTCAGTTGATACGCTCAAATTCAATCCAATTATTTTAACTAGTACACAGTATTCCATAAAATGAATATAGCAGACATTATTCATTTTCCGACAAATAATGCAGCAATGTTCTTATATCTGCCATGGATATGCACATTCCCTAAGACTGCCCATATACTCAGAAATGGAATAGATAATTTTATGTAAGGTATACTCAAGATAAAACTTTATTAGTTTTGAAAACATTCTCTTAAACTGACCTCTTTTTAACTGACTCATCAGATTAACATTCTTAGACAGTGGCTAGTATTCTATTATTATTTTTGATTTTGGCAATTGAACTGTATACTTATCAAAGTACTTTGTTGATGTCAGTATGATAATTTAAATATTGCTCACTGACAAAATCCAAGAGAACTGAATTATCTATGGCTAAGCTGAATACACTAAAAAGCAAAAACATCATTTCCAAATTAGATACACACAATTGTGAATACCTACATGGATACATCTAAAACCAAAGGATTTTGCATCCCCCCACTGCTTCAGAAATATCTTTAGGTTTTTACTGTATTCTAATACACTGAAACCTGAAATTGCAGCTGACGAATTAACATACTCAAGACACATTTGACTCCTGCAATTACAAGAGATACCAGGTACAATATAAAAGATAATAAATGTTATCTATATATATTAAGTCTTAAAATTTTAGTAGTTGTTTTCCCTTTTTTAAAGAGTATGTACATTTTTTACATACTCTCTCTATAGGGATATGACTGTAGATTTAGAGGTTAAGTTTCTACTCACGCTAGATATCAGCGCTAATAATTAGAACAATATGCTTCTTTCGCTAAGTGTCTATGTACATCTCTCTTTCTACACACTAAGATAACATTCTGCCCCTTTCTCTCTTTTTTCCCAATCCTTTATATATTCAGAAGAACTTCTCTAGTAAGTAACTAGAAATGTCCTGTCAAGCTATAGTCTTGCTCTACTTTATCACTCTCTTCACAGCCACTAAAAAACAAGGGAAATCATGATTTTACACTAGAGTTTAAGTTTTCAATAGTAATTTCCTTATCATATAAAGCATCAAGTAGACAGCCTATAATTTTAATATTTGTTTTACCCTTCTTTAAAAACAAAAATCATAAGCAAATAAATAAGAGACCCTACCCTTTTCACATTTGTCTTCTGATGTATTGGTCAAAAGCGGTGCTGTGAGGACATGCATACAATGATTGTAGAAGAAATTTAGAAATTCACTTTTTTCAGTTTTCTGAAACATAGAGAATTAAAAAGAAAACTTTGTTAACTTTATAATGAATAAAACATCCTTAAGAATTAGCAGTACAGATCATTTATAAAGAAATACTTTAAGATACTGTGAAAAACCAAAAAATGAGTTATATTCATTTAATCTTATTTCTGTATAACTTAAAATCAAGTCAACTTCATGCTATATGTTAAATAAAAATAAATGCAAGATAAATATCCACATAGCATCATAACATTTTTTCCAAGGGAAATTATTCAAAATAATTTTTTTTTCAAAAGGTGTTTTTGGCTGGGCATGGTAGTTTATGCTTGTAATCCTAGCACTCTGGGAGGGTGAAGTGGGAGGCTTGCTTAAGGAAAGAAGTTTGTTTTTTTAATTTTTATTTTTAATTTCAGCTTGCTTGTTCATTCTTCTTTGTTTGAAGTATCTTTTTTGTTGTTGTTCATTTTCTTCCTCCTCTGGAGATGCTCTTTCCCATTGCCTCCCCAATAGCTGGGATAATAGACGCTCACCACAACGTCCGGCTGTTTTTGATGTTAGTAGAGATGGGGTCTTACTCTGGCTCACTGCTGCTCATACTGGTCTCCAACCTCTGAGCTCAGGCAATCCACCCACCTCGGCCTCCCACAGCGCTGGGACTATAGGCGTGAGCCACCATGCCCGGCCAAGGAAAGGAGTTTTGAGACCAGCCTGACCAAGAGAGAGACTCCCATCTCGACAAAAATTGGAGAAATTAGCCCCATATGGTGGTATAGTCCCAGGTACTGGGAAGGCAGAAGCAGAAGAATCCCTTGAGACCAGGAGTTTGAGAGTAAGACTATTTAAAGGAAAAAAAAAGAGAGTAATCTGAACTGCAATGAAGAGCCAATCAATCTATTGTATATAACATGGTGACTACAGTTAATAACAATGTACTGTATACTTGAAAATGGCTAACAGAGTAGATCTACCACAGATAAATGAGATAAACAGGCAAAAAACTAAATAACATGTACATCAGAACAGCATGCACCATAATCACTTTTTTTTTTTTGAGACAGAGTCTCATTTTTTCTGCCCTCAGCAAAGTGCCATGACATCATAACTCACACAACATCAAACTCTTAGGCTCAAGTGATTCTCTTGTTTCAGCCTCCCGAGTAGCTGGGACTACAAGTGCCCGAAACAACACCTGGCTATTTTTAGAGACGGGGTCTTGCTCTGACTCAGGCTGGTCTCGAACCTGTGAGCTCAGGCAATCCAACCACCTTGGCCTCCCAGAGTGCTAGAATTATAGGCATAAGCCACTGTGCCCGGCCCATAATCACCACTGTTGATTAATTTCTCTCTACGTACTATATTGATGACAACATTCAAATGTGAAAGAATATTTGAATCAGTTTTTGAATAATTACAAAATTTTTTTTAAAGAATAAATCAATGGGCAGTGCCTGGAGCTCAGGGGGTAGGGCGCTGGCCACATATACCAAGGCTGGGGGGTTTAAACCCAGCCTCGGCCAGCTAAAACAACGACAACTGCAACAACAACAACAAAAAATAGCCGGGCACTGTGGCTAGCGTCAGTAGTCCCAGCTATTTGGGAGGTTGAGGCAAAAGAATCGCTTTGGCCCAAGAGTTTGAGGTTGCTGTCAGCTGTGATACAAGGGCACTTTACCCAGGGTGGCAGTTTAAGACTCTTTCTCAAAAAAAAAAAAAAAGAAATAATAAATCAAGCCATTTGATAGTAGCTTAACTGCTTAAAATTCCAGAATGCCAGATTCTAGCATCGTTTGGAATTTTAAAAATCACTGAATTCATTTATCAAGCCACTAGACAGATAAAATTTACATCTATTTTTTATTTATTTTTATTTTTATTTGAGACAGAGCCTCAAGCCATTGCCCCTGGGTAGAGTGTCCTGGTGTCACAGCTCACAGCAACCTCTAACTCCTGGGCTTAAGCGATTCTCTTGCCTCAGCCTCCCAAGTAGCTGAGCCTACAGGCTCCTGCTACAATGCCCGGCCATTTTTTTTTTGGTTGTAGTTGTCATTGTTATTTGGCAGGCCCGAGCTGGATTCGAACCCGCCAGCTCTGGTGTATGTGGTGGCGCCTTAGTCGCTTGAGCTACAGGTGCCAAGCCTACATCTATTTTTTAAATTTGGTAAGTTTATAATTGGAAAATAATGTCTTTTGATTTTTTGCTACTATTTTTTACACAATTGGGCCTATAAACTTGTATGATTTAAAAACAATGAACATATTATATAAGGAAGAAATACTCCTCTACGGGATAACAGCTATTAATATTCTCGAGTACTTAATCTTTGAGTATTAAGGATTTATGGACTTACTCATTAAATACTTTTTATGACAATATGCAGTTGAGCTCATTATTAGTAATTTTTCTCTCTCTTTTTTTTTTTTTTTGGTTTTTGGCCAGGCCTAGGTTTGAACCCGCCACCTCCGGCATATGGGACTGGTGCCCTACTCCTTGAGCCACAGGCGCTGCCCCATAATTTTTCTCTTTTTAAAAGTGATAAAACTAAATATAAAAATTTAGCATTTGAAAAGTTAACATTTTGCAGTTTTGGCCGAGGCTGGGTTTGAACCTGCCACCTCTGGCATATGGGGCCAGCGCCCTACTCCTTTGAGCCACAGGCGCCACCCTGAAAAGTTAACATTTTTTAAGTGTACAGTTCAGTAGTATTAAGTATATTCACACTGATGTATCTTATTTATTTATTTTGAGACAGAGTATCAAGCTGTCACGCTGGGTAGAGTGCCGTGGCATTACAGCTCACAGCAACCTCAAACTCTTGGGCTGAAGTGATTTTCTTGCCTCAGCCTCTCAAGCAGCTGGAACTACAGGTGTCCACTACAATGCCTGGCTACTTTTTTTGTTGCAGTTGTCATTGGTTTGAACCTGCCAGCTTCTGTGTAAGTGGCCGGCACCCCACCCACTGAGCTACAGGCACAGCCCAATGTGTCTTAATTTTTAAGAAATTAACACATAGAGGCCAAGGACTATCAATGGAATACCTAACAATTTATTAAGATTTTATTTTTATTTTTTTTGAGACACAGTCTCACTTTGCAGCCCTAGGTAGAATGCTGGGGCATCATAGCTCACAGCAACTTCAAACTCTTGGGCTCAAATGAGCCTCTTGTCTAAGTTTCCCTATAGCTGGGACAACAGGAGCCCACCTCAATACCTGAGTACGTTTACAGCTGGGGTCTCACTACTGCTCAGGCTGGTCTTAAACTCCTGAGCTCAAGCAATCTACCCATCTCAGACTCCCCGAGTGCTAGAATTACAGGTGTGAGCCACCATGCCCGGTCCTAAATTTACTAAGATTTTAATAGATTAAAATGTTGGAAATGAATTGCTACAAGAGTACCACTGCTACTTGAATACTAAGTACTAATAAATATTTGTTGTCTCTCAAAATTTTATTATAAAAGTAGGTTAAACTGACTAGATCAAAACATTTTTATCTCAGGGTTTCTTACATTAGTTGTAGCCAGCATGTTCTCTGGATCAATAAGAGTACGAAGAAGTCCCATTAATTGAACAGCACCTCCTAGCTCAGGATCGGTATCACAGATCATTTGTTCAATTACTACATTAATAAGAAGGATATCCTGGAAAAACAACGACAACAAAAAAAATCCGTTTTTCCTTTAGACCTTATTTAGATACAAGATACATATACCGTATGAAGGAAATCAGAATAGCATTTGAAAGAACAAAATCAGAATCACACAGAAAACAAAGAATGGAAGACCTTAAACTTTTTGCCCCCAAATGTTTTCAAAGTTTTATAAACAAAGTAGGGTGAAAAATCCCACTCAAAGAAAATAAAAGAAGGGAGCAGAGCATGCCCCAAGTTATACAAGTGATTTTTGTTCACTGGAGGTTCTAACACACTCTTATGTAGGTTTCAGCCTCAGTAATGAATTTAAAGGTTGACAAAATAAGCAAGATCACATACCATATGATCCTAAAATACAGATTATCTCAGCCTCTAACTAGAAAATCCTACCTAGGAAAAAGAAAGACAAAAAATAATCCATATGTAACTCTCTAAAGAAGGTGAGATAAGTGAACATTATGTTATAAAATGATTTAATATCAAATAGATTTGTTGTCAATTTACTAACATGCTCTTTCTTGGGTCTTAATATAAAGGGCTATACCCCGACCAGGTGGCTCACACCTGTAGGGAGGTTGAGGCAGGAAGATCACCTGAGCCCAAGAGTTTGAGTTTGTAGTGAGATATGATATGCTACTGTGCCACTGTACTCTAGGCCCAGCAAGAGAACAAGAGATCACTCTGGGAGGATGAGGCTGGAGGACCGCTTGAGCTTGGGAGGATGAAGCTGGAGGACCAGTTGAGCTCAGGAGTTTGAGACCAGCCTGAGCAAGAGTGAGACCTGGTCTCTACTAAAAATAGAAAAACTAGGTGGGTATTGTAGTGGAAGGCTACTTGGGAGGCTAAGGTGGGAAGATCCCCTGAATCCAGGAGTTTGAGGGTGCCGTGAGCTAGGCTGATGCCACTGCATTGTAGCCTGGGCAACAAAGTAAGACTCTGTCTTAAAAAAACAAAAACAAAACCAAAAACCAAAAACCAAAAAACCCTGAAAGCGACTGCTTAGTACCTGACCTGCAAAACTCCTAATGGCTTTAAAGTACATTTGATTAACACACAACATTATTTAAAAAAACAATACTTAAGAATCTGATTCAGTTTTACTCTTTCCCAATACTGGTTTAAGTATCTCTTTTTTATTTATAATAAGCAAAATCAATTGCCACATATTCTAAGTTGACCAAAGTCACAACAGTTCTGAAATCTATTATTTTATTCCAAAAAAGATTATGTCTTTTCTTTTAATAGTTCATAAATACTGGTTGTGTTATAGGAAATTTACATAGAACCACGCATAATTACTTACATCGTCACTCTGCTGAGCTTCTTGCATTACAAATTCTCGGACCATAGATGGACTAAACTCTACTAAATAGGAAAATATATCTGTAGCAGCTGATCTGACTTGCAAATCATCCATGCCCTGATAAAAGAAAAACTAGGTTATTTACAGACTATTCATGAAAGTTATTGCATTTTTTCTTCTTTTCCAAATATGTGTATTACCTCTCAACTTTTGGATTAAGATGATGTACTGTAATCAATATACATATTTCCTTTTGTGTGTAAGATTATAACTATTTTCATAATAAATAATACCAAGACTTTCCATACATACATAAAACCTCTCTGACCATTTCATGCTTTCTTTTTCTGTATTAAAACTTTTACGCAGCTCAATGATTAGTTTCTGTTGGGTTTTATCACCACAAAAAAATATTCAGAGAACCTATATGTATCAATCAGCACAAGTTTATAAAACAATGCTTAAAAAATGCTGTAAAAAAAATCTGGGGAGATTTATTTTAATATATGCAAAAATTTGAATAATATCTCCCAGCTAAGGCCTCAATCCTTTCAGGAACTCTTTTGTCCTGGATTTGCCAGCGTTATTCCTAATAATATTCTATCTTCCATTACTCACCAGTGACAACAGAAGATCCTTCTGACAACTCTTTTTGAACATTTTTACTCTTTTCCCCTACAATTTAGTTTTCTAAGATAGTAATCCTGAATGCTTTTTATCCTCCAACACATGAAGGACACATGATTTGTAACTTACAAAATCTTCAGGTGATTCTAAAAACCATTTCCTGACCCAGTAGTTCTGAAAGTGTAGTCCAGGGAATTCTGGGGAGGAGGTGCAATATCCTTTGCAGGAAGTATACAAGATTTAAACTATTTTCATAATAATAAATAACACTAAGACTGGTCTTTTTCACTCTCAATCACAAGGACAGTGGTGTTTTCCAGAGGCTATACGAAATGTGATATCACAACAAATTAAATGTAAACATTGCTATGTAAATCTAGCCACATTCTATCAGACTAAAGGGATTAGGGGGAAAAATGTGTAATATTGTATCATTCTTTTCATCGAATTTGTTTTTTGTTTTGGGAAAATTATTTTTTCATAAGTTTTTAATGTTAACATAGTGGACTGTCACTTTAATACAAAATTTTTGTTTTAATTTTTCACATAGTAAATATCAATGGATAAAATTCATATAAACAAAAGTCTCAGAATTATGCCTTAATCCCATTTTGCAGCATGAGACCCCTTGTTTCGGTCTGTCCTTATTCCACTCACTAACCTTGGAAAGGAAAGGTATTTTACTGATTTCTATGACACACACTGATTATTGTTACAGAAAAGATAGTTGTGCAAAAACGTGGAATCTTTATTCACTTTAAGACATATTCTATGCAAGTGCTTACACACTGATGTTACAAATTAAATTAGTAAAAATCTGAAAACTGAAGACATTCTTGCATTCATTCGGTACCAGATACATTAAACTAAATAATAGAATTCAATATGCATTCCTATAATGAATACTTCCCCATGCACAATATAAATCTGTTACAAATTCACAATTTCAAAAACATGAAAAGAAACTATATAATTACCATTACAATTTCAAGAGCAGGAAGTATTCCCAATTTTGCCAAAGTTTTGAAAAATGCATCCCTGTTTTGAGGTTGTAATGTCTGCGAAAATGCGCAAAATTCCTTGAAAAAATTAACCTGCAATGTTAGAAATCATAGTGAGAAATTGCTAAAAATAAAAATAAACTTGGGGGCACACTATAATGTGATGTATCACAATGTTCACCCTTTTGAAGGCTTTCATCTTTTCTGAGTAAAACTGGCTTCTCAAAACCTACATTAAAAAACACAATAAAAACTAGCAATACATTTAAAGTAAATCTTGCATTATTTCTCAAACACTGACCAATTAAATCTCTAAAGACATTCAGTGCAATGGCATGTTAAGGAATTTGTTTTGAATTAAAAACACATATTTTCACAGAAACCATCCTAATAAACTGGCTGGGTTCACACAGAGCCTCAAAAATAAAATAAAGAGTTTTAAGAACTCAAAAGGACGTCAGAGATTCCCTAATAGAAAACAATAATTTTTCAAGTGAGAAAATGAAGTAGGCTGGTAAAAAATACATTAAAGATGACTTGGATGTTTGATCGTTTTAAGCCAGCAAACTTTCATTATTTTGTAAAACTCTAAATATCTAATTATAATGTCTGAAAAAATGAGAAACATCAGTAAATAGCAATCATTATTATCTTCCCCAAAACATGGTTTATATCCCCCAAAAAGGTGCTTACAAACTGGAAAACAAAAAACATTTCCAAAGAACCAAAGTATTTATCATTCATTTACTCAAGCATTCTTTTTACTTTTTAGTTAAAAAGAAAAGCATCTCTATAATTTAATATCTATAACCATAAAAATTTGTAAGTTTGTATTCCTGCCCTAACATAAACCAATTATCTGATTTGGGATTTATAAGGCATATAAATTTCCTCATGGTGGTGATGAGAAGATCTATCAGAATATCTTAAGAGTGTTGTAAAATATACAAAACAAAAATTTTAGAAATTCTGAATAATCATTTTATAATTCAACTTAATCTTTCAATCTTACTAAGTATAAAAAATTATCTCTTAAGTTAACAAATTCAAGATTAAAAACTGTCCACACCAAAAGAGTAAGTAGTCTCAGAGGGTTTGAATTTCATGAATAACTTACCAATTCACGTCGTTTATCATCATCTGTGGCCTCATCTGTTAATTGTGCAAAAACTTCAGACAAAAATTTCTCATCTTCCTGCATGAAAGGAATTATTATGAAATACTGATAAAAATATAGTTACACTCATTTATGTGATTTATACAATTTATAATAAAAGTAGCTGAAAACTCAATAGCATTTTCATATTGAAAATAAAAATCTCAGGGTATATTTGTGTTACAATTTCCCAAAACTTGCTGCTGGGCAGGATGGCTCACGCCTGTAATCCTAGCACTAGGAGGCGGAGGTGGGTGGATTGCTTAAGCTCAGGAGTTAGAGACCAGCCTCAGAAAGAGTGAGACCCCATCTATACTAAAAATAGAAAAAACAGCTGGGTATTGTGGCAGGTGCCTGTAGTTCCAGCTACTTGGGAGGCTGAGGCAAGAGATCACCTGAGCCCGAGAGTTTGAGGTTGCAGCGAGCCATGCCATGGCACTCTACCCAGGGTGACAGAGTGAGACTCCATCTCAAAAACAAAAACAAAAAACCAATGGAACAATGTTCCAAAACTTGATGACACCATTCAATTCTGGTTATATACACACTAGAACCTAATTAACAACAAATCTCAAAAAAAAAAAAAAAACTCTTTGGAAAATAATAATGTATGTTCTACAAGTGTTACATGAAAATTCATTTACTTTGATAGTCTCTCTAGACTCCTTTGAGGGTCCTTTTACTCTTAAACATCATTGTCAATCCATAGCAGATTAGAAAAATAAGAACACTATGACACAACACAGAGAAGCAGGAAAGAAGGTTGAATTCTGGTAGCAGAAAAAATAAAGCCCATTAAAACTCAAGAACTCATAAAATAAAATAATCTACAGCTGAAGTCCTCCATGGTCTTACGGTTCCCAAGGATATAACTAGATTAAAAATTCTACAATAACTGCTTTTTATATTGCTGACTCTGAGGCATTAAAAGACAGATAAAATTTTAATTTCCCTAGGCACTGTTTAAAAGAACAAACAGTATCCATTTTTATTTTTTAAATATAAACTCATGTGTTAAAGTCTAGAAGGGATATATTTTAAAATGTTAACTGTGTTTATCTCTTGGTGATAGAAGTAATTTTCTTTTTTGCTTATCTATATTTTCCAATTTTCTACAATAAGCATGGAGTATTAAATCACAAAGAAAATACTGACAAATACTGAAATTCTCTTTAAAGATGATTTCCATTAAAATTTCTGAAAAGAAAATGGTCAGAAAAAGAAAATGGTCAAAAATTGTTGGTGTGTTTAAGCTCCAGTTATCTTCAAAATTCATTTTTATGAAATACAATTTCCATTAATTTTTTTCCTTTTAAGAGTCTTATTCTCTTGCCCAGGCTGGAGTGCAATGGCACAATCAAAGCTCACTGCAGGCTGCGCTCAAGCGATCTTCCTGCTTCAGCCTCCTGGGTAGCTGGGACTACAGGTGCATGCTACCATGCTCAGCTGATTTTAAATTTTTTATAGAGACAAGGTCTTGTTTTGTTGCCTTTGGTCTTGAACTTCTGGTCTCAGCAATCCTTCTGCCTTGGTCTCCCAAAAGGCTAGATTTACAGGTGAGAGAGAGCCATTGTGCCCAATTTCTGTTAATTTTAATTAAAGTAGCCTATTCTAAAAAGTCTATAGTGGTAATACCTGTATGGTTTATGACAATGAAATTGTAACAAACTGTAACATGTAAAGGATATACCTTAAAAACCTGCCCTTTGCTTACTGTACATTGAGTGCTATCAATCACGTTAAGTCCCTTCTGAAATAAGGTAGAGCATGTATGAAAAAATGAATGAAAACCACTAGGACAATCATAAAGCATATAACATTCTCTCTTGCTAACCCTCAATTGGTGCTACTGAAAGAACAGTAGGAGATAAACCATTTCAATAGTCTGACTCAGAATGATGTTTCTTTTCTTATTTTGTTGATTCCTTTTGGACCTTATACACTATAGCTCAAATATCCAACCATCCAGCCATCAACCTTTTAAGGGAGTTCATATGCATATGTAATCTTTTACTTACCCCTCAAATCACATTTTTCCAAATATTTTTAGTCTCAACATTTTAGGTTTGAGTGAACA
The DNA here is from genome assembly GCF_027406575.1 of Nycticebus coucang. Classification (NCBI taxonomy): domain Eukaryota; kingdom Metazoa; phylum Chordata; class Mammalia; order Primates; family Lorisidae; genus Nycticebus; species Nycticebus coucang. Next base: position 54,305,648 of record NC_069783.1, read on the forward strand.
AATATATATATACCTCCATTCACACCTTCTGTAAATTTTTATCTTTCTGCATCTCTCCCAGATTAAATCTGCTTCCTTTCCTGTCAGAAAATTTTTAACTTTTTCAGAATATTTTCATAGGAAAAAAGTTCCAACTCCTTGATAAATGCAATTTCTCATTTAAATTCTTCTTATATGATTCAGTACTTGTGAACTGACAGCTGCAAATGCATAAAATATTATACATCGAGGCAATCTCAAGTATTATCACTTTTTAAGAAAATGCTTTCAGATTCCAGGTATATTTTTTTCCTGATTCCAGCATTACTCTTGATGATATTTGTTAAGCTACTACAGTACATATGTATTAAGGCAGCAAATGATCAATTACTTAAAGCCTATCATACAGTTAGAATGTTTACTCCAAAATTTTTAGTTCTCCAAATAATTAAACAAATTTATTTAGATCACTTTAGTTTTTCTTTTCCACTTGGTTTTAAGAGGTTTTGTTTTAGTAAATACAAATACGTATGTCAAACTGTGTGGTTGCTTTTCTGGATAATATAACAAAATCTTGAGGAGGAAAAATGGGGTTGCTGCTAAAAATTGTAATTCAAACTCCTTCTTTGCAATAATGTAAAAATGGGCAAAACAAAATGGAACCCATTTATCATTTTTAGAGTCCCATTAACACAAAAATTTAGCATTTGATCAGACTTTACAACATTATAGAGATTGCCTCGTCCAGTTTTAAATTTTAGGAGACTGAGATGCAAAGGGTGGACTTATTTGAGACAGAGATAGATTTAGCATCCATGTCCCTCAAATAATAAATGAGGTTTTTGTTACTCTTATCAGATAAAGTACAGAACAGGTTCCTAAGTAGTTCAAAATTATGAATCAAACTAATGCAAAACATACATAGGTTAGAATGGACCAAATCTAGTAATAAGCACATCCGATTTAATATGTTAAAGCCAACATGAGTTAAAAAAAGTGTCTAAAAACAAAATGAAAAACCATTATCACTGTGAACAGTTTTTTAAAAGGCATTTGAAGATTTTACATATTTAATTGGTAACTGGGATGAAAAGTTAGAAATTTTCTTCTTTTGGTGCTAAACTTAGTACCTCCAAAATATTCTTAAAAAAGAAAACTAAACCACTGGGTTTATTTTAAGCTTAACTCTTATCTATAGAACAATGGAAAAATAGGTAATGTGTTAAAACGTCAGGATTTTTTTTTTTTTTTTGGCTCACGCCTGTAATCCCAGCACTCAGGGAGGCTGAGGTGGGTGGATTGTCTGAGCTCAGGAGTTCGAGACCAGCCTGAGCTAGAACGAGACCCATCTCTAAAAAAAAAAAAAAGAAAAAAAGCCAGGTATTGTGGCAGGCGCCTGTAGTCTCAGCTACTTGGGATGCTGAGGCAAGAGGATCGCTTGCACCCAAGAGGCTGAGGTAGCTGTGCGCTATGACAAAGTGAAACTCTGTCTCAAAAAAAAAAAAAGTCAGCATTTAATATTCTTGTCTTCCATGATTTCTAGTAAGGGGAGAAATGAAAACTTTCTTTTCAGAAAAGGCTCTATTCTGTAGATGTTTGTGTGGAAATTAAAATTTTACTTTTTTGCTTTTAGAAATTTTATGTGTAAAACATTTTAAAAGTATACTGCTCAATTCTGGACATAAGGGACTTTTTTCAACTGCCATTAACTAGAAAATTCAGATTGACTAAAATCTTAAGCCCCATCATGCTTTAAGAAAATGTTAATGCATATTAGAGTTTAGTCAGGGATGACACTAAATGTTCTTGTATAATTTTTCAGTTAATTAATCTAATTTAAGCTAAAATTTATGTTAAGTACCTTTTGTACCACACCGCACTTTGGCCCAGCTGGATAAAAGGCTTATATTTTCACTTGGTTTATATAACTCGTGTAATAGCAGGTTAAAACTCATTTAAAAAGCCAGAGGCCAGGTGTAGCGGCTCATGCCTGGAATCCTGGCACTTTAAGAGGCCGAGGATAGAAGCCTAGAAGTTTGAGATGAGCCTGACAAACAGACTCTGTTTTTACAAAACAATAAAAAATAAAACATAGCCAGGAGTGGTGGTTTGTCCTGGCAGTCCCAGCTACTGAGGCTGAGGGAGAAGGGGCACTGGAGTCCAGGAGTTTGAAGTTGCTATAAGCTACAATGAAGCCACTGCACTCTAGCCTTGGGAACAGAGTAAGACCCTGTCCCAAAACCAAAACAAACCAACAACAAAAGAAGCCACAAACATGTATACTAGATAGTCAGAAGCATGCCTGGATACTTCTAATACCTAGCCAAAAAAATTTTGTATGGAAATCTCATAGCTAAGCTTTAGGAAATGAATGTTTAGAGGCCACTGGCCACAACCTTATTTCCCCTTTCACATATTGTTGAAAACAGAATTCAGCATCAATATTGGCACAAAGTATTAGACCCTAGATAGGCTGGGGCATAGTGGCTCATCCTGTAATTCCAGTGCTAAAGGATCATCAATTGAGGCAAGACTAGCCTAGGCAATATAATCAAGACCCTGACGCTACAAAAAACTTTTTAAAAATTAGTTGAGCATGGTAGTTATGAATCTAGCTACTCAGGAGACTAAAGTGGGAGAAACCACTTGAGCCCAGGAATTGAAGGTTAGATGGAACTATGATCACACTACTGCATTCCAGCCTGGGCAAGAGAGATTATCTCTAAATAATAAAAAATAAACAAACTCCATATTTATTTCATCTTTTTTTTTTTGGAGATGGAGTCTCACTTTGTTGCCCTCAGTAGAGTGCTGTAGCGTCACAGCTCACAGTAACCTCAAACTCTCTGGCTCACGTGATTCTCTTGCCTTAGCCTCCTAAGTAGGTGGGACTATAGGTGCCCGCCACAAGGCTCAGCTATTTTTAGAGATGGGGTATCACTCTTGCTCTGGCTAGTCTCAAACTCGTGAGCTCAGTCAATCTACCTGCCTCGGCCTCCCCAAGTGCAGGGTGATTACAGGCCTGAGTCACCCCACCTGGCCCAAATTCTGTATTTAAAAAATACTGGTAGTTCACAATATCTGCCTATTTCACAAAATGTGTCTCGTGAACCATAAATTAGGTTATTTTTTTAAAAAACTTACTTTATCCTTAGTATAGTAAGTGGTTAAGTAAAGAAAAACAATTATAAAAAGGGCTCCATGCCTGTAGCACAGTGATTATGGCACCAGCCACATACACCAAAGTTGGTGGGTTCCAACCCAGCCTGGGCCAGCTAACCAAAAATGACAACTGCAACAAAAAATAGCCAGGCATTGTGGTGGGTGCCTGTAGTCCCAGCTACTTGGGAGGCTGAGGCAAGAGGATCGCGTGAGCCCAAGAGTTTGAGGTTGCTGTGAGCTGTGACGCCACACACTCTACAGAGGGTGACATAGTGAGACTGTCTCAAAAAAAAAAAAAAAAAACAAAGAAAAAAGAAAGAAACAATTAAAAAGAAAATTAATTTATTAATTTTTTTGAGATGGGGCCTTCCTGTCCAGGTTGGAGTCCAATGTTAAGATCATAGCTCACTGTAGCCTTGGACTCCTGACCTCATGTTGAGTAGCTGTGATCACAGGTATGAGTTATCACACCCAACTGAAGACTTTCTTTTTAAAGCTGCATTTGATTTACATAATTATAACCTTCACAAATAAACCTATGACAAAAATATACAAAATACAAAGTGTTACAAATAGTTAGATTAGTTTTCATAATTTATTTTTAAATATAAAAAACTATTAATACTTATAATTTTACTTTATTATGGATTTTGAAAGCCCTTCTGAAGTCAAAAGTAAACATTTCTAAGCTACATTTGCACTTCTGTCACTGGGTCCTTGACATCTTGACATGAAGTACAGAGTGTAACTCTTATTTCCAATTAAGACTACAACTATTTTCCTGTCAGGAAGTGAAACAGCACCCTGAATTGTACAGTATGGTTTTAAAAAATAGGACCTGGCCAGGAACAGTGACTCATGCCTGTAATCCCAGCCTTCTTTTCCAGTTTTGCAAATCTCCATCATGTTTGGCTTAACAGAAGACAACTAGATTCTCCTATGTTTTTCAGCATTTCATCTGTTGTAGTTATCTTCTTTGGGCTGAGGTATATGAAAAGAATATGCTGACATGAAGCTGGAAAAGAGAAAAACCTTAGACTCCTGTGAAATGGCTTCTGGAACCTCCAGGGGTCCATAGACCATACTTTGAGAATCACAACACTAAGTATAAAATAGCTGTTCAATACACTTAGTAACTAATATAGAAATTACAGAAGTAAAGTTATGTAGAAAACTGAGTATAGTCTTACCACAAGTAATTCAAATTCTTGAACAGCATGCTTATTATAATGTTAGGGTATAAATTATTACCATGACATATATGGTATAAAATTCTTACTTTACAACTCAAAGTAAGAGAATAAAATCATTTTCACATAGCAAATAACCTCTTTATCATTTCCTGAAAGTGATGGAATATTTCTCAATGCTGGTTGCACATATGAATTACTTGGGAAGCTTTAAGCACACATATTCAAAGATACCTAATAACCACAGTTTTCAAAATGGACTAAAAAGTACTCATAGGTATCTATAATAGGCAAATCATAGAGACAGCAAATAGAATAGTGGTTACCCAGAGCTGGAGTGGGGGTATGGGGAGTTACTGCTTAATGGGTATAGTTTATGTTTGGAGTAAAGAAAAAGTTCTGGAAACAGTGGTGATTGTTGTGCAACACTATGAATGTTCTTAGTATCACTGAATAGTATACTTAAAAATGGTTAAAATGGTGAATTATATGCTTTTTATATGCCATCTGTTTTTATTTTATTTATATTTTATATATTTTTCTTTTTTTTTTTTATCCATCCCATCCCATGTTTTAGAGATAAGAGTCTTGCTGTGTTGTCCTGGCTAAAGTGAAGTGGTATCATCAGAGATCCCCAGAACTTCAAACTTCTGGGCTCAAGTGCTCCTGCTGCCTCAGCCTCCCTAGTAGGTGAAATTATAGGTACAACTCGCCATGGCCAACTAATATATATATATTTTTTTGTAGAGATGGCTCTCCCTCTTGCTTAGGCTGTTCTCAAACTCCCATTCTGAAATTATCCTCCCACTTCGGCCTCCCAGAGTGCTAGGATTATAGGCATGAACCACAATGCCTGGCCTTTCTCAATTTAAAAAATATGAATATTAAATTAAAAGAAATGTGTAGCTCATGCCTATAATCCTAGCACTTTGGGAGGCTGAGGCAGGAGATAATTTCAGAATGGGAGTTTGAGAGCAGCCTATGCACAATGAGACTTCATCTCTACTAAAAACAGAAAAATTAGCTGGGCATGGTGGCATGCACCTGTAGTTCCAGCTACTGGGGGGGCTGAGGAAAGTGGATCGCTTGAGCCTAGGAATTTGAGGTTGCTGTAAGCCAGGCTGATGCCACGGAACTCTATCCAGGATGATAGAGCAAGACTCTGTCTCAAAAAAACTCCAAACAAATGAAAATACCAGCTGCATTATAAACCACCTAAAACTGTAAAGTTTCATTAAAAATTTATACCCCTTTATAAAAACCACAAGATAAAGTCTGTTTTTTTATACTTACAGTACATTTAAACAAAAAACAAAAATCCTAATTTAAAAAGAAAAAAAGGTCAAGAACACCAGCTTAATTAAGAGAACTAAATACCTAAAAACAGAACAGTGAAGAATACCTCAGTTTACTTACCTGCAACATGCTGACTATCTCAACTTTGTTGAAGAAAATAAAAGACGTAAGAGTAGAAAGAAAATTCTCCTCAAAAACAGATGGTGTAGGCAAAATGATATCCTGAATGTACTGCACCCTGTAAGTCTGATGTATTTTTTGCCTTAGTTCAGAGTCTGTTATTGGTATAACTTCCTTAAACTTTGCAGTTTTGGTCAAGAATTCTCTGTGTCTTTTTGGCTGAGCCAAAGCAGGGTCATATTCAAGGCATCCCACGACATCCATGATACACTCATCAGAAAACATTACCTCAAAAAGAGTTGCCTTGTTTAGGAATAAGATTCCTCTAATAATTTCATATAAATGGTGTAAGCCTTCAGTGTTTTCTAGGTTCTCACAAGCTTGGAACAGCTGCAGTAGTTTTTTAATATAGCCTTCATTTTCTAAGGCCAGAGCCAGCTTTTCCCTGCGGATAGGTGAGGAGAGAACTGAGGTAACTAAATCAGCAATCTCTTCAAGTTTATTGAGTTCACACGTGGGCAGGTCAATCAGATGACTGGTTTCAGGCATTTCTTCAAATCGTTCTTCTTCTGATTCATCAATGAGGTCCTGAGTGACTTCCACTGATGGGTCCTTACCCTGAACCTAAAAATACCCAAGTATAGCCAGTCACTTTAAAATATAAAATAAAACAAAAAGAAAAAGAGAATAACTCAAAATCTTAGAAATCAAATCAGTGACCTTCAGTAAAAATACCTTACAAAGTTCCAATACTAGTAACATAGTCACTGCTAATCAACAGTGACGTACAGTAGGGAAAAATACACAAAGTTTATAGTCAACTATTTGAGCCTAACTAAATCACTATAGGTAATTTCATCTATAAATTTCCCAACTTATAACTTGAGATTAACTCTAATTGCTGAGAACCTAAACATTTCAGTTGATATTATGTAGATTCATGGTTATTAAGTTATATTGTAACAATGAAGAGTTGCTTAATAAACTGACCATCCATAGTAATTTTGAATTTTGTGAAAGGTAACTCTTCTATTTATCCCCATACCACTATGTATCACTCTTAAAGTAATCCCACATCATTACATTGGTTTGACAAGGAAACTACTAAGTTCAAACAAAACTAAATCATCCTCATATATTCAGAGTGAAAAAATACAATTTCCTCAAATTACTTTTGAAATTTTCTTTTGGAAAAATATTTGCTTTTACTGTGAACCTAAAACTGCTTTTAAAGTCTCTTAAAGAAAAAAAAAGGCATTTGGGGCTGGGTGCCGAGGCTCATGCTTATAATCCAGCACTATGAGAAGCTGAGGCAGATAGACTGCCTGAGCTCAGGAGTTTGAGACAAGCCTGAGCAAGAGCAAGAGCAAGACCCTGTCTCTATTAAAAATAGAAAAACTAGCAGAGCCCTGTGGTGTATGTATGTCTGTAGTCTCAGCTACTCGGGAGGCTGAGGCAAGAGGATTGATCGCTTGATAGCTCAAGATAAACACAACTAACAAATTTTCTTCTATAATGAATTACTCTATTCAACAACAAAAATGTTTATATCACTACTCTTTATAAATTTTTTCTAACTCCTTACGTTTTTTTTAAATTAAAAACAATTTATTTATTTTTTGAGATAGAGTCTCACTTTGTCACTCTAGTTAGAGTGCCGTACTATCATAGCTCACAGCAACCTCAAACTCTTGGGCTTAGGCAATCTTCTTGCCTCAGCTTCCCAAGTAGCTGGGACTACAGGCACCTGCCACAACACCTGCCTATTTTTTTAGAGACAGGGTCTCTCACTCTTGCTCAGGCTAGTCTGGAACTTCTGAGCTCAAGCAACCCACTTGCCTCAGCCTTCCAACTCTTTAACGTTAAAAGTGCGACTATCCTCAAAATATCCCAAATATCCTGCGTACAGCAAATTTCAAAAGTTTTCAAGGTCACTAAAGTAATACATGAAGAAGAGATCTAAGACCTTAGAAAAAAATCATAGATGGATACACCTTCTTGTAAACTGAGCTTAGGGAAATTGACACATAATTATAAAGGAAAGGATAAAAGCGGTTCACATAAAATCCTTACGAACTCAGAAGAATTTCCTTCTAGTCTTACAAGTTAGTGCTAAATTGTGCAGTAAAGAATTAACTTTGCTGGACTAGCAGCATGGCTAAATTTAACACCCCCTCCAAAGGTGGGAACGTTCACCTAAAAATCAGTGAAAAATGGAGAGAAGGAGAAATAGTAATAGAAAGCAAAGAAAAAATAAAGGAGTAATGCTATAAGGGAATTCAGTATTAACATTGGTGCCTCAAGAAAGGCTCAGAGTAAGAGAGGAGAGGAATTGTCTCTTAGCTCAGTTATACCAGATCTCTGGAATAATGAAGCCATGTATTTGCCAAGACCACCCCTGATCTTGGAACCTGAAAAGTCAATGGAAACCTATAAATTTTGAAGACTGACATTGCTCTGTATGGTTTGTCATACAATATGATGATGAACTGGATGAACTGTTAATGGGTAGGATTTGAGCAATGCGCCAGTATCTAGACTCTCAGGTTACATCTATTACTACACCGTGATGTGGTATAACACTTATATTGCTGATTGAGCTACCTTATGTACCATAAATCTCATAATATTGATCAATGTACTGGGAGATGTAATGGTGATATAAAGTGACTGGCCTAAGGAAGAACTGGATTTTGTTAACTATTGGTTAATTTCTATGCTTAACAGTTCTGTACAAGTTTATCATAAGGTATAAACTGTATAACAAGGAAGGGAATGAGTAATCAAATTAGTACAAAAATATAAAAAGTATGTCATGGCTTTACAGGACAGATTAGTCATTTCTTTAGATCTATCTCTACCTCATAGATAGAGGCTCTTCCAAAATAAGGCATATTTATACTGACACTATCAGTCATATAACTGCTATATTAAATGCATATGCTCAGACAAATACCATTTTAATGTATGAGTTCTGGTCAAGGGGTGGCTTGGGCAGTAAAAGATTAATCTTGCCTAAAGAAAGGTTTGGCCCCTGTCCAATTCTTCCTGAGAAGAAAACTCTGAACACCAGAACATCCTGCCTCATAAATGCGCCATTGTCTTAACAGAAGGCCTTGGGCCTTGAGGTATCCTTGACCCCTGGAGGTGCTGCAAAATAAGATCAGCCACCCGGGCCATCAGCCAGGCTTATATGAGAGACACCCAATGAAAATGCTGGACACAAAGGTTTGAGGTAAGCTTCCTTGGTTGGTAATACTTCATACATGTTGCCATACATCACTGCCAGGAGCACTCCTGTAAGTGCTGTCTGAATGATTCTACTGAGACACAACTGGAGGCTCAAGCCTGGAATTCTCCTAGACCCTGCCCTGGGTGTTTTGCCCACTGGTAATTTCAACCTGTATCATTTCACTGTAATAAACTACAACGAGTTTGACATTATTACTGAATTCTTCAAGTCTTTTGAATGAATTATTGAAATGGTAAGTGGCCGTGGGGACGACCTCAACTACATGAGTGAAAAGAGTACAAAATAAATTCCAGCAAAAATGTCCAGAGAAGGGCGGCGCCTGTGGCTCAAGGAGTAGGGCGCCGGTCCCATATGCCGGAGGTGGCGGGTTCAAACTCAGCCCCGGCCAAAAAAAAAAAACCCACAAAAAAAAACAAAAACAAACAAACAAAAAATTTTCCAGAGAAAATATACAAAGTCTTAAAGAATATCTGTATATTCAAGAATATATATTGTGTGAGGGGATATACAATCTGAAGAGCTGATCGCTGAAACATATTACCCACCATATAAATTTATGTTCTGGCAGATATATAAATCAACACCCTAGTTCTAAAAAAGATGTGTGGACATCTGACTTTTCCATTATTCATTTATTAAATGTAGACTCAGTACACATACAGTATGCGTCAGTTACCATGTTGGCATTAGGGAGCAGAGTAATAATACAAAATAAAATATCACTTTTCAGGAATTTATAATTGTCAAAAGTTACTCTTTGGGGGGAGGGGATAAAAACAATTTTATTTTTAAATTTCATGCTTCAAATTTGTTACATTAAGTACTTTAAGATATCAATTTTGACTTAGGCCCTAGTTTCTTGTACCCTCAATGAATCCCCAACAATAAAAAAAATTGACTTAGACAATATTATTTCATATAAATTTAGTTAGAGAACAACCAGCTATTCTGCTTATAAATGTCAAAAAAAAAAAAAAAGGAAACAGAATATTGAATAGCCAAATTTTTTAACTCACACACTTCTTTTAACTTGCTACTGGGTTAAACTGTTATATTTAGCATTTACTCTTAACAGTTGGTAAAACATGTTATCAAAATATTAGGCAAGAGATGACATCTTTTGCATAAAGTAGTTCTCTGGGTTGCGCTTACTCTTGACAAACAATGGCACCTTACACTAAACCCTGTATCACAGGTTGCAAGAACTGATGAAAGCAAAATGAATCTTTAAAGGTTAGCCAGATGCTTTGGGCTTAAAAAGGGGGGAAAAAAAAGTCCCATACTGCATTTCACCTTGTAAAAATAAGGAGTGTTTTAGCAATTTAAATCTTTTTAGATGTAATATAAAACTTAGTACACTAGGCTTTATTTTGAAATATAGTTTACAACCAAATTACTCATAACATAACATTGGCACTTTAGTACAAGGGCAAACTTTAAAAACAAAATATTTTTAGAACTTTAAAATTAGGCCATAGTATAAAAAACAGTCCATGGTCTTATATTCAGTAAATTCATACTAAACTAATTCTATTTTTGTAGGATAAAGGCCAAGAAAACTTCACACGTGCTATAAGTTTATTACGTGTATTTACATGACTCTTTCCTCCCTAGGTACTTAACACTACCACATTATACAATTCCCCACTTTAAGCAGGCTTTGCAGGAAGGATGAGGCCAGATCACTGTCTGAATAGCATATGCAGGGGTATAATACCAAAAAAACAGTTTGAAAGCTATTCAGTGACCATTAAATACTGTTTCTATAAAAAATGATTTTGGGGCATTTGTTGGTAAACACCTACCCACTGCATTAAAAATAGGGCCTCATTCTAATAAGCCTCAAGTACCCTTTCCACATTTACCACTGTACTAAAATGCAACTATTAAGAAAAATTCACAGCGCAGTGGCTCCTGCCTGTAATCCTAGCACTCTGGGAGGCTAAGGGAGGTGGATTGCTTGAGCTCAGATGTTTGAGATCAGCCTGAACAAGAATGAAACCCTGTCTCTACAAAAACTAGCTGGACGCTGTGGCAGACATCTACAGTCCCAGCTACTTGGAAGGCTAAGGTAAGAGGATCTCTTGAATCTAAGAACTTGAGGTTGCTGTGAGCTATGATGATGCCAGGGCACTCTACCCAGGGTGACAGAGTAAGATTCTTCAAAAAAAAAAAAAAAGTAAATAAATAAAATAAAATAAAAATTCACTTTTTTTGGGGGGGCAGTACATCAGATTGTTGGCATTATTATTGGCATGGCTGCTTCTAGTATATTGAGCTTTCAAATGTTCAACTAGTTTTCAATCCTTGCATGTCTTAGCTAGATATTTATAATCCTATTCACGATCTCAATTTGCAAATTTCCTGAGAACAATGAATGATAATCTTAAATTACTATTTCCCCCCAAAAAAACAACAGAAAAAGTTGATTCCTTTACCATTTCTCCAAATTTAAAATTTCACTTATAAGATACTCAATTGAGAATATTTATTACCAAATAGTTACTTTAGGCTGCACTGCACTTACTACAATTACATCACAGTGCATACAACACATAAAGCAATGAGATGAAGTCTAATTATGTTTTTTACATTAATTACTTCTACACAAAAAGATTCCCTAGTGAATCTACTTCAGAGCAGCTTACTATAAACACCTAAATTTAAACAACAGCCCTTTATCTTACTTTACACCTGTACTTTAAGGTTTTATGTTGAAATGTCATTATTTCCTTATCTGAAGGATTAAAGAAAATAGGAACCCAGTGGCTTGGAGGTTTGGGAAGAACATTTAGTGATTGTGGCTCGCTACATTTGGCTCCAGCAACGTTTTGATTACTTTGAAATTTAAAAAGTAAGCTGGAACTTGATAAGCTCGAGTTATAATTTTGATTACTGGAAAATGTTCTTTCCCCCATTCTGCATGGCTTGCCATGCAGCTACTGATGAGTTACAACCATGTTCCCTTTCTTTTTTCTCATCAACAGTCTTCATCTGGCAATTCTGATCCTTGGTCTTCTATCAAGCTGTTGTTGGTTGTTCCTGGAATGTTGTAACTTTCTCCACTACCCACCTTGAGCTTCTTAGTCACCTTTTAGTCTGCTTTTTTGGGGGGATAGAATCTCATTCTGTCACCCTGGGCAGAGTGCCATGGTATCAACAGCTCACAGCAACCTCAAACTCTTAGGCTGAAGCGGTTCACTTGCCTCAGTTTTTCTATTTTTAGTAGAGACAGGGTCTTGCTTTGCTCAGGCTGGTCTCCAACTTGTGAGTTCAAACAATCCAGCGGCCTTGGCCTCCCAGAGTGCTAGGATTACAGGCATTAGCCACTGTGCCTGGCCAGTCTGCTTTTTAGATTGTAGGATTTCCACTACCCGTCTTCTTCCTTGCTGCCAAGCCCAGGATATAATAGGTGTTGCTTTTTGAAGGATCTTTTTGTTTGTCTCAATATAGAAATTTTCATGGGTGGAGGTGGTGAATTCAGCCTACGAGCTGAGGCCAACATCTGAGTCTCCAGCAAATAAGCTTGAGATTTTAAGCTTGGAACAATGGTGGCAGCGGCTCCTTCTTAATATCAAAGCCTCCCTCCCTCTCTGTCCAGGGAGAAATGAGGCAACGATCCAACAAGGCCCATGAGTAGCGATGAGCTAGCTGCTGACCACTCAGTATCTCCTGCTCCTCCCAAAAGTTACTTTTCACATATTGCTATTAACATTCTGAAGACCTTCATAAATATTACTGTAACATTCTCTTTTAATAAAGTAATGATTTTAATAATCTCATATCCTTTAATATGCTCTTTGTTGTTGTTATTGTGAGATGGAGTCTTGTTCTATCACTCTGGCTAGCGTGCAGCAGCATCATTCACCAAAGCCCATACAACGTCAAAGACCTGGGCTCCAGCCATCCTTCTGCTTCACTATCCCCAGTAGCTGAACTACAGGAATGAGCCACCACACCAGGCTCATTTTTCTGTTTTCTATAGAAATGTGGTCTCGCTATTGCTTAGACTGGTCTTGAACTTCTAAGCTCAAGCAATCTTCCTGCCTTGGTCTCCCAAAGTACTAGGATTATAAGGCATTGAGCCACTGCACTTGGCCTAATATGCTTTCACTATGTGCATGGAGCAGATTTTTTTGACATTTCACGGATGAATACATGATTCAAACTAATCTTGAACCAAGAACAGAACTGTGAATATTTATTGAATGCATCTTTTAAGTATATAAGTGAGGTCATTTTAGATTAAAAATTTTTTGTTTGTTTTTTAGAGATAGATTAGAGTCTTACTTTGTCGCCCTCGGTAGAGTGCCATAGCGTCACAGCTAACAGCAACCTCCAGCTCTTGGGCTTAGGTGATTCTCTTGCCTCAGCCTCCCAAGTAGCTGGAACTACAGGCGCCCACCACAAACCCACCACCCTCGGTATATGGGGTTGGTACCCTACTCACTGAGCCACAGGCACCGCCCTACATTTTAAATTAAATCACATTTTACAGAATTTTTTTTTTTTTTTTTTTTTTGGGGTGAGACAGACTTTTCCTCTGTTCTCCCGGCTAGAATGCAGTGGCATCATTATAGCTCACTGCCACCTTAAACTCCTGAGTGTAAGTGATCTTCCTTGCCTCAGCCTCCAAACAGTTGGGTCTATAGGCACATGCCACATGCCTGGCTGATTTTTTCTATTTTTGGTAGAGTTGGTGTCTCACTCTTATTCTAGTTGATCTTAAATTCCTGAACTCAAGCGATCCTCCTGTCTTGGTCTTCCAGAGTGTTAAGACCACAGGTATAAGCCACTGCGCCTGGCCACTATTTTACAGAAAATTTTGCACACACAAAAAATTCAATCTTTTTTTTTTTTGAGATAGAGTCTCAAGTTGCCACCCTCGGTAGAGTGCTGTGGTGTCACAGCTCATAGCAACCTCAAACTCTTGGGCTTAAGTGATTCTCTTGCCTCAGCCTCCCAAGTAGTTGGGTCTACAGGTGCCTGCCACAATGCCCAGCTATTTTTGGGTTGCAGTTGTCATTGTTGTTTAGCAGGCCCAGGCCGGGCTCGAACCCACCAGCCTTGGTGTATGTGGCCGGTGCCCTAACCACTGAGCTACTGGTGTGAGTCAAAAAATTCAATCTTAATCCTTGAAAAACGCATAGGGAATAAAATGGTGAAAATTAGGACCCTCTCATTATCACCATCCATAAGTTTAACTAGAGGAAAAACAAAAACAAAACAATTTGGATTTTATCCTATGTGTATGGCACAAACTGGCAAAATCACATTTACTGGTTATTGATTTCAATTGCTTATCAGCTAGAATTCTGCTATTTACTAATTTATAGTAATAATGCTCTAGAAATACTTGTGGGGTATTAAGATATGAGGAGAGAAAAAAAAGCACCTACTCTGATTAAGAGTAATTTAGTAACCCAGGGCCATGTGTCAAACAAGCCTTATCTATTAGATTAGAAAGGTTCACACGTACTTTTCGTGAGCCACTGTGTGGCAATGTTATTGGGAAGATGAAGGGGAAAAAAAGATTGTGGTCATATCCAGAAAACCAGTTGAAGAACCTTTAGTGACAAGAATCACTAGAGAGAAAAGCTCATGTAAATGAAAAGGGCAGTGGCTAAAAACAACCCCCCCCCCCCACACACCAATTACAAAAGAATGTACTAGGTAACCAATCATACCCATTCATAGAAAAAGGTAGTTAACATGAAGGTCATGATTTCCAACTGCCAGAGACAAGAGAAGGAGACAAGGAGACTAGTGTAAATGCAATATGGTATCCTATAGGGGATTCTGGAACAGAAAAAGGACATTAGGGTAAAGCTGAGGAAATATGAATAATGCATGAACTTTAGTTAATAATACATTAATATTATAGCTCACTAATATGACAAATGTATCATTTTACATAAGATGCTTACTGTATGTACTATGTGCAGTTGGGAGGGTGCTGGTGTCAGGGAAAGTATACAGAAATTCTCTGTATTTTCTGTTCACATTTTCTGTAAACTTAAAACTGTTACAAAATAAAAAGTTTATTTAAAAAAAATTCTAGGCTTGGTGCCCATAACTCAGTGGTTAGGGCGCCAGCCATATACACGAGAGCTGGCTGGTTCAAACCTGGCCCAAACAATAATGACAACTAGAACAACAACAACAAAAATAGCCCAGCATTGTGGCCGGTGCGTGTAGTCCCAGCTACTTGGGAGGCTGAGGCAAGAGAATAGCTTAAGTCCAAAAGTTTGAGATTGCTGTGAGCTGTGATGCCACAGCACTCTACTGAAGGCAACAACAGCTTATATAAAGATAAAAATAAATAAATAAAAATTCTAGTTACCTAAGAGTTACCATATTCCTAAATGCTCTGTTAGACTGTAAGTTCCACATGAGATGAAGTCATAAGTACTTTTCATTTTCTTAAGACCAGCCAAATACAGTAGAGAGAAGGGGGTAATGAGTAGAAAGAGGAGTTACTAACTGTGAGCAATCAAGACAACTCACTACTTTCAGACTAGTGTGAGTCATGAATACTTTTGATAATTACTCCCTGGCCCAGTATTCATCAATGTTAGGCAAACACGTGACCAAATATTAAAAAAAAAAAACAAAAACCCCAAACCTAAAAATCTGTATTTTAATCCTCTTCTAATTTATTTAAAGATCTTGCTATTCTATACGGCTCTAATTATAAATACATGCTATTGAAATCTAAAGTGGTGTGGCAAAATTATGACAAAATGGATTTTTGGCTTTTAAATATATATATACACATATATATGTATACACATATATATATATATATTTTCTTTTGAGACAGAATCTTATTATATTGCCTTTGGCAGAGTGCTATGGCGTAACAGCTCACAGCAACCTCTAACTCTTGCGCTTAAGTGATTCTCTTGCCTCAGCCTCCCAAGTAGCTGGGACTACAGGTGCCCACCACAACGTCTGGCTATTTTTCTGCTGTAGTTGTCATTGTTTTGGCAGGTCTGGGCTGGGTTCGAACCCGCCAGCTCTGGCGTATGTGGCTGGTGCCCTAGCCGCCACTACAGGTGCCCGAGCCAGGCTTTTAAATTTTTAAGTAAAAGAATTTGCTATAAAATACAAAAAATTTCCAGGTTGCTGTTGATCCTCACATTAAGACATTATCTCTCCACAGTCTATGTAAAAAGGAAACATCTTTGAAGTTAAAAAGGAAACAAAAACTCAAGAACACATGAAAACAAAAGTTAAACATTATAAAAACAATCTTACCTGACAAATTTTTTCCCAAATCTCATCACAACCAGCTTTCTCTTGAAAACTCAGAGCCAGATCATAGTTCTCTGCTTCTGACCAAACAATTAATGTATCCTGTTTAAAAATAAAGATTTCTTCATCATCACATTAGAAAAGAAATATCTATAAAGTTCAAATAAAAAACAAGAAAACTGGGAACAGTACAATGACAAATGCCCTCTGATAAATGAAATTAATATATACAGTCTTGACATTTTTAGTAATATATTAGCAATGAAATAGTAGCTTTGGTACACAAATGACATTGAGCAATTTTCTAAAACAAAAAATATTAAAGCAAATTAGTAGACTCTGGCTCATGTTACCAAAATAATATTTAATCGAAAGGCTAGTCACTCTTGGCCAAAACCGTAATGAAGACATTCTAACCATCTGTTTTCTGTAGTTTCCAGAAGATCAGGTATTCTATTTGGTAACTATTTCTCTGTTTACCTTTCCCTTAAACTGGTTGTCAACTGTTTAAAGCAGGGGTTCTCAACCTGTGGGTCGCGACCCCTTTGGACTGTATTAAAGGTTTAGGGCATTAGGAAGGTTGAGAACCACTGTTTTAAAAGTAAGCTAACTAGGCCAGGTGGGTGGGTCACACCTGTAATCTTAGCTCTCTAGAAGGCTGAGGTGGGTAGACTGCTTGAGCTCAGGAGTTGGAGACCAGCCCGAGGAAGAGGGAGACCCTGTCTCTACTAAAAATAGGAAAACTGCGACAAGTACCTGTAGTCCCAGCTACTTGAGAGGCTTATGTAGGAGGATCCCTTAAGCCCAAGAGTTCAAGGTTGCGGTGAGCTATGATGCCACTAGTACTCTACCCAGGGCAACAGCTTATATAAAGATAAAATCTTAAATGTTTGAAGGACATGGTTCTGTATTATTGGTCCGTTTGTTTTGGGGACAGAGTCTCACTCTGCTGCCCAGGGTAGAGTGCAGTGGCATCTCAGCTCACAGCAACCTAAACAACTGGGTTCAAGCTATCCTCCTGCCTCAGCCTCTGGAATAGCTGGGACTACAGGCACCTGTCATGATGCCCAGCTAATTTTTCTATTTTTAGTGCCACCCTCTTGTTTACTCTGGTCTCAAACTCCTGAGCACAAGGGATCCTCCTGCCTTAGCCTCCCTTAGTGCTAGGATTGCAGGTGTGAGCCACTGTACTCGGCCTGTTAGCATTTTAAGATCCAATATACACTTAGGGCATAACATACCCATACACAACAGTGGATATAAATACATATATAAAATTATCCTTTTAGTATAGCTCTAAACTTTTAGGGAGAGGCAATTTCTTGTCAGATCTATTACATCACTGTTTCTATTTTGTCACATAGTTGACAAACAGTAGGAGTATAAATGTCAGTTTGATCATATCTTGTTCATTCTTATATTATCATCAATGCTTTTTAGGGCACTTGTCCATTTTGTCTGGGTTAGAATTAGAAAATATTTGCAAACAGTTACTTACATACATGGGTTACAATAATTTACCACAGGTGGGTCTGAGAATATGGGAATAAACAAACTCAGTTTCTCCCACCACACTCGCACAACACAAAATGCTTTTGTGACCTCTGATCACCAAGACTTGTGCAGGGATTTCTCTCCACCAACAACCAATTAACTAATTCTTCAGTGGACACCAGCTGGGCGTGCTCCAATTCAATTCTGACACTAAATTTACCTAGAGATAGCATCGGATCCCACGGGTTGAAGCCTCAGTCCCATTAAGACTGCCCCTATTTCTGATGCCAATTGCAATCTCTAGGTAGTTTACTTGTACTTCCAACCAATAGCTATAAATTGGTGTTCCTGCAACTTCTCCTTAGGTTCAATTAATTTACTAGAGTATTTCAGACACTTACTTACATTTACATATTTAATATGAGGGATATTTTAAAGGACACAAATAAAGGCACAGGGTGAGCTATAGGCCAGGCACACCACCCTCCAGGAACTTTCACTTGTTCATCTACTTGGAAGCTCCCCTCACCCAGAACCCAGCATGTGTGGGGTTTTTTTTTTTTTTTTTTTTTTTTTTTTGGTTTTTGGCCAAGGCTGGGTTTGAACCCGCCACCTCTGGCATATGGGACCGGCGCCCTATTCCTTGAGCCACAGGCGCTGCCCCATGTGTGGGTTTTTATACAGGCTTTATTATGTAGGCCTGTTTGACTCAATCAATGGCCACTGGTGACAGACTTAACTTTCAATCTCTCCCCTCCCCAGAGGTTGTTGGGGGATAGGGAAAAGGTCTCAACCTTCAAATCATTTTGACTCTTTACCAGTTGACTTATTGTTTATTAAATATTAATAAAACTCAGCATCTTCTTTTGATAAATTACATGAACAGGTTTCTTCGCAAACCCCAATTCTCCTATTATGCATTCTACGTTGGAGACCTATAGATAGTTTAGCTATAGATGGAGACAGTACTACTGAATGAAATCCAAAACCCTTTATTTAGCCAATGAAGACTCCTGGTTTGGCTTCAACCCAGTTTCTGAAAGGAGGTCCAAGTAAACAGTGAAATCAGAATTAAGGTAATTACCTTTTTCATCATCATTTTCTTTTACTCCTTCCTTCTCATTCTTAACCTTCTTTTCCCTGATCTAGTCAAAATCTCAGAAACCAAGTATGATTTAGAGTTCTTTTTCAATGCAAAGCAGACTGACCTTGAGGAATGGTTAAAAACAAGATTACCATGGCTCTCCTCTGGGGACAGGTTTGGAGTGAATTCCAAGAATCCTTATTTTTAACAAGGGTCATAGGTAATTATTTTGGTAAGTCAAATTTAGGAAATGACCTAACTGTATCTCTAGTTGGTTAAAAGAGAACAGGAAAATGTCATGACTAGGAACCTTCCAGCTCTTTGAACCATTCATCTACTCCAATGGGTGATTACCCTGATCACTGCCCCACAGATTCAGCAATTTTTAGAAGGAATACTGCTAAAAATTGTTCATTCCAAGGGTCAGAGTAAAATCATCTAGGAGAGAGAGAGCATAGAAACAGCACAAGAATACTTAAAATGGAAAGAGAAGTGTCAAATCCTGCCAATCCAAAAAACCTAGAGATAGCCAAGGTCAATTTTTCACAGAAACATCTGTTTTCAACCATTATGCTATTATATTTTCTATTCACTTGTGCAAGGCAAATGATTTCGTGTCTTTGGGACATTATTAATGCCTCTGTTCAAATGAAAAGAAACTTAAGAGTTTTCCTCTACTAAACTAAAACATTTAACTACCATTGTGTCTCTAGGGAATCAGATTTTTATTTTTATTTTTTTTGTAGAGACAGAGTCTCACTTTATGGCCCTCGGTAGAGTGCCGTGGCCTCACACAGCTCACAGCAACCTCCAACTCCTGGGCTTAAGCGATTCTCTTGCCTCAGCCTCCCAAGTAGCTGGGACTACAGGCGCCCGCGACAACACCCGGCTATTTTTTGGTTGCAGTTTGGCTGGGGCTGGGTTTGAACCCACCACCCTCGGTATATGGGGCCAGCGCCTTACCAACTGAGCCACAGGTGCCGCCCGGAATCAGATTTTATTACAAATGAGTTTGCAGGAAAAGTCAGGCCAGGCACAGTGGCTCACGCCTATAATCCTAGCACTCTGGGAGGCCAAGGCAGGTAGACTGCCTGAGCTCATGAGTTTGAGACAAGCCTGAGCCAGAGTGAGACTGGGCGCTGTGGTCGGCACCTATAGTCCCACCCACTTGGGAGGCTGAGGCAAGAGAATCGCTTAAGCCCAAAAGTTTGAGGTTGCTGTGAGCTGTGAGCTGTGATACGATAGCACTCTACTGAGGGTGACAAAGTGAGACTCTGTCTCAAAAAAAAAAAAAAAAGTCAGTTACATTTGGTCAGGTCCTTTAAAAGGATGAAAAAGATGATTATGTGCACTCCTTATAAGAGGAGTAAGAAATGGGCTGGGGAAGAGAAGCTTTGACAATTTAGCCCTTAGTGAAATTAGGTTGTCAAAATGTAGTGTTATTGTAAGAAATGGTTGTTTTCAACTTTTACATTAAAAACATTACAGCCCAATTCTTTCTTTTTTCTTTTCCCTTCCTTTTCCTTTCCTCCCTTGTCTATCCATCTATCCACAGGATCTTGCTCTGTTGCCTGGGCTAGAATTCACTGGCTTCATCAGAGCTCTTGGCAACTTCAAACTTTTGGGTTCAAGGGATCCTCCTTACTTGGCCTTTAGAGTAGCTGGGACTACAGGTATGCGCTACCATGCGTGGCTGATTTTTCTATTTTTTGTAGAAACAGGGTCTCACTATGGTGCTAAGGTTAGTTTCAAACTCCTGGTCTCAAGTGATGCTTCTGCTTCAGCCTCTCAAAGTGCTAGGATTATAAGTGTGAGCCACCATGCCTGTCCCCAATAGGATTTAAACCAGTTATTCTTAGTCCAGGGTCTAAATGACACTTTACAATTATATTTAAAACTTGGTATATAACACCTTTGGAGGGCGGGGAAGGGTTTCCAGTTTCTAAATCATAGTCACAAAACCATCTGTGACATATACATTTAAAAGGGTCTAAAACATCAATGGACTATCTCTTTCAGTTTCCCCCCACAGCACCAAATCATTTCATAAACAGGAATAAAAATCAGAGTCATGAAACATTTGAGATTCTACTAATTGCCAAACTATCTTTGTCCTTAACTTCTCTGACAAAATTCAGTACAGATAGAGCTTTAGTTTTCCAATAGGACTACTTATTTAAAAAAAAAAAAAATAAAGACATCAGTATATTTTAAAAATTCTATTTGGAGATTCAGAGTTAATTTTAACATCTGAAAGTGAGATTAATCAAACAATGCAACATCTAACCCTCTAGTAGTCCCTTTCCTTGACCTAAACTCTTTCTGAGCTCAGGTTTTAAAAATACAAAACCATTCAACGTATATATAGTTCATGACAGACATGATGAGACTGCTTACAAATAGTGGTAATTACCTTATTTTTCCAAAATCTGTGCTGTATTTTGATACCCAGGGAACAACCCTGCATAATTAGAAACTGTGCATCACTTGTAGCTTCACTATGCAACATTTCTGTGACTACTTTGATCTTTCTCATTGGAAAAGAGGACAATCCTGCTTACCTCAGGATTGTAAGATTATGAACACAGTTCTCTTACTGAGCTTATTATGTAATTAGGTACTGTGCTAATACATTTTTCATAAATAACTCACAACTATCATGTGAGGTAAGTAGTAGCTCCATTTAAATGATGAAGTTTAGCTTGGGAATAGTGGCTCATGTATATAATCCCAGCACTTTGTGAGGCTAAGGTGGGATGACTGAGGCCAAGAGTTCAAAACCAGATCAGGCAACATAGACCAGACCAGGCAACTAAACCAGTGGTTCTCAACCTTCCTAATGCCATGACCTTTTAATATAGTTCTTGTGGGTGGTGATCCACAGGTTGAGAACTGCTGCTCTAAACAAAAATTGAAAAAAAAAAAAAAAATAGCTACGCAGAGTCTAAGGCAGGAGTATTGCTTGAGCCCAGGAGTTTGAGGTTACATGCAGTGAGCTGAGGTATTCTAACCCAGATGACAGAACAAGTTCCTATCTCTAACCCTCACCAAAACAAATCAAACAAACAAACAAAAAAAAAAAACCCAAACCAAAAAAATGCACAAACATGAAGTTCAGAGAAAATGTGTTCGGGTGGCACCTGTGGCTCAAAGGAATAGGGCGCTGGCCCCATATGCCGGAGGTGGTGGGTTCAAACCCAGCCCTGGCCAAAACCGCAAAAAAAAAAAAAAAAAAAAAAAAAAAGAGAAAATGTGTTCAAAAATCATATAGCTGGGCTGGGTGCAGTGGCTCATGCCTGTAATCCTAGTACTCTGGGAGGTCAATGCTGGCAGATTCCCTGAGCTCTGGAGTTCAAGACCAGCCTGAGCAAGAGTGAGACCCCATCTCTAAAAACCGCTGGGCCTTGTGGAAGCACCCGCAGTACCAGCTACTTGGGAAGCTGAGGCAAAAGGATCACTTGAGCCCAAGAATTTGAGGTTGCTGCTGGGTGTCACAGGACCTGTAATCCTAGCACTCTGAGAGGTCAAGGTGGGTGGACTGCCTGAGCTCATAGTAGGTTGAAGTTGCTGTGAGCGATGATGCCATAGGACTCTACAGGGGGCAACAAAGTGAGACTGTGTCTTCAGAATAGAAAAAAAACAAAATTTAGGTTGCTGTGAACTATGATGCCATGGTACTCTACCCAGGGTGACAGAGTAACATTCTGTCTCAAAAAAAAAAAAAAAAAAATCACATAGCTGGAAATTAATGGAATTAAAAAACTCTATAAACACACACACAGTTCGGCTACTATGTCATATGTGAAATGTGAACCAATTCTAAGAGAACACAAAGAGGCAGGATGCAGTGGCTCACGCCTATAATCCTAGCACTCTGGGAGGCAAAGGTGGGTGGACTGCCTGAGCTCAGGAGTTCCTGAACTAGAGCAAGACCCCCATCTCTAAAAATAGCCAGGTATTGTGGCAGAGCACCTGTAGTCCCAGCTACTTGGAAGGCTGAGGCAAGAAGATTGCTTGAGCCCAGGAGCTTGAAGTTGCTGTGCTATGATGCCATAGTACTCTACCCAGGGAGACAAAGTGAGACTCTGTCTCAAAAAAAAAAAAAAAAAAAAAAGTTAAAAAAAAAAACACAAAGTTTTTAACAACTCGATTCCCAACTTTCTCCCCTGCAGCAGATTAATCTAAGGGTGTCTAGACCCCTAAATAAGAGAGACCGCTCCCAATCTCTTAAAAGATTTCTTCTCAGTCTTATTTCAGACCACCACTCAGAAAGCCCCTCTACTACCCACCCAATCTTTCCAATCTAATCATTCACTTTCTCTATTCTTATATCTGAGCTACAGTACTAAAATCGGAAAACTCATTACAAATTCATGCTGCAGTACTCAAAAACTGTAGGAATCTCTTTCCCTCTGGTATACTCATTTGGCTATTTGCCACAATCGCTATCAGGTTGGATTCCCAACAACCCCAATTTTATTAGATTATTGTGCCAATTAGGAAATAGATAAAGATATCATTTTCAGCTCAGCCATGTTCTTGTAACCAAAACCTAGCATATTTTCAACCTTATCTTGCTAGATATGAAAGTTGTTTTACTGTCTAGGCTTCCTGGCATTTTTCTGGTTCCCTAGCTTTCCAAATGCTTATTCTTCCACTTTACTGGATCTTCCTGATACCAACACCTGATCCATCAGCATGTCCTGTCAATTCCACTTTGTCTATACATCTCAAAACCCATCCACCTTTCTATCTCCATCACCCTAATCTAATCCAGCACTGTCTCTTGCTTGGACTGTGCAGCAAACTTCCAAATTTCCCACATGCTCCTGCTCTTCAATTCCACAGATTGACATTATTATTTTGGATCATGACATTGCTGCGCTAAAAACTCTTCAACAGGGCTCGATGCCTGTAGCTCAGTGGCTAGGGTGCCAGCCACATACACCGGGGCTGGTGGGTTCAAACCCAGCCCAGGCCTGCCAAACAATGATAACTACAACCAACAAATAGCTGGGCGCTGTGGTGGGTGCCTGTAGTCCCAGCTATTGGGGAGGCTGAGGCAAGAGAATTGCTTAAGCCCAAGAGTTTAAGATTTCTGTGAGCTGGGACGCCACAGCACTCTATCCAGGGCGACACAGTGAGACTCTGTCTCAAAAAACAAATAAACAAACCCCCCAAACCCCAAACAAAAATAAATAACACCAAAAAAAACCAAAAAAACCCCACCTCTTCAACAGCTTTCAAATGCATTTTAAAAATCAACACTAAAGATAGTGACCATCCCATAGGCAGGACTCAACCAGGTATTACTGGAAGAATGAGTAAATACAGACAGGCTCAGTCCTAAGCTCTGTTCCATTTCTTTTCTCATTTACATCCACTCTCTCAAAGGAGATCTCCTCTTGCTGCTAAAAATTTGATGACTCTTTTTTTAGACAGAATCTCACTGTTGCCCAGGTTAGAATGCCATGGCATCAGCCTTGCTCACAGCAATCTCAAATTCCTAGCTCAAGTGATCCTCCTGCTTTAGCCTCCATAGTAGCTGGGACTACAGATGTCCCCCCCATTTTTCTTTCTTTCTTTTTTGAGATAGAGTCTCACTATGCTGCCCTTGGTGGAGTGCCACAGCATCAAGGCTCACAGCAACCTCAACTCTTGGGCTTAAGCAATTCTCTTGCCTCAGACTCCCAAGTAGCTGGGACCACGGGCACCCACCACAATGCCCAGCTATTTTTTGGATGTAGTTGGCATTGTTTGGCAGGCCTGGGCTGGGTTTGAACCCGCCAGCCCCAGTGTACGTGGCTGGCACCCTAGCAGCTGAGCTACAGGCACCATGCCCCACATTTTTCTATTTTTTTTTTTTTTAAGTGGAGACAAGGGTCTCCTCGTGCTCAGGTGATCTCGAACTCCTGAGCTCAGGGATCCCTAAGCTTTGGCATCCCAGAGTGGTAAGATTATAGGTGTAAGCCTTCTTGTACAGCCCTGAATGTTTTTTTTTTAAAAAAAGAAACCAATTAAAAAAAATCACTTTGAAAAAGCCCTAATAGAGTATTTAAATGTGATTAATTACAGAAAAATTTTCCAAATGATGGAATTTTTTAATAAAAATTTTTTTTTCTCTAATACTTAATAGATATTTAGTATATTAAAATTGCCATTTATCTAGAGCCAACTTTCTAGTAGGGATATTGCAGAGGAAACTATGTCCAAATATTTCTAAAGCATTTATAGAACCACTATGCATTTTTAACTTATGTTGGGGACTATCCTATATACAAACTTCAGGAAATGTGATTTTTCCAAAGTAAAAACAGCTAAAAGATCTTATACACCATTTGAGAAGAACCCATATTACAACTAAACTTGTGGGGAACTGCTTATGACTTAGTAACATTTAAGAACAAAATTTCCTGATTTTACCTTCATGCAGATAGGGGAAAAAATGGTAACAATAAATTGGTATTTCTTTCCCCACAAACGACCAAATAGAAACAAATCAAAAAGTGACTATATGGTAAAATTCCGTGCAAAGACAGAGAGCCATCTGCCTGGCTGACTTAGAAAAATTTACTTAAATGTCTACCTTAACATGTCCATAGGAAACATCTAGGTGTTCAGTTTAGGACAAATGTTTAATTTGGTTCTCCACCAAAAAGGACAGATAACATTTTCTAAACAGAGGAAAATGGTATTATAATTGAATATGGAAAATTTATAAATAGCTCTAAGAAGTGATTAAAAATGTATTGCAATTTAACATAAAACAAGTAAGTTTAATAGTAAGACTTTACTATTCATAAGCTGTGCAATAAACATAATTTTATTCCCCCACTAAGAAATATTTGTTTCTGGGCATCCAAATTTTCACAGACCTTGAAGTAGGCATTGATTTGTAATTATCATCCTAAAATAATTTGTTTTCCTTCAAAAATCTCCTTCAAAGTATGTTTTGACTTTACATACCACACACACAGAAAATCTGGAAATAATCCAAATGTCTACAATAGGTGTATATCATACATCAGAATACTATACAGTGTTTAAAAAGAAAACAACTAGATCCACATTGTTAACATGAACAAATCTTCAAAATAAACGTGTGAAAAATGTAAGCTGCAGAATACACGTAAGAGTACGATATCAACTGTGTAAAGTTTTAAAACACACAAAAGACTACATATTATTTATGGATACATACATATGCAGAAAAGGTATAAAAGCATGTACAGAAAGAATACACATCAACTTCAGAATAGTGGTCACCTAAGAGGAGGATGGAGAATGGATCAATGGGATGGATACATAGGGGCTTTAACTCTATCCATAATGTTCAACATTACAAAATGATTTGAAACAATATGATATAATGCTAACATTGTTAAATCTGGTGGTGTTACAGATACCCTTTATATTATTCTTTGTACTTTTCAATTTTGATATATTTCACAATAAAAATATTTACAGAAAAGAAGGTTGAATCACTGCTACCATTTTTAGATTAAGCAGGCATGCTAACACACAATACAAGTTTTCTTTTCCCAAATAAGACAATAAATATTAACAGAAAAGGTTACATAATTGGCAATGTACACTTTCATAAAGTATCCATTGATTACTATATTTAAAAATTACAATAATTAAAGAACAGGATTTAATACTTCTACTTCGAAACTTTTACCTTTACTTGAGTCAATGGATCTAATTTCACACCACAAGCAGGCTTTCCTTGCTTTAGAGAGTATCCCTTTGAATTTTCTTTTATGCTATTTCCTTTAAGTGTGATTCAGAACAAAAAGTTTAGAGTACAGGGTACAGAAGAGACCTGGTTAACTGCAGTTTTTTAAGACTAATGAATACATTGTAGTCTAGTATAAATCAACAGTGTCTCAATTCAAAGGTGATAATAAATTATTGCCAGTACAAAAAAACTTTCACTTTTCAGTCTGAAACTTATAACCTAAAAAGAAAATACAACATGTATCTGTAATTTTGTTTACCAAACATGTTTTTTCTTGTCAGGAAAGCTTTCCCATCTTTGTCAGATTAATACTTCCTTGATCACAGATGAAGTCTTTCAAATTAAAGATAAACAACTACTTGCCTGTTGTTTCTGATAAGCAGTGTTTGGATTTATCTTTGATTCCAAGAGTAGTGATCCTGAAAGATAAAAAACAATTTATTATAAATCTCAAATGATAACCCTGAATAAAGAATATACAATAAAAACACCAAACACTTTATGTCTCTTCAGATGGACACCTGAAATGTCTTCCAATTCACATTTCCTCTCCAAGCGTAGGCTTCTTATTTAATTTAGAGTATTTCATTCTATTCCCCTAAAACAGCCGTTCTCAACCTGTGCATCAGGGCCCACAGGAACTGTATTAAAGGGCTGCGGCATTAGGAAGGTTGAGAACCACCGCCTTAAAACCATTAAAAAAGAAAATCCATCTAAAACCAAGAACCAAGAACAGCAGAATAGATGACTATTAAAGTTTTATTGAAAGGAACATTTTAAGGTCTAATCGACCACTTGAAGTCATTCTTTTAAACAAAAATTTTATTGCATTCCCAGTTTAACAAATAAAACCATAGGTTACAAAGAACCATAACAGGGATCTAAATATTTAGTACACAAATTATAGTGCTACATTTATCCGTTTCTCTCATTAAGAACAAAAGAACACCTTATGTAGAAATAAAAGTCTGCAACTATGTAAAATAAAAGGGAAAGTGTAAGAATATAAAATATGCAGGAATACAGGTTGTTGTTTTTCTATTAACAGCACACATAACTTGCTAGACTCAGGCATCCAGCCGCTGTAAAAAGTGCTTTGTAGTTTTATAATGCTTATAACTTTAAAATTTACATGACTACAATAAATCAACGAATAGGGGCTTACAATTTGCTTGGGGGTGACCTAACTTCCTTAGACTGTAAGGTATTCACTTTTTCACAACACCTTCTTCAAAGACAGCCTGAAGGGATACCAGACTAAAGATGTCTGTGCGCGCAGGTATCGTGGCAACAGTCAGCAAAAACCCCAGGAAAACGTGTCTTTTGGTTTTCCCCCAGCACCTGTCGACTGCGGCAACCGGGGACCGCAGGGAAAATCCAATAAAAAAGGACACCTGGAAAAGTTTCGCTAAATCTTCCGTACCTTAATCATGAACGAGGGTTATGTTAGCTTTCAGGGCGAGCAGTCACCACCTAGTCTCTCACTACTTTCCTCGTCTCTTTTACACTTCAAAAAAGGAGGAATTGGAGAGAAAGGAGTCAAATCCTTAACAGAGATGGGAGGCGGGGTTATAGAGAATCCAGTGGGGACGGAGGGTAAACCCTCGCAAAGTATTTTGTGTTTACCATATAGATAAGAGCACGCTCAAGACCAACGCGCTGCCCCAAGAGGTGATACTACTACTAACCCAACCCACGGCCTAAACTCCAGGCTGTGCCCCACCAGAGGCACTGTCCCCTATCCTACCGTTCCAACAATCTTACCGTCGGACTCTGCCCGAACCAGCAGCGACATCCCTTTGAGCTCCTCCACATAAGTGGAGGAGACGTGCCCAGTGCCTCGGTCGTCCCATTGCCGGTCTTCGTTTAGAGTATAGACCTTCACTCGCCGCCGTGTATCCGACATGGTGGCTACGGTCCCTCCGTTCCAGCCGCCGCCTCCTCGCTCACCTCATCCGCGCCTCTCACTCTCGAGAGACGGTAGCGGCGGTGGCGGCGACTCCGAGGAGGCCCAAGTTCACCATGGCTCCAAAGGTTCAGCCACGAGAAGGGAAAACAAGAGCCACCGAGACTCCTCCACCCGCAGTCCCTGTTACTTCTCACTTCACCCCTGTAAACACCCACCCTCCCCTCCCTTTCCCCCCCAAGCTTGCTCTCCCGCCGCCGCCACTACCGCTACAGACGCCGCCGCCGCCGCGGTAACTACTACAGATCCGCCATCTTGTAACCCGACTCTCTCTGCCTTTCTCTTCCTCCTCCAGCAGGTTCACACGGGCTGTCCTAGCAGGGGCTACGGCGGCCGACGAGTCCAACGAACGGACCTTCGCTTCTGCACGCACTTCCCAGGCCGTACTGCTCCGCACTCTCGCGAGGAGGAGTACGCGACTGAGGTGGGAGGGCCTAACTAGGACTTCCTTTTCTCTCGGCTCCGCCTCCTGGCCCGGGCTCTCATTAGGGCCGAAGGATCTCGCGAGGCCGCGGGGTCTGTGTTGCTTCCGGAGCGGCTTCTGTGTTTGAAGGTTGCGGACGTCCAGTTGCTGTTCGGATTTTGTTGGCTTGCTTTTGATTTTTGGTGTGTCACGTGTACTGGGACTCAGCTCTGAGGAAAAAGTAAAGCAAACCCGAGAAGTAAGCATCCTTGAGACTAACCAGGAGAAGGAAGAAAATTTGCAGGCACTCTTTAAAGGCAGGCTCCCCCTGCCAGTCAGACCGTAAGCGGGGGACGGGGGGAGGTTTAAACCTTTTTCTATAAAGACAAAGGAATGTTGAGCCATTTCAGCCGATCCGAAATACACCAAGACTTGTTAAGGAATCGTAGGAGTGAACAGCCACCCACTGGACACTAAAATCTGGCGATTTTAACGTCCTACAGAAGTCTGTCGACAATTTCCTATTTCCCGCCAAGCCATTTCACCGTCTGGGTCCCAGTAGTTGGCCATTGAAAAGCATACTTTACTCTTCCTGAGAATGCAGTGCTCTTAACGTGTTTGCAACCTCGGGGAATAATTCTGCAGGTAAGTTTAGGGAAGTGGCGAACAGCTACCGTAACACATCTACCGGTATTGTCTTGCTATTCTAGAATTTCTCTGCAGGTACATCTGTATTATCTATGGGCAGGTCTTGCGCACTTGTTTAAGCGAAGGAAGAATCGTCTCTGCGTTCGCGCTAATTGTCACATTGCGCGGTGTATAGTCACGCGCTGGGCGGTTGTAATGTCTTTTTTTTTTTTGCAGTTTCTGGCGGGGGTTGGGTTTGAATCCGCCACCTCCGGTTTATGGGGCCCGGCGCCCTACTCTTTCGAGCCACAGGCGCCGCCCTAACATGTCTTTTTATTTTAATCCCGTTCGTTCTTGGGAGAATCCCTTTATTTCTTCTTTAACACAGGCTCAGCTGGTTTAGCCTGCCAGTCCTTTACATTCCAGT
Source organism: Nycticebus coucang (assembly GCF_027406575.1). Classification (NCBI taxonomy): domain Eukaryota; kingdom Metazoa; phylum Chordata; class Mammalia; order Primates; family Lorisidae; genus Nycticebus; species Nycticebus coucang. The sequence goes on from NC_069783.1 coordinate 54,335,647, forward strand.
AGTCTGAAAACTGGAAAATCAGGGGAGGAGGGTGCACGTTGGCCCTGCGGTGCACCTTGGGAGTTGTAGTGTATGTTTTGGCCAGATTACTTACGTGTGGACACCTTTTAGCAGTACAGTAAAACATGGGACAACACGGCGCAGGTGCCTGATTAAAAACAAAATACGTTCCGATTTTAAAAAAATCTAGATTTGTAGTTTAATTTCCAGGGGAGCTCAGAAAATATAATCGAATTAAGTCGTGATTATAGAGCCTGATAATTGATGTGATTGATGTGACAAAATGTATTTTGAGCCCAACGAGAAGAACATTTCTGCCCTGGGAGTTGTACACGCTTGCCTTCTGTCCAAGCATCACTCCCTGGCTGCTCCTCAGGACACAGCTTGGGAAGAGGACTGTGCAGACCCTGGAAGCACGTTTGACCTTTGGTAGGGAATTTGAGGCGCTCAGAACATGGACCACAGAGGAGAGAAGGGGGTCCAGGTGTCCACGTGCTTTGATTCCATGGAGTTCACACATCATGGAGTGAGGCCAGAGCAAGGCCCTAAAACTCAGGACCCAGTGTTTGGTGAAGTCTGAGGGCAGGGTTGCACTAAAACCAGTTTTACACCAGCAGAAGCTCTTTTCTTCAGGCAGTGGACAGAGTTCCACTACAAAGGGTTACTACTCTTTTGCAAGATCCCCCTTTGTTTTGAATAATTAATGCTTTTACCTGTACAAAATTATTTACCTTTACCTGTACAAAAAATTTACCTTTACCTGTACAAAATTAATACCTTTACCTTTACCTGTACAAAATTAAAGGGCAAGGATACAGTGAAAAGCAAGTTTCCTTTAAGGGCAAGGATACAGTGAAAAGCAAGTTTCCTTTCAGTCCCTGTCCTGCCACACTTGGAATTTTCCTTGCAGAATCACCACTATTCCATTTTCTTGTGTATGTTGCCAGAACAGGGCCAGCTTTATGGATGTGTGACTTGTATAGTTAAACATTTTGTTTAACACTCTATCACTGTCTTGAAATTCTTAAAAATGTTTGAACAGGGACCTCACAAAGTATGTATGTAGTCCTGTTCCAGAAATACTCTGTGCATATCCAAGTAAATATATAAATACAAATATATATGTAACTGGCCCTATGAACAAATTTCAGTGACCCCTATATATTTCTTTATAAACCTCTTCCTTAACTACTTGTCTTTTACAGTTTCTCAGAAGTGGTGAATTTTCTGCAAGACAAAGGAGCTGATATTCTGCAACCTGCCTTCTATGCACTTAGCCTTTTGTTAGTTATGCCACCACCTTAAGGCACATGGCCCCGCCTTCAAAAGACCCTCATCTCCCTTAGTTTGGGAGAAGGATTTGAGGCAACTTCTTCCATTCTCCTGACAAGATGTCTTTGTATTAAAAAATTCCTTTCTTGGGTGGCGCCTGTGGCTCAGCGGGTAGGGTGCCGGCCCCATATGCCGAGGGTGGCGGGTTCAAACCCAGCCCCAGCCAAACTGCAACAAAAAACTAGCTGGGCGTTGTGGCGGGTGCCAGTAGTCCCAGCTACTTGGGAGGCTGAGTCAAGAGAATCGCTTAAGCCCAAGGATTTGGAGGTTGCTGTGAGCTGTGTGAGGCAACGGCACTCTACCGAGGGCAATAAGGTAGGACTCTGTCTCTACAAAAAAAAAAAAAAAAAAGAAATAAAAAAATTCCTTTCTTTCTTGACAGTTCTCATTGTGTTAATAATTGGATCTTCATGGGAGAAGAAACTAGACCTAGACCTAAAGCCTCTTTGCAGTTTTGAAAATGTGTATATATAAATATATACTATTTATCTTTAATTAAAATACAATCGTGCTGATTTGGTGAATGACAGACCATATATAAGATAGTGGTCTCATAAGATTATAATACTTTATTTTTACCATACCTTTTCTATGTTTAGATATGTTTAGATACAAAAATATTTACCATTTTCTTTACAATTGCCTGCAGTGTTGAGCAACATGCTGTACAGATGCATAGCCTAGGAGTAATATGCTATACTGTCCAGGTTTATGTAAGTACGCCTTATGATGTTCGCATGATGATGAAATCACCTAATGATGCATTTTTGAGAACATATCCTCATCGTTACGTGACCCATCACTGTAATGTGGTAACAGTAATATAAACTGTTCTTCACTTTCCTTTTGTTTTTTAACTTAGAGTATGTTTTGGTAGTGATTCTGAGTCACTGTATACATAGAGCCAACCCATTAATAAATTACCCTAATTATTTAATTCATCTCTTGTATATGTATATTTGTGTTGTTTTAAATTGTTTTGCAATTTCAAGCAATAAATGATTGTACAAAAGTAGTTTTATGTATGCCAATGTATTTGTAGGTTGAATTCCTAAAGCAAGATTTCTCAACCTCAACATCATGGACCTTTTTTTTGAGACAGAGTCTGACTTTGTAGCCATTGGTAGAGTGCTGTGGCATCACAGCTCATAGCAACCTCAAACTCTTGGGCTTAAACTATTTTCTAGCCTCAGCCTCCCAAGTAGCTGGGACTACAGCTGTCTTCCACAACACCCGGCTGTTTTTAGAGACCGGGTCTTGCTCTGGCTCAGGCTGGTGTTGAACCTATGAGCTCAGGCAATCCTGCCTCAACCTCCCAGATTGCTAGAATTACAGGCGTGGACCACTGCACCTGGCCTACCATGGACATTTTGAGCTAGATAATTCATTGTGAAGGGCTATACTCTGTAAGGATGTATGTGTAGTCTCTTGTGTCTTATCCTTGTATGTTAGTAAAAATATTTCAATGGCCAAAAGACTTATAAGGCCCTTTTATCCTGCTTCTGCTTCCCTCTCCAGCTGCATCTTCATATATTCTTCTTTCAGATTCTCATGCCATAATGCTTTTCCATAGGAATTCTCTTTGCCTGAAACTTTCTTCCCACTAATCATCTTTTTTTTTTTTTTATTCTTACACTAATCATCTCTTGATATCTCCTGCTTTATCCTTCAAATGATGCCATAATTACCACATCCGTGAAAGAGCCTTCCTGGACTTTCTGTTGAGCTCAGATCCCCTTTGCTATGTTACAAGTATCATGTAAATAAATAAATATGTAAATACTTAAATAAAAATAAAATAAAAAATTCAAACTGGTTTAAATGATCAGAGAACTTAGCTAAATGGGAAAAGCCTGAAGATATGAATTTCTGAGTTGATTTTTAACTTAATAGTATCAGCAAGAACTTGATTTCCTTCTGCCTCTCAGTTCTTTCTTCTCTGTCCAATTCCTTTAAAGACTTACTCCTTTTGTATCATAGTGGCCAAGAACATCCACATCGAAAAATTTTTTTTACATATTTCCAGTTTCAACATGTTTAGACTAACTTAGGTTATTTGTCTACTATGATCCTAGAGATTTGTGGTCTATGGAATGTGAAGCACTGATTGGCTGAGACAAATCAATGCCTATCCCTGGAGCTGGGGTGATGTTAACTCCTCCTAAATGCCATTGATGTTGCCCTATGGAGTACTGATTAGATTCTATGAAGACAACCAGAATATTAATTGTCCCCCATTACACACTTACAACACCATGCACCCCTCCCTGATAGGACTTTTTATACTTGTACATTTATATTTATTTGTATAATTTCTGATTAATAACTGTCTTATGTAGATGAAAAATCTTGAGTCCAGGGAATTGTCTTACCATTGTATCTGCAGTACTTACTCTGGGATGTCTTCAAACATAGCAGATTTTCTATAGCTAGTGAAAAGAATAAACTTTCTCCCAAAGGTTGACTACTCAGATGTTAGCAGGCAATTTAATAATTACTGTATCAAATTTGAGAAAGATTATATTACATCTTTGAAAGCCTCAGATTGCTGTCTCTAATTTCTATCTCTAGGCAGTCAATTCATTACACCACTGAGTAATGAATTTGTGGAACAAATTTGACCATATTGTATTTCTTTAAAATCTTTTAGTAGTTTCTGATTTTTGTAGCATAAGGCTCTTTAGAACAGTACTGAAAGCTCTTTGTGGTTTGGCCCTGGCCTGTCTTGTTGTTCTCAAGGTTATAGACTTACTAAGCTGCTGCTGCTTTTTTTTTTTTTTTTTTTTTTAAGACAGCACCTCAAGGTGTCTCCCTGGGTAGAGTGCCATGGGATCACAACTCATAGTAACCTCCAACTCCTGGGCTCAAGCAATTCTCCTGCCTCTGCCTCCCAAGTAGCTGGGACTATAGGCACCCGTCACAAAGCTTGGCTATTTTTTGGTTACAGCCATCATTGTTTGGCAGGGCTGGGGTGGATTCGAACCCGCCAGCTCAGGTGTATGTGGCTGGTGCCTTAGCCACTTGAGCCACAGGCACCAAGCCCTGAGCTGCTTTAGGTTGATTTTTTTAAAAATCATAGCCATTCCCCTACCCCTCACAAAATATTGAGTTTATTTTTAATTTGAGAGGGGGTCTCACTGTGTCACCTAGGCTGGAGTACAGTGGTATGATCATAGAGCAATGTAGCGTCAAACTCCTGGGGTCAAGCTGTTTTCCTGCCACAGTCTCCTGAGCAGCTAGGACTATAGGTGGCCCCTAACATACTTAGCTAATTTTTTAATTTTTTGAGGAAACTGAGTCTTGCTATGTTGTCCAGCCTGGTCTCAATTACTGGGATCAAGTGATCCTCTTGCCTTGGCCTCACAAAGTGTTGGGATTGTAGTCTTGCGTCACCATGCCTGGTTTTAGTTTTTGGAAGTCTTTTCTCTGCGGGAAGAGAGCTTCCCCAGAGATTCCCCCATATCTTGCCTGGCTAAAGGCATTGGTGGAGGGCAGAAGGGGGAGACAAGAGGTCTCACTATTTGGTATTCAGGTTTTCACTTAGTGCTCACTTTTAGTCCTACTTCACAATTCCCTATTATCTAGGGACTATTGTCCTTTAAGAGTCTCTCCTATTCCCCCAAATAAATCTCTGTCTCCTGGGTGGTCATGGCAGTGTAAAGAGGTGTGTGTAAGTGTGTGTATGGAGGGATGATAGTCCTTTGGTTATGTGGGATTGGGGGGGAGACCTAGATGTGTAGCCATTCTCTGTATTTTCACTCTGCCTTTGTGTTTTCTGCCCTGATCCTTTCTGGATTTTTGTGGACAAAATTAGTTTCCTTTTCCACTCTAATCACTTTGGGGTCTTCTAGATTGTAACTTTCTTTACTCTGTTAAGTCTACTACTACTCTTCCTGCTGTTTATCATGCAACCAATGTTTGTTGAAATTTCTTTTTTGTTTGTCCTTTGGACTCTATACTTTTTGAAAAAACTGTTTAACTGTCAAAGAGATGAGATACTTTTGTGTGGTTAATTTTCCATGTAGTCTGGTGATTTTATATATATATATATATATATATATATAATTTTTTTTAATGTTCAGTTCTTTAATCCAGTTGGAATTTTTTTTTACATATGAAATAGGATGTAAATTTAAAACCCTCCCTCCAAATGGACAGCCAATTGTCTCAACATCATTTATAGACAAAACTATTTGAAATGCTATCCATCACATTTTCTTTACTAAATTATATACACACACATACAGATGTATATCTGACTTTGAATCTGAGTTCACCACTCTGTTTCTATTTTACTCGGTCATTTCTAGTAGGACATAGTTTTAATTGCTAGAGTTTTAGAGTATATTGTGATATTTGGTTGGTATGGTGCCCATAGAAGTGTGCTACTTAGATTTCCTTCAAGAAAACCTACAAACCTTCTCTGGGGAGAATAGGTGACTGACAGCCAGCTGCCACCCCTTTGTACCTACCATGCATTCATGCCAATGCCACATCTCTCAAGTCACCCTTAGCTGGTGATCAAGCACAACAGCACAACTTGTTCTTTCCTGCTCAATGCAGAACTCCACTAAGGGGCAACTTTGGCTTGGGGAAATTTCTCATCATCCTGCATGAGACCCATCTTACAGCTATTAATACATTTCACTCTGAGGCTCTTTCTACCTAATATTTCCTTTTCTTCCAACTTTTACAGAGGTCAGAACTCCAACATGGTCTAAAGGCTCTCCCTTCCAATTCTGGGCCCTCACACTTTACCCTTCATAGGCAAATCTTGCCATGTCTAATCTCTCCTTAGCATCTGCTTCTCTGAGGACTGGAACTGACACAAATGGTACACCAAGTGGTGCAAGAAAACTGTAGGGAAAAAGCCTTTAGACAAATTAATCCTGCGAGTGTAAGTTTGAAGTCTTGGAGAGCTATGCAGGAAAAAAGCCTGGATAGAGCTCAATAGTGGCTAGTAATCTAGTCACGTAGGAGGCAGAGCCTATAGGCAGGTTTCTGTATATCTTAGGAATTTTCCTGACTACTTCCTAAGAACGATGACTGCCCCCAGATGGTTTGCTAAAGGTCAGTCATTGCACCCGCCTTCTCCCCTGGCTTTCTGTTTAGTGGTTTGCTATTTAAATTGCGTAGTATAAGAATAACTTTAGATAAAGTTTATAGTATTGTTATCGGTTAGACAATCAGATACCAGATGGTTAGAGGTCTGTTTTAGGAGATTATTGATTAATAGCATGTACTTGCAGTATTGCCTACATAAGCTTTAGTAGAATAAAGAAGTTTTGCTACATGCCTGATAGAGCTGTAGCCTCCCTTTTTCTCTGACATTTCAGATGCTTGCTTATTCTCTGTGACACTGCTTCATGCACACTTCACGCAACATCTTGGCATAGTCAGCAGAACGTGCTTCGTGAGGACAGCACAGGCCCGCTTCCTCGGGATTGCCTTCTTGTTCGAGTGGTTGTTAGCTTATGGTAAGCTTGGTACGTTGAAACCAAAAGGAAGAATGTTGCAGTGTAAGTACGCAAGACTTTCGGCAAAAGAAAAGGGAACAATGGGGGAATTCTCAGTCTTTAGAAGACCAGTATGTGGCTTTATTAAAAACTTTATTAAAAATACTGGTACTACTGTTAAAACCAAGACTTTACAAGGATTATTTCAAGTAGTGGCTAAGCACTGTTATTGGTTTACTCCAGGAAAGAAAAGTCAGTTAAATTTAAAAGTATGGAGGAATGTGGGTAAGGCACTTAGGAGAGCACATCAAAGTGGGGAATGCATAAGCAGGGATATTTGGGCTGCTTATCACTTAGTTACTGTGGAACTAAGGAACTTTGGAACCTTTACAGTCTAGTTGTGATGCTGAGGGTCTTGAAAATTTTCCTCCCCTGCTTCCCAAAGAGGTGCCTAGTGTTGAATAACCCTTCTATGATGAACCTATGAAAAGCCCTGATATAAAGGAAGTAGAACAAGATCAAACTGAAAATGACTGTCATTGTATTATTGCCAACTTATCTGATAGTGAGGAAATAAACAATATTAAAAAGATGTTAACTCAGTGCTTTCAGGTCATTGTAAAATGTTATTCGGAGGCTCCTAAAATTTTTTTTCCTGCTCTGAATAATGAGTCTGTAGTTCCCATTGCTCCTGCTCTTTATCCGTCATGGCCAAAGCCTCCAGATACTCATATTGTCACTAAAATCCATTTTTCTGTTGACCCGGCAACTTTTAATATTGTTCAAAATGCCAAGTGCTCATCATTTCTCTTTCAGGCCACTAATACTCCTTTGAATAATGCATTGGCTTTTCCCATAATAAGAGAAACAACTGAAGATGGGCACGTCCAAACCAGTTATGCCCACATTGAAATAAAATTCTTGAAAAATTTAAAAGATGCTGTTCATGTTTACAGCCCTATCTCGCTGTATGTTATGGGAGTTTTAAGATCATATTGTGGAGATCATTTACTTATTCCTATAGATTGGAATACTCTTGCTTAGACAACTTTGAGTCCAGGACAATATATTCAATTTAAAGCATGATGGAATGAGGAGGCGAAAAAACAAGCTTGTCACAATACACTTTTAAATCCTCCTACTTTTAATTATGAACAACTAACAGGTCTGGTCTGTTTGAGGGCATTGCTGCAGAAGGTCATTTTAATAATGAACTTTTATCGCAAACCTGTGAGATGTTACACCACATGGCAGCATTTAGATGATAAAGGACTAATCAAACCGTTTTTTACTAAAATTTTTCAGGGCAATAATGAACCATATACTGAATTTATTGCTCGCTTATAATTAGCTATTGAAAGATCTGTTCTGGTGAGGATGCCCAAAAAATGTTACTCATGCAATTGGCTTTTGAAAATGCTGATGTTGATTGTAAAAAGGCTATGGCAGGTCTCAAAAATGAGGATAATGTTACTATTCATCAATATTTTCACGTTTGCCGCAAAGTTGGATCTGGCACTTTCCAAACCAACCTGCTGGTATCAGCTTTAGAAACTGGTAATATGAGTGGAAAACCTGGCCACATTAGAAAAGAGTGTAGAAAAGGAAAAATTGAAACTAAAACAGAAACTAAGCCACCAGGTATTTGTCGCCAGTGTGGCAAAGGTAGACACTGGACTAATGAATGCCATTCGATTAAAGATCAGACAGCAATGTCTTCTATCCAGAATCAGGGAAACTCCAATGAGAGCCTAGCTCGAGGCCCTCAGACAAACAATTCTAGCTTTCGTCTTCAGTAATTCCCAGTGACCGACAGCCAGGCTCACGCTGAAATGAATCAGAGCTAAGCTCTGTTAACAAAATTCATGTCCAGGACTTATTTCATGCTACTCAAGGAAGTGCAGCCTTGTATCTTCCTATATTAACAGATGTTAACCTTAACAGTGGAGAATTTCCTGGGTGGCGCCTGTGGCTCAGTGAGCTACTCGGGAGGCTGAGGCAGGAGAATCGCCTAAGCCCAGGAGTTGGAGGTTGCTGTGAGCTGTGTGACGCCACGGCACTCTACCGAGGGCAATAAAGTGAAACTCTGTCTCTACAAAAAAAAAAAAACAGTGGAGAATTCCCTAAAAAATTACTCACTGGACGTTATGGTCCCATACCTTCAGGGACTGTAGGATTAATACCAAGAAGAAGCAGTTTTACTATGGAAGGACTTAGTGTACACCCAAGAATAATTGACGAAGATTATAAGGGTGAAATTTCAGCAATGGCTTCAGCCACAAAAAATATCCAATTGTCAGCAGGACATTGTGTGGCTCAAATATTAATTTTACAGGCAAAATTAGGCAAAACAGCCCCTATTACCAGGGAAGGTGGTTTTGGAAACACCGGAAAACATGTTGTTTGGCATACTTTTCTGAATGATGTTCTCCCTCAATGTAAGGTGACATTTGAATGTAATATTCAAATTGAGGGGCTAGTGGGCACAGGAGCAGATGTCTCTATCATTGCTTCTCACATGTGGCCTGAGCGTTGGCCAAAAGCTCAAGTAAAAGCTACCTTTGTCAGGCTTGGAACAATGACTAATATTCAACAAAGTACTTCTGATTTACATTGTCAAGGACCTGAAAGACAAGTAGCTCATATCTGCCCTTATATTGCACCTATAGCCTTCACCTTATGGGGCCGAGACTTATTGCAACAATGGGGAGCTATACTTACCATCCCTACGGTGTCAAAGGCTGCTAAGAATATAATGTTTAATATGGGCTACGATCTAACACAGTCTCGCCCTTCTAGAAAACCTGAAAAAACTTGGATTGGCCATGATAAAAGAGGCCTGGGGTTTTACTTAGGGGCCACTGCCCAGCGCTTCGCCCTTCCCTTACAGTGGAAAACAGATAAACCCATTTGGGTGGAGCAATAGCCCCTTCCTTTGGTAAAATTAGAAGCGCTACATCAGTTAATTGATGAACATTTGCAAGCTGGACACATTGAACCTTCCACCAGTCCATGGAATTCTCTAATTTTTGTAATTAAAAAGAAATCAGGTAAATGGAGAATGTTAACAGATTTGTGAAAAATTAATGCAGTCATTCAATCCATGGGTTCATTACAACTTGGCATTCCTAATCCTACTTTAATACCAAAACATTATCCTATAATTATTATTGATTTAAAAGATTGCTTTTTAATATTCATTTGCAATCAAAGGACACGGAATGTTTTGCTTTTACTGTTCCTTCTTTTTTTTTTTTTTTTTATTTATTTATTTTTACTGTTCCTTCTTTAAATAATGAGAAACTTACCCAGAGATTTCATTGCAAAGTGTTACCTTAGGGCATGCTCAAAACCCCACCTCATGTCAATTATTTGTAGATCAACCTTTAGAAGCACTTAGAAAATCCTTTCCAAAAGGCATTTGTTTACATTATATGGATGATATATTGTTGGCTTATCCATGCCCTAATAAATTACAAGAATTATATCAATTAGCATGCTTCAGGTTTAAGGAATATGGTCATCAGTTAGCAAAAGATAAAGTTCAAACTCAAGAACCTTGGGAATATCTAGGATACCGCATTACTGCTCAAGATATTGTCCCTCAAAAAGTTCAGATTAGAAGAGATTCTCTTTGAACTTTAAATGATTTTCAGAAATTATTGGGGGATATTAATTGCATATGGCCAACTTTAGGAATCCCCACTTATTCTCTTGCTAATTTGTTTTCTATCCTGGAAGGAGACCCTAACCTTCATAGCCCTAGACAGCTAACTCCTAAAGCCGAAAATGAATTACAGTGGATTGAGGAACATATTCAGGATGCTCAATTAAACCGAATCTCTCAAATTAATAATTTTTTAAAAAAAAATTTATTTATCTATTTATTTTTTATTGTTGAGAATTCATTGAGGATACACGAAATCTGGTTATACTCGTTGCATTTGTTAGGTAAAGTCCCTCTTATAATAGTGTCTTGCCCCCAAAAGGTGTGGCACACACCAAGGCCCAACCCCACTCCCTTCTTCTTTCTCCCTGCTCTTCTTTTCCTCACCCCAAATTAATAATTTTTATATCCATGTTTTTCCATCAATACACTCTTGTACAGGACTGATTCTACAAGAAACAGCTTTTGTTGAATGGTGCTTCTTGCCTAATAAGGCATCCAAAAGGATGGAAGCATACATACAAAAAGTGGCCTTTATAATATTGAAAGGAAGGCAGCGCTTAAGGCAATTAATAGGGAGAGATCCTGAAAAAATTGTTGTTCCTCTAACCAATAGTCAAATTTCTGATTTACTTACGTTAAATACTGAATGGCAAATTACACTATCAGATTATATTGGAATAATAGATACTCATTTTCCTCCAGATAAAAGAATTCAGTTTCTTAGAAATCCTTGGATTTTACCTAAAATAGTGAAATTAGAACCTATACCACATGAAGAAACATTTTATACAGACGCAAATAAAATAAGAATATCTGAGTATGTAGGTCCTCATCTCATAAAACAATCCCCTTATTCATCTGTACAAAAAAAGCAGAATTATTTGCTATTATATTGCTTTTAACAGACTTTCCTGACCGAGCCGTCAACATTGTGTCAGATTCACAGTATCCTACTCACATTGTACAAACTATTGAAACTGTCACTTTGCCATTTAATACATAAGAACTTACTCTATTGTTTTCTTCCCTTCAGCAATTGATTAGAAACAGATCTTACCCCATATATATTACACACATTAGAGCTCATTTAACTTACCAGGACCCATTTCGTTGGGCAATCAAACTATTGACCAATTAGCAGGTCAACATGAGCACAGATTACATCATACTAATGCCCAAGCTTTAAAAAGGAGACATGACATTTCTTGGCATACTGCAAGAATTTAGTACACTCTTGCCCTACCTGTCAGTCTTTAACAGCCCCACATTTACCTATGGGAGTCAATCCTAGAGGACTATCATCTAATCAATTATGGCAAATGGATGTTACTCAGTTTCAAGAATTTGGAAAATTAAAATACATTCATCATTCTGCAGATACGTATTCTCATTTTTCATGGACTTCAGCAATGACTTCTGAGAAGGCTGATGCTGTAATTTCTCATTTATTAGAAGCCTTTTCAGTCATGGGCAAACCTCTAACTATAAAAACATAATAGGGGTGGCACCTGTGGCTCAATGAGTAGCGCGCTGGCCCCATATACCAGAGGTGGCGGGTTCAAATCCGCCTCCCGCCCAAAAAACAGATAATGGTTCTGCTTATATTTCTCATAAATGTCAATCCTTCTTTAAATTACGTAGTATTAAGCACATTACTGGAATCCCTGGTAATAGCACAGGACAAGCCATCATTAAAAGACAAAATTGGACATTAAAAGAAATGTTATTAAAACAAAAAGGGGGAGAACAATAGAATATCACCCTGAGAAATTGATTATGTTCAGCTCTTTTCACTTTAAATTTTTTAAATATGAATGACAAAAATGAGACTCCAGCTCAATCATTGGATCAAAATTACCTCTCTTTCATTAAATCAGCCCATTTATTATAAAGAAACCTTAACAAATTCATGGATACCAGCACATGTCATATGATGGGTTAGAGGTTATGCTTATATTTCTACAGGAGATACCAAACTTTGGGTTCCAGACAAAAATTTGAAATTTCAACATAGCCCCCTGGACACATGCCCCAGCTGCAGAGGAACAAGTAATGTCCCACCTGATGAGACTAAGACTGACAGCATCCTGGGAGGGAGAGACGATCAACTCTACCTCAGACAAAGGAAGCACCCCCGATGACTTGGGGGCAGGTAAAGAAATTGTGCCATCAAGTAGAGGCTCTGGTGATTTATACCCACCAACAAATGAATGCCCCTAATTTGTTCTTAACAATGATGGCCATTTTGACTGTTCAGACTCAAGGACAAAAATATGAATATTGGACTTACTTTCCTAACCCTCCTTTACTTCGAGGAGTTAGTTGGCTAGAACCTACTGTTCCTGCTTATGTTAATGAGTCATCCTGGTTCCCTGGTCCATATGATACCAGAGGACCATTTTGACCTAATGAAGAAGGCATGGTAATTTTCAATTATAGCACTGAAGTGATTGACCCCCGTACATGTTTTGGAGATCACTCCCATTGTCTTAATATGTCTAGCCAAACTTGGGCTAGCTTGTATAAACATAGGCCCGAGAACCAAAAACAAAGATCTGAAGTTTTTATATTAAGTGCTTACTCTCTAGACAAGGTTTGTGTTGATAACATTTTTTCTGATCCTGAATTGCCACCCTGTAGAATGCATGCATTTTCAGAAATTCATGACTGGGTACATTGAACTAAATGTAAAGGAGAATTTTCATGTATGTTTATGTACACCACAGATGGAGAAGTGGTAGATTGGGGACCTGTGGCTTACATAATACAACATCTGAATCAACCATGTCTTTTAAAACCCAACAAAATGAGAGTAAGGTGTCAGTATCTGCTTTTGAATACATTTCATGGAGTAATGGGGGTTTTTCACGCCCTGTGCCTGGCAATGCAGCATATCCAAAACAAACACATTTATGGAAAATTGCTGCAGCATTACAACCTATTAAGGCTTGGACTGGAGGATTGTAGTATAACAATGACCTCCAAGAATATGAAATGAAGTTTGTAGTAAATGATACTAAGTACATCAAGCATGTTTACAATTGCCTTTTGTATGATTAAAAGGAAATGTAACTTGGAATAAATGAACAGGAGAGTTGTTTTGTCCCACCTGCCAAATGTTTACTTGCATTAACAATTCTCTAAGTTTTAATCCATCTAAGGAACAACTATATTTATTAAGAGCTCGCACTGGAGTGTGGTTGCCAGTCGACTTAACCAGACCTTGGCAAGAGTCCGCAGCGCTGTTTATCCTGCAACTTGTAGCAGATAAGATTTTGAAAAGAAGCAGATGCTTCATCGGTCTGCTCATTGCTGCCCTCCTGGGGAATATTGCAGTTACTGCTGCAGCTGCTATTGCTAGTGTTACACAGACTGAGAATATTAAGACTCAAAACTTTGTGACAGATTGGCATGAAAACTATGAAGGATTATGGACTGCCCAAAAACACATTGATACTGAAATATGTAATGAATTATCAGATTTAGAACATGGCTGTTGTTATGTTAGGTGATGAATTGATCAGTTTAAAAAGAGAGATAAAATTGAAATGTGATTGGAATATGTAATCTTTTTGTATTACCCCTGTTATGTACAATGAAACTAAGTTCCCTTGGGAAAAAGTGAAAAAACATTTGTTAAACCATGAAAATTTTACTGCTGATATTGTTAATTTACAACATGAAGTGCATTCCACTTTTCAGCATAAATTGGAAAAAGTGGATGGATATGCAATTTTAAAAGGAATTGCTGGTGGAATAGAACAGTTAAATCTATTGTCAAAAATTAATGGTCTAATTGGAAGTTCCTTAGGATCATTTGCATTGTTGTTAATTTTGTGTTTGATTTTATATATTGTGTGTAAGAGAATTAATCAAGCTATGCAAGAAAATGAAAGACATATTGCGATTTTTGCATTAATGATGAGTGATATAAACACTCAAAACCACAATAAAAAAGGGGAAATTATAGGTGGAAAGCCTATAAATAAACATTTAAATGGTTCCATTTTGTGAAGGCAAGTTTGAAGTCTTTTGTGAGTTAGAAAGGAAAAAACCTGGATAGAACTCCATATGTGGCTAAAGGCCTGGTCTTGTAGAAGTGATTAAAGGCCCAGCTTGGTGGGGGCAGGCCTGTAGGCAGGTACCTGTATATCTCAGGAATTTCCAGACTACTCCTTAAAGATGAATGACTGCCTCTAGATGGTTTGTTAAATTAGGTCGAGCATTCAAGCAGCTTATGTCTCCAGAACCTTGTTTTGTGGTTTTGTTTTTTGATTACTTAGTATAAGAATAATAGTATAAGATTACTTAGTATAAGAATAGCATTATTAGATAATGCTAGTGAAGTGGTTATTGGTTAAACCATAGACCCGTAGGTGCCAGGCAGTGAGAGGCCTGGGGCTAAGGTTTAAGTCATACATTTATTGATTAACTGTGTGTACATGTAGTATTGCCTGTATAAGCTTTGGTGGAAGAAATAGAGTTGCTGCATGCCATGAGAGAGCTACAGCCTTCCTTATTCGCCACACAATTTCATTGCAGCTCTTAATCTCTGCGGCACAACACATAATAAAAAAAGAAAAGGGGAAATGTAGGCAAAAAGCCTTTAAACAAATTAATTCTGTGAGTGTAAGTTTGAAGTCTTGGAGGGCTATGCAGGAAAAAAGCCTGGGTAGAACTTCATAATGGCTAGTAATCTAGTCTCGTAGGAGGCTGAGCCTGCAGGTAGGTTTCTGTATATCTTAGGAATTTTCCTGAGTACTCCCCAAGAATGGATGACTGACTCCAGATGGTTTGATAAAGGTCATGCATTGTATCCACCTTCACCACTGGCTTTCTGTTTTGTGGTTTGCTATTTTAATTGCATAGTATAAGAATAACTTTAGATAAGGTTTGTAGTATTGTTATTGGTTAGACAATCAGATGCCAGGTGGTTAGAGGTCTGTTTTAGGAGATTATTGATTAATAGTGTGTACATGCAGTATTGCCTATATAAGCTTTAGTAGAATAAAGAGGTTTTGCTACATGCCTGATAAAGCGGTAGCCTTCCTTATTCTCTGACATTTCAGATGCTTGTTTATTCTCTGCAACGCGGCTTCATGTACACTTCACGCAACAAAAACAGGCAGTAAAATTGGTTTTGGGAATGACTTACTCAGGGCCTGGCATAAGTGGCTACCTTACTGTTGATTTCACCACTAGTGACCTAGGAACGCATCCCAAAGCAGGAGAGTCCTGATATCCATGCAATTCAGGCAATTGAAAGATACAGGGGATACAATGCCTGCAAGGACACCAGAGCTGGCCAGTTATTGTTAGGACAAGTAATACCTTACAGATGGATAAGGAAAAACTGAGAGCACTTAAACAGTTAAAGGCTAAGTTTGGGAGCCAGGAGGCTTCTCTGGAGCTTAACAAAGAAGCTTTTATTTCCTGCAGTGAAGGAGCAGACATGGCATTTGACAGGCTCACAGCACTGAAGGTATATTTGAGTGCTCAGCTTGGGAAGTCTGCTACACAATCAGGGCCCTAGATGGGGAAGCCTGAAACTTTGAAAGTTGGGATTCATGCCTCTGAAGATTTATATTAGTGGCTCATAGTATAAGCAAACACTTACTTCCCTCCTTCACAGAGACATCTTCCATGATTGTTCTCATTACACTCTTCTGGCTGTGAAGCCATGGTAATTAGGGTTAAATCTCAGCATAATCTGTCTGTGGTCTGCTGAGCCTGATACAAAAGGAAAGATCACACATTGAAAGAATTGAAATAAGTCAGCATGACTAAGGAGAATCAGCAAGGTACACTAGGAATTAGATTTTGAAAGTGCTTAAGGGGACTGGAACTTAATTGAATAAAACAAGACTTCATTGACTTGAGGCACTTTTGGGGGGACAGAAAATTTAATCTGGCAAGGACTTTTGATTATTTTTTTCTTTTCTTTTCTTTTTTTTTTTTTTTGAGACAGAGTCTCAAGCTGTTGCTCTGGGTAGAGTACCCTGGTGTTATAGCTCACAACAACCTCCAACTCTTGGGCTCAAGTGATCCTCTTGCCTCAGTTTTTCTATTTTTAGTAGAGACAGGGGTCTCGCTTTTTGCTCTGGCCGGGTAAGTCGTGAGCTCAAGCAGTTCACCAGCCTGGGTCTCCCAGAGTGATTACAGGCATAAGCCATTGTACCGGCCCAACTCTTTGATTCCCGTTTTGTTAAGACAATTTGTATCTCTTCTCATAAGTGACAGTGATCCATACATTTTTATGCTTGCTGTTGTAAACATCATGTCTTCTAGTTTATGAGTCCTTGGAAGTGGAATTAAATTTTATAGCCACAATATAAGAATCTGACCTGTTTACTAGCTTCTTCATCCACTGATAAAACTGTTTCTATTCTACAGGATGCCATCTCCTTTATAATCATCCTTTAAAGTCTCACTCAAATTTACCTCTCTATATTTAACCCCAGTTTAAATACTACTTCTTAGAAACCTTCACTTTTTCTTCCAGTTAGATTTAACCTAGATTCTCTCCATCTTTTCATAATGTGACTTTTTTCAAACCTTCACTGGAGTACTCACAGATCTGCCTTTCGTTAATGAGCAACTCTGTCTGTCTGTCTGTCTCTCTCTCTCTCTATATATATATCTTTTTTTTTTTTTTTTAGATAGAGCCTCAAGCTGTCGCCCTGGGTAGAGTGCTGTGGTGTCACAGCTCACAGCAACCTCCAATTCCTGGGCTTAAGCGATTCTCTTGCCTCAGCCTCCTAAGGAGCTAGGACTACAGGCATCTGCCACAACGCCCAGCTATTTTTTGGTTGTAGTTCTCGTTGTTTGGCAGGCCCGGGCTGGATTCAAACCTGCCAGCTCTCGTGTATGTGGCTGGCACCTTAGCCGCTTGAGCTACAAGCACCGAGCCAGCAACTCTATATTAGACTATATTTAAGCCCTTGAAGGAAACATACTGCTCCCTTAGAGTAGTACTATGCTCATAACAGGTAGTTTTAGAGTTTTTATTACATTAAAACTAATTTTGTAAATTTCAATTATTTTGAAATGTCTTGCAATGATCTGAGATATACTTGAGATGGTACAACTGGGATTGCTTTAAATATTACTTCTATAAAAGTCACTATTCCCTGACTTCTTTCTAGGACATTCTCCTATATGTTGGTTGATAACTTCACTTTCATATTTAATAAGTCTGACATCTTTCTCTTCAAAGCTATTTTTGTCCCTCTGTGGTTCCTATTTTATATATATATATATTTTTTTTTTTTTTTTTTGAGACAGAGTCTCATTATGTTGCCCTCAGTGGAGTGCTGTGATGTCATAGCTCACAGCAACTTCAAACTCTTGGGGTCAAGTGGTTCTCTTGCCTCAGCTGGCCTTATAGTTGGGATTTCGGGTGCCCACCACAACACCTGGCTATTTTTTTGTTTGTTTTGCAGGCTTGGGCCGAGTTCAAACCCACCAGCCCCAGTGCATGTGGCCAGCGCCCTAACCATGAGCTATGGGCACTCAGCCCAGGTAATAGATCTTATTGTTCTCACAATGCTTAGGCTGAAATCCTTAGTCGTAACTGCTTCACTTCCCTCCACATTCCATGCACACCTATATTCTGGTTACTTTGAGCTTATCCATTATCTCTTTATATTTGCTTTACAGTATCTTGGTATCTACACAGCCCACCTTTTCTGAATACTTCCCTTCCCAGGAGCAGGTTCTTGGCAATTTTCTGACCAGGTGCTTATACCAGATTTTGGGTTACCAGGTTTAATAAATAAAAATACAGGGCACTCACTTAAATTAGAATGTCAGATAAACAAGAAATATGTTTTTTAGTGTTAAGTATGTCCTAAATATTGCATGGGGCATACTTATACTGAATGAACATTTGTCTAAAATCCCAATTTAATATGGCACTTGTTTTCTCTGGCAATCCTACTCAGTTTAACACCTTTCCCTAGCTGAGCCGGTTACTTTGTCCTCTAGAACTCAACCTCAGGGTAGGTTATGTCCTCTGTGAGACAGCCATCTTTTACCCCATGTTGAGAAAATAAGTTTGCAATAAATTTGCAAAGAAGAATAAAAATAATACATTAAAACAAATAAAGCAGTTGTGTAGAAAGAGGCACAAAGGAGAGGCCATGACACTACAGGAAATCTTAGGAAGGGAGGACTGCCTTAGTTTTGTCCATTGAGGCATTTTATTTTTAAGTATATATCACATCCCTAGAAAAAGAATCTCAGGATTGGGGCGGCGCCTGTGACTCAAAGGAGTGGGGCTCCGGCCCCATATCCTGGAGGTGGTGGGTTCAAGCCCAGCCCTGGGCAAAAACTGCAAAAAAAAGAACCCCAAGATTTTCCCTCCTGTGTGTTTTCTTGTTGCTTCTTCATGGTCCATGATGCCAGCTGAAGTTGTCAGTACAATGAAACCAAATTGGTGGGATGGGAGCAGATTATTTGGCCATTTTTCTAGATCTTTTGAGTTGCACATCAAACCTGGAGCTGATTACTCCACAGTTGTTTTAACCTGCCTGTGAGGGTCACAATTTTCCCAGCTCTGTGATCACTGATGATTTCAAATTCATCAAGTGTAACTATGCATCATCATTAGAGTTAGAAACTGGACAATGAATTTGGACCAGGGCCTTATAAGAACCTGGCGTTTGCCTCTGTTTTTGGCATTGTTGAAGTTCTTAAGACCCTCAGCCAGGACATTCATGCACACCATTATGGTGTCATGGAAAGATGGTGGTAAGAGCATGACTACCTTAGTTTTGGATGATGATAAGTCTTGGTTTCCATGAAATAAACTCCTGGCCCTGTGATAAATTTCCTTCTTTGCTTTAGCAAATGAGTCTTTAAAACATTTCTCTTTCCCCATTTCCATTGTCTACTACTGTATTCTCAACTCTTACAAGCCTGAGAGTTTTCAAAAGCCTGATGATCCTCATGTCTACACTTTCCTTGCAGGTAACCACAGACATTCTTGCCTGATGAAATACTTTGAAAATATCACCTTGCTCTGGCAATCTCTTCTTGTCTTATATTCTTTTTTTTTGAGCCAGTTTCACTGTCACCCTTGGTAGAGTGCTATGGTCACAGCTCACAGCAACCTCAAACTCTTGGGCTTAAGTGATACTCTTGCCTTAATCTCCCAGGTAAGTAGCTGGGACTACAGGCACCTGCCATAGTGCTCAGCTATTTTTTTGTTGCAGTTGTCATTGTTGGTTAGCAGGCCCAGGCCAGGTTTGAACCTGCCAGCCTCTGTGCATGTGGCCAGCACCCTAAGCACTGAGCTATGAGTGCTGAGCCTGTCTTAAATTCTTTAATAAACTTTGCTTTCTAACTCTGGTGGAGAACAGGTACAAGATTAAGGAGTAAAAAACTATGTGAAATTGGTTTATAAAGTGAAAAGGATGTCCTATCTTTTAAACATACAATACCAAGTGAAAAATAAGGCTTTCCTTTATTTATTTTTTTTTTTTTGAGGCAGTCTTGCTCTGTCCCCCTTGTAGAGTGCTGTGACATCCTAGCTTATAGCAACCTCAAGCTCCAAGTAGCTGGGACAAAGGTGCCCACCTATTTTTAGAGACTGGGTCTTGCTCTTGCTCAGGCTAGTCTCAAACTCCTGAGCTCAAGTGATCCACTTGTCTCTGGCTCTCAGAGTGCTATGATTACAGCCATAAGCCCCATGGCTGCCCTTGAAAATGAAATTGTTGATCTGTCTATCTACAATTTTTCCGCAATAGCTACATTATCTCCTTCCTCTACTTCATTTAGGTCTCTGCTCACATGTCATCTACTTAGAGAAACTGTTGTGGATCATTTTATCTAAAACAGTAACCTTTCTTTATCAATGGATTTCCTTCCCTAGTTTTTCTTTAAAATACCTAGCACTAATTGACATGTTGTAGAGTAAGTCCTCACTTAATGTTGTCAATAGGTACTTGGAAATGGTGACTCTAAGCAAAATGATGTACAACAAAACCAATTTTACCATAAATTAATTAATATAAAAAAGAGTTAAGTTCCTGTAGTGTATTTCTGGTCACAAAACATAACTAAATAAGGACCAAAACCCTTGTAATATTAAACACTGAAATAAATGTAAGCTATACCTACATTTAAGAAAGATAAATAAAAGAGGAGTTTCACAGTTCAGGGTCTTGGGAGCCTCTCATAACTCTGGCTGGTATGCCACTTCCATCACAGGCCATGTTCCCACATACACCTACACTCTGACAGGGACCATGTCGACATGCCAATTGACCTACTGTGTACACCTTTGGGATGTGAAAAGAAACGAGAAAACCCATGCGGACAAGAGAAGAACATGCAAATTCTACAATGGCCTTGGCTGGGACTTGATTTCTTTTTCCTCATCGTTGTAACAGAAATGCCATCGAATGAAATGCTGTTTTCAGAGGACCTGCTCTGAACTTATTTACTGTCAATTTCCACTCACTAGAATGTAAGCATTGGACTTTTAGCTGTTTTGTGTATTGGCACACTTCTGTACACATTATAGTGCCTGGCACATGGTTAAGTACTGAACAAATAAATACTATGCTTGGCTGAAATGAACTAAGATGCTGATATTCACAGTTCCATCTTAGATCTCTAGAAATGTAAGATACTATGTAAGAGAAGAAAAAAATGACTGTATAAAAACTATAATAGAATAGTAATTTATGGAGAGAGAGTATGTGGATATGTGTATCAAAAAAAGGGTTGTGAAGGAAAAAGTTTCATAAGTACCTGTATCGAGTTACCTGCAAACAAGGGAAACTCAATTTGAGTCACTATAAATTAGCTTTTAGAACTCAATAGCCCTCACAGAAAAACATCACTGGGAAGTCAGGAAAATTATGAAGACTTGAATGAAGACAAAAATAGGAAAACTTCAAAATGTAGGCTCTTAGTTCAAGCAGAAATAAGGATTCTTTTGGTGGTTTGAGGGTAGTGAGCTATATTTTTACTTTGCGGCACTACATGTCTCTTTAAGAACTGGCTTCACGGGCAGTGCCTGTGGCTCAGAGGGCAGGGTGCCAGCCCCATATGCCAACGGTGGCAGGTTCGAACCTGGCCCCGGCCAAACTGCAGCAAAAAAATAAAAAAGAACTGGCTTAATTTTCCATATTATTAGCCGTGGGGTACCCCTTTACAAAAGAAAAATAGAAAACTTAAGAAAATATAAATTGTAATTTTTAAATCCTTACTATTAAGGATTATATCTTAAACTAAGTATTATGTTTTAAACAGCAAAAGTGAGAATAAAAAATTTCTGTTACTATCATTAATTCAGCCTATCAAATGAAGAAAGCAAAGTTTAATTTTTCACTTTTAATTAATCTTTAGTATTTCAGAAAGTATATCAACATTGCCTAACATGTTATTTTATATATAATAGCTAGATAATTAATGTTTACTGACTTAAATACATACATTTAAAAAATCTTTAGTCAGCTAAGTTTTTAATATTTTATAAGCTAGCCAGCCCTGAATAATAAATTTAGATATATTTTTATGAGTTTTTCTCTTTTTTTTGGTAGAAATAAAGTTTCGCTGTGTTGTCCAGGCTGGAGTGTAGTGGCTATTCACGGGTGCAATCGTAGCTTACTGTGGCTCCAACTCCTGGATTCAAGCGATCCTCCTGCCTGGGCCTGGGACTACAGGAGAGTGCCACTGAGTCTGGTGTATTTTCAGGCTATTTTTAAAAGGATTATGCGTCCTTAATTGTGATTTCTATATATATATTTTTTTGTGGAATTATAAAGTGGTGGTTTTTTGGTCTTTTTTTTGCAGTTTATGGCCGGGGTTGGGTTTAAACCCACCACCTCCGCATATGGGGCTGGCACCCTACTCCT
Source organism: Nycticebus coucang (assembly GCF_027406575.1). Lineage (NCBI taxonomy): Eukaryota > Metazoa > Chordata > Mammalia > Primates > Lorisidae > Nycticebus > Nycticebus coucang. The sequence goes on from NC_069783.1 coordinate 54,357,972, forward strand.
TTGAGCCACAGGAGCCAACCTATAAAGTGGCATTTTAAATGATGAGAATGAGCAACTTGACATGCATAACAATAACCTCTATATATGACTATTTCAAACAGCTCTTAACTGAACATTATGATTCTTCCAACTTTTACCCAAGAACACACATATGTAAGCAATGTACACATTCAAAAACTGACCTACTTCGATTTGAGGAGTAATTTTTTATATTTTAAGGTAAATGTGAAAAATGTACCTTATTACCTCATTCTAGTTAAATCTCATTTATATTTGCTTCACTATGTTCATGGTTTTCTGAGGAATTTGGAAAGCATCATATTTAACATTATTATTATTGTTATTATTTTTGAAGCCAAGGTGTCACTACTGTGACCAGGCTGAGGTCCCACTGGCGATGCTCCTGCCTCAAGCCTCCCAAGTAGCCGGAACTACTATATATGTGCTACCACATGCCCATAGGCATCATATTATTAAAAATGGGTCAAATTAGCTCTCTCAACTTATTCTATCTGGTAACTGTTCTGAAGAGAGAGGCGCTAGCTTTGAAAGTGGCACATTCCAGTTTGTAAATAGCTGTAGGTACATAAAGTTTTTGGGCAAAAAGATGAGTCATAAGATGACTAAGGGTAAATTGTCAACTATTTGTCAACAATTGTATATAAAGAAGAAAAATAAGATATGTAGGAAGAGATCCATCATAAAGGCATATATAGTCTATTATTTTCTAAGTTTTTCAGATGTTTCAGAATTAGAGAAGCAAATGGGTAATTTTTCCTAAGCTATAAATCGTTTACTTTTAATAATAAATATTTATTGATTTATAATGTAAATAAGGAGTTACTCTTGAAACAAAAAAATGGCAGGTGTAAATGAGCATTTTAATACAAATAATTAGAATATATTTATATATGTATAAATCTATACATCAGAAGATACTAAAATTTTTTTCTACCACTTATCACCCTAGAATTCTCTTTAAAAAAAAAAAATCACTGAGAAGAATTAGATGATGTCTGTGAAATAGGTTCTCCCATTACAATACTGTTTCTGTCATTTAAAGTTTTGACAACAGTTGTAGCTGGTGACTGAAGCACTTTACGAGAAAGCCTCATCCTTCCATCTGCTGGATCACGTCCAAAGTATTTCACCTGTGTTAAAGAAACAGCTTTACTTTTAAAGTCACAGCACATTGATTAACATCCAAATTAACAGACACTTAAATTTACAGAGTCTAAATAAAGCAATGATTGTTTTTACCTGTTCACTGAAAGCACAGCTCAGTGCTAAGTAGAGGTAAACAGATAATATTTATAATTTGGTTAAGTAGTAATTAATGGGTGCAGTGGCTCACACCTATAATCCCAGCACTTGGGAGACGGAGGTGGGTGGACTGCCTGAGCTCACAGGTTCCAGGCCAGCCTGAGCAAGATCAAGACCCCGTCTCTAAAAAATAGCTGGGCGTTGTGGAGGGTGCCTGTAAGTCCCCGCTACTCGGGAGGCTGAGGCAAGAGAATCATGGAAGCCAAAGAATTTGAGGTTGCTGTGAGCTGTGATGCCACAGCACTCCATTGAGGGCAACACCTAAACATATAAAAAAACCCCTTATACCTCAGTTCTCATCTTTCCTCAGATACTACTTGAACAATGAGAATACAGATTGGGAATAAATTAGAAGCCTTTAGTTACTTAGGTCATGGGTATTAGGTATAATTGGAACAGAATGTGATGAAGCCAAAATACCCAGATTAGCAATGACTTCTTTCATCTACTCATAAAAGACTACAAAAAAAGATCAATTTTTTTTTTTTATCAGAATTCTAGGCCTGAACGACATAGGTCATAACAAATTCAAAAACTTGCAATCTCAAATAGTGGAGATAAAGTCTGAACTCCTCAAAGATGACGTTCAAAGCCATCAGTACAGTTACATTACAAGAGTTCCCATATCTTTCTCCAAATGACTGAGTCTGCAAGGCCAGCACTGACCTGTTCATTTATTTTGGCTCATGCCTGTAATCCCAGTACTGTGGGAGGCTGAAGAGGGAGAATTGCTTGAGCTCAGGAGTTCAAGACTCGCTTGAGAGTGAGACCCCGACTCATGAAAAAGGAAAAACCCAGCCGGGCGCCACAGCCAGCGCCTGTAATCCCAGAGGCTTTTGGAGGCTGAGGCAGCGGGATGCCCACAGCCTGAGTCTGAGGTTGCAGTGAGCTACAATGCCACTGTACTCTGCTCAGGGGCATAGGATGGGACTGTCTCAACAACAACAACAAAAAGCAAAGAAATAAAAGTTCTAAAGCTGACTACTGTTTTAGCTGAACTGTAAGCTACTTGAGGGAAAGAATGTGTCTTAAATCCTTTATAAGTTTATTTAAGCAACCATACGGTTAAAAGAAGTGGCACTGAGCAGTTTGTGGGGACATAGTAGTCCCAGCTACATGGCAGGCTGAGTTGGGGAGATTGCTTGAGCCCAGGACAACATAGTGAGACCTCATCTTAAAAAAAAAAAAAATGCATACAGATAATACACAGCATCAATGTTGATTCTATTCTTTCAACTCAACTTTTGGAAAAAAATAATTGAGATTTTGAGTACAATTTACAATATTAAGGCTAAAAGGCTGAACAGGTACCTGAATTTCTTGGCCAACTTCTAATCCCAGGGCAGTGGGATGTTTAATCTGAAAAAAATATTAATCCATTAGTAGTTGTGCATAATTACCTAAAGTTCATGGAAATACAAATTTTTCCCTATGTGGAAAACAGCTTTATTGATTTTTCTGATTATAAAACCTTTTAATTACAAAGATTTAAAATATAGATGTATTCAGAAGAAGGTAAAAGTCATCCAAAGTCTCTCTATTTAAGATAACTACTATTAAAATTTCAATGATTATCCCTTCAAACTTCTATTAAGTATATATTGCATTTATAAAAGGGACCATTCTGTGCTTGCTGTTTTATAATTTGCTCAGTTTTCATTCAATAATACATTAAAGATGTCTTTTCCAATCAAAAAACGAAGGGTTATAGTTGCCACTTATTTAACCAATCTCCTAAAGATGGTCATTTAATTTGTTTTAAATTTCAGTGCTACAAATGTTAATGACTGGTGACTCCAGATGAAAGGTATATAAGTGTGCAGTGTATTACCTTTCAACTATTTACTTTTCAGAATAAAAAGGTAAGGAAAAGTTGCAAGGGAGCACTGATCACATGTTCATCCACTTCCAATTTTGCTCTCAGGAAAAATGCCCACATGTGGACATTTACCAAACACCCTCCAAAAAGTTTGTTCAAATTTATACTCCTATAATAACAAAAATGTCTTGTTTTTTTCCTATCAACATTGAGAATTTTCACTATCTGAAATTTAAAAATGACATCTTGATTTTATTTGCATTTTAAAAAGTTGCTGTTGATCACGAGTTGGCTTTTTAAAATGATGATTTGTTGCTCTTTGCCTACTTGCTATAGTAGTGGGGTCCGTTCGCCGTCTATGGTGAACATATTTTGCTCTGTAAACCTATATCTTGTTCTGTGAGCTTACCTTTCTCTTCCTGAATAAACTTTGTTTCATGCTTGCTTTATAAAAAAAAATTTGTTCATGTTCTTTGCTCATTTTTCTATTGATCATCTTTCAACCTTATTGTGATTTTTTTTTCATATTAATTTTGGGGTACAAATGAGGAGGATGCATCCCTTGAGCTCAGGAGTTCAAGACCAGCATGAGCAAGAGTGAGACCCCAGCTCTACTAAAAATCGAAAAACTAGCCAGGTATTATAGCGCACGCCTGTAGTCTCAGCTGCTTGGGAGGCCTAGGCAAGAGGATAGCTTGAGCCCAAAAATTTGAGGTTGCTGGGAACTATTACGCCATGGCACTCTCCCCAGGGCAACAGAGTAAGACTCTGTCTCAAAAAACAAAACAAAACAAAAACCAAACAACCCCCAAACTTTCCCAAGCCACATTTATTTCTTTGCTGACTATAATATAACTCTTAGCATGTAGTACAGGCCCACGTCTATAACTTGGTTTATTTCTGATCCCTTTTTTCCTGGTGTATATTTCTGGGCCAGTAATAACTGTTTTATTACCCTTAACTTGTATTTTACTATATAGTAAAGTAGACACTCCTATTATTCCCCTTCCCCTCTTCTTTTCTTTTTCTTTTTTTTTGAGACAGTCTCTCACCATGTCACCCTTGGTAGAGTGCCGTGACGTCACGGTTCACAGCAACCTCAAACTCTTGGGCTTAAGCGATTCTCTTCCCTCAGCCTCCCAAGTAGTTGGGACTAGAGGCGCCCACCACAACGCCTGGCTGTTTTTTGGTTGCAGTTGTCATTGTTGGTTAGCTGGCTCAGGCAGAGTTCGAACCCGCTAGACTTGGTGTATGTGGCTGGCACCGTAACCACTGTGCTACGGGCGTCAAGCTGTGGTGTCACAGCTCACAGCAAACTCTTGTGCTCAAGTGATTCTCTTGCCTCAGCTTCCCAAGTAGCTGGGACTACAGGTGCCCGCTACAATGCCTCAGCTATTTTTTTGTCGTAGTTGTCATTATTGTTTTAGCTGGCCTGGGCTGGATTAGAACCTGCCACCCTTGGTGTATGTGGCCGGCATCCCACCCACTGAGCTACAGTGCTGCCAACAAAAATTATATTTAAAAACACCCTCAGAATTATTTTGGCATGATTGTTTAGTTAGTGGAAAATTGGGAAGACAGAGCTATATGTATGTGTGTTTAGTAAATTGGAATGTGCTTGTTCTAGATGTTCTACCCCACAACACCTAGAATGGTTTCTATTTCATTCTGGAAATAAAAAGATAAATGTCTGTGGTAAATATTGTAAAATCTTTACCCAACAGCATCTCTGCCATTTTTGTTTTCTGTCTTTAGGCTAGCAAAAGGTAAAGTGTACAATCTTAGTAATTTCAATATGGTTATTTTAAGGTAGTTAGAAATCTTTTTACCTTCCGTTGATCAAGTTGTGTGTTATGAAGTAGAACTGCAGTCATATTTGGATATAGTTTCACCATTACTCCACTGTCTCTACAAAAAAGAAATAAAAAGCCCGGTTAAAACATGTTAAGTACTAACTGGGTGCAGTGGCTCACATGCCTATCTATAATCGTAGCATTCTGGGTGGCTGAGGCAGGTGGATCCCTTGAGCTCAGGAGTTCAAGACCAGACTTAGCAAAAGCGAGACCCCATCTCTACTAAAAACAGAAAAATTAGCCAGGCATTGTGGCAGGCGCCTGTAGTCCCAGCTACTTGGGAGGGTGAGGCAGAAAGATCACTTGAACCCATGAGTTTGAGGTTGCTATGAGGCTAATACCATGGCATGCTAGCCTGGGGCAATGGAGTGAAACTCCATCTCAAAAACAAACAATAAGTGTCTGTATATCTACTGACAAATGAAATTGATTATATATAGGCACAATAAGTTTTAAAAAGTTCATTAATAGTATGTTTTTCAACTATAAAAGGTATGATTACCTAAAATAGTTATTTATATTTCCATTGAAAAAATACCCTATATTTAAATACTTGTGAAGCAAAGGACAAAGAAAAGATGAAAAAATGTACAGTTAAAAAGCTTTTAGAATATATATCCTTATTCTATATTTCTCTTCATAATTTCTAAACATTTCTGAAATGATAGTAAATATTGTAAAATAGAGTAGAGTATTATTAACCTACAAGGTAGTGATTAATACAAGGTGGTTAGGTAAACTGAGATACTTATTTCATTAAAAAACTTCTCTTCTGGCCAGGCATGGTGGCACACATGCCTGTAATCCTAGGACTCTGGGAGGCTGAGGCAGGTGGCTCGCTTAAGCTCATGAGTTCAAGACCAGCCTGAGCAAGAGTAACAACCTGTCTCTACTGAAAATGAAAAAAACTGAGGCGGGGGATCACTTGAGCCCAAGAATTTGAGGTTGCTGTGAGCTATGATGCCATAACACTCTACACAGGGCGACAAAGTGAGACTGTCTCAAAAAAAAAAAAAAAAAAAAAAAAAATTTCTTTTCCTTGTTTTCTCTCATCTACTAAAATAAGCCATCTATTTCTTTTGACATGAAATATCAAACCAATTATCCCATTGCCTTTTATTATTCATTTCAAATAGCTTTGAACATTCTTGCTGCATCAGAAAACACTTTTTATTCTTAGGAAGATTTCCTTATTCTCAAAATATAATCTTTTTAGCTGCTAAAAACAAAAAATGCTTTGAGGCTGAAAATGGCATTTAAAAAAATATGTGCTAATTTAACATTAAGTAGTATTATTATTTTTAAAACAAGCTACCAAAGCCAGGTGTGATGGGAATGTGTCACAGCCAGGAATTCAAGTACAACCTGGGCAATATAGTGATAAATAAATGAATTTTTGAAAAAGGAAATATTGCTAAGGCTACTTGAGGCCTGTTTATTGTTTTCTGGGAAAATTATGGTAGGAAAAAATGGTAGAGAAAAATTATGGTAGAAAAAAAATGGTAGAAAATTTGGTTAAAGAAAATAATCTATCTTCTGTTTCATAGTAAAATAAAAATAAATGTAAAAAACTTAATTCAGTTAGAGCCATGCTACTGAAAATCTATAACCTGGTATAAAAAATACCTTAAAAATAATAATGATATGATTATTATTATAAGGTAATTGATATATAATCTAAACTCTTCATGATTTCAAAGTAAATGAAGGAAATATGAAGTCAACCTGGGCTTGTAATACAAATCTTTTAAAAACCAACACAGAATATCATTTCTTATTACCTGATTTCAGTTATTGTGGCGGTATATACTGCTCCAAATTCTAATTGCTGCTCCTGCTGTAAGTGCAAAATAAGCCATAAGATTCATAAAGAAAATAGCAATAGAAAGTAGAAAAAGCAACTATTATAAGATCTATACTTACATCATCTTTGCAGATTTCAGTAATGAAGTCTCTTGCTTCATGCATAGCACTGGGTGTTGGTGCAAATATAGAAAATGTTTCTTCATCCACCTGACTAATACTTACACCTTTTAAAGAGACAGTTTAATGTATTAAAGTTAACTTGCTTGTTTCAGTGGAGACTAGTCTTAAAAGTAGATGTGAGAACAGGAAAGGGACCTGGAAGCAGCTGGGCAGAGCTATGCTGTGTTTAATCACTGACTTAGGAACAAAAGGATTCATTCACTAACACACACAAACTAAACACTTGCTATTTATTTGGCATTGTACTAGACCCTGGGGATACAATACTGAACCAACATTTTTGCTTTCTTAGAGTCTAACATCTGGTGGGATCAAACATATCAGTGCTAATTTTAAAGTATCTAGTTTTGTTCTCTTAATTATGAGTAGCAACTATACTACAGAACCTTTTCTTCACCTTTTTTCTTTCTCCCTCTTACCTTAGATGAAGGATGAAATCATGTCAGTTTTCTTAGTCTTAGTAACTAGCTAAAAGGATTGCTTCTCACGCTACTTCAGAATAACCACAAAGCTGATATATACTAGGTAACCCTAACACTGCTTCCAGAAAAAATAAAGCATACTATTTCTACATATAGCCTGTAAATAAGAGTCTAAATAAAACTAAGTGAAAGCAGAAGTAATAGCAAGAAACAATTAGAGCATAATTCCTCTAAAGTGAAAAACTAAAAACTATTTTAGATTTTCAATTTTGAAATGTTATCCCCAAAAGCCCCCAAACAAAAACAAAAATCCCCTAATGAATTCTTGGTGATCCTCCCTAAACACAGTTAAGGATGATCATTCGCTGATCATTCAAAGGCACACAAACTCAAAGTCAAGACATGTCTTTTTCTCCTATTGTTTCTCTCATTTCACAGACATATGTATTTAAAACAACACAGCAGAGATGAAAGATTAAATTTATGTGATCTGGCAATTTTTACTTGAAGGAATAGGGTTGTATTCTGTCACCCAGGCTGGAGTGCAATGGTGTGATCACAGCTCACTGTGGTCTCAAAATCCTAGGCTTAAGTGATCCTACTGCTTCAGCCTCGTGAGTAGCTAGACTACAGGTGTGTACTACCACACCTAGCTTCTTTAAAAAAAATTTTTTTTTAGAGATGGGATCTTGCTGTTGCCTAGGCTTGTCTCAAACTCCTTGCCTTGAGCGATCCTCCTACCTTGGTCTCCCAAAGTACTGGGATTATAGGCATGGGTTACTGTGGCTGGCCTGAGGTAATATTTAATTAAAACTCCAAATTTCATGTAACTTACCTGTTTCAGCCTGAAGTTTTTTTAGATGATATCCACCTGGTCCAACAAATTTTGCTCGTTTTGATAATGGAACCTGAACAGTTTCTGAAATGTAACACAGACAAATATATAGACAATTAAAACCTCAACCATGTCCTGGTCACTTATGATTTTTTTTTTTTCCCTAGGCACATGTAAAAATATTTCACCATGAAATAGAAGAAAAGGCTGTTACTTGATAAAAATGACTGAAAAATACTCAAGAATATCCCCTAAATTTGAACTATTTTACTTATAAATATATTTAGGATATTTTTATGTATGGGGTAAAAAAATTTAAAAACGGTAATATACATTCATATATTAATGTTTACTATGATCAGTAATAATTTTAATGTATTACCTACAATAGGTCCGTTTTCTTTTCTAGATGCTCGAGGTTTTGAAATGGTTTTGTTCATAATCTGTAATATCTCTTTCTTTGCCACTAAAAGATATAAAAACACAATAAAATTGATAACTACATAAAATAAATGTGATCTGAAATAGCAGCATTCTTAGTTTTTTTTTAATTTAATTTTTTTATTTATTTTTGAGACAGAGTCTAACTTTGTCATCTTCAGTAGAGTACCCTGGCATCATAGTTCACGGCAACCTCCAATTCTTGTGCTCAAGAGATTCTCTTGGCTCAGCCTCAGAGTAGCTGGGCCTACAGATGGCCTGCCACAATGCTGTTTTTAGAGATGGGGGGGGGGTCTCGCTGTAGCTCAGGCTGGTCTCAAACCTGTGAGCTCAGGACAATCCACCTGCCTTGGTCTCCCAGAGTACTAGGATTACAGTTGTGAGCCATCGCACCTGGCCTTAGTTTTTTTTAAGTGTTCAATTCAAACCTATATTTGTAGTTTCTAAAATGCTGATCCATAGACCACTTTCTGAAACCAATAAAAACAAAAGGCCAAGAGAATCACTGTCATCTCTATAAAAGAAACAGACCCTTTTCTAACATTCTTTAAAAATATATATTTTACAATCCTTACATCTCAACAAAGGTGGCAATGTAATAAATACACTCATTTATTCTGCTCTCCTCTCTCCCAAATGAATGCCCACAAACTACCTGTTATAAGCTCTTTCTTTTTTGGATTTCTCCAGAGCTTTCCCCTCAACTTTGGGAGAGTACCACTTGCCCCTTGGTCTGTGATTGAGGCCCACACACAAAAAGTGGACCCACTCAATGGGGCTCTCCTCCTTGTCATAGCCCATCATCTTTCCTCAAGAGACGTGACTGCACAGACATTGGGTCTATGGGCAGGTCTGCGGGGAGGCTTCCCTCTCTGCTTTGGCCCCGGGAGCATTTCTTTTTCTTTGGGGCTTTTACTTTCTTCGTGGGAGTTCCTGAGGTGATGTCCTAGTGGTCGTGATTATTAGATTCTCCTTACTGCGTTGTTGTCACGATCTCTTCTTGTTTGGCTTTTCTGCCTGCATGATGATCTCATTCTTGGACTTCTCTGCCGCTGTTGCCAGGGGTGTTGCCAGGGGTGTTCGCTCACCTGATGCGCCTGGAAGACTTCCAGTGACTGTCCACCAGCCTGGCCGGTTCTCACCAGCTCCTGGCTCCGGGTCAGGGCCCTCTGAATGCAGTGTAGCGCTTGCCTCTTCTGGCACCATCCGCCTAGCGCTTGAACTTCTCGTCTCACTCATCCAACTCCCTTGGGATCTCAAAGCTTCATCTCGTGTACAGCGAAGTTAAACTGAACGAGTGGCGACAGTCACGATGGACGCGTGAGTTCAGCGCTCTCCCAGCCAGGCGACTGAACGACTACGGGGCAGGGGCGTGACCTTCTGTGATGCCAAAAGGCACAAAACCCCAGGATAACTGACGCCAGGTTCTTCGCAGTAACGACGGTAAGGAAGAGAGACTTGGTGAACATGCTTGGTATTTGGCGACGTTCCTCTGCAAGTCCAAAGCCAGACACTCGATGCAGTCCGAGCAGGCCTCCACACAGTTCCCCAGCTGGAGGCTGGCAGGTTCAACATGGTTCGCCCCGAGGTCCCTTGCGACTCGGTGCGGCTTTCTGCTTCCTCCAACCCCTGCCTCCCACAACAAATAGCCCTGCAAAATACAAAGCTCTCGCTCCTTATGCTGCCCCCCACGCTGGCTCCGGCTCCGGCCCCCGCCCAGTCCGGCCGGGCCACTACACCTGCCCAGCCCTCTGCCAGGGCCACAGGGAGCCAGGGCGCCTTCGGGCGCGGGCCACCGGGGGCCCCACCGTTGGGTGGCTCTCCGGGCTCGGGCCCATACACCTGCAGGAGAGGGTCAAGTGCGGCGACTGCCACGGCACTAGCATTCTTAAGTGTTTAGGAGTAAAATTCAAACTCTTTTTTTAGCTTAATAACTGAAGCTCTTCATAGCCCTATTACCTTGAAAATTTACTCATACTTTCTTTTCCCTAAGCCTTAGGAGAGTTAATTAACTTACAAAGACTGACATTTCACTGGTCATCTCTTTTGTGGTTACTCATGTGCCCAGTAAGTTAAAACTTCTCAATCTAAATTAAGTAATGTGACATTCCATTTTTCAAGTACTATTATAAAATTATATAGATTTTATTGGGATTATATAGAATAAGTAAAGGTACGGCTTACTGGCTTACCTGAAGCTAGTTGAATGGCCTCCATTACAATTTTCATTGGTATTCCAGGTAATTTAATATCAGCCTAATATAGAAGAGCCAAAAATTTATATAAATATTGATATTTGACATTATTTAAATACAAAAGTGAAACAAAGTAGGTTTTAAAAATACCTGTAATGCAGTTATTCCCTTATTAGTGCCGGCTATTTTGAAATCCATGTCACCATTGTAATCTTCAATTCCCTTTAGAAATTTAAGAGATTATGATATAGTTTTAAACAAAAGCTAAATTCACCCATACTTAATATAGAAGAATTAAAAAAAAAAATAGCTTGTGACCTTTTTTTTTTTTTTTGAGACAGAGTCTCACTATGTTGCCCTCAGTAGAGTGCCATGGCGTCACAGCTCACAGCAACCTCAAACTCCTGGGCTTAAGCAATTCTTTTGCCTCAGCCTCCCAAGTGGCTGGGACTACAGGCACCGGCCACAATGCGGCTATTTTTTTGTTGCAGTTGTCATTGTTGTTTAGCTGGCCCGGGCTGGGTTCAAACCCACCAGCCGCGGTGCATGTGGATGGCGCCTTAACCCATGTGCTACAGGTGCCGAGCCCAATCTGACTTTTTAAGCTACAGATATTTTCACTAGAAACATCACTGTTTTTAGATCACGTCTCCCTCCTCATAAATGCATAAATATGAATTTACAATTATCCTAAAGTGAGTCATTATGAATATTTATACTGTAATACATATTTTAAAGTCACATCCTATAAAAACCAATGTAAAGAGGCTGGGCACGGTGGCTGTTGCCTATAATACTAGCACTCTGGGAGGCTGAGGTGAGTGGATTGTCTGAGCTCACTGAGTTCTAGACCAGCCAGTCAGAGTAAGACCTCATCTCTAAAAATAGCTGGGTGTTGTGGCAGGTGCCTGTAGTCCCAGCTACTTGGGAGGCTGACGCAAGACAATCGCTTGAGCCCATGAGTTTGAAGTTGCTGTGAGCTATGACACCACAGCTCACTCTATGGAGGGTGACAAAGTGTGACTTTGTCTCAAAAACAAACAAAAATGCAAAGGTACAGAGAAAGAAATAACAAGTACCTTTATTTATTGAATACCAGCATTCTTCTAAGCAAATGATATAAGAATGTACAGTCTTCACCACCAAGTTATTTAAAGCTGAGAATATAGGCAGCACCCATAGCTCAGTGGGTAGGGCGCCGACCACATACATGGGGATGGCAGGTTCGAACTGGGCCTGGGCCCGGGCCTGCTAAACAATGATGACTGCAACAACAACAAAAAAATAGCTGGACATTGTAGTGGGCACCTATAATCCCAGTTACTTGGGAGGCTGAGGCCAGAGAATCACTAAACCCGAGAGTCTGAGGTTGCTAAAGCTGTGACGCCACAGCACTCTACCTGGGTAACAGTTGAGACTGTCTCAAAAAAAAAAAAAAAAAAAGAAGAAAAAGCTGGGAATATACTTGCCAGAATATCTGTTAGCAAACGATAATCTTCTATTTCACCCTTCTCAGGATCATTTTTGGTGACCAATCCTATTGCTACACCTGCTACAGCAGATGAAACTGGAACCCCTATAATCGGAAAAAGTAATTTTTGTGTGTAATGTGTACATCAACCCAACACACATATTTATCATTCTGTTGTCATTTAATGTAAGTAGATGATCTGTGAATTGACAGTCACCAAAGCTGAGTTGGAAAGGTCTTTAAGAGGTCATCTGACCACCTCATTTCTTCTGAGCATATAATAAAGCTACTTACACCAAATTTAACTGGCAATTACCACATTACTAATTACTCTCAAATAATAGCTAACTTTATAACTCTTAACTCTTTGAATTACCTGTTGCTTTACTTTGGATGCTTTCTTTTTCTTTAGAGTTACTACCTGTTCAGGCTAAATTCTTCCAGCCTGAACCCCTCAGTCCATCATTAGTGTACTCTCCCAGAAAATTTTTGTGCACAAGTATAAATGTAAATATAAGCTTTTATTTTCTTTACTTATGGCAGCACTACATGCATTTACTATTCTGTACCTTGCCTTTTTCACTTTATAGCATATTTTGGATATTATCACATATCACCACACAAAGCTCTACCTCATTCTTTTAAATGGTTATATAGTACTGCTCCTATGTACAAGATCTGACATTTAAGTTCAAGAACTCATTCTAGAAGAAGAGGTGAGTATATTTCATTGCTGAGTATCACTATGGTCACCTTCAAAATACTCCCCTTGGGAAGCTACGCACCAATGCCAGCACCTAGTCCACCCTTCAAAGCAATTTTGGAACTCTTTCTGGAATGGCCATCAGGGTTGTTGTTGTCTGCAAACTCATCCTAGAAAAAGTGCTACATAACTCATTGCTGAATAATATCACTGTGGTCACCAGATGGTCAAAGGTGACCATAGTGATATTCAGCAGTGAGCATGTAGTACTTTTTCTAGGATGAAATTTCATGAACTTGAATGTCTGATCTTGTAGTATACCTAACATCTTCTATATCCATTCATTTGTTGCTGGACATCTAGGTTGATTCCATCTGGGCCATTGTGAACAGTGCTGCAATAAATACAGGGGTGCAGATGTCTCTTCGATACAATGACTTCCCTTTCTTTGGCTACATTCCCAGTGATGAGATTGCTAGATCATAGGATAGTTTTATTTATAGCTTTTTTTTTTGAGACAGTCTCAAGCTGTTGCCCTGATAGAGTGCCCTGGTGTCATAGTTCACAGCAACCTCCATCTCTTGGGCTCAAGTGATCCTCTCGCCTCAGTTTTTCTATTTGTAGTAGAGACAGGGTCTCGCCTTTTGCTGAGGCTGGTTTCGAACTCATGAGCTCAAGCAATCTTTCCGCCTCGGCCTCCCAGAGCGCTAGAATTATAGGCATGAGCCACTGTGCCTGGCCATATTATTTGTAGTTTATTGAGGGACATCTATAATGTTCTACTTAGAGGTAATAGTAGTTTGCATTCCCACCAACACTGTTTGGGAGTTCCCTTTTTTCTGTATCCTTGCCGGCATTTGTTATTTTATGTCTTTTTGATAATAACTATCTTCACTGGGGTGAGATGATACCTCATTGTGGTTTTCATTTGCATTTTCCTGATTACTGATGCTGAGTATTCTTTCATATATTTGTTGGCCAGATGACACATTTTCTTTTGAGACACTTCTGTTTCGATCATTTGCTCATATTTTAATTAGATTGTTTTAATTGGTTTGGGGGTTTTGAGATGTTTGAGTTCCTTATATATTATTAATCTTCTGGTAAGTAGTTTGCAAATATTTTTTCATTCTGTAGGTTGTCCGTTCGCTCTCTTGACTGCTTGTGTGCAAACTTTCTAGTTCAATATTATCCCATTTCTTTATATTTGCTTTTGTTGAACTATGCTTCTGAGGTCTTATTCATATTATCTTTTTCCAGACCAGTTTCCTGAAGTATTTGCCCTCTGTTTTCTTCTATTATAGTTTCATCCTTTCACGTCTTATGTTTAAATGTTTAATCCAATTTGAGTAGATTTCTGTGTAGGGTGAGAGATGGGGATCTCCTTTTAGTCTTCTATATAAGGCTACTGGTTTCCCCAGCACCATTTACTAAAGAGACTATCCTTTTCCTAATGAGTGTTCTTGGCATCTCTGTCAAAAATTAGTTGTCTATAGACAATGTGGATCAATTTCTGGGTTTTCTACTCTGTTCCATTGATCTGTATGTCTATTTTTATGCTAATACCATACTGTTTTAGTTACTATAACTTTGTAATATATTATATTTAGAGGTCTGGTAGTGTGATATTTCCAGCTTTGCTTTTTGCTCAGGATTGTTTTGGCTATTTAGGGTCTTTTGTGGTCCATACAAACTTTTAAGATTTCTCTCTTTTTTTTTAATGAGACAAGAGTCTTGCTCTGTTGCCCTGGTTAAAATGCAACGGCCTCATCACAGCTCACTGCAACCCCTCAAACTCCTGGGCTCAAGTGATACTCCAGTCTCAGCCTTTGGAGTAACTGAGCTACCATGACCAGTAGATATTTATCTGTTTGGGTAAAGACAAGGTCATGCTAGTCTTGAGTTTCTCACCTCAAGCAATCCTTATCTCTTTGGCTTCTAGAGTGCTAGGTAACAGGCACGAGCCACAGTGCCCGGCCTTTTTCTCTATTTCTGTGAAGAATGTTATTGGCATTTTAATAGAAATTGCACTGAATCTATAGACTGCTTTGGGTAGTATCATCATTTTACCATTAATTCTTTTGATCTATGAGCATGGGATGTCTTTTCATTTGTTTGTATTCTCTTAAATTTCTTTCATTAGTGTTTTGTAGTTTTCCTTGTAGAGGCCTTTTACCTTCTTGGTTAAATTTATTCCTTGGTGTTTTATTTATTTTTTTGGTAGCTATTATAAAGGAGATTGCTTTCTTGATTTCTTTTTTCAGTTAGTTTGTTGTTCAGATACAAAAATGCTACTAGTTTTTGTACATTAATCTTGTACCCTGCAATGTTACCGAATTTATCCATTCTTTAAGAGTTTTTTTTGCTAGTTTTTAGGTTTTTCTGTATATAGTCATAATGCTATCTATCTGCAAACAGGAATGATTTGACTTCCTCCTTTCCAATTTGGATGCCCTTTATTTCTTTCTCTGCCTAAATTCCAGTCCTGTGTAAAATGTGGATATGCATCCTTGTCTTGTTTCAGTTCTTGGAGCAAGCTTTCACCTCTTCCCCATTCGGTATGATGTTAGTTATGATGTTAGGATACATACAACATAGAAATGGAATTGCTGAGTCAAAAGTTATAAGGATTACAATTGTTATTCTGTCAAACTGTCTTCCAAAGGCACAGAACTTTAAACTTTTACCAGCAGTGTGTGTAGGTACATGGCATTCTAGTCTATATTCTTATCAACTCATGTCAAACCTTTTGATCTCTATTAATCTAAAGAGTTATTTTTAATTTGATTTGTTTTATGAGAAAAGTTGAATATGTTTTCATGTTTATAAAACTATTTATTATATTTCTTTTTATTTTTTGAGAATTATCTACCATGGACTTCAAACATTTTTCTACCTACTTAGTATTTTCTTTCAGTAAGTGCAGTAGATCTTTTTTTTTTTGAAGACAGAGTTTCACTTTGTCACCCTGGGTAGAGTGCCATGGCATCATAGCACACAGCAACCTCAAACTCTTGGGCTTAAGCTATTCTCTTGCCTCAGCCTCCCAAGTAGTTGAGACTATGGATGTCCACCACAACGCCTGGCTATCTTTAGAAATGAGGTCTTAGTCTGGCTTAGGCTGGTCTTGAACTCATGAGTCAGGCAATCCACCTGCCCTGGCCTCCCAGAGTGCTAGGATTATAAGCATGAGCCAATGCACCCAGCCCAGGCAGTAGATCCTTTTTTTTTTTTTTAATTTATTTTTATTTTTTTCTTTTTGTTTTCTTAGATCTTTATTAAAATATAAATATACTAATTAAAATACAAATATAAAATGCATTTTTTGTTGGCTCTGTTTAGTGATTGTTTTTCTACATAAAATTTTTAGTATTTATGCAATCATGGTTTTTGCATTTTGCTTATAAAGGCTTTAAACTTCTCCAAGATTTTGATAAACTCTTCCATGTTTCATTGTTTAAAAAATAATGTTTAAGTTTTGATCACTTGGAACTTATTTTGCTATAAAGGAGTATAGTTAAGAATCTCACTTCATTTTCTCTAAATAATCTCACCTACACTTAATGGTCTTAACTACTACTTATAATGTTGATGATTTAAAAATCTATCCTTTCTGGTTAAGTTCTTTCTGCCATGCCTTAGATTTGTGTAACCAAACTACCTATTAGACATCTCCAGTTAAAAGTTCCCAAAGCATCTTATATACACACACACACATATATACATACATTATATATACACACACACACACACACACACACACTTAAAAAATAACTGAATCACCCCCAATAAATGATTGTCCTCCTACATTCCCTGTCTTGGTTAAAAGCACCTAAGACACACAAGTCTGAACCAACACTTCTTTCTTTAGTTCTTATATCCTCTCAAGTTATAAAAATCTATTTACTTTCACTTTAATTTTTTAGAAAGCTGTACTTTTCCCTAAATACTGAAATACCTATTTCTATTCCACATCATTTCTTGCCCTGGCAACAGTCTCCCTGTCTTGCTTCCCAGATTTTAGTTTCCTATTTACCTCCTAGTCTCTCCTACCTCATCATCCAGTGCCATCCATTATCTGAGCTAGGAAAAACTGCCTCACATAACCCCCACAATATGCAGATTCAAATCAAGATACTCATAGAATCCTTTAAATTCCCCATTATCTGCTTTCAGGTAATTTTTGTACATAAGCTTTGGTCGAAAAAGTTTGGGAAATATTACATATTCTTGTCCTAGAGATTGTTTTGTACTCTCACTAACATATTAAATATACCTGTTTAATCCATTTTTTTCATGGTACATAATAATTAACACCCTGTGGAACACTATTCCTTAGAATCCTGAGTTAAAAAAATGGTAGCCTTAAGTCTCAACTCCTTAGCGTTAAAAACCCTGGTTCTAATTTATTACTTTAACACTTCAATACGTTCCAGAAATATACTAGCATGTTAACTTTTTCCTTTAGGCATTTCAGATCCAGGAATTATACTGAACCACTGTAGTCTGCCTTCCTAAAATTCTGTGTACACTTCAGAGTGGGATCGGTTCTTCTCAGTGTACTGGCTTTTAGCTAAAAATAAGACTTCCAGCAAGTACTTTTGTTTTTTTTTTGAGACACAGTCTCACCTAGGGCCCTGGGTAGAGTGATGTGGTATCATCATAGATCACAGCAATCTCAAACTCTTGGAGTCAAAGTAATCTTCTTCCCTCAGGCTGCCAAGTAGCTGGGACTATAGGTGCTGGCCACACACCTGGCTAATTTTTCTATTTTTAGTAGAGATGGGGTTTCATTCTTGCTCAGGTTGGTCTTAATTCCTGAGCTCAAGCAATCCACCCGCCATGGCTTCCTAGAGTGTGAGGATTATAAGCATAAGATACCATGCCTGGCCCTAACAGTTATCTTGATAGTTGAAGCTCTACTTTACAACTACCTTGCCTCTTGCCTGGTTTGATCATCTTACTAAAATCCAATTACAGAAATCTTATAGTTTATACTAATCAGGTGTATAATGTGTTGGCAGTTTTGAGACATTATTTTATTACCTGCATCCATTAATGCTAAACTTCCACCACATGCAGATGCCATAGAAGATGACCCTACAAAAAGAAAAATACTTTATGTTATACTGATTTTTTAAAATGCAGAGAATTACTCCTATTGGTTACTTCCTCACAAATATTCCATTATAACATAAATATTTCTTTTTTTTTTGAGACAGAGCCTCAAGCTGTTGCCCTGGGTAGAGTGCCGTGGCATCACAGTTCACAGCGACCTCCAACTCACAGGCTCAAGCGATTCTCCTGCCTTGGCCTCCCAAGTAGCTGGGACTACAGGCGCCTGCCACAACGCCTGGCTATTTTTTGGTTGCAGCCATCATTGTTATTTGGTGGGCTGGGCTGGATTCGAACCTGCCAGCTCAGGTATATGTGGCTGGCGCCTTAGCCACTTGAGCCACAGGCGCCGAGCTGACATAAATATTTCATACTTTTTCTTTTTTTAGGCAAGCTCTCCTAAGCCATGAACTACAGAGCTACATGGTCTAATATGGTAGCCACAGGTGGCTACTTGCATTTAAGTAGCTGAAATAAATTCAGTTCTATTAGATAGCATAGATATAGAGGTTTTCTACCATTATAAAAAGTTCTATTGGACAGGATTACTATAGAGATTCTGATTCCAAGAAGTATTTCAGAAGTACTAAAATACTTCTTTTATTGTTTAATCAGAAGTAATTAAAGGTTCAAAGCTCTGGTTTTTTCATTGGACCATATGCCCATTTTAGTCACATCAAGTAGAGAACAGAAAAATCTTTAGTTTAAATTTTGAGATAACTTTAATGTTTTTCTCTTAAAACCTGTAATCATCTGATCTATATCTGATACATCTTTAAGAATCCTGTCTTTGGCTCAGCACCCGTAGCTCAGCGGTGAGGGTACCAGCCACATACATGGGTGCTGGTTGGTTCAAACCCGGTCCGAGCCTGCCAAACAACCATGACAACTACAACAACAACAACAAAAACAGCCGGGAGTTGTGGCGGGCACCTGTAGTCCCAGCTACTTGGGAGGCTAAGGCAAGAGAATCACTTAAGCCCAAAAGTTTGAGAGTTTGAGGTTGCTGTGAACTGTGACACCACAGCACTCTATAGAGGGCGACATCATAACACAGTCTCAAAAAAGAAAAAGAACTCTATCTTTAATCGTTATACCTTACTTTGGCCTACAAACTAATTTATTTAAATTTGACCTTTTAGCCCAGCTCCTTCTATGCTGTCCGCATGGTTAAGTATGCCCTACTTAACAATCATTCTATTTTTGCTGTTCCTCTCTCCAAGCCAGCCTTGCTCTGTGGTTTGTTTGTAAAAATAAAGAAACAAGCCAAACTGGATCTATTGTAACAGATCCATATGAGAAATACTTGTTTTATATTGCTTTTGAAACAACTTACTAAGAACAGAGACTCAGAGAAGAATGATTAAACATATCTTCTCGTACAATAGGCATCTATACCCTGTAGTAATAAACATAATGTAACATTACTTTTGTAATTTTTAATTCTTTTTTTAGCAATAGGGTTTTGCTGTCACTCAAGCTGGAGTGCAGTAGTATGATCATAGCTCACTATAGCCTAAGCTCTTGGGCCCAAGTGCTCCTCCTGTTCAGCCTCTGAAAAACCTAGGGCTACAGGTGTGTGACACCATGTTTGGCTATATTAAAAATATTTTTTTTTTTGTAATGATAGAGTGTCATTATGTTGCCTAACTGGTCTTGAACACTTGGCCTCAAGCATTCCTCCTGCCTTGGCTTCCCAAAGTCTTGGGATTATAGGCATGAGCCATTGTGCCTGGCAATTCTGAAAAGGTGATGAGAATGTACTAGGGAATCCAGTCATTTCTACCAGGAAAGAAATATTTTAATACCATACCATTTGACTCTAGGACTTCAGATGTAACTCTTATGGTGAAAGGAAAATCTTTGGGAATAACAGGATACAAAGCTTTCTCAGCAAGAGCACCTAAAGTGGAATAGAAAACAGTAAGCAAAATATGTACCAAGTCTCTGTCAGAACACCATATAAGTTTACAGATTTGTACTCACCATGTCCAAGTTCTCTTCTATTTATACCAGTGACTTTGCCAATTTCATTTGTTGCATACGGAGGAAACTTAAAAAAAAAAAACACATAAAACTGACATGAGAAGATGGTGAAGATATATTCGCAAAATAATAAACAAGTTATAAGATAGCAGAGTTCCAATTTTGCTGAAAAAAATGTACATTCACAAATATACAGAAATTAACTGGTATAAATTTAAAATATATACCAAATTCTAAAAGTAGCTATTTCTAGCGTATAAGTAAATTAGGGGGTGGGAAGTGGATAGTTACGAGAACTTACACCATAATTACCAGAATGTTTAAATGATTAAATAACAAAATATATTTTATAATAAGGAAAAACAGACATGTATTTATAAAGAAATACACGTTAAGGAACCACAGATCTTTGTTTCCATATCAAAGACCACATTTTTAGTTCATTAAATTGAAATTTAATTCATATACTTTTTTTTTTTTTTTTTTGAGACGGAGTCTTAGTATGTCGCCCTTGATAGAGTGCTGTGACAGCACAATTCACAGCAACCTCAGACTCATTCGTGGGCTTAAGCGATTCTCTTGCTTCAGCCTCCCAAGTAGCTGGGACTACAGGTGCTACCACGATACTTGGCTATTTTTTTTTGTTGTAGTTGTCATTGTTGTTTAGCAGGCCCAGGCCAGGTTCGAACCCTCCTGCCTTTGTGTATGCAGCCGGCGCCCTAACCACTGAGCAATGGGCACCAAGCCTAACTCATACTTATACTTTACAGATTTGACTCTCTCCGTAACCTTATTCAGATACAAAACAAAAATACATGAACAGAGCATTGCATATTTTACAGCATTTCTCAAATGTAATTATAAAAATATATGAAAGAAACATACGTGTTTTTAGCCAGAGGTTGCAAATTGTTTCATTTGATGGAAATGTTATCTTAAAGGAAAATGAATTCCTTGTGATCACTTAAGATTTGGGAGATTAAAAATCTAGAATTCCAGTTTAACAAAAAATTTTTAAAGAGACGTGATGGATCATGAGTCTGACCATGGCTTTAGATTTAGCACTCAATTTGTTGGAAATATGGAGGAAAGAGGAGCAAGATGAACTGCACGATGAAAGTGCAATCACCAACACCCAGACTTTTATCTGGGGGCCTTTGCAGGTCAAATGGCTTTAGGGCTTCAACAGTCTATAAAGAAAGGAATGTAATGGAAGAAAAACGTATAGATTAAGGTGGGGCTCCCTAAGCTCAGTGGTTAGGGCGCTGGCCACACACACCGTGGCTGGCAGGTTTAAAACTGGCCCGGGCCAGCTAAACAATAGTAACTACAACAACAACAACAAAAAATAGCTGGGTGTTGTGGCGGGTGCCTGTAGTCCCAGCTACTTGGGAGGCTGAGACAAGAGAATTGCTTAAGCCCAAGAGTTTGAGGTTGCTGTGAGCTGTGACATCACAGCACTCTACCCAGGGTGACATAGTGAGACTCTGTCTCAAAAAAAAAGGGTTAAAAGGAACTTAAAGATTAAAAGGGACTTAAAGAAATACCAAATTTAAAAAGAATGAACAGAACTACACTATAGTATCTAGAGATGTACACTGGGAATACAAGGAAGTGATTATTATAAAACTTAGAAGAACATTAGTTACTCTAAGGGGAAGAAGAGGGTTGGAACTGGGATAAAAAACATGAGGGACCTTGTAGGGTGGCTGGCAAGGTTCCATTTTCTGACTTAAGTGGTGTTTATAAGGGTATTTGCCTTATATGAACTCATTAAGGCAAACTTTGTCCTATATGGTTTCTCAGTACCTATAATTTATTTTATAATACAGAAATTTTAAAAAATGGTTCATATCCTTTTCCAGTTCCCTCACCCAATAATCAGCTACAGCAACATTTTCCATACCTCTCCCTTTTTTAGATTGCCACATGCTCTCCAGCTCATGACAAAGAGAATGCTTTACTCAATTACAATTCTATTCTGCCTTCTATAGCATCTGGGTATATTCAGAACAAGGTATTTATAAGGCTCTAAGACCTATATGAATCTGTAGGTTTATGAATATTCTATAGCATACACTTTCTACATAGAACGTTATCTAGTGATTATAGCAGGTTCAATAAAACTGAAATGCTGGGATTCTGGACAGCCAACAAGAGTTAATCGAAAGTATAGTGACTTGCTACCTTATGTTAGCCTCCCACGGTGTATCTTTCAAACAATAAAATTATAAGTACTTCATATTATGTCTGATTCCTCAGGATCAGCTGCGAATAAAGCCAATCATGAACTCAGCTAAATATAACAATCTCATATAAAGGAACATATATTTAAAAACCTCAGATCCTCCACTTCCATTAACAGAATAAAAATTACATAGCTAATGGGAGAAGATGATCTGGCAGTTGAGGTTATTTGAAAAGCTCCACTTTTGTTTGATACACACATGTACAGATACCACTCTTCCTTGCCTAAAAAGATACTATTTGCTAAATTTTCTTTAAACTTGATGTATGTCTTAGAACAGGAAATTGATGACTGGAACATTCTTACTTATCTCTCTAAATCCCTTTTATATGCAATAAAATGACAGCCTGCAAATCAGCCTTAACAGATATACGCCAATATTAGTAGAGTAAAATGTTAATGTAGAACCCAGGTAGTGTAAATATAATTGTTCACTATAAAGTTCTTTCAACTTTACTGGATCCTGGAAATATTTCTCTTTTTTTTTCTTTTCTAAAATTTCAGGTTCATGTGAAGGTACAAAAAAATAGGTTATAATTTTTTTTGCTTATGTTAGGTAGAGTCCCTCTTGTAGTTGTGTCCCGCACCCCTGGAAATTTTCAAAATAAAATGTTGGAAAAAAATTCACCTTACCTCATAGTGCAGCATGAAATTTTTATCCTTTATTCCACTACAAACAAAATGCATAATATTAAAACATTATAAGGATACAAATTTATTTCACTAAACAACTAGAAAAGACTAAGGAGATTTTAAAAACGACTGGGTATTAGTAAGAGTTGGTCTGAAACTGAAAACCAGAAGAATTAGAAGGAATTAGACAGGACTAGAACAGTGGTTCTCAACCTTCCTAATAGTGCAGTGTATTTTCATTGTTAAAAAGGGGTTGCGACCCACAGGTTGAGAACCACGGGACTAGAAGATAGAGGCACCCTGGCCAAACCCAGTGTTCCTTCTTATTGAGTGTTTTAACTCCTAGGAAGGAAAGGAGTTAAAGTGAAGAAGGGCAGACAACCAAGTTTTGGCCCAGATGAAACTATAGACAAAGTGTAAGAGCTTCCGAAAAAGAGAATTATTAGGATGAGCATTCCACCCTTGCATGCACTGTCAGTTTTCTCAGACATACAAAGAACAATTAGGGTGGCTATCTGGAAGATAATGGGGATTATCATTAATTAAGGAGCAGGAAAAGGGAGGTGGAGTCATGTGGTCTTCCAAGACCCTTAACCAGGGAAAGGGAAGCAGCCATATTAGGTGCTATGGAAAGAAAGAGATGGCTGTTGAGTCACAGGACTCTGATGTCATAATGCTAGTGGGGACTCCTTTATAGATCCTCCTTGTCTAAACCGATCAACATGACTTTATTACTACATTTTCAGAAAGAGAGGAGAGCCACGTATTTCTTAACACAAAATCAGAATGTGGTCTGGGATAAGACGAGGTTTTTCTTTAACAGCCTCAAGATTATTTACAGCAACAGGGACTTTCCCTATTTATTTGTTCTCATTTCTAAAAGAAAAACTTATCTATTGAAGATTATCCAGGAAATCTGTCCTGAGAAATGATTCTAGAGACAAAAAATGAACTATATGTATTCACATTTAAAGAATGAAATGATTTACCAATATTTGTTCTAAGCCAATGATTTATAAAACAATACAGCACACATAAAAATCCCTTGAAATCATGACTATGTAAATATAAAATATGAGTACAAAGATACAGGTTAAAAAAAGTAATAATGACAAATAATATACCACGTGAACTTTAATTATATACTGGAAGATCATAAAACATAACATTAGAAAGAAATAACTTACTTTATAGCTGTCATAATTTGATTTGCCTTAATGCTGGATTCCAATGAATCAAATGTAACAGTACAAAGCACCTAAAAAAGAAGAAAAAGAATTCCCAGGCTTTAAAATATTAACCGTGAAGATGAAAACTAAAAGTATTTGAAGAATCTAATTAGGTCTTAAAAAAATAGGGCAAGTACATTCTATGCAAAGTTTGCCATGGTACTCAATACTGTAAATTAAATAGATATTCAAGCTACATGTAAACCTTAAAAATCTAAAGGTCTAACATCATATAGGCTATATATAAAGCGCTGTACTCAGAATGCTGGGGAAAGAAAACAGGAAGAAGAAATATTTATAAGAACTATGTATTAGCCCATAGAAGAAGCCTCAATGAAGGTTCAGCCAATAAAACTGCCTGCTTAAAATAAAAAAAAAAAAATTCAAATTTCTTTTGAGAGACATAACATAATCAAGACATTCCACAATGTATCATCTACAACATCCAGAAAACAGGAAAAGAGCCGATTCTTAAGAGAAAAGACGATGAAGACCAACCCTGAGTTAAGATGCTGGATTAGCAAACATTTTCAACAGCTATTATGAGTATACTCAAGGATACCAAAAGAATCAGTAGAAATTCTAGAATGGAAAAATTTATTATCTTGTATGGAAAGGATATAAGTCAATCAACAAGAGGGTAAAATAACAAAAATTGCCTAGTTTGAAGAAGGGGGAAAAAGGCATAGTCTTACGCATGTGTAGAACAGTATCAAAGAACTAACATATTTGCACTTACAATCCCAGAAGGAAAGGAGAGCGAGAATTAGGTAGGAAAAAAACATTTGAAGAAATAATGGCTGAAACTTCTCAAGTTTGATGGAAGATACAAATTTACAGATTCAAGTTCAGGAAACTTTTCTCAGGATAAATCCAAGGAAAATCACACTTTTCATGTCATACTACTGAAAAACAAGGATAAACAGCAAATCTTGAAAGTACTCACATGAAAACAATAACATACAAGAAGCAATGATCTCAATGTTTTTACTTCTCATCAGCAAAAAATGAAGAACAAAAAACAATGGCACATTTTTAAATGCCTAAAAAAAGTAAAAATAAAAATTCACCTAGAACTCTATGCCTAGCACAGATTTTTTGTATGTAAAGGCAAAATAAAAATATTTTAGATAAATAAGAAATAAGAGGTTGTTGTCAGAAGACCCACAGGACAATACTAAAAGAAGTCTTGTCAGACTGAAGAGTAATGATACTGAACGAAAACTGGATCTTCGGGCGGCGCCTGTGGCTCAAGGAGTAGGGCGCCAGTCCCATATGCTGGAGGTGGCGGGTTCAAACCTAGCCCTGGCCAAAAACCAAAAAAAAAAAAACTCGGAAAACTGGATCTTCAAGAAGGAAGCAGAAGCATCAGAAATGGTAAACATGTGGGTCAATCAAGAAGACTACCTTTTTCCTTCTCTCTTCTTTAAAATAATATGATTGTTTACAAGTTACACCACTGTGTTGTGCAGTTTACATGACACATGTAGATGTAACTCATAAGACAGCTATATAAAGGATGGAAGGAACGAACCTAAATGGCTGCAAAGTCAGTTTATGTGAAGTAGCCCAAAATTAACTTAAAAAGACTGGAGGATGCTATAATTTTGATAGTAACTAGTGAAAAATGCTGCAGAAGTACAGATAAAAAGAAAAATGCAATTCTAAAAAATGTTCAATTAGTCCAGAAAGAGGAATAAAAAATAGGCCAAAGAAAAACAAATAATATCAATAAACCAAAAGATCTAAATTTAATCACATCAATAATTACATTTAACATGAACAAACTAAATACTCCAGTTAAAAGGCAGAGACTATGAGAATGGATAACAGAGTATCTTGATAAAGACATTTTTTTTTTTGTAGAGACAGAGTCTCACTTTATGGCCCTCAGAGTGCTGTGGCCTCACACAGCTCACAGCAACCTCCAACTCCTGGGCTTAAGCGATTCTCTTGCTTCAGTCTCCCGAGTAGCTGGGACTACAGGCGCCTGGCACAACGCCCTGCTATTTTTTGGTTGCAGTTTGGCCAGGGTCGGGTTTGAACCTGTCATCCTCAGTATATGGGGCCGGCGCCTTACCGACTGAGCCACAGGCGCTGCCCGATAAAGACATTTTAAAAACTTCATTTTAGAGCATAAAAGAATATCTGAATCAAAAGTGAGACTACATTCATTGCAAAAACTGTGATTTGAATTGTAAAACTATCATTTTTCTCTCAAATTAACATATAAATTCAGTACAATTTCAGCATAAATCCTGGAAGGATTTCTCGAGAACTTGATATAATACTTTCAAATGAAAGAGCAAATGCACCCAAATTATAACAGTTTTGGGAGATGGGAAAACAAATTGGGAGGATTTGCTTCTCAGACATTAAGACATACCCTAAAATCATAATAATTAAAATAGTTTGACAGTGTTTCAGGAAATTCACAAACAGTAGAAGAGAATATAGTTAAAAAATGTATTATAAACTTTGACTATGACAAGGCAACACCACAAATTAGTGGGAATAAATTATTAGTAAATGATGTAAAACTGGGTTACTACGGAGGTTTTCTACTTTATACTATACATAGGAATAAATTCTAAGATAGAGTCATGGTCTACATTAGACAGTTAAATCTAGAAAGCTAATAAAAAGAAAAAGGAGGTGGATAATATTGTGACTTTAAGGTAAGGGAGAATTTCATTTTTCTTTTTTTTTTTTTTGAGGCAATCTCACTCTGTCACCTGGTCTATAGTTCCATGGCTTTAGCCTGAGCTCACAGCAACCTCAAACAATCCTTCTGCCTCAGCCTCCTGAGTAGTACGCATGTACCACCATGCCTGGCTAATTTTTCTATTTTTTTAGTAGAGATGGGGTCTTGCTTTGCTCAGGCTGATCTTGAACTCTTGACCTCAAATGATTCTTCTGCCTTGGCCTCCCAGAGTGCTAGGATTACAGGCATGAGCCACCGCACAGGGGTAGAAGGATATTAAAACTTAAAATAACGAAGTAAGTTTAAAAAAACTTAACACAAACCACAGTGAAAAGGGGAAGGATTAACTACATCAAAACTAAAGACTTCAAATCTACTCTACACATACAGAGGCTACTGCAGGTAAAGTTAAAAGGCACACAACAAAGAGCAAGACATAAAGTCTGGTTTGTTACTGACAAGAATTAATATTTAAAACACATAGGAAATTACTGTGAAATAGCAGGTAAAATACAGTAAACAACATTAACAAAAGAAAAATAAGTTGGCCAAAGAATATGGTTAGAAAATTGACAGAAGAGCAAACCCGCAGCAGGGCCACCACCGCACCACTCTAAGGGACACCATCTAAGAGGAAATAGTGCGTTTATACAGTGACCATGTTTGACTGGCTACTACATTAAGAGATATTCAGCCTTACTAATAATTGGGGAAATACAAATGGAAACAGGATACCACTTTATATCGAAAGTTAAAGCGGTAATTAATAAAAGGAAAGAGGTATAAAACATAAATAATACCATCAACCATCGATAAACATACAGGTACATAAGTGAACAGAAGGTGAACTAGAAGAATAAATGTTAAATATAAAAGAGTAGGTGTCTATGTAAAGAAAAAGAATAGGACTGAGGTACGGGACAGAGAAACAAATGAGGGCCTTGAACAGACCAACAATGACAATATGCTCTAAACTGAGGAACATGAATGACTCAATGTTATACACCTAACGTTAAAAGAAAAATACAATAAAAATACCAGATAATTCCAGAAAGGGCAAACTAATTTATAAAGACAAAAGCACATCAGTAGTTGCCTAGGGGGGGAGCAGGCTTGTAAGAAGAAGGCATTACAAAGAGGCATGTGGACACTTGCAGGTGATTGGTGTATTTATCATCTTGACTGTGGTGACAGTTTCCCTGCTGTATACATGTGACAACTGATCAAATCATACACTTCAAACACATGACAGTTTATTGTATGGCAATTTTACCTCCAAAAACCTGCTAAATTATATTTAAAAAATCTCAGATACTGATCTGAATAAATGATACATATGATAAAAACCCATAGTATCTACATAATGTATCGCTACTATATCTAATTAAATAATTGTAATTCAGTAAATAATTGCAACATTTTACATATATTACCTGTGTTTGTCCTCTTTGAAATAATGCTGATCCATGAAGAGTTTTAAACATATCTACCTCACAACTTATATTCCTAAGCGAAGTCAAATCTCGACCATCACACCTATAGTAATAAAGGAAGTATGTATGTAAAGCCATGATGGAAATCAGAAAAATGATATATCAGCTCTTTATCTCGACCAGGAAGTTCTCAATCCTAGCCACATACCATAATCCCCTATAGAACTTTAAAAAATTATACAGACACTTGGACCCCCATGTAACACCTACTGAATCAGAGCGTGTTTGGAGTTGTGACCTATACACCTGTGTTATTAAAAAGCTCCAACAGTAATCCTTATATGCCATCAGAACTGTGAGATGCTCCTCTACACACAAGCCCCAAGAGAGATAGTCACACATTCACACAGGCCAAACACTCTTTCTTATTTTACCCATTCATAAAATATTATAATTCTTTACTGTTCACTTGAAAACACCAGTTTTTCAACAAGTTCCCACTTGCAGGATAACAAGTGTTTCCATTTCATCAAAAAAGTTTATGTTTACCTTTTGTATTCATTCAAAATAATACTTCTAAAAACCTCCTTTGCAACAACATTGAAGGATTCTATTATTTCATAAGGATCGACCTCTGGAAATTTTTCTATAGAAAAAAGATAAACCAGAACAAAAGTTTTCTCTTTTTAGAAGATAGATTGAAGTTCACAGCATAAAAATCAAACCAAAGGAGTTGACTCTCAACATTTAGATCTCAGGTAATTAAACAAGATAAATCAAATGTTCTCAAGCAAGAAACACCCTGTACCTCACCTGTGGGTGGTGCTGGGAATTTAAGTTTGCTTTCTATCAAAGCAATAGTGTTTTTACATCAGCTCCCTATTGTATTGTTACCTGAGAAATCCAACTAATGTTTATGAAAAAGTCTGACAATTTAAAGAGTGGTCATCCTCACTTGTTTGCCTTAGGAATCTTCACCTTAATCTGCAAATTGGGGAACAATTATTTTTATATATTATAAATCTTTTGTTTTGTTTTGTTTTTTTCGCAGTTTTGGCCGGGGCCGGATTCGAATTCTCCACCTCCAGTATATGGGGCCAGTGCCCTACTCACTGAGCCACAGGTGCTGCCCCCTATGTTATAAATCTTTACCAGCTATTTTTTGGGTAACATATATCAAGTGCTTTCATGAGGCACTTTATGGGTATTTTTAAAAAATGCCTTTAATCTTCATAACAAATTATGAGGTTACATCTATTATTATTCCTAGTCTTCTAAAGAAAAAGACTGAGGCTTAAAGATGTGGAGTATAGTGGCACCTGAAGCTCAGTGAATAGGGTGCCGGCGACATAACTGAAGCTGGTGGGTTTGAAACCAGCCTGGGCCAGCTAAAACAACAATGACAAATGCAACAAGAAAAACAGCTGGGCGTTGTGGAGGGCGCCTGTAGTTCCAGCTACTTGGGAGGCTGAGGCAAGAGAATTGCTTAGGCCCAAGACTTTGAGGTTGCTGTGAGCTGTGACGGCACAGTACTCTATCCAGGGTGACATGTCTCTTGAGACTGTCTCAAAAAAAAAAAACAAAAAACAAGATGTGGAGTAAACTACTTGAGGTCACAGTTAATAACTTACACAGCCACAATTGAATACAGATCTACGTGTGCCTCAGAGGATTATGCTTTTAAAAATTAAACTATTGGGCGGCGCCTGTGGCTCAGTGAGTAGGGCGCCGGCCCCATGTGCCGAGGGTGGCGGGTTCGGACCCAGCCCCGGCCAAACTGCAACAGAAAAATAGCCGGGCGTTGTGGCGCGCCTGGAGTCCCAGCTGCTCGGGAGGCTGAGGCAAGAGAATCGCGTAAGCCCAAGAGTTAGAGGTTGCTGTGAGCCATGTGACGCCACGGCACTCTATCCGAGGGTGATACAGTGAGACTCTGTCTCTATACAAAAAAAAAAAAAAAATTAAACTATTTTATCTTATTAATTTATGCCATCTTATGTTCTCTCAAGTGCTTCCTTTATTAAATATATCTTTAAAGCAACCATAAGAAATTGCCACAGAAAAATATGTTAAGCACTGTGTTAATCACACAAGAATAATTTTTAATATTATACTTTAGTAAATAGGGTAAAATGTAGTAAGAAGTGACTAAACTTTTTCAATGACAATTAGAAATAGTAGCTTTAATATCGGTGCTAACAGCAGAGTTTTTAATCTTAAAAAAGGATACTCATGTGAGAGGATATTTGTCTAGAAGAAAAATTAACAAGATCTGTGTGTCATGCTTCATTCACATTCAGTTTGTGTGAGATTGGTATAACACAATAAGATCCTTTGATTAAAAGTTTCTGGACAGGTAAATCATCTAAAATTTATATCTTAAAATTCCACATGATATTACTGAAAACTATGTGCCAAGCACAGATGTAAATGATTCATTCATTAAATCCCTATAAACCAGGTAATATTAATATTAGTATTGCAATGGCACAAATCATGAACTCAAGAATTTTAAAGAATATCTTGGGGTTTTAAAATGACAGCATACAAGGTTACAGATTATGGAGGCTAAGAGTTTGATCCAGGAACATCGTAATGTCCATTAACAGTGAACGTTACTAGATGCCTACTCTGTATTAAGTATAGGCTGCTAGCTACCTTAATAGAAGTTAAAAGTAACTTTGTGATGTATCATTATTGCAAGTATACTAAAGACAAAACTGAGAATAGCTGATTTTTCTGAGGCCTTACAACCAAAATTTAAAAAAAGAACTAAACATTATTTCTTCTAAATGTTTTTAAGTAAAACATATAAATAAAATTCACCTTTTAGTTGTTCCTCTGTATCTAATCTTATCTTATTAACAGCTTCATCTCTGGAAATCTAAAAGAAAGTTGAGGTTCACTTTTATATATATGGCAAAATTAAACACTTCTATTTTAAAATTATTATACAGTTAACACATTGATAGAATATTCATATTTCTCTAGTGGTAATAGTTTTAAAAAATTTATAATTGGTTATTGATTTCTGAGAAATAGTATCTGTTTAATTCACTGAAATATATTTACACACTTCTCTAAAACTTGTATTAATAAACAAAAAAGTTAGAGAAGCAAACATCTAGGCTTTTATTCAGCTTTTTGTTCAGAGTTTTAATAAAAACAGAACTAACATCATAAGCAAAATTACATAAGTTATAACAAAGACATATTTCTAGGAAAAAATTTTCTAAGACAAAATTCAAGTGTACCTACTTTATCATGTTTATAATCTGTAAAAACTGCATAGAGTTTCTCCATGGCGAGTCTGTAGTAAGCACAAAATAAATGACAGCATAATAATATTTGAAAAACATGAGGCAGTTTCTATTATAAACAAAACTGAAATATTTAATAACAAGCTGAAAATTTAATAATTATTTTATAAAAATTAAAAATATCTATATACATACCTATTGATCATTGCTAATTTGTTTACTTTTCATGATATGGAACACAAATTTCTTCCTTCCCATCTCTCAGGGGGCATCATTTACACAGGGTACTATGGCTCATCCTTATTCTCATCTTTAATTTTTCTGTTAATTTCACCTTAGGTATTTCTTTTCACCTGCACTTTCTCTTAAACTTCTTGCTTTCTTCCATTGTATCCATCCTGGCTCAATTATCACAGGATAGTCTTTTGTTAGGGACAGTTTACATAATTCTTTAATTTCTGACTGATGACTGTGACACTGGTGTTAAAAGAAAGTATTATCAATCAGTGTAACCTGGCTTATTGTACCCTCAATGAATCCCCAACAATAAAAAAAAAAAAGAAAGTATTATCTTTTTCAAGTTATTTCAAACAAAATGAGATAATTTCCTAGTGAGTCATTCATATTTATGGAGTGCCTGCCTGTATGCCAGGAACTGTTCTAATTGCTAGGCATGTAGAGGTCGTGACATCTGATATCTTTTTAGAATCCCAATAATTTCCTTTGATATTCAAGTATTTTATACTTTATTCTTTTTTCCAAGACAGAGATATAGGGATTAACTATATCTTGACCAACAAACACACGCTAAACTTAATCTGAAATTCAAAGTCAGGCCCCAGAAGAGGGATGTAGATTTATCCTTTTAAAAGCATTAAATAGATACTTAAGACAATGACTCTTAAAACAGAAAAGTGCTATTGTATTTATAAAGTAATGCATGGGCAATGTTTCCATGGGAAAGTTTTTTTCTCAAGAGGAAATTAAATCTGGAGACAATTTCTTATTTTCTTTTACACAGATGTTCTTACTTATGAGCATGATTCACAATCTCTGGAGAAGGGGTAAATAACTTCTGAGGCGTCCTCTTGTTAACACCAATTTCTTTTACCAATTGCTGGATGCCCTGAATTATTTGTTGAGTATATTTCACTCCCACTTTGATAGCATGGCAAAAATCCTGCTGTAAAACGTTCTCTGCAGAGGCCTCCAACATAACTATTTGAAGAAAAGGAAAACAATGATTGCCATTAAATCTTTTATCAATGTAACATTAAAAAAAAAAAATGACACAATTAGACCAGCTATTTCTTAGTGACATATCCACTTTGATTTCTTTCCTCAGAATCAACATACTTCCAAAATATAAGCAGCAATAAATGAATAAAGAAACATTAATATCTGAATTTAGGTTTATATTCTCCTGACACTCAGTGAGGGATTTCTTATAGAAAATAAAACAAAAAAGAAAATGAATTAAGCACATACTTTTCAAATAACAGTTTTATTTTTTATTTTTTTGAGATAGAGTCTTGCTTTATTACCCAGGCTAGAATGCAGCATAGCTCACTGTACTCTCCAACTTCTGGGTTCAGGGCGTTTTGGTGGGCAACTGTAGCCCAGCTACTTGGGAGGCTGAGGCAAGAGAATGGCTTAAGCCCAAGAGTTTGAGCTTGCTATGAGCTGTGATGCTATGGCACTCTACTGGGGTGACAAACAGAGACTCTATCTCAAAAAAAAAAAAAAAAAAAAAAAAAGAAGGAAAAAGTACTACCAAAAAGAGAGAGAAAACAAAAATTTTTATGGCTACTGACAAAACTCACATGCAAAAAAAAAAAAAAAAAAAAAAGTTAAAATTCATTTTAAAAATAAAGGCTAAAGTAAAAAAAAAAATTCATTTTAAAAAGCTCAAACGTAGTACTTAAACTACTCACCAATCTGACTTTTAGGCGCTCCAGCAACCACTAAATTTAAAGTACTGGAAGACATTTCTTTTCGTGTTGGATTAACAACACATTCTCCATCAATCATTCCTATTCGTACTGCCCCTAAAATGGCAATTAGCAATTATTTAATGAAAACTTTCAGTTTTCAAAACATTGTACCACCAATGGCTTCAATCCCCTATCTCTGTGACCACAGAACAAAATCCATATTCCTACCATGGTATTTAAGGCACACAGACCATCCTTTCCCACCCTACCTGCTGGCCTCTCCAGACCACTCTGAATTGTCCAAATATACCATTTCTTCCATATCTCTGTAATTCGGCTCATGCATATCTCCTGGTCAAGACTGTACTCTCTTCAAGGCAAATACTTAACATCTGATTCTACTAAGGCTCAGCTTAAACATGGACTACTGCGAGAAGGCCTCCTTAACACCCTGACCCCACAATTTCTCTACCATTTTCTTAGCACTGTGACTAGCTTTTATAACAGTACTGTTTACAAATAATTACCTATCTCTATCCTTTATGCTTCAAGCAAGCACTACCTTTTTTATCTCTGCATTGCTAGAGCCTGGTCTGCCTCTGTTCCTTTAGTCCCGGCCTCAGTATCTAGCATTTAAGATACTCGATAATTACTATTGTATAAGAGCTGTAAGTTATATATGTTTGTTTTAATTCTGAAAGAGTATGTACTCGAATAATTTCCTAGTCCAAAAAGTTCTCTAACAGTAAGAGGCAATTAAACATCAAAATCTCTAGGAACGATAAATCTATAACACCGTAACATATTGCTGGGAGAAATAAACCCAGGGCAAGGATGAAAATGTCTGAAAGGCCCAAAAGGAATCTTAGATTGCCACTGCTCTGACATGCCATTATTATTTACTGGAAAAACATACATACTACTACTTATTTTCAAATTCTAACTTACCAACAGGTCCATTCCAAGGAATATCTGATAATGAGAGGGCTACAGAAGCTTAAAAAAGAAAAAAACAAAAGCTGGCCTTAAAATATTTCTTTGTTTTATAAAAATCAACAGTGATAATTTTAATCTCCACTTTTATACTTACCTCCATTAATTGCTAGGACATCAGGTTCATTAACACCATCTACTGCTAAAAGATTACAAAGGATCTAGAATGACAGAAAAAATTCACAACACTTAAGAAAATCTACTTGATTTGGGAGGATTATCATTAACATACTGACCTAAACTATAAGAGCACTATATGGTTAAAAGCATGAATTTTTTTGGCCAAATCCCTTAATTCTGATTATTATTTAATTAAATGTTTCATATTGGGTAAATTACTTAAATTAAGCCCCCCAAATTTCCTCATCTTTAAAAGGCAAAAAAAAAATAGCATTCTTCCTAAAGGTTCCTATGAGAATTATAGAAATACTGTATGTAAAATACTGACCATAATATGAGCCATGCTATAAGTATGCAGTAAATGTTATTTCTATTACATAAAAATATTGTCTTCTGTTTATAAGTATAGAAGAAACAAACCAATGAATTGCTCTATACTGCAATATTGTGCCTTTGTCACATGCTTAAGCAAATAACCCCCTTGAGCCTGTGACATCCTTGCAAGACGTATTTGTAAGGCATAGTTATTTATTTCAAATAAATAAAATGGTTACTCAAAGTGTAAGCGTCATTGTGCTGGATAAAAATAATATTAAGAATTCTTTTTTTTTTGAGAGAGACAGTCTTGCTCTGTCACCCAGGCTTGAGTGTAGTGGCTTGATCATAGTTTACCATAACCTTGAAATCCTAGGATTGAGCAATCCTCCTGCCTCCGCCTCATGAGTAGCTGGGACTACAGATAAGTGCCATCATACCTAGCTCATTTCTCTCTCTCTCTCTTTTTTTGTAGAGATCCTATCCTGGCCTCAAGTGATCCTCCCATTTTGGCCTCTTTGAGAGGTGGGATTATAGGTGTGAGCTATCACGCCTGGCACAGGAAGTTTTTAAATGTAACAGAGGTTCAGAGGATTTAGTAATAAAGGAAGGTATAAAACTTAGTTGTGTTGATTGTCCTAGTCTATAACTAATATAACCTGCAAGTCTATAATTGGTGCTCTGGTCCCCACCCATCTCAATCACGCTGACCTTAATTCAAACTCACCCATTTCTTTCCAGCATCAGGCCTTTCTCACTTACCGTCTATCTGCCTGGAATGCTTCCCTGACATACCTTGGTTGGCTAACTCCTACTCACAATTCAGGTGTCAGCTCAAACTGACACAATTAATATTAGCTTTTTAAAAGTATTGTCTTTTTTAAAAAAACTTAATGGAAAACACAACAGCATCATCAAAAATTCTCATTTTATATTCTCTATAAAGTTTATCCTTACACAGAGATCCCTTAGGTAATTTCTGATTGATATGGAAACTAATAAACCTACCTGTGTATCATAGAAGTAGCCAGCTGGAAAGAGAGGTCTAATTGAACGATCTGGCAGAAGAAAGAAAAAAGACATTAAATAGCGCTGATGGCATTGCTTTATAGTTCAAACACAAGGTCTGGCAGTTAGGTTTGTGCACTCATCCTAGAAAAAGCACTAAACACCTCATTGCTGAATTATTACTATGATCACCTTCGAAGTACTCCCCTTGGGAAGCTATGCACAGTTGCCAGTGCTTAGTCCACCCTTCAAAGCACTATTTCTATAATGAGTTCAAAAACTTAAATGTCAGACCTCATACAACACAGCTCTGATGGCTATTCCAGAAAAAGGGTTTCAAGATTGCTTGGAAGGGTGAACTAGGCACTGACAGGTCTCAAACCTGTCAGACCTCATATAGCTAGATGCTTAATATTCCAAAAAACAAACAATAAAAACCTTGGACTGATTTACTAAGAGGGATGCAGATAAATGTCAATGTTTCAATAGATATATACAAAACCCCAACAACAAAAACAAGGAGGATAGCAGCACATTAAGTGCAAAGATTGGGGAGCAACCTTTTAGTCTGGTTCCAAAGGAATCATTTATAGACAGAAAAGAGACTTCAGACCAAGAGCAGACTAAAAGAAAATGTTTCCCTGGTATTTCATGTCAGAAGAAAGCATGAAACAGAACACAAAACAGCAATTTCTGGGTAGAAAAGCCAGAAAGTACAAACAACCCCACAATATTTAGAGATGTCAAAAATTTAGAATATCATAGACCTATTATGCTTAACATGAAAATGAAAAATCCTAGGAACAGATTCAACAGAGTAGAAGCATTGGCCATGGAATGCATACGCTCAATAGAGTTATTCATTTAGTCGGCAAGTATTTACTGAACTATTTTGTGCCAGGCAATATACTAGGTACAGGGGATTCAGTGGTAAGGAAGTAAGTTTTTTCTCTCCTGGAGCTCACATATGAGGGAGGGAAGAGAGGGAGTGAATAATCTTAGGTGGTGTAACTGCAGTGAAGGAAAATTTAAGATACTGTGAAGCACAGAACGAAGAGATACTAACATAGACATATAAGAGGGGGGAGGAGACAAGATGGCTGACTAAAGCCAGCTTTCCACAGAGGCTCCCGTCCAGTAGGAGAGTTAAAGGACATATAAGAGAGGATTAATGCTTCTGTCAATGTCTCACCTATTATTCGACTTGTAAGGATTTCTTTATCAGAAGTGCCAATTTCTCTTCTCAGATAGTTTGTGGGAATTCTACCTGCTGCAGCAGCTTTCTGTCTGTAGTCCACCTGAAATAGCAATAAAGTAACAGAGTTCATGTTTCTTTTTTTAAGTAACAAACAATGCCTCAAGAACTACTATGTAAATGCTAATTCTCCTGGGGTTGCTAACAAAAGTAAGAGTATTTAATTTATTTTTAGCCTTTTGAATCTTTTGGAGGAAGGAGAGGTGATAGAAATGTTTCCACAAACTTACTTTACTTACTTATCTATGTTTATTTATTTATTTATTGAAATGGAGTCTCATTCATTAAAAGTCTTCCACTTAGCAGTCAGATGAGGACCAAGCCTAACTACTTCCCACAGATGATCATTCAGAACAAGTCAAACAATGCTATTTTGCAACAGGTTTGATAACAACTGCATTCCTCTTTTCATAATGGAAAGAAGCCATAAAAACCTAATGAGCTGTTCACTAAACAAACAAAATATCTTGGTCCTGTAGGGGATTGGTTCCACATCTCTTGTGGATACCACAATCCACAGATATTCAAATTGCAGATATAAAAGGTACAGTATTTGCATACAACCCATGCACATCCTCTTGTACACTTTAAATCATGTCTAGATTACATGTATTACTTAAAACAATGTAAATTCTATGTAAATAGCTATTACACTATTTTATTAGGGAATAGTAAGAAAATGTCTGTACACATTTAGAACAGGCACAATTGACAGGGTGTCACTTTGTTGCCTGGGCTAGAATGCAGTGGTGTCATCATAGCTCAATTTATCCTCAAACTCTTGGCCTCAAGACATCCTCCTGCCTCAGCCTTTGAGTAGCTGGGACTAGCGGCATATACCATCTTGCCTGGCTGAGTTTTACTTTTTTTTTTTGTAAAGACAGGGTTTTATTATGTTGCCAAGGCTGGGCTCAAAGTCCTGGCCTCAAGCAATCCTCCTGCTTTGGCCTCCCAAAGCGTTTAGATCATAAGCGTGAGCCACTATGTCCAATCTTTCCAAATATTTGTGGTACACTTTTAGTTGAACCAACAGATGCAGGATCCACAGATAGAGGGTGGACTATTACTTACACATTCATATTGAGGGAAACTATGAGGGCTTATTCAAAGTACTTATACACTTCCATTGCTCTTGGCACCTTATACACCTGGACGTTACACTTTTTTTCTTTTTTTTGAGACATAGTCTCAATATGTCGCCCTTGGTAGAGTGCTGTGGCATCACAGCTCATAGCAACCTCAAACTCTTGGTTCAGCTGAAGTGATTCTCTTGCCTCAGCCTCCCGAGTAGTTGGGACGACAGGTGCCAACCATAACGCCTGGCTATTGTTGTTTAGCTGGCCCGGGGCCGGGTTCGAACTTGCCACCTTTGGTGTATGTGGCTGGCGCCATAACCACTGTGCTACAGGTGCCGAGCCTGGACATTACACATTTTAAAGTATGCTCATTAACTAGTATGAGAATAAGTTATGGAGTAATCCATTTACATTTTTTAAATGTAAATTGGAATTCCATTCTATATGGAACAACTAAGAAAAATCTTTTTGTGTAAACTTCATATTTTACACTCAGTAGACACTAAATAAACATTATGAATTCTACTTAATACATTTATATTATATTATAGTTCAAATAAATCAGCAAATACTTACCACCAAAGGCATGAACTGGGAAGGTGAAGGTTTTGTTTTACTGACTGCTGTGACCATCACTGCAGTGTCACCTGACTTAAACATGAACAACAATGGTAAATTCCTTTGAAATCAGATATTAGCATATAAGTAGCAACTGAATGAATCCTTAGTCCAATTAAACTCAAGGAAACAGATCTGATTGTTTGACATGATTATAATGAAAATTATTCACAAGTAGTCTAATCTTGATTTTTGAACTTTATAAAAACTATAGAATCAAAGGAGAAAAAGCTAACTGCTTAGTCACATCCAATGAATTGAATCGTATTTTCTACTTCTCATGCAAAAATTTAGTCCATAAAAAATTCTCAAGTATTACTGAAGAAAATACCAAAATCGTTTTCTCTAGAAAAGCACAACAGAATTTATTAGCAATATGAAACAGAACTCCAAGTTTGGAAGAGATCTTAAAGGACATCCAGCTCTCTGACTCTCTTGGTGTCTGGAATGATTCTGATAATTGAAATGTTCTTGGTAGTATCTTAATTAATTTCTACTACCACAATTCTATGAAGGTACATGATCCTATAAAGATATTATCAGTCTCCATAGTAATTTTTAAGATCAAAATTTTAAAACCTGGACTTTTTACCTGTACTACAGCAGAGCCATCTGCAAATCTGGCCAGTTTTCCAGAGGATATTTCTAATTTTCTGTTTAAAAGTTAAAAAGCAATACAAAAATGTTAGGTCATCAGTAGAATTCCAGCCTGATCAGAACAAAGATTTTAACAGAATAACCAAAGGCTACCAAGTTCCCTCTTACTGCGCCCCCAGCAACAAACAAGCTAAAAGAGATAGAATTCATGATCATTATAAAAATCATGATCATTATAAAAAATATGAAGGGAATTTACAAGTTGCTTTAAAAATACAGAAAGTAAGTCAAAAGATTAATCTGAACAAGAAAATATTGGGGGTGGTGGTGTCAGAAGCTAACTGCTCTTTTGAATGTTAACTCCCATTTACCATCTTAATACAGCTTCCTGTCATCCCTTACCTTACTGACGGTAACATTTTAACACAAAAAATCATTTCCCTACATAATTTTTTTTCCTGTTGTTTTAGGAAAAAATACAAACCCTGGCTAAGCATAGGGGCTTATGCCTGTGTAATCCTAGCACGTTGGGAGGACTGCTTAAAGCCAGGAGTTTGAGACCAGCCTGAGCAAGAGGGAGACTCCATCTCTACTAAACATAGAAAAATTAACTCAGCTACTCTGGAGGCTGAGGCAGGAAGACGGCTCAGTGCCACAATGATGATTATACCACTGCACTCTAGCCTAGGTGATAGAACAAGATCCTGACCAAACAAACAACCCCTCTAAATACTGCCCTCAAGGACCTTCACATTTGAGAGAAGGGGAAAGACAAGTCTTCAACAAGGAGAAATATATATAGACTTTTCAACCAACAGTGCTGGAACAATTGGATATCAATATGCAGAAAAAAAATCTTCATTCAAAAATAAAAAACTCAAGGGGCGGCACCAGTGGCTCAAAGGAGTAGGGCACTGGCCCCATATACCTGAGGTGGCAGGTTCAAACCCAGCCCTGGCCAAAAACTGCAAAAAACAAAATAAACAAACAAAAACAAAACTCAAAATGAATCCTAAACCTAAATGTAAGAGCTAAAACTATAAAACTCTTAGATTTGGGTTAGCTGGGATTTTAGGTACACAGCAATATGCCCGGCTCATGTTATCATTTTGATATTTCATGGGTGATTTTATATTTTACCTCTTACCAATTTGCTCTCCAAAATTATATTTATGAAATATCTCTTAATATTACACATCCTCTGGGATTGGAATTGAGTGGCTATGGAAATGTACGGAAAAGTTTTGAACTTTTAAAATGCTTTTAGTGAATGAATATCTAATCAAAAGGTGGTGGACTGCTTGAGCTCACGACCAGCCTGAGCAAGAGTGCTGTCTCTACTAAAAATAGAAAAACTAGCCGGGTGTAAAGGTGGGTGCCTGTAGTCCCAGATACTTGGGAGGCTGAGGCAAGAGGATCTCTTGAACCCAGGAGATAGAGGTTGCTATGAGCTATGATGACACCAAGGCACTCTACCCAGGGCAACAAAGTAAGATTCTCTCTCAAAAAAACAAAAACACTTGAAAATAATAAATAATAAAAAAGGTAAGATGAACAAGGAGATCCTATTGGTGGGAAGAGTAGAAGGAGCTAGCTGAGGAAGAAAGAGTAGGTAAGAGAGGATACATCTTCCACAGAAAGCAGAACTCTAGGGAGAGATGCTTAAAGAACATTTTAGAAACATTTGCAGAATGATTTGTAGCCACCTTCCTTCAACTTCCACCAAAAAAGCACTCAGTAATATAAAACTAACTTAAAAAAAAAAAAGACTTTCAGGATTTGGTCTCTGCCTTGGTTGCAACACTCATAGTTAGTGAATTATTTGTAGCTCCTGAAATACACCCTCACTTTTCTATAGTTGCACTCAACACTTTCTCTGCTACTTTGTCCTTGCTATTTGAATCAATGCAAATTCCTTCTTATCCTTCAAGATTCATCTCCTGTAGCAAACTCTGGGATTGGATAAGTATTTCTTTGTATTTATTCTCTTAGTTGCCCTGTTTAGCTTTCCCACATTAATCTTCCCAGCATCAACTATGTTTTTCTTGGTCCCTCCTCAGCCCCTGTATCCCAGTGCTCTGTACATATTAGATGCCCAATATGCTATAAGCATTAAATACGCTATCTGAAAAACACCTACCACAATAATACGCAATCTCCCACAGTGTGGTAAAGAACGTGAATGTTAACAAATATAAAGTGACTGGTACATAGTAGTCACTCAATAAATGCTGCATATGACAAACTTAAAGATGAAAGAATTGACTTATCTAACAGGAATGATATTTATGTATCTAGTTATTTCAACATTTATCACAGGATTAAAAAGAATTAACTACAAAAGACGTTCGGATTGATTAATAAGTGAAAGATTCAAAGTA
Source organism: Nycticebus coucang (assembly GCF_027406575.1). Classification (NCBI taxonomy): domain Eukaryota; kingdom Metazoa; phylum Chordata; class Mammalia; order Primates; family Lorisidae; genus Nycticebus; species Nycticebus coucang. The sequence goes on from NC_069783.1 coordinate 54,399,922, forward strand.
GATTATTTATGGAAAATATGGAAGGTAGGGACTACCTTTGAGTACCCAGCGCCCATCTCATAGTAGGTGTCTGTTGAATGAAATATTCTGAGGCACTTCTTCAGAGAAGAATGTATAGTATTTGAAGGGGAGAGATGTCCCCTACCCCACCAAATCAGAATTAATGAATGACAAATGTGGAAAGAGCTTTAGAAATCATCTAGTCTCAGTATGAGCAAACAATAGCTCATGACTGATTCTGTACAGCTCTTCCAACTAGGAATGTTTTTAACATTTTTAAAGGGTATGTAAAGATACACACACACACACAAGGTATAGGTCTCAAAGCCTAAAACATTTATTATTTTTGACCAAAAAACTGAAGTCCTTTGATTGAATCCAGTCTCATTATTCACAAATGGTAAAGTAATCTGTTCAAGGTCACACACTCATTAAGTTAGGGATGAAGGTGTGAATTCAAAGCCGGATGATTTTTTCTTTTTTTACTTTTTGTATAAACTGGAAACAAAATTAAAATAAATTACACGTAAAAAATTTAGGGCAGGGGGTGATGGCTCATGCCTGTAACCCACTTTTGGAAGGCCAAAGTGGGAAGGATGCTTAAGCCCAGGATGTGGAGTCCAGCCTGAGCAAGAGTGAGACAGTGTCTATACAAAACCCCAGAAATACTAGTGTGGTGGCTGCTCCTGCAGTCCCAGCTACACGAGGCGGAGGGTGTGGTGGGGGGCTGAGGCAAGAGGATCGCTTGAACCTCAAACAAGCAGTTTGAGAGATCAGAGTGAGCTATGATGAAGCCACTTCACTCTAGCCCCGGCAAAAGAGTGAGACTGTCTCAGTTCTCTCTCTCACATACACACACAGTGATGTTTCTTTCCCCTTTTTACCCAGGTTCAATGTCCACGCTTTTAGGCAATCAATTGGATTGGTAACGTTTGCATATAATGTCAATTTAACTCGTTACCCTGACGTTGAATGATTCCCACTTCAGAAACATTCTAGGGGTCCACGAAAGAACGAAGTCAGGTGGACAGACAAGATCAGCCGGAGAAAGGAATTCCGGAACAGCAAGAGGGAGGTTCCAGAAGCAAAAGGCACAGGGCAATGCGGGAAGAGGGAGGTTCTGAGAAGACAGACTCCAGGCACGGAAAGGGAAATTTGGAATTAGTTTATGCGTAAAGCGAGATTAAAGAGACCTCGGTTGCCGGATTTCTACCCTGGGAGATGAATGTACCCGAGCTGGCTAGACAGGACGCCTTGTGAAAAAAAACGCACGCCGTTCCTTACCTGCTGCCTAAGTCAACGGCCACAGCTCGGGACCCCGCACTACCCCACAGGGCTCGCACCTGCAACTGGGTGAGTGCCCGATCCCGCCCTGGCAGACGGAGAGGACTTTCGCCCAGGGGCCGGAGCCGGAGGCACGAGCAGCAGCATCTGCAGGCCGCCATGACACGGGCACGCGATCAGCCCGGGCTGAGCCCTGATTGGCTCACTCCTCAGGCCGTGGGGCGGAGCCTGATGTGGTTTCGTTTCCGCGGCGCCTGCGGGGGCGGGGGTGTTGGGGAAGCGGATATCTGGGGCACTTTCTACGAGAACCAGACAGGGTCAAATCTACTGGAAGGCGACTGAGTTGTTAACTTGTTTCTCTCCTCCAACGGAGGGCAATGAGATAAACAATGCTTTTTTTTTTTTTTTATTGCTTTCTTAGTTTAAAAGAAAGTGCTAGACTAATGGAAGTGTTAAATAAGTAGATTAAATCTATGTTTGCTTCTAATAATAGAAGTCATAGGACAACACATTATTATTATTTGGCTCTACGAACTGAGAATTAGGAGAATTTGTGTGATGGGCTGTAGAAAGAGATCTCCCTTTCTCCTGCACCTTGGTTTTTATTTTATAAATCTCACATAACAAAAATGTAACCGCAAAGGTTCGTGTTAACTGATTTCTAGTAAAATAATTCATTTCTCATTGACCTATACCTGTATCATAATTTTAGGAATCTTTATTGTCATTTCTGGTTCAATTTTATTTCTAATATTTAGCGATTCAGTTCACTGTCCGTTTTGGTCAAACGTCCATATTTTCTAAACCAACTCTTAAATTAAAAATGCCAGCTACTATTTAAAGTAAATGTTTTGTGAAATGAATAAAATGTTTTTGGAATTTGAATTTGATAAATTTTAGGGAGCATGTAAATTTCTTCCACCCCTTTTAATCTATTCTGTTAGAAATTCTTTATGGTGTCCTTGAACGAACCAATGATCATTTTTATGTTATATATTTCTTTTTTAAGATCATAACTGAGTTCCTCCAAAGAAAACCAAATCTCACTAAAACCCAACACACATTCAACCAGGTTTTGTTAATGGTTTTATAGCTCACAGCAACCTCCAACTCCTGGATTCAAGTGATCCTGCTGCCTTTGCCTTCTGAGTAGCTGGGACTACAGGCACCCACCACAACACCCAGCTCGTTTTTTTTCTATTTTTAGTAGAGTTGGTGTCTTGCTCTTGGGCAGGCTGGTTCCTAACTCCTGAGCTGAGCTGATTGACCTGCCTCAGCTCTCACAGTGCAAGGATTACAGATGTGAGCCACCTTGCTCAGCCTCAACCACTTTTTAGAATAAAAAAAAAAAAATTAATTTAATTTAAAAAAAATTTAAAAAATGTTGAGCTCCAAAGGAATGATCTGGTGGGAAAGCAGCTTTTTGACACCTTGCTTTCATGAGCTGTTACTACATATTACCAGTTGGGATTTCCATGCTGATAGAAGATATTGCCATTAACTTTGTTTATAATTATTTAGGGTTAGGTTTTTGCCTCTTCTCCCTTTACCTTGAGTTGGCACAGTGTTTTCAAGACGAATCCATTGGAACCTTTCATAAAGACAAATATCAGGAGATCTACTTTCCACAATTCATCATGACTTTGGATTTATAGAGTAAGAACACTAAATTGTCTTTTGGTTATGCACTTAAGTACTATATAATCATTTTAATGCAGGCAGTGTTGGCTAATAATTTAGCATAGACTTGGAGTTAGTCCCAGGTGGTTCCAATCTTATTTCTGTTATTTGCCTGTTGTGTGATCCTAAATTTCTGAGCCTCAGTTTCCTCATAAAAATGGACAATAATGTGATGTTCATAGGTTCTTTTTAAGGATTAAATGTGACAGAGGATACCACCATACCTGACACATTGTAAGCACTCATTCAATTAATGGTAGATAAAGCTTTTATCCAGGCTTTTTTTTCTTTCGTTTTTCTTTCTTTATCTCTCCTTCCTTCCTTCTTCCTTCCTTCCTTTTTTTTTTTTTTTGAGACAGAGTCTTACTCTGTTGCCTGGGTAGAGTGTCATGGTGTCATCATAGCTCATAGCAACCTCAAATTCCTGAGCTCAAGCAATGCTCTTGCCTTAGCCTCCCGAGTAGCTGGGATTTCGGGTGCCCTCCATGACATACCAGCTAGTTTTTTCTATTTTCAGTAGAGATGGGGGAGTCTCGCTCTTTCTCAGGCTGGTCTCAAACTCCTGATCTCAAGCAATCCATCCACCTCAGCCTCCCAGAGTTCTAGGATCACAGGTGTGAGCCACGGAGCTGGCTGATCCAGCCTTTTCTTAATTTTCCATCTAGTTTCCTTTGTTCAAAATACTGAACGCCTTTCTTTTCTTCAGAATCCCTTGAATCAAATTAACTTTCATCCAGCTAGAGATATTAGAAAGCAGCATTCATATCTTAAGCCCACCTGTTTCCTTATACAACTCCAAAATAATTGAAATAGTAGTAATTAGATCATAAACTCAAAAGCAGATTATCGACACTAAATTTTTGTTTTCTTTTTTTTTTTGTGGTTTTTGGCCGAGGCTGGGTTTGAACCCACCACCTCCAGCATATGGGACTAGTGCCCTATCCCTTTGAGCCACAGGCGCTGCCCCTGACACTAAATTTTTGTAGCAGAGCTATGTTATGAGTTGTTATACAGATGATAGAGAATATGTTCATATTAAGCATTTTTTAGATTAGCATAGAAACAAAAATATAAAAGGTTTAAATTCTTGTGGTTGTAATTACTGAAGCTATGATTCATGAAGTTTAATCTAAGAGATGCCACATTCTAGAAGTATAGTTATATCAAGTGTAGTTTGATAGCCAAAATACAATTTAAGAGGAATTTCTTTACCTATGTCTGTTGAAGGGCATTAAAAGTGATCCACCTTAAATCTATCAGCAATATTTCTCTGATCTCCTTTTCTCTTTCTCTTCAAACTGCAATTAACCTGCATCATAATAGTTAATACCATTGCATGCTCTGATTAGGCAATTTCATTTGAGTAAAACATTGAATGATGTTTAATTAAATTTTAATTTGGTTTATAGTTTGGTTTAGACAGTATGTACATTTATTGTAGTTTTGTGACTATCTCACAGCTACAAGAACATGGAGTTTATATTTTGTTATGTATGTTGTTATATAATTATAATTAAAGATATTACAGACACTGAAGAGTCCCTGAGCGTGTTTCCTCTTGAGTGTAGCCTACTCACCTTTAGGAAAAACTGTTCTACACCACAGCCAGAGGGATCTCTCTAAATCAGCATGTACTTGTATCATCATTCTGACTAAATTTCTTCAGTGCCTTTCTAATCTTTATAGGATAAAATTTAAACTGCTTTTTATGGACTATAAATCTTTCCTTTCATACTTAGTAAGTACTAAGCCTCATCATACTTAGTACTTAGTACTCATACTTAGTACTTACTAAGTACTAAGTCTCATCACTTTGTACTTACTACCCATTTTCCTCTCTACATCTCATTTTTACTTCAAGGAAACTGAACTTCTTTCCCCTTGCAGCATGCCACTCTTTCTCCTGCCTCTGTGCCTTTGCATGCATGATTCTCTGTGCTTGGCATGTATGCTCATCCCATGTGTCAATAAGGGAAACTCAGTCTTCAGTATTCTCCTCTTTGACGTATGGGTATAATATACATCACTCTAGTGTGTTATTTATATAATCATTAATTCATCTGTGAAGGCAAATGTGGGGATGGATATTGCCTAGTAGTTAAAACTGCTGACTCTGGCATCAGATTGCCTCTTTCACTTCTTAAACACATGACTCTTGGTGAGGTGCTTACTCTTGCTGTGCCTCAGTTTCCTCATTTTTAAATGGGAATGATAATACTGACCTCCCAGGCCTGTTATGTGGATTTAAATGGAATCTTATTTTTGTGGAACTAAGCATATTCCTGGCACATGGAAAACATGAGAAGGTGTTATAATATTTATTGACTACCTTGTTTATGCCAGGCACACTGCTAGTCTTAGGGGAAATAGAGGTGTCAAGACAGTCATAGGGCATAATCTCTGCTTTATGGAGCCTGCAGTATAGCATGAGAAGCTGACAAAAACAAAACCAAACACATAAGCAGATTAAGTTAGAATGTGGTTAATGTTAAGAAGGATTTACACTGGGTAAAAGAGAATAATAGAATGGAGAAAAAACAAACTTCATGTATGGTGATCAGGGAAAGCCTTCCTGAGGAGGAGATATTTAAAACAAACTGAAGGATGAGAAGACAGCCTCAGAAACACAGGGGCCAGCAGGAGCAGTGACTTGTGAGGGAAGGGTTGCCCCAAGTCAAGAAAGAATTTGACTTCCGTGAGAACATGGAAAAGCCAGTGTCAGTGTATAGTAGTAAGCAGGAATGTGGTGGATATGACATAGAGGAAGGCTGAGCATGGTCCAGGATTTGGGAAAGCACTGGGAAATACAAACAGGGAAGTAACAAGATTTAGTCATTTTAAGATGGTCCCTCGGGTTGCCAAGTCTGCAATGGATCAGAAGAGGACGAGAGAGAAGTATATTGATCAGGAGTAATGTGGTGGCATGGACCAATGTGGTGGCAGAGATGACAATGAGAAAGGATGGACAGATTTGGAACATATTTTAGAGTTGGGATAGATAGAACTTGCTGAAGAATTGGAGATGAGGGAGGAATTAAGAATATTGGTCTTGGGATGTCAGAAATGCAATGTTTGAAGCACCTAAGAGTAGCTGTTACCAGCTAGGGGGATCCCAGTGTAGTACTCAGAGGAGAGGACCAGGGTGATATAAAAGTAACCATCATGCCATTGACAGCACAAACCATGGGAAGGGTGACATCACTCGGAGCAGTGGTTCTCAACCTTCCTAATGTCACAGCCTTTTAATACAGTTCCTGTGGGTCGTGAACCGCTGACTTAGAGAGTAGAGAGAAAAGAGAAGAGAAATGAAGAGAGAGAGGCTGCCAAGGCTGTGGGTCAGAACCAGCATTGATGCAGGGAGGCACTGGGTTGCATTATGCTGGGGATTTTTCATTTGCCCACTCCATCCATTCTCCACCCTTCTTGGCTCTGCTCTATGCCAGAGCCGTGGGCATTATGGATTGAAACACCCTTGCTCTCTGGCCCCCTGGCTTTGGTTGGGTCAGTCAATGGAAGCATCAGCAGGAGATCAGAAGGCAAGAGAAGAGAGAAACTAAAAATTAGGAGCCATAATTCCATACGGTGCACTGGAGTCTACATCTTTCTGCCCCTGTAACTCCTCCTCACTTGCCCAGCTCCAGCTCTGACTCCGATGCACCTGCTTCTCCCCCTCTCTGCGCAGGCCACAGCAGCTTCCCACTATTGCTAGTCCCGAGTGGCGTTGCATTGCTCGTTAGGCCCAGGACCTGCCCTTTCATTAAATTCTCTCCAGAGTTCACCTTAGTATTCCCTCTGTTTCCTGCTGCCCTCAGCACTGCTCCTCAGACGGGTCTGTGGATGCCTCTCTCCTGGTCTACTTGTTACTAGAAGCTTGTTAGCCTGGAGGGGGGAGGTGAGGGGCTTGCTGCTGTCGGTTGTTCTGATCAGCCCTCTGGCACTCTGTCTGGGGCCTTGGGCAGGTAGCATTCTCAGTGCTCCTGCTCATCCTAGCACTGCGTTCTGCCCCTTCCCCAGGGCTAGAGGGTTGCGTCCTGTTTCCTCTCGCAGGGCCAGGGGTTCTCATAGTATCTCAAGTGCACCAGTTTGTTGCCTCCCCACAGTTTCTCAGGTGTGGGGAGCGGGCTGTGGCTGGCAGGGCCCCACAGCCTGGGAAATGCTCAGGGAGTGACCCCCAACCACTTCTCCCTTATCAACATTCTTCTCACCTGTCAGAAGTCACGTAGCCCATGCATACTTTGTTACTGACAAGCCCACAGTTTTTCCTCTTTAAGGTTGATCTCTACGCCATGTGTTAAGATTTATGTAACCTTGTTAAGATACTGCACACATAAACCTGTTTCCATGGTTCAGGGGCTGGCTGCGGCCATCAGCTGTGTCAGCCCTCTCTACGCCATCCTACCTCGTGGCTCCTGTCTTTCTTTGCCTTTCCCAGTCTTTCTGGCTTTGTATTTTCTCAATTTCCCACCTTTCCACTCCGTCAACTCTTCCCTCCTCAAGCCGGGTCTCGAGAGGTCCCCCTCTTGTGCTGGTTCGTGACACTCAGGCATCTGTTCCTTTGAAGACACAGGGAAGAAGGACCCAGGGGACTCTGCCTGTCCCATGGTGATGCTGCGCTCCTTCCTCAGGCCTGTGCCTTGAGGGACACTTTCTCAGGATTCTCGTCCTTACCCAGTGAGGACCACGGAGAAGAACTTGTAAGTTGTTGCAAATTTATTCTGTGTTTGGGCCCCCTGGGGGTTCTGTATTCTCTGTCTTAGTTGGCTTCGGCCAAACTGGGTGGATTAAATAATAGGAATGGATTTCTCACACTTCTGTAGGCTGAGAAGTCCAAGATGAAGGGCTTGGCCGGTTCAGGTTTTGGTCAGAATCCTCTTCTGGCACGTAGATGGCCCTGTCCTCTGTGTTCTTGTATGGCAGGGAGAAAGGGGGAGAGAGAGGAAGGAGAGAGAGAGATTGTTTCTTGGTCTCTTTTTATAAGAGTATAAGCTCCATCAGGAGGATTTACTATCATGACCTCATCTAAATCTTCCCAAGGGCCCCATCTTCAAACACCAGCATATAGGGGGTTAAGGCTACAAAATGTGAATTTTTGGGGCATGGGGGCACACAATTTAGTTCACAGCAATAGTCCACTTCCAGCCACTAGCAATTAGTTAAAATATTTGGAATTCTTTTTGCCAGTGTTTGGTGACTGAGCCAGGTAAGTAAAAGCTCGTGTCCCACCCACCTCTCTTTGGAGGTATCTATCTTTCTTAAGATTTCCACTTAGTTGGTTGCCCTGTCACCTCAGTTCTTTGGGGTCAAGAATTGTGAATTTTCAGATTGTGTGGTTTTACTGTTTATTGTTGTAAGGGTGGGATGCTCTTTCTAGATTTCTACAGCCTAAGCAGATGTCATGGGCTGCAGAATAAATTGCTACAGCCTAAGCAGATGACTGTCAGTTCACCAGTCCAGAGAGAGCTTTTTTTTAGCCTTGTTCTTTCTCAATAATTTTTAGAGACAAGGTCTCTTGCTCTGTCACCCAGGCTACTAGAGGGCCATGGCATCATCATACCTCACAGCAACCTCAAACTCCTGTCCCCAAGCCATCCTTCTGCCTTAGCCCTGGGGAGCAGCTGGGACTGCAAATGTGCAGCCCCCTACCTGGTTAATTTTGTAGAGTTGGGGTCTCATTACATTGACCAGACTGGTCTCAAATTCCTGGCCTCTAGCAATCCTCCTGCCTTGGCCTACCACAGTGCTGGGATTACAGGCATGAGCCAACTTGTCTGACCTTCCCTACAATTTTTATGGCTCTTCCAGGATTGGGACACAGGAGAAGGGAATAGAAGAGGGATGAAAAATTTCTGGAGCCAAAGGAGTTCCCGTATGACTTACATTGGCAGCTTTTCATGTCTACCACTGCTGTAGACATCCAAAAGCTGGCCACAATGTGGGATGTGTTGTGGGTTATCTGGGTGACCTCTGCTGTGACTACCAGCCTGCAGTGTCCTAATGTAGTGCTCTTGGATGACATTTGTAACCCTCCCAGCTGCTGTTCCTGAGATCCTCTTGTTTTGCCTTTTAGCCCTCTTGGGTGAGGTACCTTCAAAATGGACTTAAGTTCTCTTGGCCAGCAGACTCACACATCCTTGCCCCCAAACACCTACAGTTGTAGCTTTTCTCAACGATTGGCCTCTTTTCTTGCTCTGCCATTTCAGGTGGCTCCAGTCACCCTCTGCTTTCTAAATTCTCTATGTGGGAAGTAGGCACTAATGTCTATATCTTAAGTATCCATGTTATGGCCACTTTGTAGGAGAGGGTGGATCCTTACCCCAAATTTGGTTTGGTTATCAAGACTGATGTCAAATACACAAACCAAGAGTTCAGAAGGTTTATTAGTTATATAATGATGCTTTTTGGGGAGAGCAAGAAAGGTTTCACAAGCTTAAGATGGCATGAGAGAGTAGAGAAGGAGACAGTCTTGGAGTTTTTAGTGGTGGTTCTGGGGTGGGGCTAGGGTGAGAGAGGAGAAGGAGATAGTCTTGGAGGTTTTAGTGGTGGTTCTGGGGCAGGGTTAGGGTGAGAGGCTGTGTATGTGGGTAGGCAGCAGCTTGTGTGGTTGGAATCTCCCACTGGTGCCAAGGCAAGGAGCACCAGTGCTTGCCAAGTTCTAGTGCACAAGGGAAGAGAAAGTGGCAAAGGTTAAAAATGCTCAGCAATCAAACATCAAAAAATGGATTTAAACTCTACCAGGTCCTCTAGCTCTAGGGAACATATGTCCAGTCTTCCTGAGAACTCACTGGCTGGCTTGGCTTTTCATGACAGCACTGGAGTGTCTGATGGCTTAATGAATGTCTGTCTGGGGAGGGAAATGCCAATCTCTTCCTCATTCTCCATCGGTGGTTCTTCTGGGCTCCCACTGCTTGGTTTGGTTGAGGATGGGGGTGGCTAAGGGGACTGTCTCCTCCATGGAGAGGCGAGGGAACATGCTGCATCATTTCTAACTAGGCTGGAACGCTGCCTCAGTAATTTCTATCTCACTTTCAAATTTCTAGTGTTCTTTTTATCTAGAATGGGAGATGGTGTTGATAATTCTGGACTAGATCTGTTATCTTGCATTTTATAGAACATTGGGGCAATTATCACTCATTGTTTCCAGTTTGGGAGCCTTAACCCAAATTTCGATACCATAGGAAAAGCCCTACATCATCATCCTGTTGCACACACAGGAGGAGGAAGATTGCTTTCACTGTAGTGGGGGAGAAAGTGAGGCTGGGAACAGGTGCAGGTGAGTTTGAAGGTTTGCTTAGGAAAGCAAAGAGATCAAGGAAGCCTATTTAACTTCAATCTCTAATGAATTTTGAGGCAAGGGCAACAGCTGTGATTACGGGTGGTGGGGAAAGAGAAGATATGTGAAGTTTAGGAAAGAAGTTTATTTTGGGGGATGGCAGAGTAAACACAATAGGATCCCCAGACAGTGGTGCCTTGCTGCAGGCCCTCTGAGGTTTATAATCATAAACTTCAAAGGAAGCTATACGGTGGGGTGAATTTTTTTCTAGTACAGTTTAACTGTTTGGTGCAGTTATGGAAAAAGGGGTAGGATTGGTCTGTGGTTGGGGTTTTACTAGGTGCTGTGGACAGAATTGTCCCCTTTCAGATTTATATATTTATAACCCCAAAGATTGCATTTAGACTAAGTATTAAGGTTAAATGAGGTTATCAGGGTGGGATCCAGAGAGGATTAGTCTCCTTATAAAAAGAGATGTCTGGGAGCTTTTGGGCTCTTTCACTTTCTTCATGTGAGGATGGTGAGGAGATAGTTATCTACAATCCAGGATAGAGCTGCTGCCAGGAACCAACTCTGGTGCACCTTGACCGGGGACTTTTTATGCAAGTGTGAGAAATAAGCCACTGAATTCCTGGTATTTTCTTGTGGCAGTCCAAGCTGATACACTGGACAAGGGGGGGAGAGGACAAAGAGGTTATGGATATTTGCTGAAGAGTGATTATAAGGATGGGACCAGGAAATTTAGACTAGACAAGGAACTCCAGATATAAAACCAAGAGAAAGCTGATGAATTGCGAGAAATGGTGAGATTGACGGACTTGGATGTGGAATTACAGTGGTGGGGTTAAAAGATGGTGGTGATTTGCAAGACTTATTCATGCTGTAGTATCTTTTACACCATTACTTTTTATGGCTGAATATTTCATTGTATGGATATACCACATCATCTTCATTTATCAGTTGTTGGACATTTGGATTGTTTCCAGAAATGTGAATCAATAGACATATTTTTAAAAAAATGTGGGTAGGCTTCTGAAATTTGCAGTTAGGAAAGTCCCAAATAATGGTGCATGTAATTGTACACGCAATTGTCTGTCACTTGTACAGAGTTTTCATAAGGATTGTATATGTGATGGATACTGTGTTACACTGTCCAGCATATAAGTAAACACATGGAACAAAGACTATGTCACACGTTGTGTGTGAAAATCACTTATCTAAACTTGCTCAGTTTTTGTTCCTTTTAGGTATTTTTATTTAAGAAATGAAAACATCTATTCCTTATTTCATGGATTCCTTAATAAAGCTGTGATTAGATAGCACCACTGGCTCCCAGTTTCTGCTGAAGGAAAGCAGTTAACAAGGGCAAGAACATTTTCCTCCTTTGGAAGGGCCACCAGCCTTGCTGGTAAAAGTAGCAGATTATCACTTTTGTATCTTCCCCAGGAAGTAGGCAGTTAGAACAGTTTTGGGCTCTGGACCATTCAGATAGCTAAAAATTCCCTCCTTTAAGCGGCAGGTTAGATAATGCTCTTGTGACACCCGGGCTTCTCCTTCCTTCCTTTTATTTTATTTTTTGAGAATAAGCGATAGTAAAAACTTTACCGCCTGTTTTTGTCTCTTGGTGTAGTGAAATACCCCTTCATCCTAAAGAGAATTAGAAAAGGCGTCTGTCACAAAGAGAAGATCACCTGTGATTTTTCCAGATCTTAAAACAGCTGCATTCAGCATCCTGGCCTCCGTTTCATGGGTGTTGCCCTGTGCGATGTTAACCGCAGCCTCCGTTTTGGTTATTTGTTACTTCTCCCACTGCCAGGTGTCTCGATTTTTTTTTTTTTTTTTTTCTTCCCTAGTGGATAGATTTTCTTTTCTCTCTGGACCACACTCTTGATGCTTTCACACATGATCACAAACTGATTCATGGGAAGTTTTACAGCTTTATGATAAACAGAATCAATTTACAAACACTTTCGCATGTGTTTGTAAGTCTTTAGGATTCCCACTAAATGCAGTCCCCATTTGGATTGTTGTTTAGCTTTTCACATTGGTTAATTGTTCTTAGGATAGAGGGATCATTGTTCCTTCTTACGAAACAGTTTCTTTAAAGTCAGCATGAATGAACAGTAATTGAGCACAAAAGCCTGATGTTGCCAGCACTGCCCTGAATGCTTAGTCCAATTAGTTCAGACCGTTATGGCTTATATTAACTGTGTTTGTCATTTGTAATTAAAGCAAATTAAAATTTGGAGGAGACTTTTTGAGTTGTTTTTGGTTGATTTGTGCTAGCGGGAATTTCAGACCACATTAACCTTTTCTCTTGCTCCTTAAAATTGTTCTGTGTTTTTGTAACAGAATAATTGTGTCTTTGATCTGATTTTGGACTAGGCTAACTTGAATGCTAGCTCAGGAACACTGTGGAGGCCGTCCTTCAGCCAGTTTTCTCTGGTTGCCTTTGGCAATTGACACAGGATGATCAGGAGAGAAACAATCTGTACCTTTGAGTTTTGGCTCATTGTGTAAGATGATAGTGTTGGTCCAATTTAGAATGTCATGGTGTAACTTACGGATTTTGTAGTAAAATACGCTTTCTGTGTTTTGGTGGCTCTGCAGACAGGCATGGGCTTTTGCTAATAAATGGACTACTGTTTGCAAAGTAGCTTTACATTATCATTAACCTTCATTAAAATCACAAGCCTTTCAATTCTCACAGCTTCTTCTCTCTCTCTTTTTTTTTTTTTTTTTTTGTAGAGACAGAGTCTCACTGTACTGCCCTCGGGTAGAGTGCCGTGGCGTCACACGGCTCACAACAACCTCTAACTCTTGGGCTTACGTGATTCTCCTGCCTCAGCCTCCCAGGCAGCTGGGACCACAGGCACCTGCCACAACGCCCGGCTATTTTTTTTTGTTGCAGTTTGGCCGGGGCTGGGTTTGAACCCGCCACCCTTGGCATATGGGGCTGGCGCCCTACTCACTGAGCCACAGGCGCCGCCCCTAGCTTCTTCTCTTTTAAAGAAATGACATTCAAGGCTATACAACAATTTTGAAATGTTTACATTTAAAATAAAACATCTTTGTGGTTATATATGCACATCAATCTTAAGAGGAGGCTTTGAAGTTGAACAGTAATATTAACTTTAATATTTTGTTTTCCGTCTTTCATACAGCTTTCAAAAATGAAGTTCACAACAATTCTATTTGGGTGTCTGCATTTGTGGTTCCTTCCTGAGAGCAATCATTTTTTTCCCCGCTTTCCATATGCTTCATTCTCAATACTACTAACCATTCATGGAGCCTATAAGGATTACACAAGAAACCCCAGAGATTTCCTTAGCAAATGCGTTCACATTTTATCTTCTTAAATACAGACTCCCATGGACTCTAAACAAAGCAATGCCAGGGTGAAGAGGGTATTTAAAATTTCTTTTAGCCCTCTGCCTGGTTCTCATTAGGTTTTGTTTAATTTGGTTTTGGCCTTAGACCTATAGCCTAGTCTTATCCACCCTGCCCACCCCAATATTTTCTTACGGAAAATTTTAGTTTTAGTTTTTAATTTCTGTAAGGTTTGGTTGCTTTTGTTTAAAGATATATTTAGGCATATTAAAATTTTAAAGAATTTATTTGCACAGGCAGAAATTCGTAAAGTGGGCAGTGCCAGACCTCAAGTGGTGGGTCCTGGACTCCACTGAGAGGGTGTGAGGGGAAGACATTTATAAGATGTTTGTGGAAGCAAGACAAAATGTTTGGTTAAAGCAGAAAGTCCCTAGTTCAAGGTTAGTTCTTGGTTTGGGATTGGTAAAGTCTCAAAGGTTAGTTAGCAGTTTCTGATTGACTAAGCTTATTTTTCCTCTTACTGTCTACATTGAATTGGGTTTTGGTTTGCTAGTAGATTGTGCTAGAGTTGTTTTAGCCTAAGACCTAATTTATTTTTTAAATGTTGGGGGGCCTAAAACAGCCACACACGAACGCTTTCTCCTCCTCTCCTCAGACACAAAAGATCTGGTTAGCCCCACTCCCAGAAGTTCAATACCAAAGGACCCTAACCTTCTAGGTAGCTGTGAAATTTTCTCACCCCCCTATTGCCCCATATATACAGCCCATATGAAGGGGTCTCTAACTCCTCGGGTGCAGACGCCATCTTTGCACTGCCCCAGTGGCTCACCCTCCCCTTGTCCACAGCTCTGGTGTCATTTCTGTTGGGTTGGCCAACCCTGCACATTAAATAAATCTGGCCTGAACATCTCCACTGCAGCCTGTCTCTGGGTGCCACTGCTCACACCTTTCATTATAGGCAGAGAGTCTTGGTCTCTTGCCTAGGCTGGAGTACAGTGATCTTCTCAAGTTCACAGTAACCTCAAATTCCTGAGCTCAAGTGATCTTTTTGCCTCAGCCTTCCAGGTGGCTGGGACTAAAGACATAAACCACCATGCACAGCTAATTTTTACTCTGGTTTCTCTTCAGATCATATAAATCTTTTGCCTTTTATTAATTCTTATTTATTTATTTTTTAGAGACAGTCTCACTTTATCACCCTTAGTAGAGTGCCATGGTGTCTACCGGCTTTTTGGGCTAGCCAATTTTCTTACCTCAACCTCCCAAGTAGCTAGGACTACAGGCTCCTGCCACAACGCCCAGCTATATTTTTTTGCTGTTGTTGCAGTTTGGCTGGGGCTGGATTCGAACCTGCCACCCTCGGTATATGGGGTCGGTGCCCTACTCACTGAGCCACAGGTGCTGCCACCTAATTCTTTTGCATAAACAGTCCATGTTGTTCAGGCTGGCCTTGAATTCTATATACATTCAAGTTGTTACCCTTTTTGGTGAAGAGATAAATTTAGAAATGGTACTTAAAATATTGGGGTTTAGTTTCAGCAATAATTTATTCAGTCAGTTGGATGTAGGCAATATGCTGTTTTCACATTTATCATTTCATTTGTAGAAGATAGTGGAGCATGGCCATATAGACTCGGCCTAGTATAGATTTATGAGCAACATGCTATTGGGACTTCAAATGGGCTCAGCGCCTGTAGTCAGCGGCTTGGGTGTCAGCCACATACATCAGGACTTTGAGTGATATGGAAGACTGTCTTCTCTTGAGAAATTTACAAGGAGATTTATAAATGTAGTGAGATTATACTTGAAATATTAACTTATTCCTCTGTCCTGATATTTTCTGCTGTCCTACCATTCTGACCCTGCTCAGGAAGTAACTAGGATACATTACCCCTAGGAAAGGTTGTTTTGGAAAGAAAAAAAAAAATAAAGATAAAATACGTAGTTTTTAATGTAGACTATATTTTGTTAACTTTTAATGTAGACTATATTTTGTTAACTTTTTATTAATGTAAGAGTATATATGATTGGGTTACATTGTTTGCATTTGTTAGGTAGTATCTAAGTTGTAGCTGAGTCCTTTATCTAACAGGGGTCTTCAAACTACGGCCACGTTCAGCGGTGTGATTGTATTTGCGTTGTTTTGTTGTTTTTTTTTACTTTAAAATAAGATATATGCAGTATGCATAGGAATTTGTTCACAGTTTTTTTTTTAAACTATAGTCCGGCCCTCCAATGGTCTGCGGGACTGTGAACTGCTGCTGTTTAAAAAGCGTGAGGACCCCTGATAGGGGTGTGCCATAGACTGTCCTTGTTAAGTGGGGGCTTACCAAGCTCCCCCCTCCTTTCCCCCTGCCTCCATCTGAATTTAATTTTTTCTAATTTTCTAATTTAATTGTCTCTTTCTCTCATGTGGGCCTGTTCATCTACTAATTTTAAATTAGTATTGAGTACACAGGGTACTTGCTTTTCCATCTTTGAGATCCTTTACTAAGGAGTACATTCTCTAACTCCACCCAGGTAAATACACAAGATGTAAAGTCTTTATCTTTTTCCTTGGCTTCCTTTTCCTTTCCTTTCCTTTATCTTTTTCCTTTTTCCTTGGAACATACAGAATGGAATACTATTGTACTATGTATATATGTATATAACCAGTTTATATATTTATAAATTCATATATACCACAGTTTATTAATCCATGTGTTGATTGTTTCTACATCTTTGTGATTATAATTGAGCTGCTTATAAACATTTGAGTGAAAATGTCCTTGTGATAAAATGATTTTTTTTTTTCTATTGGGTAGATGCCTAGTAATGGGTTTGCAGGATCAAATGGAAGGTCTGCGGACCATATTTTGAAAGAAACTCCAGTGAAACCTCCATAGTTGACCACCTTCCTACATTGACCATCTCCTTAAGTTGACCTAATTTTCATAGACTGGACATGCGCCATGTGTGTATATCAGTACAGCAGGCCCAGTTCCTTATGTTGACCTCCTC
Organism: Nycticebus coucang; assembly: GCF_027406575.1. NCBI lineage: Eukaryota > Metazoa > Chordata > Mammalia > Primates > Lorisidae > Nycticebus > Nycticebus coucang. The sequence continues at coordinate 54,416,486 of NC_069783.1, forward strand.
CATATGTTAACTAGTTTGTTATAGGCCCTTAGGTGGTCAACTTACAGAGATTCTACTGTATTTGTGAAAATGGAGACATAGCTTTATGTGTCATAGAAAGTAAATTAGGGGGTGGCGCCTGTGGCTCAAGGAGTAGGGCGCCGGTCCCATATGCCGGAGGTGGCGGGTTCAAAGCCAGCCCCAGCCAAAAACCACACACACACACAAAAAAAAGTAAATTAGGAAAAACATGGCATTATAGAGGATGGCCATAAAGTTCATGTCCAATTTAAAATATTTTTATTAGGGTAAGAGTATATACAATTGGGTTACATTGTTTGCATTTGTTAGGTAGTATCCGAGTTGTAGCTGAGTCCTTTATCTAGGAGGTGCAATTTATGAACTTTATGGCCATTTTCCCAGGTTTTTAAAAAGACAGCCTACCGAGGGTAAATTCAGTTTGGGTAGGACAACAACAGAAACTTCCCGGAAGCATGAGGATCTGAGTGGAGAGGACTTCAGTCATATGCACCACTTTTAGTTCTCCGAAGAGTCATGTTCACTTATGCCTCAGTAATTTTGTTCATATTGCTTCTATATTTGTTTTCCTAGCTGTATTTCCTCTGGCAAACACTTATCTTTCAATGTACAGCTCTGGTGTCATTTCTGTTGGGAGGCTTTTCTTAGCCCACCATACTCTGAGTTTCTGTAATCAGTAAGGGGTTAACTCAAGAGGCCTGGGTTGGCCGACCCTGCACATTCCAAAGGTCTTCAGCACTGATCCTTGAGTTGCTCCTGGAAGATGACTTCTAAGACCTTGAAATATCCTTTCTGATACGAGTGTCTTTTTATGCCTGAGACTTGGGCTGTACCAGGTAGTTTATGCTAACAATGTGATTTGTGATGAACTTCTGTTTGTTTGTACTGGAGCCATTTGCCTCTGGGTGAAGGACTGGAGACTGAGTAAGATAAGTCATGCATGCGCTCCAAACCTTTGTGACTGACTCCCAGTAAAAATCCTGCAGCCAAGGCTTAGGTGGGATTTCCTGGTCGGCATGTATTTGTCATACATTGCTACTGGAGGAATTAAGCGCTATCTCTGAGACGCCTCTGGGAGAGGGTAATTAGGTTACACTTCATTTTTCCCTAGACTCTGCCCTATGATTTGCCCCCCCTAATTTCAAACTGTATCTATTTGCTGTGATAAACTACAAGTGTGAGCATAATTGCTTTTCTGGGTCTGTGAGTCCTTCTGGTGAAGGGTGCTCTATAGTAGTTTTTATAATACCACTTATACTGTTCATTCCTTCATTCATCCATTCAACCAATTAACTACTGAATTGTGTTAAGCCTAGCGGTGTGGGGGTAAACATGAAAAGCACAATCCCTACCATTAGTTAAAACAGTGCACTTGAGGATGGTTTCAGCTCTGACAAGCACAATACAAGATGCTTAGGGAGCAGAGAGATTTGAGTCTGACACAGACCAGTGGGGTGGGGTGTCAGGTCAGCTTCTAGAGGAGGTAAGGAGGAAAATGAGGGGTAGAAAAGGGTGGTTTATGCGAGGGCAACACACATACAGTCCCAAGCAATACAAAGCCGACTTACGTACTATTCACACTTACGAACAGAGGCTATTACAGTAAGTCCCCGAGTTACAAATATCTGACCGACATACCACTTGCACTTAAAAATAGAAGCTATTACAAGTAATAGGTAAAATGGATCTGTTCCAACTTACATACAAATTCAACTTAAGAACAAACCTATAGAACCTATCTTGTTTGAACCCAGGGACTGCCTGTACAAAGCCCAGGGAATAAGAGGAGTGAAGTAACTTCACCATGTCTGGAAAGGGATGCTTGACGGGGGAAAGTGGCAAGAGATGAGTCTGGAGAAACAAGCAGAAGCCAGAAAATGCAGGGTTGTGTTGGCCTCTGTAGAGAGATTCAGTGTGAGCCGCTGAAGGAGCACAGCAGGGAGGCAGCCGGGTGGATTTGTGTCTAGAAGAGTCACTGTGGCTGCAGCTTGGAAGGGTGGTTTGGAAAAGCATGAGAATGTAGAGAGAAAGACTCACTAGGAAGCTGTTGCAGAAATTCAGATACGAGATGATGAGGGTCTAACCTGAGCTGTTGAAATTTAGTTTGCTGGAGAAAAGTGGGCTGATTCATGAGATGCCCAGGAGGTAGACTTGATAGACTAGGTCAGTGGTGTTCAACCTTTTTAATCTCATGGCGTGCTTAAACCTATAGTTAAACTTTCGGGCACACTTAAATTATGTTGATCCAAAAGAGTTAAAAAAAAAAAAACAAAAAAACAAAAAAACTGTGCTTGCAACGTATTTTAAAAATCTTTAAAAATTTTCACAGCACACCTAAGATCCTCTCACAGCATACGTGTGTGCTGGGGCACGCTGGTTGGAAATCACTGAAGTAGGGGAGAGGGAGTGGAACGAGTCCAATAAGACCGGCTGTGCCTCTTAGCTGTGATGCAGGCTGCATTTAGGAATAAAGAGAGTTCAGCTCTAGCCATTTCAGTGTTAATGATTTCCTCCTTTCACCTGTGAGTTGCATGAAGTTAACCAACACCATTTATTAACTATAATCCGTTCTGCTGTAACTCAATAGTATCATTCCTAAGATACTTCTCACTATTGCAAAGGATGTTATCAAAAGTACCGTTTCAGTAGAAAAAGGAAATTAGGGGCTAGAGAGTTTTTAGATGGGTAATAACCAAGTTATTTTTGCTGCAGGGATTTCAATAATAAAGGAATTTTATATATAAATGTATCTGGTTATTAAATGCTAAAAATAATAAATTATATTAAAACCGACAAGCTTCTTTATTTTCATTGCATTCCACTCACTCCAGAGCCTTATTCCCTTCTTTAATCTTTGGTCTTGACCTGGCAGTTTTACTTGTAGCACACCTCACAAACACCGGAGGTAAACATTAGACCAAACACCTGCCCAGGTAAATAAATATGAGCTGCCAACAGTGTTCTTCTGTTTCAGCAAAGCAGCTGTGTGTCTTAAGCTTTTTTATAGATTTTTCTTAGCATTAGCTCCCTATCACAATCAAATTATTAAACAATTGATCATATGTCCTAAGAAAGTTGTGAAAATTACCACTATTGGGGGAAATGGTTGCTATTTATGCCCCCTGGATGTGAAATGGCACCTTTGCAATATGCTCAATTCTAAGAAGTTGTATTTAAAAACAAACCTCTTCAGGACATTCAATCATCTTTGTGTATGACCATGGATGATGTAAAGATATGTCCTGTAAGCCAGAATTCCTCCTCTCTAGCAGATCACAGCCCTGAAAGTGAGCTGGCATAAATGTAACATTTCAGTTTAACCAACATTTATTGAATGCATGGTGCACTGAGCTATGAGTTGGAGCTACAAAGATAAGTCATAGGCATTGCTCTCAAGTCTGGTAATGAGAGAGACAAATACACAACAAAATTACTTAAAAAGAAAAAATGGCTAGGCACTAGGATAGAAGCCACCTGCACAGACTACTAAAGAATTCCAGGGAAGCTGCCTGGGAAAGATGAAGTTTGAACTGAACCAAAGATGAAGTACACCTTCACCAGGAGGGACTTCAGGATTGGGGCTGAGGGTGCCAGGAGCCATTGCTGGCACAACTCATAGTCTGTGCAAACCTGAGGTAATGTAATCTGGGAGCTCTGGAAGAAGGGGACTGAGAGGAAGGTCAAACCAGGCAGAACACAGGCAGAGAACTGGAAAATAAGCACGTGTTCGGGGAACTGGAATCAGTTTGCTAATATTAGAATGAAAAATGAAGGTGGAAGTGGTAGGATGCAGACTGGAGGATGGCCGAGCCGTGGACTGCACTGTAGGAAGGGAAAACTACAGGCAGGGTTAGGCAGGAAGAGTAACATGGAGATCTGACATTCTGAACGATGCCTCATGTGGTAGTGTGGAGGATGAATTTGAAGGGGATAAGATCAGAGAACAACTATGGCTATTTGCTATAGTTCTGTGACTGAGGACTTGAATTATAGCCTTGCAAGAGGGTCAAATAGGAGCAACTTCTAGAGATGCTCACGGAGAATAGAATGTGGTCTGTGATTAAGGGGTGAGGGGAAGGGAGGACTTGAGGATGACTCCCAGTGGTATGAGAGAAGATGTCAGCTTGTTCTATAACCCAGGGTTGAAAATAATAAATGGTATAGAGGAACTGGAAATAAAAGTCAGAACTACAGAACATTGTGGGAATAAATTACAGATGACACAAGCTATTAGAGAAACATATGCTCATGGATTAGTAGAATTAACATGGTTAATGTGTCCATACTACCCAAAGTGATTTAC